>NC_088333.1:5645000-6292500 GCF_036884655.1 Musa acuminata AAA Group
GTGGGCCAGGCAGTCAAGGGTCGCATCTTAAGTATAAATAAGGAGAAAAAGCTGTTGCGATTAGCATCATGCCCATCTGTTGATGAGACTGGTGATAAAGCCAGCCAAAAAATTGGAGCTTCTACTGTAAATGATGGCCAACAATTTTCCTGTGGTGATATTGTGGGTGGTAGAATTAAAAAGATTCTTCCTAGTGTTGGTGGACTTCTTGTGCAGATTGGGCCTCATCTATTTGGAAGGGTTCATTACACTGAACTTGTAGATGAGTGGGTTCCTCACCCTATATCTAAATATCAAGAAGGCCAGTTTGTTAAGTGCAAGATCCTGGAGATAAGCCGTTCATCCGAGGGAATTTTACATGTTGATTTGTCCCTTCGTGTTTCCGTCATTACTAATGAGTTGTAAGTTCAAGACTTTAGCATTATACGTCAGAATCTTTATTGTAGTAAAAGCCATTGTCGAAGTACCGGTAATATACCATGCTGTCACACACAATATGCATGAACAGAAGCAATGATAAACAAAAAAAATGTTTGAAAAAAGATCTTTAGGCAGATAAATTTATCTCTAATATTTTTAAGACAACAAAAAAATAAAACACTGTGAAAAGAAAAAAGGTGGCAGAAAGGGGCTGGAATAGCAGGATTAGAAAGAAAAGCCACCTGCTACATGCTAGCGTTACCAACCTCTGATGGAGACTGGTGCAGGGATGGTCAGAGCACTATAGATGATGGGAAAACACATCTATTCCATATTTAACATTTCGTGGTTCTATTTAAATATAGAACTAGTAAAAGAAGCAAGTTTTAGAGTCTGCTGTATTATAATTCACCTATCTGATTTTTGTTAATATAGACAACCAAATTGATCTTAGTTAATATAGGCCATCTAATTGATGTTAGTTTAAGGATATATGTAACTGCATTGATAAAGATATCTATTTAGGAAAAGGATTCAATTTGTCTATGTTGCATGATTTGATCTTCCAATTATTCTTTTGTTGAACAGAATGCATCTAAAGAAATCTATGATGAATTTCAGGGTTTCTTGCAGTAAGAGGTTTGAAAAGATTGACGATCTTCATCCTGACATGAATATTCAGGTGCCTGTCTCTATTTTCGGTTACTTTCTTTTAAATTGTTTTCCTGTATTAGTAATATTCATTGGCATATCTTTACCCTGAAAATTGTGTTTGCATATTTATATATGTATTTATTTTATGATATATCATGATTTTAAATCTATGTGCCAACTTTTTCAATATATCTTTATGAAGTTTAGATGATGCAAATTGGTTGGTTCTTAGTGGAAATCTGGACCAAGATTTTCACCTGGAAGCATATTGTTTTTCTTGTCTTTTGTAGTTTATATCCTTGCACATTATATTACCCCAAAGTAATTCCCAGTATAATATCTTCATTGAAAGAAATATTGATTTTTTTTAAAAAATGGGAAGAAATTTCCATTACAAAAAATATGGATTTCAGAGTATGGAAATCTTTAATTGGCCATCTGATGAGATTGTAATTGAGAATGTAACTTGATGGTTGGCACAATTGAGGAATGCGGTAAAAAGAGGAAAATGTCTCTTATTGTCTTTTTCTGTTTATTTTTCTTTCTTGGGTCATGTGTTGGTGATTATGGTTATTTTTAGTAGACACATTTTTTATGGGGGCAAGTCATTGGCTTCCAATTTGTGTTGGCTATGGTAAACTGTTAAGCTTTCATTCAAAGTTATGAGTCAGCCAGTCCAAGTTATATCTAATGACCAATGATCGATGATCCACATTTTAGGATTCTCAATTTCAATGGATATCGCCCGGTACTAGCGGTATGTACCGTTCCGAGAGGATTCCAGTATGCGGACCATCCTCTATTGGGCTGTACCAGTGTTTTGACCCTGTATCGGGTGATATGGGGTTTGTACCGGGTGATAACGGTCGAAATTCGCTTGTTACTGAGGCGTACTAGTCGGTATGCCTTGGATTTTGACCGTTAAAGAAGCGTACCGATAGATTTTACAGAGGTGTACCTGTCGGTACGCCCCGGTATTTTTGGACCGTTAACTTCAGATATTTTTGGAGGTTTTTCAGTTCTTTTTGGACATACCGCCAATATGCCTCAGTACATACTGTACCGAGCAGGGCTCGGTACATCGGTACGGATCGAAATTGAGAACCTTGCCACATTTAATAAATAAAAATTTGGATCCTTACCTAGCAGCACGTTAGTGGTTGAGGTGGATTACATGCATTATTTTTTCCACTTAAAAAGAATTGGGCATTTATTGTTTATTTATGTAGAGGGTTGTACTCTACGGGTGAGCAGGTTGGATCTCAGAATATCCATGGCTATATTATCATCAAGATTTTGCTAGTACATATCCATGCCTATATTATCTATTTGACATGTAGAACTCCAGTGTCAAAGGTGTCTGTTCATAGGTTGTGTTGGGTCCAATTTTGATGAGGTAGTAATAACAAATTGATCTGACCTGAATGGTCCACCAGCATGCAAATATTTCTCTACTTGGGTCTGAATTCTATAGCCATTGGGCTTGGGACATGTTGATTTGACGGGTTGAGATAATTGTTGTTTTGTTTTTTTATGGGGGAAAGGGTGCAGGTCAAATCAAGCATACTTGAAGGTAACATATTTTTTTGACCTGAATTTGACACAACTCATGAATGGACATGGAGCTGTTAACTCAGATCCATTCTAAGATAACCTATTAGGTTTGCTCAACCTAAATTCAATCAACCCATGAAACTACATTGTTTCTGACCCAGACCCACCATTAACCCAAAAGGTAGTTTTAAAATGACAGATTCAGGTCAGACAAGCAACTTTGGCATGTTGCTGGCCCAATACATGCCATAATCTGACAATCCTGCTTAATTTTAATGTATGGGGCAAATATGTTCTTCAAGGTTGCTTGTAACATAATAATCAAAATCATGGTTTTTTAGAGTCATCTGTTGGTATGCATGTGCATCCTAAGACTACATGATCTGCAATGAGATTGAGAGATTGGCTTTGTGCTTGAATTCCACATTTTGCATATATGATGTTGCAATAGTACCATCTTACTTATGTACCGAGCCTAACAGTGTTTTCCAATGCTAATGGAAGTTTACATTCTCTTCTCCCACATATTTTGAGTCATATAAATGTTTCTCCAGTATGAGGTTGATGAGAATAAGCTCAAGGTTATCTTTTGCATTCCTACTTTTTAGCCACACACCCTTCATCTCAGTCATCTTATATATCCTACATGAAACAGCTTCACAACCTCTTAACAGTAGTTTACATTTTAGAGGCCCTTACTCGACTCCAACATCATTTCCCATCTTTATATTCCTTTTTAAGTTTCTATTCTTTGCATGGAGCACTCTCTTTCTGTGCTGAGATACTGAGTTCTAAGATCTTGTTGTTGATGGTAGCTAACACTTGGTTGGATGTCAGTTACAACGATTTCAGGTGTTGACTGGGACTAGGTTACATCTAAATTGCCTTTCTTTCATCTGTGTTACTAGTGGTTCCATGGTTCAGGTGTTGAACCCTGTCTTTTATATTTTTGTTCTTTTGAGTGGATAAGTCATCCTTTCTACAATAAAAGGAAGTTTTTCGCAGAGTAGAACTTTGTTCTCTTTATTTTCATTATTTTTCATTTGCATGCTGCTCTTGTTATAACCTAAGTCTAGAATCTCTGGTGTTTTGTCCTATGGCTCTTTAGGTTATGCTAGATCAGGTACCCTTAGTTTGTAGCATTTAGGCTGAATGTTGTTCCTGGAAAACATGTACTAGATTTGTTCTTTATATTGCTAACAACAGTGACCTTCATTGTTGGGGTAAAGTTAAAATGTATTAAGGACATTATTTATATTAGAGCATGATTGAATTATGAAGTGACAGTTACAAAAGGGATAGATGACTTTCAAAATTGTAATATGATCTCTGGTGGTTGGTAGGCTACTTCACCATAAGATGGTGACAGTAATGGTTCTGAATAGGCCAAAAATATACCATCATGACAGTTCTCATGAAAAAATTATAAAGCTCAACTTTGTTCAGTGTGTTATCCATTTTCTTTATAGCCTTCGATACTATTCAAACCGTAGTTTAGAATAAATGTGACTTCAGTGATTTTGCTTCATGATGCTTTCACTTAATGCCTAAAGCCGTCTTCATCTATTGTTTAAGCTGACTTCATATGATTCTTCTTATAACTTTCATTTTTCTTCTGAGCTTTACTTGTACCAGCAATTGGAAATAGTTTTCTACTAGCTCTATTTGACAGATGCTTATGTAAAGTGGATGGAAATGAGTTTTTTTATTTCACTTTAATTTGCAGGGCTATGTTAAGAATATCACATCAAAAGGCTGTTTCATTTCTCTTTCAAGAATGATGGATGCACGAATACTTGTGTCCAACTTGTCATATGCGTACATTGATAGTCCTGAAAAAGAGTTTCCTGTTGGAAAGCTTGTACATGCGAAGTAAGTTGTTGAACAACAGTATCATTTGGACATGCAATTTCTGTGTTCTGTCTAACGGAAGTTTGTGCAGGGTGCTGTCTGTGGAACCCTTGTCCAATAGAGTCGAAGCGACATTGAAAACTGGGAACAAGGCCGAAACAGTCAAATCCATTGCAGACACTATTGTGAATTTACATGTTGGTGATATAGTTACTGGGCATATTAGACGGATCGAGTCTTATGGATTGTTTATAACACTTGACAAGGCTAACGTGGTAAGATTCTTTTTGTTTATCTCCTATCACTAGTCATCTTGATAGAAGGTATTAATTTAGCTTTATTTATTTGTTTATTTCATTGTTAGGTTGGTTTATGTCACATATCAGAACTGTCAGATGAGCACATTGATAACATTGAAGCTAGTTATGCAACTGGTGAAAAAGTTGTGTCAAAGATTCTGAAGGTAAGTTCCTTTCGTAGAACACTCGGCAAAAGCTTGTACCATAAGTTATTAATTCCAATTTCCAAGAGTATGAATTTTATGATTAATTATTATTGGATTTTTTTATCCGAACTTGTAACTTTGTTAATATGCTAACTTGCTAAGTATTATTTTTTTTCTTTCAAGGATGATCCCCTTTAGTGAATCTGACCTTCAAATCAGAACTCTTGTAGACAATTCTCCCAATTATACTTCTTTGCCAGCTTATTTTTTATTATTCTGTACTCAGATCGATGAAGAAAGACAAAGAATATCCCTTGGAATGAAGAAATCTTATATCGAGAATGCCAGCGGTGTTGACCAGAGCCATGCTATAAATGGCAGTCATGATCACGATGAAAGTGATAGTGCTTCTATGGACAATATGGACAATGAATTGCTTGATTTGCTGCATAATGATGACTTAATTAAACATCAAAAGATGTTGGGGCATGATAATGCAGGCTCTGAGATTCTTACACCAACAGGAAGAAGTGCTTCTGTTCTTCCTCTTCAGGTTTCTCTGGAAGACTCAGATGGCTCCGATTTGGATAATCCTGTAATTGCAGGTCAGGACGGTGCCAATGAGAACAAGCAGGCTGCGAAAAGGGACAGATGCATAAAGAAAAAGGCCAAGGATGAAAAGTGTGTGGTTCATGTGTTAATTATCTTTAGGTTGGGAAGGCTGAGGATTAGTTTCTGGTCTTTAAATTCTACTTATATTGCAGGGAGCTCGAAATTATCGCCGCTGAGGAAAGGCGTTTGCAGAATGACATGCCAAGGACAGAAGATGAGTTTGAGAAGTTGGTTAGGAGCTCTCCCAATAGTAGTTTTGTCTGGATAAAGTACATGGCTTACATGCTCTCTCTAGCAGAGGTTGAGAAAGCACGAAACATTGCTGAGAGGTATGGGATAAATCTCTGATTGTGTTCATGGAATAAGTGTTGACAAGGAGTTGTTAGGGAATGGTTATGGGATAAATCTTTATTTTTAATCTTTTGTAGATTTGTTGTAACTAGCATGATGTGATTCTGCTTCTGCCAAATTCTATGGTTACTCCTGAAAAAGCAAAATAACAGAATATTGCATCTTTGTATCACCGAAGCATTCTAAATGTCAGAATTAGTTTGGTATTTACTTGTTTGTTCAAATGTCTTGCATAAAAAAGGAAATAACATTTGGATTTGATTATTATTGCCTGCTGATGTTAGACTTAGACCTATATGCAATACACTTCCAACTACTTGACGAGTAACTTTAATCTTTGTTCTTAAAAGGGCTCTTAGAACAATAAACATCAACGAGGAGGGTGAGAAACTGAATATTTGGGTGGCCTACTTCAACTTAGAAAATGAACATGGAAGTCCACCAGAGGTAACATAATGTTCTTTTTTTGGCTTTAATTTTTTCTGTCAATATTTCTTTAACTTCTCATATTTCTAATCTGTGGCATCTCCAGGAGGCTGTCAAGAAAATCTTTCAGAGGGCATTGCAATATTCTGATCCAAAAAAGCTGCATCTAGCTCTTTTAGGAGTGTATGAGAGGTCTGAGCAACAAAACCTGGCGGAAGAGCTCCTTGAGAGGATGACAAAAAAGTTCAAACATTCGTGCAAGGTTAGTGATAGAATGGTTATCTTTTGTCAACCTGGGTATGCTGAAGGCTCTAAAGCATTTGGATATGTAGGTCTGGATGCATTGCATTCAAAGTTTTCTGAAGAAGGACGAGGATGGGATTCAATCGATAGTAAATCGTGCTGTCATAAGTCTACCACGTAAAAAGCATATTAAATTCATTTCACAGACTGCTTTACTAGAATTCAAATCTGGTGTACCAGATAGAGGCAGATCAATGTTAGAATCTATATTACGGGAGTATCCCAAGAGAACTGATCTTTGGAGCATTTACCTTGATCAGGTTATCAAGCATAACAAAACTTCTACTTGTTTTCCTTTTTACTTTTCTGAGATAAAGTTATTGATGGACTATCTTTTTTTTTGCAGGAGATTCGTTTGGGTGATGCAGAAGTAATTCGAGCTTTATTTGAGAGGGCAACATGCTTAAGTCTTCCACCCAAAAAAATGAAGGTGCTGAACTCTTCTAATCATTTTCAGGGTTTGCTTAATGCTATTATTTTTACATTGCCATTTACACTTTAAATCTTGAACTTCTGAGATCCTTTGCAATCTTTCAATGGTATTCCAGCTTTTCATTATTTTACATCATTCTACTTTTTTTACAAAAAAAAAAACATCATTCTTGTTATACCACAAAGAAAAAGGATTACATCAACATTTACCGTACCTTGGCTTATGTATTTCTCTTGATTGATACTAGATGGTTGTGATCCTATTAAGCAAGAAATATCTTTTGTTCTATTTTCTAATTTTTTTAGTTTGTATTATTCTACTCTCATGTGCCAATCCATATCTAGGGAGAGAGCAGGGAGGATAACTAAAAGAGCTATCTTGAACTAAAAGAGCAATCCTGTCAGCGGTCCTAATTTCATATATGCCTCCAAATTGCAAATATGATAAATACACCTATGACCTTTCTTAAGTTCTCTCAAGGATCCTTGTGTCTCAGTTTCAATCTAACTGTTATCCTTGCCAAATAATTTTTAACCCTATGTTTCTTCACCCTCTCTAAATGCCATGTTGTATTATTCTACTCTGATCTGCCAATCCATATATAGGGAGAGAAAGTAGGGAATACAACTAAAAGAGCTATAAATAAGCATAATGTCATGTGTAGTCTTGCTAATGGTCCTAACTTCATATATGCCTCCAAAATTGCAAATATGTTATAGACACCTACAAACTCTTTTAAATTCTCTCAAGCATAATTTCGCCCTGACCAGCATGTATGAATCGATATTTATCGGTCTCGGTACGCAGTGATTTAAAAAGGTGCTCGGGCGAGGCAAGGCGAGGCCCGAGCGCCTCGCTTCATTTCCAAGCGGCGCGCTTCAAAGAGGCGCCGCTTGGGCGCTCGCCCGAGCCCAGGCGCCGGGTGCTTCGAGCAAGCGCCTGGGTTAAACCAAGCGACCAAACCAGCGTTTGAGGTCTGGTTCGGTCTCCTGTGCTTTAGTTGGTTCAATCGAACCAACTAAAGCACCGATATCAGCGTGACTTCCCCAACCCTAACCCTGCTCGCCGTTCACGCTACTGTCGTTGTTGCTCGCTGTCGCTGTTGCTGTCGTCGCTCGCCGCTCTCACTGCCGCCGTTGCTGCTACTATTGCCACTGTCTTCGCTCGCGGCTTCCACTCCTGCTCCCGTTGCTCGCCGCTGCCGGTGCCACTGTTGCTGCTTGCCGTTGTCATTGTTGTTGCTCCCGCTGCCACTGTCGTCGCTCGCAGCTATCGCTCTCGCAATTCTCAGTCAACACCCTCGGTCTTCCGACTCTTCCCTTACACTTCTCTTTCGATAGTATATAGTTAACAGTATACATTATACTGTTAACTGTATACTATTAATAGTATTTATATTTATTATATTAATTTAATAGCATATTTTTATTTAAAATATTAAATAATTATATTTATTAATTATATTGTATATTTTTATATTTTAGCGTCTCAGGCGTTTTTGGACCTTGGCACATTTTGGCACCTAGCGCTTTTTAAATCACAGCCGGTATGAACCGGTACATGAACCTGACCCTTTTTGGTGGGACAGTGTGACCATATAAAAAAAAATTGCATGCCACTTTGCAGTCTTGGCTTAATCATGAGACTGCAAATCGTCCTTGTGGTCAGCCGCTGCCTACCGTTCCGTCACTGTTTTCTGGGTATGCTCCTCTTCCTCTACTGCCACATCGTCCTTCTTCTTCCTCTTAGAGTCTTCAGTACATGTACCAGTTTGTCGTGTTTCGCCAGTACCAGTTAGTACCATATCGATCTGGCCAGGGATCTGTTTAGTATCCCAGTATGAGATTGCAAAATTTCCGAGTCTCAGTTTCCATCTTACTGTTGCTTTGCCAAATAATTTTTTGCTCCCCATCCTCATATGGGCAAGGATGAGAGTGTTCTGATACCTGGTAAGTGTAGGATAAGGAAGTTCTGATGCCTAGTCAATGTGCGATGAGGGTGTTTTGATACCTAGGAAATGTTAATTGTGGATCTAATCATGATTTATCAGAATTAATGACATGTGAGTTGACAGAAGTTATCAGCTTGGTCTTTTGAACTTTCAGTATATACATGTATTATGTTTATCAGAGTAAAAGCCATCTTTTTACTTTTGTAAGGGAAACCTGCAATTGTTGCATTTGAAAAAACAAGTGCTGGACTGTTTTTGTACGAGTTGTATTTCTATAGTTTGCAAGCATCAAAGAAGTTCAAAAATTTCTTAGTATATTCGATTTTTTAAATCTAGCCACATGCATCAAGAATGCTAGTTTGATGATTTTTTATACCACAGTTGGACTTTCCTTATTGAAGTACTTGTGATGTTCACACGTGTTTTGACCCTATTGACAGTTCCTGTTCAAGAAGTATCTTGACTATGAAAAAGCGCATGGTGATGAAGACACAGTCGAACATGTTAAGCGAAAGGCACTGGAATATGTCGAGAGCTCCCTTGCTTGATGTGTGTATGGAAGCTATATGATCAAGCGTTCCTACAATATTATGTTTATCTTTTCCATTAGACAGGAAACAAGCTGTGGGCATGTATCAGCTGACCTGCCAAATGGAAGGGTCATCAAAGTTGACCTTAAGGAGACTCATACCGACGGGGCGTTCATCAGAAATTTTTTTGTTATAGTTGTCCCACCTGGCTATTCTTCTTTGATATCCTTGTACTGGCTGTTTGTATAACACAAAGCATTGTTCTTTGGAGGGAAATTGAGCGCCATTTTTTGGATTAATTTTGGGCATAATCATGTTCAATCACATGTACTTGTGGAACCTTGCGATGTAATACTAACAGATTTTTCATTAACCCAATGCGATATAAGTTATTTGATCATATATAGTCTCTGGTATTAGTACATGGTGTACAAGATTTTTGAATTGTTGTTGAATTGCATTCTGTCAGAAGGCATATTTGGTCATTCCAAATATCTGCGAGAAACCTTTATTTTTTTTTTTTCCATTTCTATGTTCGTATCAGAGATGAGATTCTTTTTGCTTGTCGTGGCAAGTCATGCGTGGTTGTCATTGGTGGAGAAAGGAGACGGTCGTGACATAGTAATTGCAATGCTGCAAAGGTAAATAGTGATATAGTAGTTGCAATCCTGACGTAGTTGCAAAGAGGAATGCAAGATAAAGACTGCATGCCTATTTATACCTGCAGGGAGCCGAGAGGAGTCTTTGATCGTGATAATAACACTGGTCGAAGAATGATGTGGTGGTTATACATTTGCTAGTGTTGAATACGTAACTTCGACTCCTTTGGATTCGCTCTGATGTTCTCGAGATCATCAACTGTCTCAATGGCAACTGCCCATTCAATGAAAGATTAAAAAGTTCCGTTTAATATAA
Organism: Musa acuminata AAA Group; assembly: GCF_036884655.1. Taxonomy (NCBI): domain Eukaryota; kingdom Viridiplantae; phylum Streptophyta; class Magnoliopsida; order Zingiberales; family Musaceae; genus Musa; species Musa acuminata. Next base: position 5,655,446 of record NC_088333.1, read on the forward strand.
CCAAATAATCGATATAACTACCCATATAATTTCTTTTAAAAATAAAAAAATAAAAAATAGTCATATATTAATTTTAAAAGAAAATTAAACCATTTTGATGAAGTATGATCCGATTAAATTCCTGTTACAATATATTAGTTTTTAGGCCCTTTTTGTGTGCAACAATGATCGCAATAAGCGATGCAGTTGCTTCATGCTTACTCGTCCGTTGTTTGTTACTCTTAAGTGTAAAGTAAAAAATGTCTTGCTTTGGATAGTTTTTGGGTCATTTTTGTGTGTGCAGGTGGTAATGTGGGCTAATTATAGTTTACCCTCGATAATTAGTTATCATTAGTATTTCGATCTTTATATCTTAAAAAATTATATTGTCATCCATATAGTTACTAGAGTAAAAAATATAGGATTATTTATCCTAATGTCATTAATTTTACTAATGAAAATATGAAAATAAAAGATAAAAAAATAATTTTAATATTTCAGTTTGTGGTGACAAACAACGGCAACGAGAGGTGAGGGTCGCTTTGCATCTCTGTCGACGTTGACGTAGTTGCTAAGCGACACTTTCGTCGCTCTGCATCTACGTCGACGTTGACATAGTTGTCGAGCGATGAAAGGGCCACTGACACAGATGCAAAGCAACACCGCTCATCATTCACACTAGCGGCCATTTCGTTATTTAACAATTGCGTTAACATCGATGCAGGTGCAATGCGACGAAAGAGTTGCTTAGTAATTATATCGACACTGACATAGATGTAAAGTGACAAAAGGGATGCTTGGTAGCTATGTCAGTGTCAACGCAGATGAAAAGTGACTCTCACCTCTCGTCGTCACTCTCTTTATCCATAATAGTCACTCATGGTCCTCAATGGCACCGTCGTCTGCTACTGTCGATGTCGTTCGTCACCACCAACTTTGATGTTAAATTTATCCTTCTACTATTTTTTTATATATTTTTGTTGTTAAAAACCGATAGCATTAGAATAAATAGATATAGAGATTTTATTTTCGTAACTATAAAAATACAAATGTAACTTTTTAAAGTGTAGAAATCGAAATACCAAAGATAACTAACTAAAAAGATTAATTTATAATTAATCTTAATAATAATATAAAATGTCAATCATCTCAATAACCTAGAATCCCGGGGTATGATGGTGATCCACCACTCTTTCTCGCTTGGCCAAAAATGGCCTTGGATAGTTTCTGGTCTGTTTTCGCGTCCTGTGGCAATCACAGTAAGTGGTACAAAACATTAACATCTCATAACCTAAAAACCCGAATGGTATAGGATTGGATTGACCTCCCCGGTAGTAAATGCTGCACCATGCTTCGCTCGTTGCACATTTGCACGAACAAAAATGACCTATTTTACTTTTATGTTACATTTTTATAAGAAATGATTTTATAAGAACTCAAATATGTTACATTTTAATGCAATTACATTTTATTTGTGCAGCACAAAAAATTAATATAACCATGTTCAGAAAAAACACAATTCAATTCCTACCAAACCATAGGTCATCAAAATCACTTCAAATTCATTTCAATTGTTCCGGATGTATTTTTAGATCATCCAACTCCTCCAACTCCATTTAAAATGGCTAATCTTCTGTTATTTACAGATTCCACAAGAAAAATAAAGCAAGATAATGGATAGAAATCCTCAGCATGGGATTGTATCGATTGAGCACCACTTAAAAAGTCACTAACAAGGACCAAAATCTGTGGGCATCATATATCCATCGATTGAGAGCCTGATGATGGCTTTTTCATTCTTTTCTTGTTCCTTTTGGCTTTCCCAGAAATTATTTCTTTGTCACAAGCTGGAGGAGGCTGCGTTCTCTGTAGGTGTTGATGAATGGCGGCGAGTGGATCAAGTTGGAATGAAGGATCGTTCAAAACTTGCCTCAACTGTGCACCTTCCCTTTGCCTATAAAATGCACCACATCAACAAGTGAAAGTTGAAAGAAAAAGGAGAAGAGCACAAAACTGCAATTAATTACACCAGCTTCTGCCTAGTCTTGCAGTTCAGCTTCAAGTTGTTTGTGCTAGAAGACTGCTCGGTAGTATTCGTATCTGGAAGAAGTTCAGAAAGGGCGGATAAATCATACACCTTCATCTTCTTTTGTCGGCTTCTGAGTCTCTTTTTCTGTATAAACAAGGATTCTATATCTGAATATATATTTTGATAGTTTTAGAACTAAGAATAGAGTGTTTTTCATCAAATAATTTTATGAAGCAAGAGATGAACTCAAACTTCTGTGTTCGACGAATAATAAAAAATGAAACCCTGCCTACTCAAAGGTTCAGAAAATAGAATAGCAGGAAAGGTAAAAAATCTGGTGCATAATAGTGGAGACATGACGTTCAACTGAAGCTAGCAGAATGATCACGAAAATCCCAACTTTGTATGAGTACATAGGTAATCTCAACGACAAGTTTCTTTAGCTTAAAGCATTGTCATTCCACAGACATCCAAGCAATATATTATAATCAATGTGGATCTCCAAAATCACAAACAATCATGTAATTATAAGAACATAAAATCTACAGAAAGAATCCAAGGTTCAGTAACCTGTTTATACTCACCACAGAACCCTAATTGGCTTTGTTCAAACACAAGAAAGACCTTTTTTTTAAGAAGGATTTAGATTGCATATCTGACATAAGAAGCCATAGCATCTTACTAGCTAACAACTCCAAAACAATCATTGTAACTTTGTGAATGAAGAAAATTTGCTAAAGAAGAATTAAGGAAAATAATTAGTCAGCTGTTTAAATGGTGAAACAAAACTCAAAATGACATTACAACTTCAAAAGCCAAAGTCTCTCTAGCAAAGAAATCCAAATGATATAAATATTAGTTTTAATAAGTGGTGATAGGGTTAAAAAGAAAACAAAAATCAGCTCCAATTTATTAATCAGTGTGATGAGAAAATCTTGGGAGACACCAAAATTCAAGATAAAAGGAAGTATCATCACCTTGCTGATCGCTTTTTTCGCACTCAAAGACACAGCAACATCTTTAACTTCTGTAAGAAATCATAAACAAGCTAAATGAGGATTTCCAAGTTCAAATTCACTTAACTTGGAAACCAAATAAAAATTGCAATATCACATACAACAAAACTGTGATGTCTCAGTAATGGAAGCATAATAAATCTATGGAACTTCCTAACCATAATCATCTGGACATGATATAAAATCATGGTCCAATATCGATTTCATCACCTTGTCGAACAGGCGGTACACTGACCTGTACCAGATGATATCACTGGAAAATAATTTAAAAAATAATACCAACAGGTACCAAGCTACAATGTCCGCTACCAGTCATTGTGAGTGAGGGTAGGTAACAGCATCTAAGTTGATTGATGATACATAGAACTGATGATTGCAACAATAATAAGAGGCTACTAACTTTGGAATGTTCCACCTGCACAACTTCAAGGCCAAAGGTGGGTTCAAAAGGCAACTAGGTGAGTAATAAGCAAATTGTGGCAAAAGAAATCAAAGAGAGTAATTTCTGATTTGAGAAAAAGGAAAGTCCAAACATCCAGTAAAACTTCAAAATAAAAAAAGCCATTTACAAGGAGAAATAGAATGATAAATAGAATTAGATCAGAACACTATAAAATTGAGAACAAAACTCTGTTTTACTTTTAAAACACTTTGACGTAACAACTTAATGTAGCTACATTTCAAAGAATGTGATACAGGTTATGTGAATAAAAACATAGTATGATTTTTGGAACAAACTAAGAAGCATGGATTAAAATCTCGATCCAGCAGAATGTAATTGGAGAAAAATGTAAAACATGTGAGACAACTATCACATATAAAGTAGCAATGCCAGTAATGTAAGACAGTTGTCACCTCTCAGATTTAAAGAACGAAAAAAAAAAAAAAACCGATATCGATACCAAGCAATAGGACTGCTTTGTGCAAGAAGATACCAATTTGCTTACCATCTAGTAAGCCCTATATGGTGAGCTTGTGGATACTAGGGCTTGGTTTTGTACATCTGGGAGAATTTCCTACTCCACATACTGATCAGCTATCAGATCAGTAAATACCAGACTGTATCGACCAATACCACTGAGATTTAACAATTTTAATTCTATGTTCAGGAGTATATGAAATCAACAGAAAGGCATATTCCATACATCTTAACATTTAAAAGCTTAGTGTTGCAAGTAGACATGTCATGCATGACTAAAATTGTTTTACAATTAACTAAATGCCTAATTCCTAAAAGTAAAAAAAGAAAAAAATGAAAGCACTGCTGACTAAGCAGCTACAGACACCACATGAAAAGATGACTTACTTGCATAAAACTTTTGCTTCTTTTCAAGTTTGCGCTTGAAACTTTTGTTTTCCTTCATCAAAGAACTAGTGCTGCAAAAGAAATTCACTATAAACTAACCAACCATGTAAATACAATAACACGAATAAACAGTGATGTAAATAGAAAGAAACAAGAAAGACCAAAATAGCATCTGGGAAAGTCTTTTTCTTCCAAGCAGCTTGAGTATTGAACACATTTTAGGGCTCATATAAAAATACTTTGGGATCTATTTAAGAAAAAAACCTTCCTAAAATATTGAAGGCATGCAAAAAAAAAAAATAGAAGATCGGTTAGCTAATTAGGGGAAAGAATTATAGTGCAGTAAAAGATAGATGTAACATTGTGCATTCAAATATATTGTATACTCGGCAACTAGCTATATTAAACAAGTCAATTGGCTCAAAGGATCCCAATATATTTGAGTCTAGTGCTTTGCTTTGGATGCAACAAAGGGTTATTCAGTTTCGTTTTTAATCAAAGTATCATTTTGATTAAATTACTAAATTTTGTTCTAGCAAGCAGCTATACTTGATGTTTATCCAGCAAAAAGGGAAAAGAGGAGAGATGGGAGGAGAAGACAAGGGAGGAGAGGAAAGGAAAGGGGAGCATAGAAGAATAGACAGGAGGAGAAAAGATGGGAGAAGAGGATAGGAGAATAAGAAGAAGAGGAGACGGGAAGAGAGGTTAGGAGAGGAGATGAAACGGGAAGAGAGGGTAGGAGAGGGCAAGAGAGGAGAATAGATGGGAGACGAGAGGAGGAGAAGAAATGCGATGCGACGGGAAGAGGGGGAAGAGAGGACAAGATGGGAGAGACGGGAGGCGAGGAGAGCCGGAACAGTGCCTGCGGGTGGAGAGCAAGCGACGATGGGCCATGTTGGCTCGTCGCGAGCGGCAGCGGTGGTCTAGGGCTCCGTCTTCTCACGCAACGCCGATTCGAGGTTTTTTGTTTGTCTCCTTTTATATAAATCCAACTGAGTTGACTCGGTAAACTCGAGTCGACTCTTCCGAGTCAACCGATTTTACCATTTTTTAACGTTTCAGCGACCGGTCCGACTCACCAGGCCTGATCTGGACCGTGAGATCGCTCGATCCTACGGCCCAGATTGCGAGTTCAACAACCTTGTATATGCTTTACTAAGATGCAGGTGCAAGCTTTGTATGCATAGTGTTTTATTGAATGTTATAAAAGTGGCCACATCAACAACTTTCTTTTACTATTGGTAAGTCATCGATGAGAAACACTTGATGTCAATCTATTCGAAAGGCTCTATATGGGAAAGCTATTTGTTGATGGGCTAATCAACTGTCATAATCGATGGGAATTCCACTCTTCCTTCAATCCCAGAAGAAATATGATCAATATAGATCAGCTGGAGGTAAATGGCAAGTAATGAGTAATAATACATGGAAATGAATATATTATATATATATAAATATAAATATAAGGTTCCAATGTTGTTTAGCATTGTGGCCACCACAAGAAACCAATAAAAGAAAAAGATGGTGCATAAAATAAGATACCGCATCTCTCTTTGAAATGCCCAAAAAGAAGGGGAAAACAAGGAAGAAATTTCTTGAACAACATTAGCGATCTGAGGCATATCCACAGATGATACATTTTACTGTACCGACAGAAGATATTAGAAGAAACCAGGAGTTTGGCTAGTTGGCCACAACCATGTCTTCTCCTGCAGCCTTGGCTTCCACAATTGCTTCCAGTCTTCTCCATGCGGACTCCCTTTTTTCTTCCAAGGATTTTGCATTTTCTTCTTTCTCTATGTACTGTAGCTGGCAAGCCTCGAACAGCTCACTGTCCATGTCGAGGAACATCTTGCGGACGTTTGCTGTTAGGCCATGGACTGCTTGATTCCAGTGACCCTGCATGTTCTTCTCTAGTGCTTCAAATATGATGGGAAATATTACACTTCGATTTTGGGCTATTAAGCTCACTATGTGATCATTGTTCCAGAGAAATAAAGCCCGTTCAGCTACCTGTAATCCATACTCATCATCGTTATATGTGAGAAATGCAGAAAGAAACAGCCGACGAGCTGCCAACCAATTTTGTAAAGGTAGTCATTGTTGGCTATAAGCAATGAAAACTTTGCAGACAATGCTAGAGTGGTAGTATGGGCAAAAAAAAAAAAAGAGAACTGCAGTTAGGAGAAATAAGCAATACAATGAGAGATGGAAAAAGAAGAAAAAGAGAATCTAGATTAATATATAAGGTTAGTAAATACTGTTGCATGTCTACTGGGACATGATAGCGCATATATTAGAGTGAAGTTTGAAATAGCAGCTAATATCTCAAGTAACAGCAAAAAGATTGGTTTTATGAATGACAGCAAAAACATTCAAGTAACTGTCTATATCTAAAGGTAAAGGACCATTTTTTAAGATACCATTCATTATTTCCCCCCCCCAACGTTGGATATTAAAGCCATTAATAGCATTTGACAGTTGATGCTTACAAAGAAAGCAATTCTTTTGAAGTCTTTGATAGGTCATGAGTCTGGCTCTACATAAGTCCAGTTCGTTTCAACTAAAGAAAAACATAGGGATTATAGGATCCTCCAGAACAACAAATAACAAAGCCAAGTTGCTTCCAAAGAGAAAAGAGGATATCACTGATGATTCATGAAATATAATGAATACCTCAATTTCTAACAAGAGCAGATCAAATAACAGAGTCTAATCAAAATAATAACAAGTTGCTGCCTTGTTGTAAAGGAAACTGAGAATATTTGACATTAGGAACTGAAAGGGAAGAGGTTAAAGGAGATCCGCATCCATGAGAATGACTAATTAGAAGAAGGAAAAAAAATTGGGATTGGGGCAAGGGGATGGGATATATAGAGAGCGAAAGAGAGACTACCAATCAATTGCCTTATGCAAATAGAAATGGATATACTTATATATATATCTTCCATTTTCTAAAACATGTGTAATGCTTTAAATAGACCAATTTCTCCACTATTGAGTTTCCATGAATTCATAAAACTTTGATATTCATAAATCTTTGGTTTATGAAAGAAAACTTTGTTTTCCTTTTTTTGGTACCACAGCATGGTAAATTAATTCTTTGAATGTCTAAATTCATTGACACTCTTTCCACCAATTTATCAACTTCGATACTACAATGTGATATCACATCAAAAAATCTAAAAAGATTATCATAAAGTAATAAAGTAACAAAGTCGACATATGCAATTAGGAACAAGTGCATAATTGTGATCATATTAGAAGACTTTCTAATGAAAGAAATTTGTAAAGGTCTAAGAAATCCATGAAGTTATTTGACTTGTGCAAAACAAGTGGATGTGCATTTTGTATATCTGATTGCACACTCTGCCCAGAGACTGCATAAGCACCCAAATGACCAGTAACAAAATTGCATATGCTGGTGCAAGACAATCATGCAAACTACATCAGTATATGCAGACTGGGCCCTGGCCAACAACTTCACAAATCACCTTTTTGATAACTTACAACAATAATGCCAACAAGTAGCAGTTTTCAAGTAGGAACCCTATTTAGTAAAAAAAGGAAAAAGAAGTGTCTCCACATGTAATTTAGGGAAAGAGCATGTATACTGGCAGACTAGCATGTCCAGTCAAATCCTTGTCACCTAAGTACTATTTACCATCTTCCACTACTTCTGTGGGTGCATATGAATGCAACCCTATCAATAAAAAAAGGAAAACATTCTATCTGGTAACACACATCAAATTGCACGCAAAACATACAAACTCATAATCCTAAAAAGACCCACAAGCTAGAATATAGGTTAGTTCTTGCATTTGCACACCAAGCAAGTTACAATTATCCACCATGAAATTCAATGCAATTTAGAGCATTCTACCTGAATTAGATATTCTCCTAGAATCATCTACTTTCAAGATAAAGCAAAATTTCCTGCTTGAAAACATTCCGTTCAGAAAACGAAAAGTTTGCTACAAATTGAAAACAGCACTAGTACCCAGTCTCAGAAAAGCTATCTACAGGTTCTAAACCACACACTTTTTATCAGAATATAGAATCAAGAAAATCTGCATCCAAGAGAATTCACCATGTAATAGATGCAGAAGAGAGGAGAAAAGGGGGATGGAGCAAGCCTACTTGACAACTGCATTGTGAACTAGGAGCATATACATGTCATTTATTCAATCAAAAAAGTTTATTTGATTAGCACACATATTTACTATTGAGTTTCTGACTGTGCTTTGACGTTAAAGTTTTTTCCTTTACAAATCAATACTGCTCGTTTCTTCTTTTGATATCATATCATGGTTCCTTGATTCTTCGCATGACTGAATTTTCTTTCCACCACATTATTCGGTTCACATAAAAAAACTTGAAACAGTCATTTTTGTTGAGTAAAATATGCACAAAATTACACATATACAAACAGGTTTAAATAATTGTTACTTAACAAATGGCCACATTCAAATTTAATAAATAAACAACAACATATAAGCCCATTCAAAAACCTAATTAGATGATAAAAAATTATATTAAAATTTTGATAGATTAATGCAATAATGCATGACATCTAACTAATAAGAGGGATGTAACAGGCAAGTTCCATATGAAACTACATAGGCTTCATACAGTGTGATCCCCTGATCACAACCATATTTGAGGTTGTATTGTCCAATCACATTAAATGCAGTGTGGAGAAAACTTTTGCTATAACAACCCCGAACCGATAAGAAATGCATCAGAAACCTTGCACCAAGAGAACAGTGCATGCATGTCCTCAATAGGATGTCCCCAGACCTTTGTTATATAATTCCTACAGTTGTTCATTTCTATAGGTGAATCACAATTCGAACCAAGTAACCTTCCACTTGGCAGAAGCTACAGCATTAAGAGTCAAATATCTCATAATCCTACCAAGATCCTCAATCTGGATAAGAAAAGTATCTCAGATAAGTTGGGCATGTTAACCTAAACCCTATATCCGACATTTCCACATCAAAAATATTCATGTTACCAATCATGAAACTGATAGAAATTAATGTTCAGATCTTCCAATAACAACAATATTCAAGTTACCAATCATGAAAATGAAAAAAGAAAAAAATTATGTTTCTTCCAGGTATCAATATATTCTTCCAGAATTATAAGCTTTCTGAATTTGAGGGTGGCATCTCATTCAACTGCAATTATGCTTCAAATTATTCGAAGTAACCAATTCAAAAGAATATCCCTGGATTATTAACCAGTTAAGATTTATCAGTCAACAAGAATATGTAAAAATAAGAGATATTTGTCCTCCCCTTCCATCTCCTAATATGATGAATATAGCAACAACGGTGAAGTTTGTTAAATATGATGATTGCAGCCAATTACAAAAACTATAGTAAGAGTGTCTCCTTTGTTTCATAGTCAAAAGTTATCTTCTATGCATTTCTTCTACCCCTACTTACCTCTTCTTTCTTTTCCTTCCACATATTTCCTTCCCTTTTCTCTCTTTGTTTTGAGGTAGTAAAATTACCAACAAATCTTCAAACCATCTAATTTTGATTGAAATTTATTGGTTCTAGCTGTTTCCAACCTTCTAGCAATAAGGGCAATATTTGGCCAAACCCAATTATTTTTTAATAATACCAATACGAAATGGTGTATCATACAAAATCGATCAATACCATGAATTATGATTAAATTTAAGCATTCCACTCATCTGAAATTTAGTAAGTTTAACCAAGAGATAATATCATATGTGATTTACTAGAATCAAGTCTAAATTTGCACATAGTTATGCAACAAAGCCCAATTAAGCATTTTAATTGGGGATTGGACCACTAGTCAATGTAAGCCCAATTAAGCATTCCACTCACCTTGCATTACCAAGTGTCAATCACAAGCTTGGATCAAAGTAATGGAGCATTGCATTGGGCCACTAGTCAATGTAAATCTATGTCAAATCCACATATCTTAATCATTTTCAATGTAGGACTAGTCACCCAAAGTGACACGAGACACCTTCACCATCCAAGTGCCTCAAAGTGTGAAGGGTGGCCTAGTAGGTCATCCAAAAGCAGTTCATCACATTGAAGTCTAGACGTGATGCAAAGTTAGCAGAAGGTTCTCACATTGCTTTGAACCGATGCAAGTAAAAAAGTTAGTTCAAGACCAAAGGATTATGTTGTACACTTTCAAGAAAAATGTTAAAGATGATGTACACAATGATTAAATATTATTTGTTTACAGGGAAATAAATGGGTAGGAAAAAAATAAAAAAGATTGATAATAATGGACTTCAAATTTGGTAATATTAAAAAAAATAATTATAGAATTAGTATGAGTATTGTTGTGGATAAGGATCTTAACAACAATGTACAACAATGTTATCGAAGTGGAGATTTGGGAACATAATTATAGTTCTAAATATGCAATTTTGGGAAAATAATGATTGAAGATTGAACAAGATATGAAACAAATATTTTTAAAAATTAATTGCTTTCATGCCTCGTAGATCACCAATAAAAACCATTTATTCGTTATTATTAATGAAAAATTATAGAAAAAAATGATTTGCATATGCTTTTTAAGTAATAAAAAATCTAAAGATTTGTTATGATGAATTTTAGAAAAAAAGTTTATATTCGGAACATATTGATGTTATATAAGATATGTATAACGTTATAGTCCGTGTGGATCTTAATAGTATAAAACAACACCAAGTATCCACATCAAGTCTCTAGCTTCAATATTAATAAATGATGATCTTACCAATCATATGCAAGATAGACATCTTTGGTGTATTTTATATTTCTATTTATTGATGATATTATTCTAGTTTATAAGAATTTAAATGAAATTAATTCTATACTTAAAGTAATAAACACAAACATTGGAAACTAAATGCTTTAAATTAAAAGGCTATTGGAAGTAGAACTGAGGACATAATTAAGTTAGATGGATAAGAAGTTCTAATAAGTAAAAGTTTTATATACCATGGATTGATTATTGAACAAGATGAAGAGATTGATAAATATCTTGTTCATAGAGTAAAGACTAGGTGGTTAAGGTGGAGAGACGCTTTCTGAATTTTGTGTTCATCAAGTCAATTTTATATTGAGGCAAAAAATTTATACGACAAATCAATGACAAAAAATTTTGTGTGGATGAGATAAGAATGTTGAGGTGAATATTTGGAGTTATAAAATGATAGGAAACAAAATACTTATCATTTATGAATAATTTGATGTAGGTTCAATAAAGTATAAAATGATGGAGAATAATTAAGATGGTATGGACATATGCTAGGGATTAGGGACCCCTATAAAAGATGTGAGACAAATAGTATTAATGGTATGAGGGGAAGTAGAAGGAAACGAAAGAAGACTTTACTAGAAACTGTAAATAATAATCTAAATTCTCTTAATTTAAGTAAGGATATTTTTTGCAAAGTCTAACAGCGACAAAAAATCCAAATTGTCTATCTAAAAAGTTGAAGACATTACAGCTTCTTGTTGTTGTTTTCTTGAGCGTACTCACCTTGTTCTTGAAAAAAACAATCATTAAATGTATTGAGTTATAATTCAACCATGCTAACAAACAATAGAATGGCCACTTAAGCAACTCAAACTATGGGAAGGATTTCAGTGTCTATCAGCATCATTTGACATGTCAAATCATGCCAAGCCCTACCAATCATGCACATGGGCAAACCAAAATTTTGGCCTCTTTTGGTCGGTGAGCAGCATCCAATTGGTGTGGTACAATATTCGTCATGCCCGATTTCATCTTCCTCAAAACTCTATATGCACAAGTAGGCAAGTTATATATCCTACACCGATGGTATGACAAACTGGCCTTCTCAACCACATAATTCTGAAAATAATCATAGTTGTCAACTAGATGTTTTAATGTTCCAAGAATGTAGTCAGCATGTCAACAAAAGTTAGAAATGTAATATTCATAGTTGGTAATGCAATGTCAACAAAATAATCATAGTCAGCAATGTCAACACCATAATAAAAATGTTTTAATGTCAACCACCATATATCAACATTACCATATATCTTTCCACCATAATATAAAGTCTCCTTCACTTGAGACTGCAATGATCCACATAGCAGATCGCAATGGCTAGGACTTGTATTTAAGGCTTAAAAAACGGAACAAAAGAATTATAGTCAATGAAAAAAAAAATAACCTTGCCATCAACAAGATGCAAGGAGAACAAAAAAGTGTAAGGAAAACATCTTCAAAGCATTTTACGATAATGAATTTTGAGAATATGCCTAAATTTCTAACTTCTTGAGGAAGCTTCAGTGAGCCATACATGGACCAGCAGTTCTATACCTAGATAAGCTTCACGACGTGATACACCTTTTGAACATGTCAAGATGGGTACTTATTCCACAAAATTCAAATCATATATTAATATAATTCAAATCATATATTAATATTCCAACATATTTGAAAACTAAAAATAATATATTCAAGTGAAACAAGTGACCGCCCAAATCAAGATCCATTCCATGAATATATTAATATGTAATTCCTAGAACCCAAAAAAGGAATGGACAAAGACAAAGTTACAACACATGTTAGCTAAACTTTTTGGTAAATTAACTCCTGAAATAGTAAACTTTTTCCGTGAGAAAAAACTAACTTGCCAATATGTCAAAAAAGTCTATTGGAGTAACAAATACAGGTAAATATATCACTGGGGATAAAAATAAAGTTGCATATTTTCAGTCCTGAAGACCATAACTTATTTAGATAATTTTCCTGTCAACTTGGCTAAAAAGAAAACATATAATGATCTGAATATCTGGCAGCATTTTCAGTGCATTAGGCAAGAAATCAAAATGACAGAAGATGAGATGAACTCCAAACCTGGAAATGAGAGCTGCTGAGACAATGAGAGATCTGCTTAAACAAGGGAACCATGCACCGCTGGAACTCTGCTGGTTGTGTCGCCTCCAGCACCTCCTCCAACTCCCCAAGGAATAGCACTTCCTTCTGACAATTAGTGACAGGCCAGTACTTCAACAGCCCCCTGATGATCGTATCGGCAAGCTTATAATCCTTCTCGACGAACTGCACAATACAGTAGGATAGCTGCTGGTGGTACATACCCACCGGCTTTGGCCTATGAAGCGGGATGAGGACCCGCACGAGGAACAACTTGTGCTCCTCCTTCATCGGCAGGGCAAACCCATTAATGATACTCCCAAGGATCTCCAGCAGCTCACCGATGCCGCTATGCCTCTCTGTCTCGAAGATGAATCTGTAGAAGATGTTGTTGATGGCCTTGCGAATGAAAGGACGGTGGACCATGAACTTGCCGTAGATTCGGTGGAGGATTGTTTTGAGATACTCGCGCTCGCGGGGGTCCTCGGATTCGAAGAGATCAAGGATGCGGAGCACGAAGGAGTGGTCGATGTAGCGCTTGGCGACCTTGGTGTCAGTGTCGGAGGAGATGACGTAGCGGAGAAGGAGCTCGTAGACGAGCTGAAGGTGGGGCCAGGCGGGGTCCAGGTAGGGATCCTCCTCCTCGGGGTCGGTCACCTCCGAGCCGGTGTTCTCGTGGGAGGCCGGCGGGAGGCCGCGGAAGATGTTAACGGCGACAGCGCGGACGAGCTCCTCCTGGACGGACTCCCCGAGGCGGATGGAACTCGACTGAACCACGTCGACGAGTTCCGAGAGAGTCTGCCGCTTCATCTCCTTCTCACGGGCCGACTTAAGGGTGTCGGAGAAGTCAAAGATCACCGCACAGATCTGAAGCTTGCGAACGAAGAGCGCCTGCCGCTCCGCGACGGGCACGTCGCGAAAGAGTGGGAGGGACTCGATCTGTGGTGCGGCGCCGGCAGGCGAGGTGGGGAGGTGGTGCGCACCGGCAGCGGCGCCCGAGGAGGGCACCGCGGTACGTGAGGCGTGGTTGACGGTGACGTTGGAGCCGGGAACAGCCGCAGCGGCGGCGGGATCGGCCGCCTCCGACTTGGGGCCCTTGCGGTTGCCCCGCTTCATGATCTTGGTGAACATCTCTCTCTCTCTCTCTCTCTCTCTCTGCGACCCGCCCTGACGAAATCCTGACTCTAGGCCCTAGATCGATCCCACTTCCCAATACAGAGAGCGGACTACAAACCCTAGAATCATGAACAGTAATGGAGAAGGGGATATCATATTACAAGAGGAAGGTGATAGCAACGGAACAAAAGAGGATAAGAAGGAATTGAAGGTAATTCCAATCCATCCACGGACTTCTGACAACGAGATGAAATGCAATCAAGTTATTCGAGAGGAAGCGAAGAAAAAGGATGAGGAATACACAGAGGGAAGAGGTGGGTTACATGGAGATCAAAATGTTCTCTCTTTCTTCTCTCCTTTTCCTTGTAGTTTTCTTTTGCGTAGAGATAAAAAGGGGAGGAGGACATGTGGGGGAGAGGAGGGGGCGTAGTTGATATTTGTGGCATTTCTGCTAAAAGTAGCCGAATACAAAGTTGGATTACATGGTAATTGTAATCGATGTTGATGGCAAAAAGCAACACTGGCCCAAATAGGATTAGATCAGGGTTATCAAATTGAGATTGGAGGTGGTTGTGTTGATGTTTGATCATGTTTGATCAAATTGAGATTGGAGGATTATTGCAAGGATGTTTCGTTGGTGCGTAAAATGTTACTATACTCATATATTGAACTTGAATTCACTTCAAATTCAACTTATTATCGATATTTCAATTCTTAAATTTATTTGATATAATATTTTTTAAATAGGTTGGTAAAACAAAGTAACAAAAATGACAACGGTAAGTTAGCGCTACAAATTTCACCAACCCAATTCTAATCAACTAATTAACTAAAATTCAAATCTGTTCCAAATTTGACCTAACTATCTAATTATATATATATCTCCCCAACTCAATTAATTAGTGCATTAATTTGATCCAAACAAACTGATCAGAGTATCCAAGAAAAATTAACCCACTGTCATTACTATCATGACAAAGGCATCAATTAATTAAAATAGGAATGGCATTTGCCAATTCAAACTAAATTTCTTGATTTAAGCTGCTCCATATGTCTCAATAATTTAGCATTGAATATATATCGACTCCACAATCTCGGGATAATCATTTAAAAGAAATCAAAATTCTCAATTCAAGTTTCTTCTAGATACATCACAACCAAAATTGTAGCCAAAAGTACAATGACTCCACAGATATGCAAATCATGCAAGAGTAATAGAATTCATTCATTCCACCCCATATATGTCTTTCTATTATGGAAAATGTTATAACATCATTAATTTTTTTCATATCATTAAGCTTTGTTGAGGGCGATTATAGCTGGTGGAACTTCCATATATTCACTTATATCACATCCAAAGATTCAAAGAACATATAAGTTCCTCCTATCTCAGTTCTAAAACCAGTTCCAACCTGCACAAATATGCACTTCAATAAAATAGAGGAATGGTCTCAAGATGGTAGGTTAAAAGTGTGTTATAACAAAAACACAAGAGGAGGCATACCACTCGCTGTAAGTGACTCCCTGCAAACGATTTGAGATTGGTGATAGATATGCATGGGGCACATCTGCTCAACATGAGCTATCGGCATCCAGTTTGCAGTCCTCTCGGGCTACATCACCAGGTATCAAACACATTATAACTTCAAATGGGAGCAAGCACCAAACATTCAGGATACCTTAGTTCATGTCAAGATGGTCAAATACTTGTCAAAGTCACTTTTCATCAACTACAATTTTTTCAATTATAACATGGATTGTTCTTTCCAGATGGAGGATTATGGCAAGGCATAATATCATTTCTTTTGGTGCATGCAGATGATAATTTAAGTAGAATTGAAAACAAAATTCACAAGACAGTTGTCCAAACAACATCTGGTATGTTTTGTTTTTTGTACCTGAAACAATTTCAAAGAGGTAGAAATTTGAAGGGGCATTACATAAATAAATGAAAGTTTCATTATGAGATAAATCTCATGGAGCTGCTAGAATGTGAACAACCTAAGTACAGACAAGTCAACTTGTTGGTTGTCATCTTTAATATCATTCATAAATGGGGAGATCGAAAGGTCTCTTTCCTAGAGAATCTTCTAAGTCTGTTCCTGATGTGGGAACGCGTTGCAAGCACCTATCACTGCTGTCTTTCTTCATTTTCAAGAATAAACTGTGCCTGATGAAGAAAATACCAGGCCTATCAACATACCAATTAACAATAAATAGCACAAGTTTAATAACAAGTCTTTACCATCGCAGGTCAGTAGTCAGTTCAGGGTGAAAAGCAGTCCCCAGTAAGTTCCCTTGCCTTACTGCAACAATTACTCTCTCACGAGAAACTATTTCCTGCACAAACATATAACAGTTACGTACATTATTGCAAAAGTCCTTTTCTACACAAATGTGCTTAGATAGTTTGATCTCAGGGGAAAAAAGAAGAATGTGGTCAGTATCCTAATCTTGTACAGTTAGTAATCATTAAGGATTACAAAATCACTAGTTTAATATAGAGGAAGTGCAAGGGAAACACAGAGAATAAGTACCATATTTACTAATTAACTGATGATTTCCATCAACTACCAACTGCTGAACATAAAACTTCTATTACAGCACTCATTGGCATTTACGAGTGTCTCATTGCCAAAATGGTTAGATGCATCACTTAAGTTTGAAATATGAATTCTGATTCAGCACTTCATGCAGGGAATTCCATTGAAGATATAGTGTTTATATAGCATCATATAGTAGTGATTATAGACAGCAATTAGATACATATGATCCATAATTCCAACAATCATCCAGAAAAAAGAATTAGACAGTAAGATGGAACTAAAAACAATAGAGTCCATAACATAAAATTTCAGAACAGCAAATATACACTAAGAGACTTGCAAAACTAAGTTAACAGAGACGAACCTCCTCCTGGCCATTGTCAACAGACATTATACTCTTTTTCGTTTCCAAAGGAACAGGGCAATCTGCTAATATCTCGACATCAGGTCCTACTTCTAAGATGGCTGGTGCACGTATAAAAACTCCACGGAAACCATTAGGCCCCCCTTCCTCCTCTGCAAGCTTAGGGACTGACAGTTCTGTTTCAAAGCTCTGAAGCTGCAAAATCAAATTTGAGTAGTCAAAATATATTCTAAAACAAAAGAACATAACAACTTTGACAAGTTAAAAGTCCCAGGTCAAAACCTGACTACCAAAAAAATTTCGATTGACAATGCAGTCTAGTCCCCCAATAAGCTCTTGGCCTCCTGACTTTTGACCTGATTAGGGAAAGTTCAACTTATTACCTTGAAATTGCTGTCTTTGATGATTAATTTTTTTTAAACTGAAAATGTGTTTTTGCCGGCTCACCAATTGCTTTGTTTGCCAAGAAAATAAGTCCTGCACAGGTTCCCCAGACAGGCTTCCCAGTACTTACAAATTCTCGTAAAGCAGGAAACTGTTAATTGAAAAAAAATGTCACAAAATATTTTATTTTCTTTTTTAAATCAAAGCTACACCACATCAACAGAAAAATTGGAGATTTCTTATTTTGATGAGTCAACTCGACAAATTCTGTCCCCTTGAAAAGGAGAAGCAAAAGGATAAGCCTATCAATACTTTAATTTTAGAATATGTAGTCTCCAAAGAAAGTAATTTTTTTGGGTGTGACCCAAACTGGTACAATGTTGTCATAGAGACTCTTACGCAGCAGAAACAAACTTTTGAATGCCAATGAGGCGGCGATCTACTTGAAAATATGCAAGCATCAATTTCTTTTATAAAAGGAACTTATGCATCTAATTGCAAAAGAAAAAGACAGGAACAAGAATGGTGATTACTGAATATTCTGATTACTTAACATGTCTCTGAATGTCCAACTTGCAGAAGAAAGGGATGTAAATATTAAGGATCAAAGAAAATTTGGCAAGATGTAGAAGACAATTTCATGGGAAAAAAAAGCTGCATATACCTAATTTCAAAAGAAATTGATGTCTCCAATACTTTGGCATTATCAAGTGGTACCAGAACTAACAGTTCAGTTTTGTGATATCTAAGATTGTGTAAAGAACGATTTGATCTAATGTTACCAAACACTACCTGGATAATTGACAACATGCACATGCTTAGTTTGTCTACCTGCAAAGTGTATGACTGAATTTATTCATGTATTGAAATAGCAGTTGTCCTTACCACTCCCAAGCTTATATAGATTCTGAAACGAGCGAGATAGCTAACTTCATGATAGAGCATATATTATAGTGACACATATGTTTAATTAACTAAGGAACCCTCAAAGCCTGAGTGTGTTTCGTAGAACTTTGGTTAATACTGCAATGATGATAACAATTTTACAATAAAAAAAAGCAGCAGGACAGAGTAGAACAAAAAAGAATAGAACATCACTTTCTGTCATTCAATCAAAGCCAAGGCTAAAGGAAATTTATTTGCTTTCTTATACAGTGCATCAGTAAGCTATGTAGTTAGTTCATCAAATGGAGAAATGTATGTTTAAAGGGAGACGCTGTGCCACCAGTTTGGAAGTCTTTTTTGGAAGCCCCATCACTTTAGGAAGTTCTACATGCTCCTAATCCATTGGAGAACTCGAAGCCATCACTTTCACCTAGTCCAATCTCCAACACGATCTCCACCATGATGCAGAATCTTTCGCAGTGACCATTCCATTGTTAAAAGGTTCATGACTTAGGACGAAAGTAATAGAAGGATTATACCAACAAGCAGGGTATCACATCAATTATTCTAAATTTTTGCAACTAAAAAAGTGCAATATGTGGAACATTATAAATCCAGTAATCTCAGTTTGCCTTAAGAAGCACTCTACTGTCCTCGTAGGGTTCAGTTTCCTGTCAATACGAAAGAATACGAAACAAAATAAAGATTCGTTTCTATCTTTTCCTCTTTTCCTTAGCCTTTTTTTCTTTCTGACGTGGTCAATTTGAGAATCTACAGAAGAACCTAACAAGTAATTCCAAACAAGAAAGAACAAGACAAGAAATGCACAAGGGGTAATCGACAGATAGAAGAGGGCGGACGAGGTTGTGGTAGTGCGCGAGCTTGGCCATGGTGGTGCTCTCGCCGCCCGGGATGATGAGGGCGTCGACGGCCTGCAGTTGCTCCGCCTTCCTTATCTCCACCCCTTTCACCCCTATCCTCCGCAACGCTGTGCGCACCAGAGATCCTCACTTTTAAGGGCAAGATCACCAAAAAGCAGAGAAAGGACTGGACGAACAAAAAGAATGTGAAAAGGGAATACCCGCCATGTGCTCGTTAAAAGAACCCTGCAGCGCCAGGACGCCCACCGTCGTCATAACAGTCTAAGAAGACGAAGAAGAAGAGAGAAAGGGAGACGGAAGGAAGAGAAGGCAGCCAGTAGTAGCGTATCCTGCTCTCTGATACCGAGGATTCGAAAGCCTTTCATCTTTATTTTGCTCCGCACACCACACAAGGTAGGCGAGTCAGTGCAAATTTTAAGGATTAAAAACCTTTGTACCTATACGCCACGTACCCAACGTTCACTCGCCTAAGGGGCCCGCCAACAAACAAAAATTGTACAATAGGATAAAGACGGTGGTATAAGAAGAGGAGGTGTCGCTCAGCGGGATGTCGATTAAATGCACACGCAAGTTCAGTCACGAGCCGTCCACGTGCGCTCCTAATTAAAATTAATTATTTGCGCAGACAGCAAATTATATAACCTGGTCTAACCTAAATGTTGATATCTGAGCCTGTAATATAACATTTAATTGTCGGAATTAAAACTAAAGCTAAGATTTACTGAAATATTGAAACATGACCAAATCCATTAACATGTTTGGTTTATGTACTCTTCAAATTGGAATGACATATTTGATTCCTGAATTTTGAAATAAAAATCAATATTATAGCTGAACAGAATAGCAAATATGATTTATTAATTCAATTCGTTAAATATTAATTAGTGTCTATATATCGCTTCCCTTAACAAAACTCTAATTAAGTAGTAGAGTTATTAATCGCTAGTTTAATTATAATATCTTCAAAATTATTATCAACACAATAGTAAAACAAAAATTAAAAAAGAATATTAACATGGATTAGATTTGCTAAGTACTAAACTGAAAGGAATTAATACCCAAATCATAACGGGAGACTTTAAAGAAATGACGATTAGTGAAGTCAAAGAGGTGTTATTGTATCCCATCACGCGCATCTTTTCCAGAATATTCCCATCAAACGGCCTTGCTGTCATCGCTCGGTCATCTCAAAGCACATCTATAAAAGGAAAAGCCCTGTCTTCAACGCAACGAGAGCAGGAGACGACGAAAGAGGAGGCGGACGAAGTAATGGAGGGCGAGGGCGAGGGGGAGGCGGGGCCGGTGACGTGCGCGTCGTGGATCCGGCGGTCAGAGAAGCAGCTTCTCGTGGTCATGGGAAGGGCGAGGAACCGCTCCTGCCCGCCTTTGCTCGACATCTTCGAGTTTAATCCCAAGACCGCTTCCCTCTCCCCCGATCCCCTGGTTCTCTTTGCTTCCTCTTCTTCCCGTCTTGAGTTGTCCGTCCATCCCTCCTCCATTCCCAGGTGAATTATGTTGATGGAGAGCCAAACTTGATTTGTAGGTGAGGATTGTGATGAGAGATGAGGATGGCGATCCGCTGGGTTTCGCGGTGCACCCGAGCGGCGATGAGTTTGTCTGCTCCGTTGCAACTGGCTGCAGGTGAGCCTTCTATTATTTTTTTATTATGGGGTAAAAAAGATTCCGGTAATTTAATTGTTAGTACATTTTCTTTATTGTTAATGTAGATAATTGAAAATAAATTCAAGTATTTTAGGTTAGTGAAGATTACGTTCTGTCAGCTAATAAGTTTGTTTGATCTTTCTCCTATAAAACTAATTAGGAAAAATACTAACTAAACATGATATATTTATCTTTCGTTGTCAATGGGGAGAATCAGATGGTGTGAGGAGTATCGATACAACCCAAAAGCTTAAGAGAATGCCCATGTATTATCTATTCCCAATATGATTGGGATTTTACTCATAGAGGTCCTTTATCCATTAATAAATTTTATTTTCTTTTTGCCTAGGAAGTTATCTGTTTTGATGCTCTATATTCTGTCGTCTTTGGGAGGATTTTCTTACTCGAAACTTGAGTTGGCATGCACATCTCCTCATTTTCAGCCATTAAGAGTCAATTCAGCACAAAATTAAATATGATTTATTCCCCCTAATCATCTATCTGGTGGAATCTTTCTTGTTTTTGCTGTTAATTGATGAGAAGTTGAGTCCTAACGGGATCTAACAGTCTACTAAGAAGTATAAGATTTCTATCCAACTTCCAATGGCAGTGCTGAAATCAGCTGCTAGTTTCTTCCCACATTTGGACTCTATGACAGAAATATTTGTTCATGACATCATGCTGTAGTATTATGTATGATATCTCCTTGATTCATCAAGTAGTTGTACATTTATTATCCTTAATCCAAATAGGTCTTAAGTCCAATTTAAATTAAACCCAAACAGACCTAGAGTTTGACAATGAATGATAAATGAAGGTTGGACTTATATTATACCCAAATACAAATCTAACAAAACTCAAAACCCAGGGATTGTCTAAACCAAAACCAATTCATGTGACAAATCTGAAGACACTAAATAACAACGTAATGATACCCAAAAATAGTAGAAAATGTAAAATTGAAACAAAGGCAGAATTATGAATAAAGTTTAAGGAAAAACATGTGGCCTGTTTTGCCAATTATCATTAAGGACAAGGATGACAAGACTGAAAATTTTGGGTCTTTTCATCAATAATAAAGAAGATATCCAAGGAAGCATGCAAGTGCATTGGTTAAAAATTCTAAGTGCATACTTTCTGTCTCATGTAGCCTTCAATGTGTTGATACTCATAAGAACTTGTTTCTCTCTCTCATAGGTTAAGTTTATTATATACGATGGCAAGTTTTAGGATTTACTTTTGCTTTGTGGATTGATTCTTAAGGTTTGCACCTATTGCCAACATTTATTGTTAGAAAATGAAGAATTATTTAGTTGAGTTTTATTTATAACAAGGGATTAAAAAGGTGGTTAGGCGCTCACCTAGGTGCTCGAGTGAGGCAAGGCGATTAACCAAGTAGCACGCTTTGGTGAAGCATCGCCTGGGCACTCGCTTGAACCCAGGCGCCATGTGACTCGGGCGAGCACTCGATTGAAATAATGTAGTCGAACTAGATTATCAAGTTTGTTTTAGTTAAACATTAGCTAGTTGGTTCGATTGAACCAAACAAGCTACATAATATTACTATACTTAGTAAAACCCACACCCCTGCCCCCTCATGGGACCTCGAGCCATAAACCCTAGCACAATCGCTACCTCTCTCGCCGACGCACAAGAGCGATGTTTCCTCTATCATCGACGGACGGGTTTGAAGGTTTAGCTTTCGTGCGCAATTCCTTTCGCTGTTGCTGCTTACGTGTTCAACTCCTTCCACTGTCAAGAGAGAGGACCGCAGCTTCCTCTGCCATCGATGAACACATTTGAAGCTTCCTCGGCCCACGACTTTGCCGTTCTGTAACGGACAAACTTCTAAACAAGATGTTGGATGTAATGCTTATGTCTGTCCGTTGTCTTTTGGCATGTTCATGCCTTGTACAGCAGGTAGAGGGGCGGCCGAAGGCTTATAAGTCCCATTTTAGTTGGGTTGGTGGCCTCTTTAGGCTTGTAAATAAAGGTTGTGTCATGTGGACACGTGCGAAAGCTTTTCGGTCTGTAATGGACCATTTTACCCTTTGTTGTGCAACTATTCAGAGCTTGTAAAGTCTGTTTGTAACTTGCATTGTCTATGAAGTGTTTTTCGAACATGTTTGCTTGTGGATCCCGATTGAGGCGTTCTCTTTAACCCGTTCTCTCTTTTGTTGGTCCTAAGGGACAATGGGAGGCTTCGGGGAGGCTGACCTTTGCGGACGGACGCGCGAGGGTGCCGCACGTCTTAGGCAAAACCAGCTAAGGTCGTGACATTATGGTATCAGAGCGGGACAAGCACTCATAGAAACACTTGACATGCAAACGTGGGGGACCTAGTGGGGCTGCGTTGAGGGCAGTCAGCACACGCGCGACCGTTTGAGGGAAAACGGGCATGGAGATGTAGGGAAAAAAGTCGCTCAGAGGAGCGGGCATCTAACATTGGTATTTTGAGGAATGGCCAACCCTTCGCGCAAGAGGCACCACGAGAACAGGCAAGCTTGGAAGAATGCAGAGCGCACAAAGGTTGGGATGGCTGAGTTTGAGCTACGGCTCAACGTTGACAACTATACTTGATGGTGCTCTAGGCAAGCGAGGCGCTTGGCAAGAATGAGACCATCCAAGGTGGAATGAGTTGTTCAACGACCAAAAGAGTTATGCAAAGCTCACAGAGGTGAGGGGAATTACTAACTCGAAGAATTTGGTACTCATGCATGGGCTTGTATGCGGACGATGGAATGTTCGTGGCCATCCCAAGGCGACCCAGACTCGGCGCCATGGAGCATTGAAACTTTCTCTTCGGCATGCAAAGGATACGTCCGGAGGAGGCTGAAGTGTGCAACGAGTTTAGCATGTTGCTAGGCCTTGAGGGGTGCGGCGGTGGCTGTATTGACGTGGAGGCGCAATCTAGCAAGTGCGTTTGCAGGAGGCAAGACATTGCACAGTTTGTTCAGCAGATCGGAGTAGTCCAAGGGGATGGTGGTCTCCGAAACGAAGAGAGATGTTGCTCCAACGGGACAGTTATCTAGGAGGGATAAGTCTCGGCAGTCCAGAGGGAGAATCATGTGAGACAGACTTCACATGTTGAGGAGGAGTACCTCACAAACAACAACTTCATGAAGCTCGATGGACTGAGCAAGCGGCGAGGAATTGCCGCATGATCTCGCTCGAGAGAATGCATTGGTGGATGCATTGCGAGATCAAGTGGGGGAGCGACCTAAAGCAACTTATGAAGGTACACTTGGAGTCGATGTGGAGATCGGACTCAAGGGAGGGCTGACCCGTGGAATGGTGGGCGCGAGGGCCACCATCGACTCAATGCAAAAACGAGGAGCGGAGTAACTTGGGTGTAACTTGGCGAAGTACCCAAGCCGCATGAAGGGAGCCAGCATAGAAGTTGGAACATGGAGCAGAGGCATAGTGCTTTCCTTAGACAGAGGTCAAGGACATGAACCCTTGCAGAGGCAAGAGTAGGATCATGTCGTTCCATGGGTCCTTCTTTCTGACGGAGCGGACTCATCTTGCATGGTGCCAAAGACGAAGGGAGCTTCGCGGCACATGCACCTTAACTCGGAGAAGCATTTAATGGAGGAACTAAGGCGACTCAATTTGCGGAGGCAAAGTTGGGTTCAGAAGGGCCTTAGCACGGGGCAAGGGGACGCAGAGGCGGGTACTCTTGAAGAATATGCCACAGTGTTGCCATTTGAGTTGCTATGAAGGAAGCAGTGCGCAGCGGAGATTGTGCTGGTAGGGGCAGAGGCCCAGGATCCAGACAATGGTGCACAGATTACAGTGAAGTCGGTGGACTTCGAGAGCTACTAGGCGACGGACTGTCCTAGAGCGGTGCTTCATCTAGGTGTGACCCAGGAGTGGGTGGATGAAGGTCGATTGCCAGAGGAGCGAACAAAATCGAAGGTGGAGGAGACCCTGCGATGTATTGGCAGAGGCCACACATGGAGGGTTCACAATTCGAGTTTATTTCACAAAGATCAGTATGCAAAGGAGATGTCACCAGGAGGCGACATGGTGCAGCGGATCGTGGTGGAACAGTTCGTGGCAATGCGACACACACGACATTGTCCCGTGAGGGATGAGATCATATGGAGGTATGATCGGGAGCTACTGGGAGCTCCGCTTTGGTGAACAACACGACGGCAAGAAGGGCTATGGATTCAAGGAGTGAAGGCCATGGTACCGCGGAGGCGGGTCTTCCGGGCGTGCACCGAATTTTGCATCGGATGAAAACCTTGGTCATCAGCATATGGGGGCTGGGTTCCACCAAGGGAAAAGTTCGAATGCAAGTACCAGTGAGTTCCGTGGGAGGGACTTGATCATGTAGAGGTATGATCGAAGCAGCTGGAGAGTTGGACTTCTCCAGAGCTCATATTCGCTTAAGGGAGCCCGACAAGTCAGAGGACAAGGTCGAGTAAGCGAACGTTGCTATCAAGGAAGCTAAGGAGAACAGAATCGGTGCAAACTCTACAACGTGATGGCAGAGGCCATACATGGGAGTTGCAGTCTGTCTTTCTATCGACCAAACAGACTGCTTAGAGAACACAGAGGTGTTGAAGCAGGGGGGTCGAAAGGGGCGAGGAAGCGACGACGAGTCCAGAGGGACTTAGCTACCCGAAATCAAGCATCAGTCAGAATGGAGGTGAACTCAGAGGAGTGCCACAGAGACATTTCTACTGATCATGCAGAAAAGGGATACAGAGGCGAGGCGACGGATAGTAGGGCCATGGGCATGGCAGCGCCATGGTACCGCAGAGGCGGGACTTCCGTGCAAGTCATTGATCCCTTGCTCTCATGGAGGGAGAGCGCTTGGTCGTGAAAGGGGCCGAGGAGGTGGAGCATGCAGAGGCAATCTCCAAGTACCGAGACAAGGCTGAAGGGTAGAGGCCAAGAAACTTCGTAAGACCGGTGTCAACAAGTTTCTCATCAAGATAGCCGTAAGTGAAGGACTTCGGGTCATGCAAGAGTGCACGACCAAGGAACGAAGCAGGCAGTACGCGGTGCTGTACCTTTGCTACTCAGTGGAGTAGGCGGCAGGGTTGATGGAGAAGACGGTACAATCCCAGAGGCGACCTCATCTATCAGAGAATTACTCCAAGTTGGGGTGAAAACTTCCTGCATTCCAGAAGTTCAATGGCATTGAGAAGGTGAATCACAGTAGCTAACTCAACGCAAGGAGTGCAAACACTTCAAGTGCTTCAGAAGTGTGAGCAAAGAGCAGGCGAAGACTAGTAACCAGCTCGATGCATGAAGTACAACCTCGAGGAGGTGGGCGAAGTCAAAGTAACCATTGCCTTCTCAACTCTTAAGAGAATGGGCGAAACCGAATACCCCAGTTCTCTTATCTATCCTGCAGAGGAGCTCTGCACAAGTTCAAAGACCCTTCGAAGATAATGGAAGACAATAGTTGTCAAATCCTCACCAACGGTGATCAGTGCTACTGAGAGTAGATTGTCCGCTTCATTTCCCAACGAAATGCCAATCGAAAGCGGAAGTGATGCGAACCTACTTGGATGTGACAACTAACTGAAAGAAGAGTCAATGAGCAGATTTTGTGGAGGAAGGACCCAAAACTTCAGAAGTTTGCGAGACGATGCTCGTTAAAGCTCCAACAAGCATCCATCCAGTTCAAGCAGCATGTGAAATTTTTAAGAGACTGGCGCAGTAAGGATGGTCTTTTCCTTCATCTGGCGGATCCGCAGGAATCAACAAGGATCAACACAACTCAGCCAACCCCCCCCAACAGAGTCAGAGTCATTGGTGAGTTGTAGCAGCATGGCGGATTAAAGGGTCGACTACTAAAAAACAGCAGCGTAGAGCAGCTGGGAGCCAGGAGGCGCATTGCAGCCGGAGCGGAAGATTGAAGACTCAGCAAAGGCGAAGAGTTGCAATGTTCACAAAGGCTTCGACGAGGACGTCGAAGGGATAAGTGGGGGAGAATGTAACGGACAAACTTCTAAACAAGATGTTGGATGTAATGCTTATGTCTGTCCGTTGTCTTTTGGCATGTTCATGCCTTGTACAGCAGGTAGAGGGGCGGCCGAAGGCTTATAAGTCCCATTTTAGTTGGGTTGGTGGCCTCTTTAGGCTTGTAAATAAAGGTTGTGTCATGTGGACACGTGCGAAAGCTTTTCGGTCTGTAATGGACCATTTTACCCTTTGTTGTGCAACTATTCAGAGCTTGTAAAGTCTGTTTGTAACTTGCATTGTCTATGAAGTGTTTTTCGGACATGTTTGCTTGTGGATCCCGATTGAGGCGTTCTCTTTAACCCGTTCTCTCTTTTGTTGGTCCTAAGGGACAATGGGAGGCTTCGGGGAGGCTGACCTTTGCGGACGGACGCGCGAGGGTGCCGCACGTCTTAGGCAAAACCAGTTAAGGTCGTGACAGTTCGTAGCTTTTGTCGTTGTCGTTGTTATCGTCCGAAGCTTTCTCCTTCGTTGCTGATGTCGTCTGCAGCTTCCTCCATCATCACTGTTGTTATTCATACCTTCCTTCGTCACTTCTGTTGTCGTTCGTAAATTCCTTCGACGTCGTCGTCGTCGTCTGAAAGTTCCTTTATTACCGTCGTCCTCTCCTTCCCCACTTTCCATCGTCTGTGACTCTTTTCTCCCCTCTAACTATTGTTATCATAGGATAGTCCTTATTTATATTTTAACACTGTTAATGTCTATTTATTTAGAATTGTTATTAGGATTTTAAGATTAATGACAAGTGTATAAAGCAATTCAGAAGATTCATCAAAAAATTCAAGAAAGGATCTTGTTTGGAAATACAATTGTCTAAATGATCCTAATGATCCTAATGATCCTAATGCATTTTCTTGCATCTTCTATGATAAGACTACTAGAGGTGGTATTTTTTGTATAAAGTAATATCAAGTAGGGAACTTCAAAAATGCATCGACATACAAGAAGTGTCCACCTGATATAAAAGAAGAATTATTGGCTTATATGATAGGAAAAAGATACAAAGGAATGAATCTTATGGGATTTATTTGAGGATAATGTTAAACATATTAAAAATAAAAAAGAAGATTATTTAAAAAGTGTCAATCCAAGTGGGAAAAGAGTATATGATAGAAAAGGAAAAGAAGCCATGATTGTTAAGAAGGGTAAAAAGGAATCGATAGACTTATATATGTATAAATGATCACAAAAACAACAAGAGCAAATAGGAGCAAAATTAGGACAAACAAATATAAGTGATGCTTGTAATAAGAAAATAAGGGGAAGAACAATTCAACACATTGCTCGTTTCTTCTATTAGGCTAGCCTTCCTATTAGTACTTATCGTTTAGACGGTTTTAAAGAGATGATTGAAGCTATTGGAAGATATGGTGGGGGAATTAAAACCTCTAAGTTATTATGAGTTGCGAGTTTCGTTCCTGAAAAAGGAGTTGGATTATACAAATGACTTATTAAAGGAACAAAAAAAATCATGGGTAAAGTATGGTTGCTCTATCATATGAGATGCCTAGATCAATATGAGACATAGGAGTATAATTAATTTTATAGCTAACTGTTCTTTAGGAACCATATTTATGAAGTCAATAAATGCATCATCTTTTATGATATCTGAAGAAAAAATATACGAGTTACTTGACAAGCTCGTGGAAGAAATTAGTGAACAAAATATCATCCAAGTTATAATCGATAATGGAAGAACTATGTGTTAGCCGGTAAGATTTATCTTTTGAATTTTTTAATCTTTTAATTACTCTATCTTTAATTTGAATAAAAGAACTATGTGACTCCTAAATTTTATTAATTTTGTTATTCTTTATCTTAGGTAAATTACTTGAAGAAAAAAAAAAACTTATATTGGACTCCATGTGCGGCACATTGTATTAATTTAATGTTGGAAGATATTGGAAAAATTCTTAACATTAAGAAGACTTTAGAAAGGGTAATTTTTATCGTTGGATTTCTCTATAATCATACGAGGGCTTCGAATTTGATGAGAGAATTCACAGGTAACAAGAAATTTATGAGATATGGTGTCACCTGATTTGTTATTTCGTTCTTGACATTACAGAGTGTGTATTGTCAAAATATAACCTGAGAAACATGTTTACCTCGAAGAAATGAGTGACAGGCAAATGAGCAGAAGAAGTAAAAGGCAAGAGGGCTAGTGATATCATCTTAATGTCATCCTTTTGGAATATTATAGTTTATATATTAAAAGTAATGGACCCTCTTTTTCGAGTCCTTAGGTTGACAAATAATAAAGAGAAGGTTACAATGAGATATATTTATGGGGTTATGATTGGAGTAAAGGAGATGATTCAAAAGTCTTACAATGGAAATGAAGAAAAATATAATAAAATATTTACAATCATTAACAAAAGATGAAATTATCAACTTTTATCATGCATTACATGTAGCGGGATATTATTTAAACCCAGAATTCTTTTATAAGAATACATCCATTGAGTTTAATGCAAAAGTTGTAAATGAGTTATATAAGTGCATTGCAAAATTGGTTCTTAGTCTTTAGGTACAAGATAAGTTCATTCGTGAATTATCTTTATATAAGAATGTCAATGATTTTTTTTAAATTTCAATGACAGCTCGATTTAGGACAACTACATCCCTAGGTATTTATAAATTTATATAATTAATTTCATGTATAATACTTTATTATTAATAATAAAGTAAATTTTACAATTGAATGGTGGAGTTTATTTTAAAATTTCACCCTAAACATATAGTAATTGACTATCAAAATTCTTACTTTGACTTATATCTATATATTTTTAAATTATATAATATGACATATTCATATAAAGAGAAAAAAACTGTTTGAGTATCAACGATTAAATGATCTAGTTTATGTAAAGTATAATTAAGCATTGAAGGCTCGTTATGATTTGCAAAATAATATTAATCCAATTTCATTACAAGACATTGATGATTCAAATGAATGGTTGGTGGAGGAAAGCAAACTTACAAAATGTCAAAGATGGGCTTGTATTTGAAGATAACAATTTGATATAAGGAGATGTGACAAGAGTCTTAGGTGTTGGAGAATTACACACATATACAAAATAGATGACGAAGACAAAATAAATGCAAAAGCCTCAAATTCATCTCTTGTCATTGTTAAAGAAGAGGAAACCTATTTTGGTGAAGATGGATAAGAGGAAAAGAAAGATGATATATTTGAGAATGACTAGGTTGATTATGATCATGATTGAATTCGGTGTAAAACTTTATTGTTTTAAGTCTTTTGATATTTTTGTTCTTAGAAGATGGATAATACGACTTAATACTTTTGATCCTTTTAATTTAATGTTGTATTTTTATTTATATAATCATATTTATCAATTATATTATATATTTTTTATATTTTAATATTTCAGAGTGCCTCGCTTCGCTTGGACGTGTGCCTAGCACCTCGGGCATTTTGAGACCTTGGCACCTAATTTTTTAAATCACTGATCTATAACAAATTTTTTTTATGCTTATGTTTAATGCTAGAATTTATTCTACTGCATAACAATCCAGTTATCAGTATGGTCATCTTAGATATCACTCTAACTTTGCTTGCTGTCACTAAGGTGCCTTGAAATGTTACTGGTGGTTCTAATGTCGTGACATCCTTTGATTTTGTTTAGCTGTGAGGTCCTTGGCTGAAATATTCTCCAAAAAATTTCTCGAACTATCTAGATGTCAATGAATTATTGAAATGCTGGTATTGGAGATATCTTCAATCTTGCATCCAAATTTTTCATGATAAATTTTATTCTGTGCTTACTCTCTGTCAAAATGATCGAGCATATCCTTCAATTCTCTAAAATGATACAATTTACTTTTTGTATCTTTTGTTGTACTTTAGCATTTGGTATAGTATTTTACATTACAATCCTCTTCTTTATGCAGATTATATGAGTTTGTTAGTCAAGATTTGGGTATAAAGCTTCTGTCTAAAGATCTGGAACCTCTTCACTCCATTGGTCCGCAGAAATGTTTGTCATTTAGTACAGATGGTCTAAAATTTGCTGTCGGTGGAGAAGTATGTATTTTCTTTCCTTGTATACTGTTTATTCTATTTATGGGTCTAAAAAGGATGATTGGTTTAGTGCATTGGAAACCAAAATTTGCTTCAATGTTTCTGTTATCAAGGTTGCAAATACTTTGATTCTTTTTTTCCATTTGAAAACAGGGATTTTCTATCAAACTTTTCAAAATATATGAACTATGGCCTCACAAACACATTTAGACACATTGTTTCTACATTCCATACCTATTATATGTATACACGTGCCACATATATATACAAACATAGATACTGTATACATCTATATAATCATAATAAACAATCAAGGTTGCAATGTAACATTACTGAACTCATTGGTCCTTGACAAAATTTTGTTGTCTTTAGGATGGACACCTCAGAATATTTCATTGGCCAACCCTGAACATTCTCTTAGATGAACCAAAAGCTCATAAATCTTTTCGAGATATGGATATCAGGTAAGGCACATCTGGTGGATAATCCTAATATCTGCTTTTTTTTTATACATTTCATTTGGTTGTTGAAACGATCCTGCATAAAATATTGAGATATTTCTCAAGTCCATGTTTACTGTCTTTTTGTTTTATAAACATGATTCGGAAACAATTATGTCTAATTGTTTGCAGATTTATTCGATAGTTCAAAATTTAAGAACATCTTTTGGGCTGACAAGTGCTCTAGACCTGTATGGTCTACTAAGGATAGTTACACAACTGTGCGATTGGAGTTTTAGAACTCTGGAACAGTTTGATGAGACAAGTTTGGTCACTAATACTATAATGAGATATTTTTTAACTTCCAAAAACTTTTGAAGAGGTACATAGATAATACTGATCCAAAAATCAGGTTTAAGACGACTGCTATGTATCTGTTGAAACATCAATTAAATTGGCTTCATATTAAACTAATTTCCCCTAGATGACCATTGGAAGTGTTAAAGTAAATAATATGGTAGATCTCGATGTAAATCTTGAGAAACATTTTTACTTTTGAAGGAGCACTATTTAGATAATAGTTACAAACAATTATATAAAATTTGGAACTTCAAATTAAAAAAAAAAACAAATCATTTCATTGGGGGTGCACAAATCTGATTACAAGTTATGTCCACAGGTGATTGTTTTATCATGAGTTTAAGGAAGTTTCTATTTTCCGTATATAATTATCACCTCTCAAATGCTGCATAGGAAATTGATCTTTATATTTCATGATTGAGATGAAACATGCATAATACTAATATTCCTACAAAATTTATCCATCAGCTTGGACTCAGAATTCTTAGTATCAACATTTACTGATGGTTCTGCAAGAATATGGAAGATAAATGATGGTGTTCCACTAGTCTCTTTGACTCGCACTGCAGTAAGTTTTTGCTTCAGCTTCATAAATTCTTCATAGGAAATGCTTATTTTTTAATGCAATATGCCTTTTGTACCCCTGACTGACTGAAGGATGAGAAGATAGAGTGTTGTCGTTTTTCTAGAGATGGAACCAAACCTTTCTTGTTTTGCACTGTCCAAAAAGGTACTACACTATCAACTTGAAGGAATTTCTTCTAATTATTATATTTCTTCTGAATATTCATGAATTTAACTCAAAGCAGGTCGTAAAGTGGTAACTGCTGTTTGGGACATCAGTACATGGAACAGAATTGGGTACAAGAGGCTACAAGGAAAGCCTGTTTCTGTGCTTTCAATTAGCTTGGATGGAAAGTACCTTGGACTGTAAGTACAGAATTTTTGCTCTTTAATCTAACTTTCATTTTTATGTTAGTAAAAAAACGAGAGTATTATACCACCCAGTACAATTTATGAATTGCTTATACTGATCATTCATAAAGAGAATTGACAACCATGCAAATTTTTTTTAAAGCCTATCATGATCCTTTTCAGTTGGATTTACCTTCTTTTTTTTTTTGCAGTACCTGATGTATTTTAGACTCTTTTCAGTTGTCATGTTGGATTTAATAGTTAATAGTATACTTCTCAGGTACATTTTGGGTACTTCCTCGAAGTATCTAATTTTTGTAATTACTGAAATGATTTGATTTTTTTATGATCTTGGGTCTTTGGAAAACTTTGATTTTCTTGAATTTTAAACTTTTAATTATAAATGAGATGCATATAATACCAACTTTGTTGTTTCATGTCTTTGTATTAAGCATTATCAATGATTAATGAAACAGTAACAGTCTGCATTTATTATGAGTTCTTGATATATCGAATACTACTCGAATACTATATGATTAACAATAGTTACTATTTATGTGGAATAGGTTGTTGCTTCTAGTCAAATACTTAGTTTATGTACAGTCACCTGTAACTGCTTATTCTAACATTGTTAATAAATATTAAGCTTGTATGGAACTCATACCAGCCCATGAGTACCATACCGACATACTAACACATGACATGTTGATACATACCTTGGTACAACAAAGAGGGGTGGGGCGTGGGAGGTAGAAGAGGAGGAGGTGAGGAGGTGGTGGAGAAGAAGAGGAAGCGAGAGGAGTACTAATTTCACTGTTTAGCCAACAGGCTATGGCTGGAGGCATGAGAATCATACTTAGATAAGTTATGTTTCCCTTCTAAAGTGCGGTTACAGAGAGCATTCCCTTTGCCAATCCTTAGATAAGTTGCGTGACTGGGCCTATCATGATCCATTTCATACTAACTAATGCAGTAACAAATGCATCTTCTGTTTTGGTATATGATTTGAGATCTGTCACCCTTTTTGTCTTGCAGCAGGATTGATTTCTTTACCTAATCTTGCCACTTTGGTATCAGAGAGTGAGATTTCTGTTACTTCTGGGAACAAGCTCCTCATTCAGCAACTAAGACATTCCCATCAGATAGAGGTTTCCTTTGGAGATCAATTCCCTTTTTGTATATAGAAGAGTGGCCTCTAATATTTGCTATAGCCTTAGATGAATATGTACAAGTAGATCCTTTTATCCCAATATCAGATTTGACATATTTGTCTTCTTAGACATAAGATTGCTATGAAAAGATCAAACTCCAAAGTTAATATCTTTTTTCAGAAGCAAAGAGGTGAATATCTTTACTTATCTAATTGTTGGGTTCTCTTCTCAGAGAACCACTCCCATCTCTTTGAGCTTACACTTTCATCTTTGTTTGTTGCTTGTCTAACAAGAACAAGGGTAAAGTCCATATTGACGGGACCAAATGTTAGAACAAGTAAAGTCCACAT
Organism: Musa acuminata AAA Group; assembly: GCF_036884655.1. Lineage (NCBI taxonomy): Eukaryota > Viridiplantae > Streptophyta > Magnoliopsida > Zingiberales > Musaceae > Musa > Musa acuminata. Next base: position 5,689,752 of record NC_088333.1, read on the forward strand.
TAACAAGAACAGAGTTATAGTAAATATTTGTGTTTGTGAACAATCAAATACAGCCCTAATAGAGGATAAAATAAGAAAAATTCAAGTAATATTATGAAGATATTCAAAGGAGACCTATGGATACTGTGGTAAAAAATATATCAACTAGTATTAGTGGTGTGAGGAAAGATAGAGGAAGAGAATTAAGAAGACTTTGATAGAAACAATGAAAGGAGATTTGAGTGCTTTTGATTTAACTCTAGATATTACCTAGTATGTAGCTTGATGGTAGAAAAAGATCCATTAGCTAACCCCAAATAGTTGGACATTCTAATTTGTTTTTAACTTGCCTCCACCTGCATTGTCTCTTATTTCCTAGGATCCATTTCCCAGTTCTAGTCCTTTTATTAGGAGTGGACCTATTGTGCCTTTTACATATGATATGATGAAGATTTTGCTATCATAGATATAACATATCATTCATTTTGGATATGCAACTCTTAATGATATTGTTTGTGATCCTTTCTTAAAATCTAGTGGCTGTGAAGATGGTGATATGTGTGTAGTTGAAGTGAAGACAATGACAATCTCTCAATGGAGCAAGAAGCTTCATCTTGGCACACGCATTAAGTTGCTGGAATTTTGCCCTAAAGAAAGGTATAGTGCTTATGTGAACATGTATAAAGCAAGCTAGGCAAAATATTTTAAATTGGTATTTGTTGCTTCATTATTAAGTACCTTGGAATCCAGAGCAGAAAGAAGTATGGATGCTTTGGAAATCAAGATAATCCTACCTTAGTCTTAAAGAACAACCACTTCTTAGAAATATTTGTGCAATTTGCATAATGTCAAGTTTTCTAAAGACAAATCTGCTCAATCTTGAAATTACCATATTGCATGTATTAGTAGCTTTCTGTCTCTCACCTCATGTTTGCTAATGATGTACTCATTTCTATCAGGGGAAACAAGAAACAAGAAATCCTGTTAAAATCTTCTCAAATCTCTTGATCACTTCTCCTCTTTTTCTAATCTAAAGGTTAACAAAGCCAAGTCGAAGATCCTTTTCCCTAAATCGTGCCCGTTTACCATTAAGCACCTTATATGTAGCACCCTAGGATTCAAGGAGGGGAGTACGTTTCATTTGGTCGACTACCAAAAATATTTCAATGTGAGCTGGCCGACAAAATCCTCATTAGAATTTAGGGTTGGCAAAAGGGTTACATCTCCCATGCTGGCAAAATTGTCCATGTTAATTCTGTTATCAATTTTATCCCCAACCATCTTCTCAACTCTTGTATTTCAGAAAAATTACTTCAGAAAAATTAATAGTGATTTCCCTATTAATTTTTGTAATGAGTGTGATACACTCTCTGCTTTGATGGTTATGGATTAATTTAAAATATATATTAAAAAAATAATAACAATGTGGAGATTCAGTTAGTGGTGGTTTTTTCTCTCATAAAGCACTTTATCACATGTGATGTGTCATTGAAGATGATTGTCTTAATAATTTGAATCCTGTCTGCGGTGCATGCAGGGTTGTTCTTTCTACTTCAAATCAATGGGGGGCGGTGGTCACAAAACTCAATGTACCAGCAGAATGGAAGGGTATATCATTCTATTGCATGTTTTAATTTCTGTCTAACGTCTCTATAGCAAGCAATACATGACCTTTTGGTTTGTCTTGTCTCCATTTTATTCTCTCAGAGTGGCAGATCTACTTGCTACTCTTGGGCTTCTTCATGGCTTCCCTGTTGGTGTTTTACATACTCTACGAGAACTCTGATTCATTCTGGAATTTTCCTCAAGGGAGAAACCAACCTGCAAGACCATCAGCAATGGCTTTCACTGACCCTCAGTCTTCAGATGACAGTCCTTGGTGATGAGATCATACTTTGTAGGTATCGGCCTACCTTTGTGCATTAAGTTATTCTGGATGCAGCATTTGGCAACAACCTGTTTTGCTACTCCACAAATGTTTTACTGATTGCTCTGTTCATGTTCTTGGTCTAAAAAGTTTGGCTTCTGATACCTGTGGTGAAATTTTCTCCTAAATCTTGATGGCTGTTCTAGATGCAATTTGTGAAAGTTCACTGTATACTTATTTAAGAGTTGCAAATGATTAACTTTCAGTTTTATTTTGCTTGGTGAAGAATTATAAAAGCATTTAATCTCCTGGATTGGTGTAAAGTTGTTTTATTTTTTCTGAAGAGAAAATGTTGGTGAAGGATGGAGCCATGTTGACATATATCTTCTTCTAACATTACTCGGTTGTCTGAATCATGCAGAACTGCCAAATTAATTTAGCATCAAGATCTTCGAATCACCAGGAAACCAATTTCTCATGCAGCAAGGAAGTATTGTTTACAGCGTGACAAACTTCATTCTGGCGGCATTTTCCTGGGTAAACTTTCTCTTTTGTCTCTTTCAATCGATATCATTATTGTAACCTCAAGGCCTTCAAACCGAACTAACCAAAGAATAACATATGGACATGGAAGGAAGTTACTTGTCTTGTTAGAATCATAAAGGTGCTGAACAACTAGCCTGGTCGCCTAAGCGAAGGGCGACCATCTCTTGCAATGGGATTCCTATCCTTGCAAGTGCGGTTGACTAAGCAATGTATGGTCCTCATGTTAAATAGAATCGCAAGGGAGGTGATCGTCTATAGGTACGTACACAACTAGTATGAAATTATCATCTCCTTCGGAGTCCTCAAATGCAATAGATATAAGAATTTGGGAGGACATCACTAAGGACTCAATAGGAGAGTTATCCAAAACTAAAGGATGCCACGCTCATGGTTAAATTGTTGATAATATGTCCCTAGTGAACTACATGTGAAATGTTGGAGCATAGATTGCATCTTTGGCACTACACGAGAGAAAAATATATTTGCTTCAGAAATGCTTACCAAGAATGAAGAATCAAGTAAAATCGTCCCATGTTCGTATGGCCACCAATCCACCCTTATTACCACTACTAAATACAGCATGCCATGCTCACAATGAATGGACTCTTCGCTTCACTCTATTAGTGGAGAAAAGGTGGAGAAGCAAGTATCAATATATATCAATTTGGAAAAAACAATAACAAGATTTTGCACAGTCGAAAACATAGATACAAGCCATACACTTGTTTTTGCAAGAAATCTGCCCTTTAGTTACATCTGCTACCGATTGAAGGAGGCTCACATTTTGGACACATCATGTCATAAAGATATAGTTCTTGCTTCCAAGAGGCCATTTGGAGTTTTTCATCATCTGCATTTTTAATACTATTTCTCTGCTGATAACTTGTGGTCACTTGATGTATAATTGAATATATGATGCTTCACAGCAAAGTTCGGGTACGATACATATCGAGGTGTACCTAAGATACACTTAAAATAATCAAAATTAATTTTAAAAATATTTAAAAATAAAATATTAGATTAAAATTTTAAAGTTAAAAATAAATATAAATTTAGTATAATTTTAGTACAAATATCTAAATTAAGAAAGAATAATGATATATATCTTTTTAGTATTTTAAGAAGTAGCTTTATGGTATATTTTGGATCGTCCCTCTATTAATATTAAATTATTTAAATTATTAATTTTTAAATAATTTAAACTTTATAATTCAAATGAATTAAGTAATAAGGATATATTTTATTCTATCACAAAAAAGAATGACGAGACTCCATTAGCGATGAATCGAAGTCGTCGATCATATGTATCTTTATATCAATATGACATGTTTGTCGAACCAAATTCTAAGATTGATCCGATAATATAATATACTGATACACTATATGTCATTGGTGCATTAATATAGTGATAGTTGTAGTCTGATCGTCATAAATTATACGTGTACAAGGAAATTACAATTAAGGCATGTATTGGTGTAGATCATTAAGAATAATATCGAAACTTCTACTTTTGCCACTGATCTACTACTTCGTATCGTAAGATCGATCATCGTACCACTATTCGAAGAAGTATGATCAAGTATCATCATATGACTATTGACCGTAAGATTCTACATAATATAATGATTATGAATACAATAAGCTTCGCTCTAAGTCTACGTTGTGTAGGCAATCACATTTGCTCAAAACCATCCATTACCTTCCCCTCACTCTTCCATGTATAAACTTGACCAGTATCTCGTCAAGTTCTATGATCTGAATCTTGGGTGATATGTATAAAATACTACTCCTCGATCAAAACACTACCCTCAATTTCTGTAGATAGGACTATCAACTCCTCGACGTCGCGGCTATCACTAATCATACTATTGTCCACGTTGTCACCATGTCTATAGACTGAGTGAGTTGTTGAATGTGATTGAAAATGTGTTTTGTTGCTCGACCCGATTCTTTTCAATAATGCAACTAATGCTACTGCATTTACCTTTGCATGTTGGGTAAACGATTGTGACACTTGGGTGTCTCTAGTTCCTTAAATAGTTTGACTCGATGTTATCCGACTCCTTCTACTACATTCTAACCGAGGGGGATCTTCCTCTTACTAGATATGTGCTTCCTCTTCTTCTATTGTCTCAGTAATAAAACACAAAAGACATCGAGGATCTCCCACCTTATCAAGTAAGGATCCTCTTGGTTCTTCACTACTTTGACCCACTCTAACATCGACTTTGAATTTTCATTGTAGAATTGGAGGTCGATGAAATCAATCTTTATTTCGTTTGGCTCATTGTCTAGCTCAGCACACTACAATCTTAGCTACATGTTATAGTGGACATATATTAGTTTATCCAACTATCTATACAATAGTCTATTGTAGATCTTCATGTGAATCAATACGAACGTTGACCAATTATATTCGCAACCACTATATGTTATCGTCTAGGAGAAAGTACACGAATGATAACTTTCCTTAAATTTATTACGTCCCCTCCAAATTGTAACCATCACTCGACTACAAAAAGATATAAACAGAACTTTATTAACTTAATAAATAATTAATATCAAATATAGTTTATAATCAACATGTGTTACTTTTTCTCACTATGATTCATATTGTAATGACACTATAATGTCGAAGAATGAACCAATTATTTCTCGGAGTAATTGGCCCTCTATATGGCAAGAGTCAATATATAGCATTTCTTAGTGCTGATAATAAATCTAATAGTATTCTAAGACTATACCGAAATTGAATGATCGAATTTTTGTTAGTAAGATTATTTAAATATGAATTTATTTACATATGGTTATCTTGGTTTATATAAACTTCAGTCCTATGATCAATGATATGTAAATATTGTTTAACTTTAAAATCATCTATGAATGCTTTCTTAACCTCATCTCTTGCTATAATTAGTATATGTCTAAGATAAAACATTTGGAGACATTTGCTCATATCAACTTTTTGGAGGATAATGTAAAATGGTTCTACTCCTATTATGATTTTTTTCATAATATCCCAAAATCTAAAAGAAAGAATAGTCCTTTTCATTGCCATGCCATAAGACGATTGCTGATTGATCTCTAGATTCCTTCTGCCATAAGGCCACTATCACTTTCACTGCCATGCTCCCATCATAAGTTAGGTTATCGATATCTCATTGCTTTCTCATACATGTACTAATACTCTAGTGATGCATGAATACCAACTCTAACACCTTAATCGATTTCATCATCGCGACCTTCATATTCGTCATAAAGTGGTTCTTGCATAGCCTTATGATATTTTTATTCAGCTTTTATCTTTTTTTTTTTATTGTATCTTCTTTTACCTATTATAACTTGTCTTAAAAAGATTTACAGACCTCCATTAGAACGTTCTTGCAATTTGTAATATCGAGATACATAAAGATACATATTGACCAAATGCATATTCACACGAATGATTCCTCTATCCTGGTCGATGTAGTCACAATAAATGTATTGTCAATTATAACGACTCTCATTTATTTTTTTAGCATAATCTCATGTGTCATCATGTATCTGTTCCGTTTAAACATACTAATCGCACTAATTATAATATTAAATACCTTAATTACACCTTAATTAATACTATTTTATCATCAAAAATATATCAAACAACATATTAAATATTAAGTTATTAACCATATAGAATAGACTTAATCATGTCATAAATCAATAAAAATTTAGAAAGAGAATATATCCCGAGTATTCTTCCTCTTAATCCTCCCAAATTTGATTCAATTCATAAATCATAATTTTGTTAAGTGAAAATACGAAAATGAGAGAGAAATATAAGTGAAAAAACTTTTCAAAGAATTGAAGTGATTGAAAGAGTAAAATGAGTTGAATGATGAGAGGAAAAAGGATTTAAAAACCCTATCCAATGGTTCAAACGATCAATTTAACCATTTAAAATAGGATAATCTTAGTCCTTAATCAGTAATAATTGAAATATAATTATTACCGATATATACCATTCGATAAAGATCAAATTTTGATCGTTACCAATCGGTACATTTCCGGTATCATCTAATACAAGATCATATAACGGTACCAGTATAGAATGATCTCCCTTATCAAACTGGTACACGTACGAGCGATAACCATTGCTGCAACAAACACTGCTTTATTGCTCAAAATGGATGTTGCATCACATGACAAGCACAAGATACCCATGCCGAAAGATAGATATATGCATCAAATTTCACTCTCTGGAAAGGCGGATTAAGAAGCCATCTGTGCCATTTAGCTGGTACAGAAATGATCCTCGTGGCATATTAGCCAACAGCTACAGCAGTACAGATCAAAATAAATCTGAACATAATATAGAAATATTATGTGCAAAAACAAACAACATTCTGATTCTCACAGCGTATACCTATTAATTTGTTGAATCCTATTTTGCATGAATGTCCAATGCAATTGTAAATGAACAAAATCCTTCAGATAAATGTATTATATTTAGTAGCAAACCCAACTGAAAACTAAATATCACTATCATCGAGTTAGAGCATAGACATCTGACAAGGATATGTTACACTGAGTAATCTTTTCCTTTTGATTTCTTTCTGAAAACAAGTTTGATCATGTCACTATATCTCCAACGTTTCTTCTCCTTTTCCTTAGGGTGAAGAGAAGAGTAGTGCTTTTCACAGAGCTTCAAGAATAACCCTTTTCCAAAAGCAGCCACCACCAGTTGATCAGCTTTTAGTCCAACTGCTTCTTCAAGAGAACCATTCTTTATCCATTGTTCTAATATCCAGGTTCCATCATAACCAATCTTGCATGCATCAAAAAAGACTCCAAATGTCATAACATCAGGTTTAACTTTATTTGCTTTCGCTTGAAGGAATACAATATCCAAAGATCTAAAATCCTTCATCTTTAAATAAAAATGTGCAAGAATATTTGTGATAGTTATATTGACTGTTACTTTGGCTAATTTCATTTCCTGAACAAGAGATTCCACACCCTTTTTGCTGAGAAGACAAGCGCTCGAAAGGAGCATGATATACCAAACAAGGTCAGTTCTGCCAGATTTAGCACTAATATCATTTCCCAAGTCTTCTAGCTGTGCAAACCTATAGTTCTCGATATAAACTGTAGCAAGTTTTCTGATCAGATTCTCTTTTATGAAGCCATTAGATCTCAGAACTCTATGGTAAGCCTTCTCCATCTTTTCCAACATCCCCAAGTCAGCATAAGCCTCAAGCATTGCAACTAGAGTAGAAATTTGCAATTTCATATGCTTAGAATTGAGAACTCTACATACTCCTTCCATTTTTTCAGTAAGTCCACTTCTGGCAAACTCAGTAATCAATGTGTTATAAGTGACCTCATCTGGAAAACAACCACTGGATTCCATCCTCTTCATGCATTTGCTCATCTCATCATAGAGTCCAAAACTTCCATAAGCTCGAATGAGCCCATTATACGTGTCCGGTGTGGGCAACAAACCAGCTTCCAACATCATTCTAAAAGTGACATTTGAATTATCGAAATCATTTTTTCTAGCAAAACCATGTATTATAGCATTGTAGATGGCCAAAGATGGGACAAGACCACATTCCTCCATGGCTTGAATTGCTGACATTGCTTCACTCATCAAATTCCCTCTACAAAACAACTTTATGATTCTTGAATAGTTAGCAACACTGGTTCTAGTCATCTCAATCTTCTTCCAAGAATCAAATACCTGGTTATCATGCAATGAAAGACATCAGTTTTAATTTGCATGAAGATCAACAGATTATACAACTTAACTTATACTACATCAGTAGAGTTCCAGAAATACCAACAGTTACATATTCAAAGTCACACATCAACTGTAGTTCATTTCCTTGCCTTCTAAGCATCCAAAGAGTTGTGATCATGAATGCATAGAGATTCAGGTGGTATTGCATGTAGCCATGCATATTATAATATTATTGATGCTGAATAATGTCCTAATTCACATTTGGCAAAAGTACTACATGAGGTGCATATCAAACTTCCAGTGACTACAAATTGATGAAGCTTTATACAAAATTTCAGTTTCAGCTTCCGTTTCATACTGTTTCAGAATAAAGCGTACCTGCTTTGCTTCTGTTCATCCAACGTTAGCAGCAAATTAACTCCTAGCATGTCTAGTAACACCCCCATTTGCCTTTCTTGACAAGCATACATGTTAGCATAAATTTTAAAAAGACGTTTTGTCATCTTTGGCCAAAATGGTTTGCATCGAAAAGGGTAATTTGAGCGTAGAACATAAACTTGAATAATTCACAAAGGTTCCATCAGCAAACAGATATAAACTTATTCTAACCATTAGAAACAAAAATGGGCAACTCCTTAGATTACAGATGCACTTGATCCAAGTCTCAGAATTACAGTTTGCTGATCATAATATCTCAAGTGAAGAGGTTGTCTGCAATAATATTTTAAATTAGACGAAGAGAGCTAAGATGTCTATCGATCAAAATGGAAAGATCACGAGCGATTACTTCTGTAAGCCGCCAATTATAGGCTTTTGGGACAATCAGGCCAATGAAACAAGATTACAAAAACAGTGATCAATATGAGCCTCAGATGGACAGTTTTAAGTATGCTCTAACATATGGTTCGCATTGACGAATTAGGGCAAGACATGCAAAGTGCTCATTACACACAGACGACTTAAATGTAAGAAGAGAACGGAAGAGAAAAGCAGTTTCAATCAATCAATTCCAGGCAATGTTGAATAAAAGAAATCACGCGAGACGCCAACAACAGGAGGCGAACGGCAAACCTTAAGGGCGTCGTCGGCCCTGCCAGTTTCGACGAGTAAGGCGACGACGGCCCAGAAGTGATCGTCAGGCCAATCCCCATCTCTGGCGAGGAGCCGGAGAGGGCCGGAGCCCTTGCTGCCGGAGACCTCGCCAAGTAAGGCCCGGAGGTCGTTGTTCCGGTGGAAGGAGTCGACGAGGAGGGTCCGGTGGCGCAGCTCCCAATCATTGGGCAGCAGTCGTTGATCGTAGGGCGGACGGGCCGAAGAGCGGAGCCTGGTGGGAGAGGAAGGCAGTGAGCTCGAGATAGAAAGGAGAACCGAGGAAGAGGGGGCAGCGTTGCGAGTGGAGGGAGCGCCAAAGAAGAGGAGGCGGCCCTTCGCGGGCGAAGACGAAGCGAGCGCAGAGTGAGTCGCCGTTGCCATGGGCTCAGTTGTGGATTGCTGCTCGTGTCGTGTACTCGTTCCGATAAATGCCCGCAAGATACGACACGGTCCCCGACGGAAGGTACGAATCCCAACTTATTTCAAGTTATTAGAATAATTAAACATGATTTAAGCATATTAAGCTAAATTATAAACATATAATAACGGATAGGACATTTATGAATTTAAACCTAACTGATAATTTTTGTTCTTTTGTTTTCTTGGGGAAAAAAAAAGAATATTTCCCCTTTTTATTGACAATATGTTTTCATCGCCTTCAACGACAGCAATTAATGTGACAGTAATAATGCAACAGATCCACTGTTGTCTTATCATATTGATGGACTCCTAAAGATGATTTATAGATGTATTATCATCCCTAAGTCATGCATTCCTATATATACCGATAGATTCTTCACACAAAAAGCTTAGTTTTATTGAACATACTCATGCTCCACTTTTTTTAATGTAGAATATAATTCGAGATCATAGAGAGATTTTGTGGGGAGGTAAAAATTAGATCTTCTTCATATAAATTTTGATGCTTAAAGGGTCAACAAATCCCTTTCTATTCAGTAATATTCTCTACACTAAAAGGAATCTCATTTCTATCATATTTATATCCGTTTTCTTGGAGGATGCCTCCATCCTTCCTTCAAAGAAAGAATAAACTTGAAATAAGAAAGATGGCATATCAATTTAGTATCATAGCTTACGATGAGAACAAACACAGTCACAATTGGGAATAAACATTTCCATGCAATTCTTAACAACTCAAAGATATGCACGGAGAATGGTGGAAATCAGATGGTGATTTCTATATTTCCACAGAAATCAATATTGACAGGCTCAAACCATAAACAAACCACTCTATAGCTTTAGGTAGGCCAGTCCAACCTATCCCTTTTACACGTACAAAGTCAACCCTACAAGTAGGAAAACATTCAAGTGGATTAATTATCTATAAACTAAGAAATTACTGCATGAAAATATCAAACCTATCTTCAACTCAAGGGGACAATATGGGAGGATATGGTGATAAGCATGATGGCTCTCAACTGCAGCTACAACTGAAATCAATTTAAGAAAGCATGATTTAGCAATGTCAAGCTATAGAAGGAGTACTCTAAAACTCCAGGAAGACCTTAGGCAACCCCTCCCTTCTACATTCACAAAACAAGGTAAGATTCAAAGGCTTGGATTTGAAAGGTCTTCAAAGTGTGTTCACACAAAATTTAAGCTTGGCCAAAACCCATTTTGGCCTCGAAATCAACTCAGCAAGTATCAAACATTTGAGCCGATTATCTTCAAGGAAGGCTCAAGCTCAAGGGGACAACATAAAAGATTTATTGGTGAGCACGATGGCTCCAACTAAACTATGATTCATTTAATTTAACCAATTTGAACAACAATAAGAACACTGATATCAATTTAGCATAGTTGGAAGAAAGGGAGAAAAGTGCTGACTCATGTTCAGTCCCTTCAAGCTAATCCTTCAATCCAAAACATCCTAACAGGTATTACAATAACTTCAAGCTCCATCGATCTACACAACAATTTAATAGCAACAATTAACAAAACAAATCTTGAAAAAAACATGTTCTATGCCCCAATTGCTGCTTTCAACCCATGATCAGCAATGATAAAGTTTTAATTTAACTTTTGCCTTTAGCTAAACCAAGCCCAAGGATACTAGTATACAAGTCCAAAGGGTAACAGTAAATGAAATCGATTTTTACCCCAAAGATGATATGACAGATGAATACTTTCATTCGACTTGCCCTTTGAACATCAGCATTTTCAGGAAAACCCTATCAGCCCCTGTTTGCAGCAAAAAGAGAACAATCTGTGGCTCCTTTAGATCATGCTCAAGTCAAATATCAACTCAATTGGCCAGTAGCACCTAATTGCTGGCATGTTCTACAAAACCTGAAATAACAATTTAGTGCTAGAGTATCATCTTCAATGAAATATCTAGAATTTACATTCATCCTAAAAGTCCTGACACACAACAACTTCTTTATATCTCCCCACATATGAAGCAAGGAGGTACAAGGATTCCAAAAATTACAACCACCACATAATCTTAGATACAACTAAGACGATAGTGGATTTGAGAAGTGAGGATTTGTAAAGATATGCACTAGATATAATCTAGCTTTATACACTCTTCGTCAAATAATATTGGATTCCTCCAGATAGACCAACTTAGGCAATTATAAGTTCAGGACATACAATTTTCCTTGTAACAACTTATTTTTCATATCCGATCTGAATGGATCCTGATGGTGGACTTAATCTAAGTCCTAGCCAAATGAGCGCATATCAGCTTTTCCTATAGGGTATTTGTCTCTGGATACAAACATAACACTGGACTAGTCACATGCTGGTCATTTTTGGCTTATTCGAGATGTCTTGGTGCCACATTAAAAGCTGAATCAAACAAACATCTTCTTTTGTGCGTGTGCTAACTTTTAAAGTGATTCAATAGCACATGAAGGTATTTTCTTATGTGAAACAATTACAATCATAACTTGTGGAAATTTATAGCACCAAGCATAGTTGAAGTCATACTGCATATAGAATGCTCAGTCAATCAAAGATCACAGGAAACTAAACCAAAGAACACTCGAGACACCAAGATAACTGGTGCAAACAAATATCATTGAAGGAGCAAGATAAATGAATGGAGTCCCAAGGAAAGCTAACCAATGGTCAAACTGCCTTTTGATTGAGTAGGCTATAGTCTACGATGCTTAAAAAAATTGGAAGACCAAAGAAAGGAAGGGGTCAACATGCCACATCAACATTTCTGACCATGTAAAGGACTTAATTAATACCTTGTCCAGCTAATCTTCAAAATTGTAATAGTCTATGGGATCAAATTCTATCGAGACCAGCTGAAAGAAGTTAAAGTTGGCTAAACAATATTGATGGCTAACCTTATGATGCAGCCTAACGGATAGGGAGGACCACCTCAATCCTAGCACACCAAGGACCCAAAAAAAGGGATCAACCAAGCTCTTATTAGTCCAACATGAGATCCTACAAATAAAAGTATAGTTTTAATTTATAACCCATATGTAATAGCCCAATGTAATGCATATTCCTTGTCAGTTATGGACATTGTAGTACTGTCTGGCCAAATTGTCTAAGATACTTCACTACCAGCAAATGCAACAGAGTCTATTTAACTCTTCATATTAGTCATTGCATTATTACTAATATCATTTTTAAATTATGTTGTGACCAACATATATTTACTATCATTTTATAAATAATGCATTAGTATGAGAATTGGACTATAATCACTATCACAGGCCTCAGTTGTTCATGTGATTTCAATGGTGGAAGTCTTTCCTTTAATCTTTAGAACTCATAATGTGCTCCAACTTCTTATAACCATTGGCAAGCTTTTCAAGTGTTCCTTCAGGAGATCCAGTTTTGTGAAAAAATCACTGCATACTATGTGAAGATTGTTCTACGCCAAAATGGTGCAAGCTGCCAGACCACAGTTTGGATATGTTGTAGTCCCCATAGATCCTAATTTGCAACCGCCCAAAAACTCTTGATCAGAAAAGTCACAGAGTTTCTTAAACAATCATCAATATGTTTGAATTCTTGCTATGATGGCAACACTTCCAATAAGCAGCGCTGCTCGGTTCGCATTCACTGTTAGAAGATAGAAAACACATGTACCTTACATCCGCAGGTGTAGATTCACAACAGTTGGTTGCATGTATGTCTGTTGGATGGAAAGTGCCATAGGTAAGTATGGATGGAAAAGGAACGAGCATATTTTTTTTGTCCTTGCTTCGGCACCACTAGTCTCGAGTCCTACATCAAACAAATCAGTGTCCAGTAAAACCATGTTAAAAAAATCTCCTTGATTCAGCTGTGCCCAAACAGTAGATCAAAATATATGGAATGATTCACCATTTTATTCCACAAAAGATCATACAGCTTCTCTAATTGAGTAATTAGTGGAATCAGACAGACTAAAGCATCAAAGTGAACAACTATGATCTATGGCATAAATAGACTGAAGTACCATAATGCAATATGAGCTGTCATGAAACCAAAGCAGTAATATATTTGTGAAAAAGAATCAAATAGTGATCAAGAAATTGAGTTGCAGCAGAAGTGGAAGCCAAACAAGAATAGCATATTTATGATCAGACCACAGCTTTCATGTAGCGACATGTGCAAGAGTCACTAAAAGCTGGAATCAAATATGAGCACGAGATTTACCTGGTTTTATCTTAAATTTCAAAACGTTTGGTTGCCTTCTCGAAATAAACTTTATTGGATGATCAGTGGAGTGCCTATGCCGGTCTGTTGATGAAATCAACTACAAATTGAATTTATAATTGCCATCAGAGGCCAACAATATATCAAAACGACAAAGAACTGAACTACAAATTGATAGCCCAAGCATACAAATTGTGCAAAAGAAAATCACGAAACTAATCAGATTCTGAAGGCTACCAAAATTAATTGTTTACTGTCACACCACTCAACAAGTATCAAATAAACACAGATGCATTAGCACAGGATTTCAGATCAAATACCCAGAGGGAAAGAAGTTCAGATTGGAAAAAGGAAAGGTATTACTAGCAACTAATCACTCGCTTGGTCATGGTCAGGAACAAGGTTCAAAAAACCAGACCAGACCAATAGCCCAGGAACCATCTCATCTGCCAATTTAGCCCATGCTCAAAGACTTGAATATGGTCAAACCAGCAGAAAGTACATGAACCACAGGTTGAACCAATGGACCACCAACATAATTCAAAGTTACTCAAAATTAATTTTTCTGAGTGTAAAGTTATGTTCCTCTTCATCTGTAATTAGATAAGTCAAAAGTTCTTGCTCCCAGATTGGAACAATACCTTCAACCTCAAGTGTGTACTAAGACCAACACACTGAGAAGTGAGAAGTGCGAGTCTTTACATTTGAATTGAACGTAATTGTTCCCCAATGCAGCATTGCTTGAAATCATTTCACAACATTGCCTAAACACTGGCAGTGATCTAATTTCTCACAAAGCTCTCTGCTCACCAGCGATCACTTTCAACCAAAACCTTTTCACTATCCTCCATCTTCCTGAATTGGACTCTGGGTGAGCTCCTTTCTCTCTATTTCTCTCTCACAAACATGATGATCAGATTCCCAATGGTTGCCATGGCAATCCCTCTCCTCAGACTAAGTCCACGATGTGCCTCTCCCCTTGGCCCCTCCATTCGCACTAGTGGTCCCTTACAGGATGGTCGCAAGAGTAAGCATGGAACCACACCACTTCTGCAATCATTAGCTTTTTCTGAAATGATGATAGAATTGGTTTGTTGGTTTGGTGATCGTGACAAGGATCCTATTGTTAGACATGGTAACAATCAGCAGTCATGGAAAACTGAATTGCCAACCTCTTTTTCTCGATTTACAAGTTAATCACAACTGGAAATTTAACATATTTTAAAATTGTTGAATTATTTTTAATCACTAGGTCCATGTCATTAGGAATATTTAATAAAAATTAACTTTATAAGAGTAATCTTTGTGAAGAAAAATATTTTGTTAAATTTACTTTCTGTTTTTCTGTAAACACAAAAAAATTACTGTTGATATTCAACAGATCCTACGTCGAGACATGAATCAGAATTACCATTGTAAAAATAAATCTAGCATATCTGATCTCTTCCTGATCTAATTTTTTGCCTGACTTCAGATATAGTCTCTTCTTTGTATTGCACTTTCTTAAACTATATATTTATATATTTATTACGAACCTTTAAAGCTTGAACATTTCCTTCTTTTCTGCTGATGTCTGTCTGGTATTTTAAACACTGGTCAGTGTAGACTTACAGTGTGCTAGTCATCCTACTAGAGGGCAAGACTGAGCTCAATGACACTGCATTCATATAAGTAATCCAAACCTAGGTAGCAAGAAGGCAGAGGAAAAGAATGTGGTCAATGGTATCCAAGAAAATGCTATCAAGTTGCAGCAGAAGTGCAAGCCACGCCAAGCAAGGCCCCCTTGAAAGAGAAAAATGCTTCATTTGAATTCTGATACACTAATAGAGATCACCGGGTTAATAAATTATTGTTCTTACTTGCAGAGTAGTTATTAAGTTCTACAAGTAAATCCTTACAAACAACTCAAACAGTATATATATGCCATTATGTGTAACTCCAATACTAAGTGTCCTTAGCCTTTACAGCTATATTCTTTAATTATTGTCTATCTTGTAGATGCACAAGAAGCTAAGTAAAAATTAAAGGAAACCTATTGTATGAGACTCCCATCAATACAAGGTCTAGGGAAAAATCAAAACACAAAGGTTTTTGTTAGTCGAAACCCTGTCACCTAGATCGCAAAGGAGAATTTGTACCAAGACCAACCCTCGAGAGCTAAGTAAAAAATTGAAAAAGGTAAACATAGATGAACTAATCAATGGCCAATTAGAAAGAAAATAAACCCGAAACGCATGCAATGTGATGTATATAAAGCTTTATGTAAGAGATACCAATAGATATTCTAAACAAAAACCTGATTAATAGACAAAGACCTTTTCATCATATCGAAAGAGTGACACATCAAAATACGGGGAAGGGCTTTGTGACTGACAAGTGTATGGTACTGAAGTCATCATCTTCTTCACAAACTGCCAAAAAAGAAGTAAATCAGATTACAGAGCTGGACTAGAAACAATAAAGTCCTGGATCATGTTGGATACCAATAACACGCTTTGACTACTACAAATTACAAATAAATATTAGGTAATAATGCTTTTGTTTAGTTAACATTTAGAAAAAAACTGTAACACTAATGGTACTTAGAGAATAAAAACAATATATTTAGCATCTGTATGTTCAACACAATATGAGCCCATTGGCATTAGTGGTGCAAGGAGGGATAGAGGAAGATCAGAAGACTTTGATAGAAACCAACAGAAAGAGACTTAAATGGTCTATCCAATAATTAGATATGCTGTCTAGTGCCTCAATAGCAGTAAAAGGTTCAAGTAGCCTACTCAAATAATTAAGAAATTATGGCTAGTTATTCATGTTGTAGATTAAAGACAAAAAAAGGCTCTCTCATGAATGTCATGACTAACAATGTGCTATGAGGTGACTTCAAGTTAACGAGGAAGTGGCAAAAAGTTGTGCTCTATTGAAACCAAATATTTCCATTTTGTTGAGATGTGACATGCCAGTCAGTGGTAATGTTGTTGTTGCTCCATGTTAAGCCAACTCATTTGAGATCAAATCCATTAATCCTATGTCTTCTCATTGTATAACTTGGGAATAACAATATATCAGATTCACACAGCAAAGAATACCTATTTATGAAGAGAACTTATGTCAAACACTTCAAGAAATGAGGTTTACCTGTGAGAAACTGCTTTGTTTGTTTTTCATGCTCCAAAGTTGTTCAAGAGCATGGATATTATTGGAGTGGGATGAAATAAAATTAGCATGCACCGACTCTCTTGAGTTTGCATGAAAATGGTCATAGAATTGTTCAAACAAGGAATACAATTCTTCCGATGAATTCTGCAGACGAGATTGTGGACAAAATTATGGCAATGAGAATGTTCTCTACCAATGATACAATGAAAGAAGCCATTACCTGATAAAATGCAATGACCTCTGTTGTTTCCATGTTATACACAGCAAAAAAAGCTGGATGTTGATCAGTACTCCGAGAAACCTAAATTATTAAATTCATCAAGAGGATAGTAATTCACAAAAAAAAAGTACATATATGATTGAAAATGAACAATATATCAAAAAAATATCATTTTTGGCAATGTCCAAAAGTACAACAAGATGCAAAAACTTACTCCTCCATCAACACTACCAAATTTGATTAGAAGATGATGACGATCCAAAAACTGAGCCTGTTCAGAGTACCCCTAAAAGTTACTGACTGCACTTATATAGACTAAGGAAATTAGAAAAAGAGAGAGAAGAATAGAGGAGAGGAGAGAATCCAAAAATCAGGAATAAGAAAGAAAAACACATAAAGCTCCACATAACTAAAATTACAAAAATTCTTAAGAAGACATAAAAGAGTTTGGGTTGAGTTATCACTTAAGTATGCATATGCTAATATGAACTTGAAACAAAGCTGTAACTGCTTACCTTCCACATGATGAGATCAACATAATCTTGGAAGTGAAAATAGAACTTCTTCTTAAGATGTTGAACCCTCTGGAACAAAAAGATATTTTAGATATATTTGATCAAGTATTTCATTATCAACCAAAATATGTTGTAGCAGAGAATTGAGATGAAAAACAAGAATTCAAAACTATTGTGCACATTGATGTTTCCAATATCTAGAGATTTAAAATGTTTTTTTGACCTCAATGCTGCACAATTTGTTGATCTATCATCTATTTCTACAATGTTCTCCAATATCTACCTAAGGTTTTAAAAGTTGATCGAACAGGTTGTGTCATCCAATATTTATTGATCCGATCAGAAATCAGCATCTGGATCAGGCAATTTCGTTCGGTTTGATCTGAAACCCTGCATACTGCATGGTGATACTACTGTACCAAGCAAACCATCTGACTTTATAACCAAGGATACCGAGCAGTCAGCTTCTCGCCAGATACCCCTACCATTTATTTTTTTATTTTTTTGACAATATCTTTTTCTACTTCTATATTCCTCCCTGCTCCTCTCCCTCCTGATCCCCTTTCCATGTTGCTCATTACCTCACTGGCACCATCAATTCTTCCTGTCTCCAGTGCTCCTCCTCCTCCTTTGCTTTTCCTCCTCTTCCTTTGTTTCTTCCTCTTCTACCTCCTCTACCCCACTCCTCCTCCCCCTTCTTCTCTCCCTCTTTATCTTTGATTTGTCCCGACTAGTAACGTCAATATATTGTGTGTCAGTGATCAGTACATACCACACTGAGTGAAACTTGAATCCTTGGTCACACTTTGTTCTTATACTAATCAAGGTTGTTAATCTCACTTTGATGTAGAATTGATAGAGGATCCATAAATTTGAACCATAAGACTGGATCAAAGAATCAGAATATGCTAACCTACTCAAATGCATGGTATGCATTTTTGAATAGTACCGCCCGATATAGGCGGTACGTACCGGTCTGATGGCATACCGGTATGCGGACCGCCCGCTACCGGACGGAACGTGCTATAGTGCTACAGTGCTATGCGGACTGCCCGCTATGGCACTTCAGCACGTTCCGTCCGGTAGCGGGCGGTCCGCATACTGGTATGCCGTCGGACCAGTACATACTGCTTGGTACGGACAGTATTATTCGAAATTGCATACAATGGTTTAAAGGAAATAATTTAGGAAATACCTTTAACTAAAAAACTTATTACTGCAGGGTATTTGAATGACCATATAGGGAGAATTTATGGTGAATTTAAAGGAGTGTGTGTGAGGGCTTTAGATATAGGGAGTAGAACAAATTGTGGTATGATTTTAGATTTTTTTGCATCTTATGATCTCATTACTCACTTCAAGAAAAGATATGAACATTTGATTACTTGTAGAACAACTACTAGTTTGACAATCTTTCAAAGGTAAAGTTTTTTTGACAAACTTATATTCAAACCAAGGATTGAAATTTCGTACCGTACCAGTGTACCGAGTTTTGCTCGATATGATACGGTACGGGAGTACCAAGAGGTACGTCAGGGCATACCGAGCAGTGTGTGTGTATATATATATATATATATATATATATATATAATCTAAAAAGGAAGCATACGCTGCCTCGACGACATCGCCTCCTCTTCTCCTCATCGCCTTAATGTGATCTCCTTCATCTCCTCATCTGCGACGTTCAGCGAAGAAGACGACAAAGACATCAAAGGCCGTAAACATCTCCGGCCTTCGGCGAAGAACGTGGCGAAGGCCGCATACATCTCCGGGCTTCAGCGAAGAACACGACGAAGAAGAAGCCACAGAATCACAAACGAGGCGATGAAGGAGATCACCTCTTCTACTACTCTAGCTGCCACCTGGCTGTTACCTCCTGGATTGGGATTGTCGAGTGAGGGCGGCGCCAAATCGGGACGCATCGTGGTTCTCCCGATTCTCCATCTTCTTCGAACGCTCTCTCTTTCTTCTTCCTTCTCCCTCGACGCTTCTTCTTCCCTCGCCATAGCCAAGCTGATACCGCCTGGTAGCGGGCAATCACAATTGAAAGTTACCGCCCGAAATAGGGCAATCACAGTCAAAAGTTACTGCCCGAAACAAGGCGATAACGGTCGAAATTTCGACCGTTACTACCTGATACAGTCCTGTATCATCCGATATAGGGCTATATCAAGCGTTCTACCCAGTAGCAGGCGGTCCGCGTATCGGTCTACTGGCAGACCGGTACGTACCACCCGGTAAGGGTGGTACCATTCAAAATTTAGAACCTTGGTTCAAATTTCAATCTCCAATTGCCCATGTAAAATTGCTGCCTGGCAACACTTACTAAAAATTAACTTCAAACCCAACATAGCTAGTTGTGATACCAAGAAAGTTGGTTGATTCAGAAATATGCAAGAGAATTTGAAGAGAGGTTTGCTAGCATACCAAAATTGGATCTGCTTCTTCACTCCATGCTTTGCGAAAAATAAAAGAAAGCAAACGTTGCTTGATACCAGTAAGGCAAGAGCTTGCTTGTGCAACCGGCTGGTGATGAATGCCATTAGCCGATTCATGAACACTTCCGACTGGTTTGCTTTTATTTGGAACTGTCATGCACTGAAGAAAATGAATATTGACATCATTTGTCACCATGTTATCATCAAAGAAATCAGAAGCACAACAAAACTTGAATTTAAGAAATTGCAGTTACAACTGCAAAACCAAACCATTCTAATAAATGTACAACAGCAATGAAATTAACTGGAACAAAGTAGCTGAAGAAAAATGTAAATTTAGTACTTTCAGGAAAACAGTAGCAACCAAACCAAAAATTTGCCTATGGAGCATCAAAACAAGGTTCTCAATTTTGAATACCTAATCCATGCCAGTCCATGGTGTACAAAAACATGGTACGCATGTGCCATGCATAGGTTTTCGCAGGTTTCGACTGATCAAGACGCTAAAAAGTCCCTGTTTTAGGGTTTTCCCTACTTCTCATGGTCAATACAAACAAGATTCATAAAATTAAACTGTTTTTAGTCTACAAAACAACAAATATTGCAATGAAGCATATCAAAGAAGGAATATAGGCTATATCTAAAAAAGTACATTGTAATATTGTATACACAAACAAATTATCTTTTCTAAGCAATTAAGCATAAAAAATTTAAATATAATGATAGTCATGAGTCCATGGAGGGTGGGTTTGATCCTTTGTGTGATGAAACTGTAGATCGATGTGACCCATAGATTGCAATACCACCCAGTGTGGTACGATACAAGTGGTACTGACAATGGAATATCAAAACAAGGATCTCAATTTTGAATATCGGACTCATGCCTCCATAGTCTGACCAAGTCTGGCACATGCTGGCATACAAAGACAAGGTAGGCCCAGCATGTGCCATGCATACGTTTTTGCCAGTTTTGACTGATCAAGAGTCTAAAAAATCTCTATTTAAGTTTTCTTTCCCTACTTTTCATGGTAAAGACAAACAAGGTTCAAAAAATTAAAGGGATTTTAGTCTGCAAAACAACATGTATTGCAATGAAACATATATCACAAAAGTAATATAGGCTATATCTAAAAGAATACACTGTATACACGAACAAATTATCTCTTCAAAAGGCATTAAACATAATAAACTTCAAATATAATGATTGTCATGATTCCATCGAAGGTGGGTTGAATCCTTTATGTGATGAAACTGTAGGTCGATATGATCCAACAGATTGCAAGACCACCAACTGTGCTAGTATTGACCACTCAGACAGGGGACTGGTATACGAAGAAGCTAAAACCAACTGGTCCCAGTATACATGGTACCACCCAATATAAGCCTTGTGCAAGTATGTACCGGCAGCAACCTTACCTAGGAGGGTGAGGTTACCAACTAATTGTTAATTATATGTTGGCACCTTCATATGCACCTAAACAAAGCCCCCACACACCCCATTCACCCCCTCTTTAACTCTCTTTCATGAAGATCATTAGGGGAGGTTGATTTCCACAAGAAAAGTATAAATCAAGATCTTATTCATTTCCTCTTCAAATTAAGGTAATTCCAAATCGAATCTCTAGGAAGTTAGATGCATGCAATTAGGTTACAGTTTATGTTTATTCTTGCATGCTTAGACTAAGTTTCAAAATTTAGACCTAATGTAGGGCTTAATGCAATCTCTAGACTCAGTGGATCCAGCAAAATAGGTTAGAGTTTATGTTTATTCTTGCATGTTTAGGTTAAATTTCAAATTTCAGACCTAATTTAGGGCCTACTGTAATCTCAAGATTTTGGTTGATCTAACCTAGATCCATGAAGATCAAGCCTAGATCTGAATGAAATTAGCCCAGATCTATATTAGTTTAGGCTTGATCCATGCAGATCTAGCTTAGATGAACCAAAATCTAGGCTACATCCATTTGGATGTATCCTTAATCTGCATGGATCTAGCCTTGATCCACATGGACCTAGCCTTGACCACATGGATCAAGCCATATCTATAGCTAGGCCAACCATGTGTAGGGCCCTAGATCATATGGGCACACCTTGGTCACTGTGGAATATCCCTAGATTTGATTAAGGCATCTGAGGTCTGATCTTAAGGGGTTTGGAGCAAGTTTCCTGGTTTAAAGGAGCTTCATACTTGAATTTTAACAAAGATACAGCAGTTTTTCGAATTTGAAGGATTCCAGCTTGAAAAAAAGTATAAACCATCTACATAAATCTCAAAGCGTGTCGAAGGAAGATATCTAGAGTTTCCAGGACTTCTCCAAGGCCAAAGCCAATAAAAGAACAACGCCACAAAAGAAACCTTTTATCTCTTAGTTGACCTATGTATGCATCTTTTGATGTTTGTAGGCTATTTCATGATCTGGTTCGTATCCGTATGCTGGTTTCTCACAGACTACGTATTTAAATAGAGGAAGCTCTTAGGAACACGTGGTCTTCTGTTACTCCTTCACATAAGCATCTGCATGTTGGGCATACTTTATAATTAACTATCATTAGAAAAAGATAAGGAATATCCAAAGACTAAAAAGACCTGAAAGCTATGTTTTTGCAGCAAATGTATGTACCTCTTTAAAGTATTTAATATTGGACAAACAAGTAATAATCAGCAATGTTTATCAGATTCTGCCAAGCCATGACGGAATCAATGCATTCACAAAGAAACACTAAATGCTTGCAGTTAAAGAAAGATGCAAATGCTACATATTATTCCTCACAGCAAGGTGAAAAAAATATGGTCATAGCTCGACATGTAATTCTTACAATATCACTGGCAAGCCATCAGCCACAGTTATGAAACAAAAGCAGATCTAATCATCTAAAAAAGATAATGAACCTTTTTTTTTCTGCAAAGTGGCAAAGGGGATTGATCTTGCTATCAACAACAAGATTTTTGCTGGTTAAACTAGCTAACATATTCAAAAAAACATTATTGAATGAGATTTTGAGCTATCAATCTTTGGTCGGTAGATCTGGTGGAAAATTCTTCTTTGATTTTTACTCAAATGGCACATAGGCAAATATGAGGGAGCATCTAGCTGCAGCAATAAAACTAAAAGAGCAATATAATAAAAATAAGGCAAGTGCATTTGAGTATTTGATGAGTACAATTTGATTACTCGCATAGAGACAGGATACTGATCTTGATGAATGAAAAAAACTCACCTGAGCATGAGAGCTGAGAAATAACTCATCATCCTCTAGGCAGAATGAACCAATATTCCGCACATCAACTAGGTTTCCAGAATCCCTAACTTGAAGAATATGTATTGTCTGATATCTTAGGGACATTATACACAATAAATCTTCATACAAGAAAACCCCCATGCTATGAGCTAGGTTGACAAAATCATTGCAAAACGACTTCTCATCCATTACCACTCCGTCTTTAAGTCTGACAAGAATATATCAAATTAACAAATTATTAGAAAAATTGTGAAACTTTAGAAGCTTCATGATCTAACAAAGAAAAAAATATTGTGAATAGAACTTGATTCCCTTAAGTAACTTAAGTCAAAGTACCTTACAAGGTGAAATGTTATTTTTTCTATTGAAGGGACTCCATGAATTGCACCCTCAATAGCAGGAACTTCATGACTTTGTGCGGTGGATGTTGCAAACAAGCCAAATTGAGGATCCTCCAAATAAAGAAAAAAGTCTTTGCAAATAAATTCACTGCTAGATCCTAGTGATACAGTGTATAGCTGGGTAAAGAAGCTGTCAAACTTCTTTGCTTTCTGGGTCAAACTCTGGTAATCACAATTTTCTCCTTTGAATGAAAATGACAACCATGTGGGTCTGTAAACTATGATATCTTGGAGGTTCCTGCTAAAACTTACAAGGTACCGACCATCATCCGTGATCTTACGCAATGAGTGATCTGGACAATCAATATCACATATAGTACAGCTAGGAACCAGATTCTCATAAAAATGTCTAACCAAATTAATCTGCAGAAAGTAATCAACAAGTTAAATTTTGTCCAGATATTGTCAATTAAAATAAACTCAGACACCCAGCAGATAATGGTATTATGAATCAGAGATAGTAAAGACAATGCAGGAGGAGCATTAGATAATTCTAACAGAAGTGAAAATGTTATTAGTAAATGTCAACATCATTAAAAGATCTTTATCATATCATTCCCCAAATCAAGGTTTAAGAAACTATCCACCGACCTATCAGAATTTACTTATCCACCAGCCAACGGATTGTGAACCAGGCAATTTCGCCAAGTTCAATCCAATATGAGTTGTACTGTGCAAAAAGCTTACCATACTGGGCTTACTGGTAAGGAGATCAGCACCAGATGCTACCTGGTAGTAAGCTTAGTATCTGATACAGGTACCTTTTTTTTAGTTTTGCCAGTTGCAATAGCTATCCCTTTTTGCTTTTTCTTTTTCTTTCTTTCTCTTTCTATCAAGCACTCTCTCTTCTTTTTTCTCTCTTTCTCTCAAAGTGGTCTCTTTCCCCCAATGTGCTCTTTATCCTCCCCTCCACCTCCTACTCATCTGGGTTACCACCTCCTACTCCTCAACGTCCTCTTCCACTTCTACCTCCTTTGACTTCTCCGCCTCTGCCACCAGTCCTCTTCTCTTTCTCCTCCTCCCCACTTTTCTCCCTGGTCAAAACCTGTACTGAGTGCCGGAACACTGAACTGTACAGAGACGATACTTATTTGACTGCCGACTGGTATCAGCACAAGATCAAGAGCAGAAAATTGAAGAACTAGATCCAATGTGACAGTTAACTTGCAGCTAAGATATCATGATAGTAACCCATCCAAAGATAGGATAGATGTGCGACTGACAAATTTGTGTTGGTCAGCAGATGGCACTGTATATTATGTCATTGTGCGTCAACATAGACATACTTGTGGCATAAGATGGGGGGAAGAACTTGATTTTAGAATCCATCCATAAAAGAAAGAAGAGAGCAGCAACTAAACTGGTACCAACACAATTTGCCGACATGGTAAGATTCAGTGCATAAGGCAATCCCTAAAATAGTACAACTCCTTTTTAGGAAACTAAACAAAGATCAGGAGCAGCAAAAATTATCAGATGATGCAAAAACAAAAAGCAAATATCTGATAGGAATCAACAAAATATGATGGTTTATTCTACCTGTATGGGAGAGTCAACCTATAACATGAATTCTCTATAAAAGAATCTGTGTTTCATTAGGCTGGTTTGCCTTTTGGCTCACATAAGTATTTCTTCTAAGTTTCTAACCACTAATCTAGTTCTTCCCATCAACAGTTCCTAGTAAGCCTTTCCACTCTAATTTCATAATCTATTATAGGTTTAAACCACCAAGCCTCTCCATTTTGCACTAAACTATAATATATAAGTCGAAATGAGATGTACTCATTTTTCAACACTTCTACAATAACAGTTACAGAAGTAGAAATCTTACCCATATGCACCATACAACCTGATTTAGAAATATGCCATTACACTATATCAGGCTCACTCATAATTTCCTCTCTAGAATTAAGTACCAACTGCAATAATGGCGATACAGACTTCCCATACATATGCAATGTCAAAACTTTCAAAGTTTCACTTCCAGCCTCACCATAACAAAAACCAAAGTAAGATAAAGCACCATCCTTAAGATTTGAATGTTCCCTACAAAGATCTTGTTGCTTCAGTTTGAATCATTTACCTTTGAACTCATGGTTTTAGGCTTCCATTCTTGCATAAATTCAGCTTAATCCTACAAAATTCCTTTTATGACCAAGGCATTTGCAGAAAGAACATAATCAGGCAACCGTTCATAGATCACCTGTTGCTCATAAACCAGGCTAGAAGGATCTTCAACCATTATGAATTTTTAACAATCTTTCTTTTTCAAAGCCCATTACACTTTCGACTGCATTTCCATTTTATTTGTTTTATCTGTTATTTACCAGAGTAATATAAGACCACAGATATCTTTTGCACTGGGTACTATAAAGACCTGTATATATGAACCCAGCCTTCCCTTTAAGTTCTTTAATATGGTTAAAATAATAAAGACTTATGAGACTTTTGTTTATAATTTCTTCTAACATGTGCACAGCCCTGATGAAGTCTAGCAAGATGTAGAAACTAGAAAGGCCATTGAGACACAATCCTATCCTCCAACAAGTCAGTCATCTACTAACTGTGTCACAAGAATTTAAGTCATAGCCATCCAAGAAGCACAGTGAGAACAAAGGTCATTGCCAACTCAATTCATTGTTGTTTCAGTTTGACAAGAGGAAACCATCGCAATAGCAAGGATCATATTATCCGAAATAAAATTAATATCACAAACTTTCCATGTAACGAATAAATGGTTTGACTAGGAATGTTACTCTTACAGTAAAAATCATAATAGAATGGTGCATAGTTTGGGCAGGAATATTGCACTTAGTCATGCTCAATCTGGAAAAGATCCATGTAGCTTACCCCATGCAGCTGAGACCCTATCGCTTGTTTTATCTTGTTTTTCCAAACAAGAAGCAAGCAACTCTTTTGTATTGTGGCCCCAAATCAACAAAAATAGGATATCTATTGAACTCCATGATCTTAATTACAGAAAAGCCAAGAAGAAAAGCACATGCTTACATGTGCGTGTATGTATCTTCTTTTTTTGAAGGGTTGCTAAGGATGGGGAAGGGAGAGTGGGATGGTGCTTTAACTCGTCCAGTTACATATAATGATGCATTCAAGATCCAAACAGTTAATACAAGCCCATGGTCCAAACTTCATATAACTCACACAAGCAAGTGGGAGGTGACTCAGGAACAAATTTTTAAAGCTTGTCTTATAGCCAATATCAATAACTAATATCAATCAAATGAATTGCAAGCTAAGTTTTGCCATGTTCTTTTCAAATAGAGAACTTGAGACCAATAAGAATCTCTTGAGAGGAAAGTGGATATCAATTGAATAAATATGAACTACCAAGTTCAGAATGTGCTAATCCTAGACTACCAAAACTTCTTATATCAATGAGTTCTCTTTTCCAACGAAAGTATAACAAGCCCATTAAAACTAGAATAAGCACCAACAACCCTAAATTTAAGCAAGGAACAATCTAGTGAGAGTGATGTCACCACTGTGTTCATATTATTCCACAATAAGGCTTACATGGTTAGCAGTTACAGCAACTCTGCTCCTCTAGTATTATGTGTTAAGTCATCCGCTGATCTTCGAAGGGCTAATTTGTTTGTAATCATAGCCCAATCCAAGAATGTTTTGTTTCCCTAGCTAGACATATATGAAGGTTTGATGTGGGAAAATATTTTATATCAGTCAAACGCCGACGTCTGGTAACACCAACTCTCTTGATAGATTTATTCAGCATCTCACCAGACTGAAATAACGACAGGTCGATGCAGATGAGCTTGGAACATGCAATTCAGCTCAAACGACCTCGGCATACCTATGTAGGCAGGACCCAGGAAATCTGCAAGACACAAATTGGCACCCAGCATGCAATGAATATGCACTCTAGTTCGGATGGGGCACAGATCGGTAAGTGTTATGGTGCCTTGGTAAAGCCGAGTTTGTACTATCCAACCTGCATTTTTATAATCCAAGCTCAAACCTACAGAGAAACTATGTCGGCCTGGTATATGGCATCAAAAGAGGTTCAGTGTCTTCCTCTAATTGCAGACCGACTCGGTCATCAAGATTTTACCAAATAAAAAAAACATATCAGAGCTACATCTATTCGCTGTCATCGTGTAGATAAGAGGATTTTCTCCAACGCTACATTATCATTCTCCTGCCACTGTAAAGAATTGCCTCCATGAGGTAAAAAAGACACTAACCAACAACAAGCACACAGAGATAACATGAAGTTCCCTCTCTTGTTCTTCCATAGCTGACGCTCTCGAAGCTCTAGCTTCTTAGTAGAGAGTATCTCCTAACTATGCTTCTTTTTGTTTTGCAGGTTCCTCAATGCTATGAGGTGGATGTGCTCTCAGACTTGAACCTACAACACTCTGGAGCCTTGCCCTCCAGCCCATTCTGTGGTGCTACATGAGTTTGGGACGTTGCCGATTCAAATAAAAGGATCTGGTCGAATCCATCCTCTCCCTTTCGGATGGATGACCAAAACCTGACCCCATCAAGGTCAAAAGTTCAAAAGCGAAGTAAAATACAAATTGCTAAAGGTGAGAAGAACTTTCCACATGTATGATTTATCGTACGTTAGTATGTCCAGCGTTTCACAATTCTAACGTCACAAGGATTTAACATGAAAATCTGCCAATCCAGGTAATAAAGTCATTTATTTGGGATTTTGGCAATCTTTGCTGTTGAGATGTGGGAAAAAGAATGATGACATGGAGAGATTCTGGTCCTAATCGGAAACTGACGCAAACGATAGCAGTAGAATCACAAGGAGGAGGAGGAGCAAGAGAGCGTACGCTTGCACCAGGGCGAGGGGTGAGGATTTGGCGCTCGAAGACCCTGGCAGCGACGTTGGTGCCCCTGAACATCGATGCTACCGCAGGCCACCGGGGAAGGAAGAGAAGCCGCGCGCCGGAATCGAGATGGGGAAGGCGCGGCTGTGGCCGAGACGCGCATTCCTCTCTAAGGCCGCACCTGTGCGCAGAAATTGGAATCGTGGTGGTGGTGGTGGAGTTGTGGCGGTGGTGTTAGGGTAACAGCAGGAGGAGCTTTTCGTGTGGCACTTGCTTCCACTCGAGTGAGGCCCCCGTGGGCGTCGTGCCTCCGCCAACAGCGTCGCTTCTCGCCAGGCAAAGTTTGTGAGGACGAAAGAGTGACACGGAGGGAGAACGAGAGAGACGCCCGAGGTAGGGAACACCACGACTCGATCGACACAGAGATGCAACCCGAGTCCGCAGACCTCCCGCACCACGTTCGAGATCAGATCACAAGTCGAAAAGGTTTGATTTATCCGAAATTACGTATATACCCACTCAAACGGCCTCTTTGCTTTTAAGCCAACAATGCAAGTTGACAAGCACTTTTAGTAAAAGTTATCATCGACAACACCTAACCTTATTTGGTTTGGTATTCTCGTCTAGAGTGAAGAGGTTATATGATTGCTTACCACCTGCATGATTCCTCCCTTTTATAGTGATTTATGTTGTGATACAATCATTCTAAGCCATTAGATCACCGTTGTTCTTGTAGGATAACTCACCGGTCTAACTTTTCACTTTTGGTTTGTTGTAATTATATTTGAATTATAATCTTAATATTGTGATAAAAATCATAGTTAATACCTCAACATCATATGATCGAAATTATTGTACCACGAGTTAACCTTAGCATCCTACGAACTAATTGATAGAGATAAGATTTTAATCTCTATATTTTGTTGAGAAAAATTTTCTATTCTGTTGAGAAAAATTCTTACTCCGAATATGTATAAATAGAAGAGTGAACATGTTGATGTATTTAAGCTAAAACTTTTTCAATAAAATTTTTTCAATAATTGTTCTTATCTTCTATTCTTTCTATCATGGTAATCATAGCAGTGAGAAAAGCGAAGTTTCGCTTTTGCCTTTGGCCAGCGACCAACATCGTTGCATCCACATTCCTAAGACGCTCCACGGTAAATCCTCATCTTCCTCACCGCGGTAGTCTTCGCTGATCTGCCAATAGTCGACAGACTTAAGGAGAACGAAGGGAATGCTTGTGCCCTCACAGTAACAACAATTGCATCGATCCAAGATTGGTATCCTTTCAAGAGCACCATCTTGCAATCTCTCTATTTTGTTGAGAAAAATCTTTCCTCCTAATCTGTATAAATAGGAGAGGGAACATGTATTTAAGCAAAAATTATTTCAATAAAGCTTCTTCAACAAAGTTTCTTTAATAATTATTCTTATCTTCTATTTTTTCTATCATATAGAAAGAATAGAAGATAAGAACAATTATTGAAGAAGCTTTGTTGAAGAAGGGCTTTATTGAAGAAATGAAAACATTAACATGTCTCTCTCCTATTTATACAGATTAGGAGGAAGGATTTCCCTCAACAAAATAGAAGATTTTGCTCAATAGAATAGAAAGATTTTCACATATAATTTAAAAAATCTTATTTTTTATCATGCCCCCATAAGATGGTGCTCCAATCAAGGATATCAATCTTGGATCGATGCAAAAAATGGTTTACGAGCGAAAGTCGTGAGTAGAGCAAGAGCAAATTGCTACTGCTATTACGATTGCTGTTGGCGTGAGGGCATAGGCGTTCCTTTCATTCCCCTTAAGTTCACCCTTCGTTCTCCTTAAGTTCGTCGACTATTGGCAGATCAACGAAGACCATCACGGTGAGGAAGATGAGGATTGGTCGCGGAGCCTCTTAGGAATTTGGTTGCAGCGACGTTGGTCGCTGACCGAAGGCAAGGGCGAAGCTTTGCTTTTCTCGTCGCTGGCCAAAAACAAGAGCAAATGTTTGCTTTTCTCACTACTCTGATACTATGATGAAAAAAAATAGAAGATAAGAAAAATTATTGAAAAAGCTTTATTGAAGAAGTGAAAAAGCTTAAATACAGATGTAATAGGAATGATTTCCCTCGATAGAATGGAAGATTTTTCTCAACAGAATAGAAAGATTTCTTTATATAGTTGGGAAAATCACGAGTTTGACAAATAGATCACGATAATAATACGAAACGAATCAATAAAGTATTATGATATTATTGACTTGATATTACATAAACATGATTAAATCTATGATAGATGTACAATCATCTCCTATAATTGATGTCGATTATAAAAATAACGATACTGAAAACCCACTACAAAAGGGTTTTTACGTGCATTTCTCAAATACTGCTCTCAAGTTTTATTCAAATTCTTCAAACCTTAAATTAACTTAAATATCATATAAATATTTGTTGAGAACACCTCGACGTAGCTTTGTGAGGTTCAACACCTTCCAAGTTAGGTGAACAAATCATCGATCAAGATTGAACTGAGACAGAGATAACTCAAATAGTTATATAAGTTTCATGTAATAAAAAAACAAGGGACATAAAAACAGAAAGTTTCTAAATTATTTTTCTTAAAGAAAAATCTAATGGACCGTGGAGTTTTTTGTTTGAGACTAATAAATTTATTTTATTATCATTATTGTTTTCTTATTCAATCACTAATGAAACCTACAAATGCGTGTTATCCACACATGGGTATGTACTTATCCTCAAGTCAGTGTCACCACAACTTTGACGAGAGGCACCGTCCATTCTTTGCTACCTTAATCATGAAAGAAACTTATATTTAAGTCTGGTTTTGGGTAGATGTGATGGTAAGGTGGGTAATCATGTTGGAGATAAGAATCCATATAGTTACTTAGAGTTAATTTTTCTAATATGAAATGAATTATCTGTAAATACCCAATTAAATTGATTCAAGATATTTTTTATAATCGGATTTGAGGTGTAAGTACGTATTCTATTTTTTCCCCCAAAAGTATAAAAACCTGTGCATTACTTCTGTAAATCTTTATAAGTCAAAGTTTCTTCCCCACACAGAACTTGATTTATACTTAAATCAAAGGAGCAACGAATATTCTCAATAATATTTATGATTTGTAATGTAATCAAATATAAATATTAATTAAAATTATTATATCTGATTAATAAAATTATTTAATCTTTGGGTATGGAACCAAATGTTCGTCAGTCCGTAAAATCTTCCTTACTTTCATATATATTTTTTAGAGTTTATATACTTTGAAAGAATAAAATGATACACTCATCGTTCAAAAATAGATAATTTCTTATAAATCAATTGCACTAATTACCGATATCCCTTATCATGATTCAAAATACATTTGCCGCACATTTTCCGGTTTCGATCCGCCTGCATTGCCAACGCTTCTCAATTCCCGACTCGAAATCCATGCGTGGTCAGATACCTGACGTGAAAGCAAGACGTTGCGTCCCGCGGTCACAAGTGGGCCCGCCGGGCGACGGAGTTAACGTACCCGCAGGTGGGTCCCGCAGACAAAATGACCTACTCGACCTCAAATTTTCTTTCCCCTAGAAATCCAGACAAAGCTGATCCAACCGAAAGAGAGAGAGAGAGAGAGAGAGAGAGAGGGGAATGGAGAGCGGGGCGGTGAGGTACGGGATCATAGGGGTGGGGATGATGGGGAGGGAGCACATGGTCAACCTCGCCCACCTCCGCAGCGAGGGTGCCACTGTCACCTGCGTCGCCGACCCCCACCCTTCCTCGCTGGAGCACGCCCTCGACCTCGCCCGCTCCCTCCACG
The DNA here is from genome assembly GCF_036884655.1 of Musa acuminata AAA Group. Taxonomy (NCBI): domain Eukaryota; kingdom Viridiplantae; phylum Streptophyta; class Magnoliopsida; order Zingiberales; family Musaceae; genus Musa; species Musa acuminata. The sequence goes on from NC_088333.1 coordinate 5,722,201, forward strand.
CGCCACCTCCCGCGGTAATACTTGGACTTCTCTCTTGCCGACCACTCTATACTTGCCTAAAACCGGGTCCGACACTCTTGTCGCTCCTCCACCTCCCGCAAAACAGAATCTTGGATTATCTGAATGGTCGGTCTCAGAAAGAAAATTTGTCCTTGATGGGACGATATTGATCCAATTCTTGAGGATGCTCGCCAGGCCTCCGGACCGAGCAAGCCCTGTTTAGCTTAACCTGAGTACCTACGTTTCGACGAGGATTTTTGTACTGGTCCAGTTGAACTGCCACAGTAGACTTTATAGGAATCTCTTTTGGACGAAGTTACTGCGGAGCTTGATTCATTTATGACTTTGTTTGGTTGCCTGGAGTTGCTGTCAAGTTATACCGAAGGACCCGACCTATGAGGGCGTATCAGAGTTATTGATGGAGGTTTAGATGGAGTAGTTTTTGTTTCCAGTTATTTAGTTTTTGTTTCCAGTTATTTATAGTGCGCTCTGATTAGCCTTGGAGTTATCTGCTGAGTGTTTCATAGATGAAACTTAACTCCAGTGAACTTAGTCATATATTGATCTTCGTTCGATGGTGCTTGTTAGAAGATGGATATTGGCCTCTGTTATTACTTCTTTTCTACTTTCCTTCTTTTACTGTTCTGCTTCTTTCTCAAATTGTCATCTTTATTGTGGGATTATCTCTTTACATAGTTTTAGCTTGGTCATGAAATCAGTTAATGTTAAGCAATATGTTAAATGTACGATGTGATGAGATTAAGTCATCTTTATGTCATTCATTCAGCTAGTATATGCACCAATAAAGTCAAGGCCACAACTTTCTCATTTTCAATGGTTTATGCTAGATATCCTCCTCTATGACTTTTGCTTTATCCTTTTATAGAGTTCAGGCACCCAACAACTGCTTGGGTGGTCATCTGTTTCTAGGAACTACACTAGCAATGTGTCATTTGCTGTCAAGAGAAAGCATGTGACACTTGAAATTTTGGCTTTTCAATTTCACCTACCAGGCATGTAAACTTGTGACTGATGCTATTATGATATATGGTCTAAGTAACATAATAGCTGAAGCTAAGATAGAACCAATGACTTGCTTTTTTACATTCCAATAGCCGATACATGCACAGGAAATTATTAAGTAATGTTTTCAACTTGATTAAGGTAAATTGAATTTTCAAGTGGGGTCTTTGAATTGTTTTTTTCCTATTTTTCTTAAGACTGTTAGCCAACACTTGCTTTCTGAATCACATCAGTTAGTTCTGGAGGTGTTAGGACTTAGGATAATCTGTTTCAGTTAAGGTGATAATTTAAAAAAAAATCTTTTTTTGGAAAATTATTAGTCATAAGTTATATAAGATTGGTGTTAAACAATGTGTAAAAGCCTTAGATAAGTTGTGGATTGAAATACATTTTTTATACTTGATTGATCAAGGATATCCTTTTTAGTACCAGGTACTGGTTGCTAGTCAGACTAATTCAATGTGTTGGTAGTTAAAGAAAAGAAAATTAGTATAGAAGTAACAACTGATCTTCCTTCTTCTTCTCCTTGTTCTTCTAGACCTCACTTGTTTCTTCAAATATCGTGGGAGTTCTATATATCTTGCAAGTTCAAAATATCTCTTTAATTGTGTTTTACCATGGCATGCTGGGGTTTAATACACTATTTTTTGTATTTTTAGCTTGTGTTGGAGGGCATATATCTCAAGTCAAATAGGGTTGCCCATGCCATATTGTGTGGGCAAACCAGGCATGTTATTTCTAGTTTACTTTGGTTCTATGTGCAGCATCCATAGTCTCCTTAGAATTCTTGTCTGTGACATCACATTTAATATACGGTTACAAAGTTTAAAATTGTATGCATGGTAATAGCAAGAATCGGTCGACTAATCTTTGTTACCTTCAATTGTGTTCCCCCAAATAAGTCTGAGATATCTTCAATTGACTAATACACCAGGCATATCATCAAAAGAATTCCTAAAGCTTGCTAAATATTCTATGATGATAGAAAGGCTTCGGTTGGGAGGGCTTGTGAAACTTTAATGGATTTTTTTCCATTTCTAGGTTTTATCTGCAGATAATTATAAGATATTTGTATTATTTTGGTGGACTGATATGTTAAGCTCAGGATAGTAATTTTAATATGTTGCAATGTAAGAACTAAGAACTACCAATCATATATGTCACTATTCCCTTGATATCCACTAAATTAAGTTACAGAGATCACTACAGGTATTGGAGAGAATGACTGCTAAAACATGTAGTTGGACTTGTAAGTTCTCTTTTATGTAAGGATAGTGTAACTGGTGCAGTCTATACTACTATTTGATAGCAAATCTTCTGGGCCAGTGTACTTGTTCAACCAAAGATATAGCAAAATAGAGGTAAATGAGATATATAAGAAGTTCTTACAGGCTGGTTTGGCTTGAGGAAGAAATCTGGGGCTTTTATATGTATCACAACACTAGAAAGGTAACTTGTTTCATACCTTTCATAATGGGTGGGCCAATGGAATATTTTAATCTCTTAAAATTACTTTTGTGATTGTTGGTATTATTCTTACAACCTTTCCTCCCTTCCAATCTGCAGCCTGCTGATAAACTTTGAAACCTTCAGGTATTTCCAGGACATCGTCAGCTATTAGACAGTGGGCTTTGTGATGTTGTGGTTGTGTCATCTCCAAACATGACGCACTTTGAAATTCTCATGGATATAATTAACCATCATAAGCCCCACCATGTTCTCGTGGAAAAGCCATTATGCACTACTGTTGAGGACTGCAGAAAGGTAAGATATTATGTTTCTTGATGAATTGTTTGGATGTAAATATTACATACTTTCTTGCTTGCACTCACTATGCATCTTTAAAAATTGAGTGATCTACAATCCTGATTAAAATATACTTATAGATGGCTTAATACAGGCTCATGTTAATCTATTAGATAGACATTGCTTCAAATCAAATTTCTTAGGGAGTTGATGCAATGAATCTATGCATGCATACCTTCTGCTACATTTAGTTGCTTAATTAGTGATTCTCCTTTCATGGTTTACAAGTTGGGACGAATTCTTTGTCATTTGCGAAAAAATTAGAACCAAGTCAATAAAAGCTTTGAAAGATCTTGCATGCGTTCTGTTGAGATTCTTTTATATGCAGGTCAATAAATCAGAAAGTCAAGAAGGCCATACTCGAGAACGATTTCCCTAAACATTTGATTTCAGAATTAAGCAACATATTTGTATAATACTGAACAAGTTAAGGTGATTTTTTTGGTATATTTTATTTTGTGCAAACAGTAAGTGATGAAGTCAGAATTTGATTCCCAGACATTTCAATGATCTAATAAAATTTTTTGGTTTTACTAGCTAAACGACTCAGCACCTTCAAAATTTGTTGTAAGGTAAGATTCAAACTCTCAACATAAGTGAGTCAGGAAAACTACCACCAGATTATTATTTTTTAATTTCTGTCTATCCCTATATTTTTTCTAGAAGGCTTCCGATTAGGTACAAGATGAAATCAGTAAAAAACTTTTGACCAAGATTTACGTGTGGAATGACCTATTTTTTAAATTGATTTGTGGCTTTAGCTGAAATCGAAATTTGGTTGTCTCTGCTTGGTCCTCTGCTAGATGAAAACACTTTTAGTTACCATCTTTTTATTATCCTCAATGAGGACAATTTGGTATGGACCCATTCTCCTGAGTTTTACCCTTACAGTGCTTGAAACTGGTGAAATTCATATATAACAAAGTGACTTAGATCGGCTAGACTAGAAGGTGAACTAGAACCTTCATGTTTTCCCTTTATGAAATTTTATGCTTGGAAATCGCTTTGGGGGCATTTTCTAATTTCAGATTGCACAAATGATACTGGCTATTCACTGTTGTATTGCACAGTGATTTTTACAAATTGATGTGGTGTACGGATAGATTTAGAGATAAATAGCAGCATTCAAACAGAATAATCCTCAATATTAAATCACCACGTTTCAACACATCCTAATTGTCAAAGTTATCAATTTCCAAGCTAAGCTACTACTATACAGGGCAAGTCACCAAGTGGAAGCCAAATTTATCAAGTTCCATGCTACTTAGTTCCAATGCACCATGCATTAGTAATATTTTATAAAGTAGTTGCTGGTTGAGATATTTAATGTGCAAATCATTCATAAAGGAGGGGAGGGGAGCTTGTTAGGAACCTTGAATTAGCCCACATGGATCCTTCTTATTGAGCTCTTAGTTACTAATTTTTCCAAGAAAAGAGAAGAGAAATGACTTTCTTATATCCTAAATTCTACCCTCTTCTCTTGTTCAACATCAGTTGTTGTCAACCCTTCCTATGCTCTTGGTCTATTATCCTTATGACAATTAGAATAGGTAGAGCCATAGAGATCAACATAGTAGAGCAATGATAGGGCATGACACAGATGAAAGGATGAAGAAATTGAAGCTCTATGAAGGCAAGTTGAAGAGCCATGTGTCTTGAACGTCAAGAAGCTTACAACTCTAGACATTAAAACCATGGTTACACAAGTGATGCATCCAAAGACGTGAATTTGATTATGCTCTGACTTTATTTTCACAATCCAATAATCTCTAATAAGGAAACAGAATCTTCATTGACTAAATAGAGGGACTCTATAGGTTGATGGTTCAGAATAACTCTAGAGAGATGGAGAAATAACTTGTTGCAAGATATGTTGGAGGTCCAAGAGTGATGATTCGTGATGAAGTGGAGATAAATGACCACAATAGTTGTCCAATGCTTGACAATTAGCACTGAAAGTCAAAGCAAAACTAGTCAGCAGTTGAGTAAAGAGTGTGCTAATATTTAGTTGCATTTCTCTTGTAAAGGATATTTTACTCATAATAATGTTAGGGTCAAAAGCAATTGAAATTGTGAGAAGTGCAATCAATTCAACTCTTACTACTCATGGTGAAGGGTAATTTAGTCATACCAACCATTATTCACTTGTTTCAAATGCAAATAAGTAGAAAATTATATGAATGAGTGCCCATAAGGACAAACGGATACATGAGTAAATTTTGTGGAAGAAGATGACAAAGAATTAAAGATCTTGGGGAACCAAATATGATGAATAAGCTCAAAAGGCTTATGAAGTGATTGCTTCCAAAGAAGGTGAGTGCTTGGTGATCCATACCAATCTTCCAAACAACAGCATTGTAGTATTCATTTTTTCCAGAATTTTTTGTAATATGTTTGATTTCATTTCTTGCTCGTATTCCCTGTGTTACCTTGTGTTTTATCCTTCATAAATATCTTGTCATAGATTGTGAATGCAGCCAAGCAGCGGCCAGATATTCTAGTCCAAGTTGGACTAGAATACAGGTATATGCCTCCTGTATCTAAACTAATTGACATAGTGAAGAGTGGAATACTCGGGCATGTCAAAATGGTGGCAATCCGCGAACATCGATTTCCTTTCCTGGTTAAGGTACATGAGTTTGTAACTATAGTACAATTGTGACTTTCCTACTCATAAGTAAACCAATGTTTTTTCTTTGGATATATCTTTTGTAATATTGCATGATTTTTGTAGGTCAACAATTGGAACCGTTTTAATGTTAACACTGGGGGAACTCTGGTTGAGAAGTGTTGCCACTTTTTTGATTTGATGAGGCTGTTCGCAGCCGCAAATCCTGTTCGTGTGATGGCTTCTGGATCTATTGATGTTAACCACAAGGATGAGACTTACGATGGAAAGGTCATTTTTTTCTACACTTCCAATGAAGATATCTCAAGCACTTGGATTCTTCTGGTTGATTGTATGCCAATCATTCTTGTAATCTTCTTTTCTATATTCATAGATTTGATCCAGATGCCTGAGGTGTTTTGAAATGAGGTGCTGATATTGGTTTGTTTTACTAGGTGACCATCATCTACAAGTAAACATGGGAACTATTTAGGAGGAAACATAATATTAAAAGCAGGGTTTCATCTCCTCTATCACTCAATTCATATCCTTCAATCTCCTTTTCTGATTCGTCAGAATTAACTTTCTCTTCAATATTTATCACCCTTGATGATTTTTCACGTCTTTGCTTTACGTGTTGTCCAACATATGTCCTTGTTTCTCCAAGCTCAGATGCTCTTGCTATGTCATCCAATATAAAATTTTCATCATAAATAATCAACTCATCTTTTGTGTCTGATGTGTTAGCGCCTATCTTCCTAACTAGCCATTCATTTGAATTATCAATATCACTTAGAGAAATACAGTCAATGTTATTCCGTAAAATTATGACTAGGAAGTGTTTGATTATACTTGGTATATACTAAATCATGCAATCTTTGATGCTCCAACATGGTTTTCTTCTTTGTACAATTATTGTGGGAGTTTAAGACCTACTTACTATTTATGGATGACATTAGACTATCATGTTTGGTACAGAAATCTACTAGATTAGTTGCAAGTTCTTAATGTGCTTGTCTATTCAATCACAACCCAATTACGTTCACAACCTGTAGCATTGCGAGCTAAACTTAAAATTATAACTAACCATTGTAACATGTAAGTTTGTCGCTGAATTGCAATTAAGCTCCAACAATCAACTGCAAAGTTATATTTTAAATATCAATAGATAAGTACATTAAACTCATACTATCTTTAAGTACATAGTTCTCCTTGTTCGAATTGGCATTGTGAATCCACAAAGGTCTCTTGGGCTTTTTATATGATGACAATTCAATCATTATTTTATCTCCATTACTAGTGCTGTGAACCAAACTACCTGTGTTAATATAACCCATTAACAAATTCATCAAATTCTATAAAAAATTTTAGATTTAGAAAGTGCATGCAATGGATGATGAATCATTTCAGGTCATGACATTGAGTTATTTATTAAATATTCCTATGATTTGCTTTTTTTTTTTTTTGTACTACCAGATTCTATTTTTGTTGGTAATGATGTGTGTTTTGTTTAGAATACCATTGGTTCTCATACTTAAACGCTGGATATAGGTGCCAGACATCATTGATAATGCATTCGTGATAGTAGAATTTGATAATGGTACTCGTGGCATGCTTGACTTGTGCATGTTTGCTGAAGGCAGCAAGAATGAGCAAGAAATATCTGTCGTAGGTGACATTGGGAAGGTATTTTTCTCAAGTTCTTTGAGATATTGTTGAAAAACTTTCTTATGTCTTCTTTACTACATCCTCGTCTTGACTTCTAATTTGTTTCTATAATGAATGGCTACATTGATGATAATCTGCTGTCTGTTTTACAAATTAATTGTGTCTAATAATATGAGTTTATTGTTTCCTCAAAAATAAAAAAGAACATGAGTTCGTTGTTATATTATCTAATATTACTTTTGAGTTTTGACAACTCAGAACTTGTTAACAGGGTGAGGCCTTTGTTCCTGAGAGCATTGTACATGTTGGCCTTAGAGCTGAAGGAAGAGCTGGAGTGAAGATAGAAAAAGCCGAGGATGCACGAATCAAGTATGCACAATCAACTATTTAAATTTAACTCTCCTTTTTGTGTCATGTAATTTTATCTTGTAACCATATGCTTACAAATAATATGCTAGTTGAAAACTCGAAAATTTATATAAAACATTTACAAGTTGTCAAAGTCATCAGTTACATTGACATTAATAGTCCCCTTAAACTAGATGAAAAACTTTCCTCCTGCTGAACCAAGTATCTTAACTTTCTTCAGTAAGTATTGTGGTTCTCAATTTGTGTTGAGAAAAGCACAGTTTGTTATTCAATTCAAAGTGGAAATCTTTATTTGATTGATATGATGATTAGTTCCTAGTCTCAGTACTCAACTTCTAATGCAATAAACCTAGCTTGCTTTATAGAAGGTTTTATTCCTTCAAACAAGGATTGAAATATCATACCGTACTGAAGTTTCGACATTCTCTCGGTATGATACGGTACTGTATATCGAGCAGTATACCGCTCGGTATCCCGTTCGGTATATATATATATATATATATATATATATATATATATATATATATATATATATATATATACACCTTTCGGTAGTGAGCAGTCTACGTACCGGTTTACTATCGGATCGGTATGTACCGCCCGTAACGGGCGGTATCATTCGAAACTGTATACCTTGCCTTCAAGTTAATGAATTGTAGTTTGCTTGTTAAGGTCTTTTTTAATTTTTGAAAAAACTTGTGTCATTTCTTTTGCCCCCTTGTATCCTTTGGGATGGCTATTGGCACTTGGTGAGTTTTCCTCTTGTTGGTTACTATCTCTGCTAGTCTTTTTTATCAAGGGTTTCCCTTTTAGTGTTGTAAACGAGTGTAATTGTGGTCAAACTGACAAAATCTTGGTGTCGTCAGTATGAAGGGTAGTATCAATTGTCTACTGCTAGAAAAAAGAAAAAAATTGTATAGAGGGATTATGTTCTTGTTCTATGTCTTAGGCTTATTGGTTGGCATTACTTGTAGAACTCAAGATGAGGAAAAAATAAAAGAAATTGCTTAAAGATGATGCCATAGGTATGGATCAGTTTAAATTGATTTGTAGAAGAACTAGTCAAAAATGGTTTCGTTTTGTATAATAATATTTGATGCTAGGATTTTGAATTTCAGTGTTGGTACTTCTACTGGTCCCCGATCGGATCAGTACAGTACTATTGATATACCACCAACATGTTGAATCTCGTATTTTGATGATGAAACCACTTGATATGTGTTTATGATTTAAACTGCATTTTGAGTGATGTAGGTCTACTCGATCAGGATTAGACAGTTGACGCAGGAGGAATTGACGTTGCGCCGGAGGAGATCACGTCAGGATATTGGACGGCAGAAGGCTTCGGACGTCGGGCATCGGGCCAAGGAGAGCGGAATTGCGCCAAGGATATCGGGGTTGCGGAGGTCAACCACCGATTGGGCAACAAGCCGCAAGAGAGGATGATGCGCTGAAGAATCGGACGAAGTGCCAACCAATGACGTGCCGGGCAACGGAATGTTGATTCGCGTTGTAATAATTGTCTAGATCGGAGTAGAGTTTTAGTTTGTGTGTGTAGGAATAACTATGATAATGAGAAAGACATAAAGCGAAACAAAGTGCGGAGTCAAGCGCGAAGGATTCATTGGGAGTTCGAGAGTTCGACGGAAGTCCGAAGGTTCGTCGGGAATGCTGCCGGAACTAGCCGAGAATGAGTAGGGAGCTTGCCGAAGGGTTTTTTGGAAGCTCACCGAAAGGTTCATGGGAAGTTCGCGGAGCTCGCCGAGAAAGATCGGAGCTTGCCGAAGAAGCTCGTTGGAACTCGCCAAGATCAAATCGTGAAGTCTAGGAGCTTGTCGGGAGTCCGCAGAATGGTTTCCGAGAGTTTATCGGAAGACCGTCGGAAGTTCGTCGGAAGCTCGCCGGAAGAAGTCTTGACTTACGAACCTTGTAATAGCTTAGAAAATGTCTTTAAATTCGTAGTTAGCACGTTAATTAGGGTTATGATTAGGTGTTAATCCTATAACCCAAGTAGGGGCCAATTGGGCCCAAGTTCGGACTAGTTTGGGGCAAGATTGAAGCCCAACTAGTGGGTTGAAAACACTGTAGGTGGGCTGAAAACACTGTAGGCGGTGGCACCGCCTGGGCTGGGCGGTGGCACCGCCTAGCACTGTCAACGTTTGACAGTTACAAGCGGTGGCACCGCCACTAACAAGCGGTGGCACCGCCACTGACAAGCGGTGGCACCGCCAGCATCGGGAACTCCACGAGAATTCAAATTTGGAGCCCAAATTTGAATCCTCTTGAGGCCTATAAATACCTCTCAAATCTCAGCTGAGATTACAACTTTTTGAGCTGCAAGTGTTTAAGAGAAAGGCCCTAGAAAAGTCTTAGATAGTCTTGTTTTCAATTTGCTAGTGTTCACCTCCTTCTTTCTTGCTGAAAATCTGTAAGAGAGTGAACCGCTTGTAAAAGTTGTAAGAGGGGTATTCACCCTTTCCTTTCAAGAGATTTGCTAGTGGAAGGTGGGAGCCTCATCGAAGAGGGGCCTCGCAAGTGGATGTAGGTCACTTGACCGAACCACTTTAAAAACGGCGTAATCTCTTGTTTGCATTTCTTATTGTCATTTACATTACTGCAAACCTTCTTACTTGCTTTGTTTCATCATTATCTTTGCTGCTCAACTTTGCGAATACGCTTTCAAGTTAATTACTTCCGATTCCGATTTTTATCGTACGAAGATTTTTCTAAAACCAAAGTTTTAATCCGCTGCACTAATTCACCCCCCCCCCCTCTTAGTGCCGCTCTGATCCTAACACAACAAATATATCAGCCAATACAGGTGGAGCGAAAAGGAAAACAGAACTATTGGGAAGGTTCACAAAACATAGTTGTACTTCTTCCTATTCATTTTCGTCCTCTCTCCATTTTTTTCATTGTCACAATGACTTCTTGTATGTTTTCATGGAAGCTTAATTGCTTAAAGCTGAAGTAGCTCCCAATTCCCTAAGCCCTCAACCCCATAATCAAAAGCTCTTTGATCTAGTTTGGCCATCTGTTGATGAAATAATTGCAATGCTCTAATCTATTTGAGAAAAAAGAGTTATGAAAAGCCTGATTGGGGTGGTTCCTACATGCTGGCCAAGTGGCCAGTACTGATGTTCCGTGTTCCAGTTGGTGGTTGGACCAGTCTATAGACTCTATACTGCCTGGTAGAGTTGGTTATACCATGTTAACCAATCTTTTCTCAGTCGGAATCATCAGTTAAAAAGGACAAGGACAATGCCCCTTTTAACAACTTTAAATTAGGATGTCTGCATCTTAGTCCTGAGTCGATGTGTTTTCACTGGCTGGTACAAACATTATACTTTCACAGTCCTCTGTTCAAATTAAAAAAAAAGGTTCAATTTTTAATTTTTTTTCATTATTTGTTTTAGCTCTAGAACTATTTTAGTTTCCCATCTTATATTTTACTTTTTAAACTTTTAGAGCATAAATAAAATTCTAACTTTTCTATCTTTTTTCTGAGTTAATATGTGGGTTCAAAAAAGTATTTTTTTGGAGAACTAAAAGGAAGTTTCGTTGGATTCATCGAGCAAAGAAGACCAGTGGCTGGTTAGATTTGAGGACTTGTTGATGGTGGGTTGGGTGTACAAAAGAGTGAAATATATCAAGAGAGGTTTATGATTGTGAGGACTTGGAATTAATTCAGTGAGGTCCAGACTTTAGGCCGGTGTGCCTTACTACTGATTTTGGCTTGGTTTGGACTCTATCTGAGATAAGGTCTGTGATATGTTTAGCTTATTGCTCGGGAGGTTAGAATTTCAAGCAATATTCATCATAGGAGGCAATAAGCATAGATTCCAGCCTTATGCTACCAGGATTTTGTATATGTGAGAATGATTTCATACCTACTAGATTCTGCTAAACAGAATATTTTGATAACAATTAAGTCTATTTCCCACTCCATCCCCAGTCTTAATGCATCCAGGAGAAATTCTTCTTATTCTGTCTCTGCATCAAAATTACCACCATATTTCTTTGTCATGATACAATACTTTGGTTTCTCTATGCATCATGGAAAGTAAGTTTCTATTGTTTATGGGTAAGTTTTTGCTGGAATTCAAGAACTGATCAATAGGTCATCTACATCTTACAGAATTTTTTAGTCCATTTGTGTTCAACTTAGAGACAAACAGGTCGCCTACCTCCTACATAACTTTTTCATACAGTATTGTAATCCTTTAAATTGTTTGTGATATTCAAACTGAGAGAATGATGTCATGCAAGTGGTGTTGTGTCATGTGACATACTAGTAGTATCACTGGTATATAAGGGATAGTCCGAGATATAGGACTCAGTGGCCTCATTACTTATTGTTAATCTTATACATATTGGGTCATGTCAGCATGCCATGCTGTATAAATTTTGAGTTAGTAGGTTGTACCTAGACTTCTACATGGTACCAAAATGGGTTTCCCAAGGTTTGTCATGCACTGAAACTTAAAGGGGCTTTCTAGGTTCTGTACTGCCTTAAATAGAACCTTAGTATTGGTCGGTGCAATTCATATAAGTTATTGGAATAGTTGTTACTCAGAATCTCAGATCACGATTGGCGATGTTTATCGTTCAAAATTATGAATCCAAATGAGAATTTTAACTTAGGGAGCAGTGAACATCTGTAATTTAATCTCAGAATTGGTGGGTCTGTGCTGTATTTTGTTCTTAATTCTTATACATAAGGTGGAATTTTCAATGTTCCAGAAGTCCAAAGACAAGAATATCAAATCAGTGGTCACTTTCAAAGTTTTCTAATTCGACAGGATGAATGTTTCATGATACTTCAAGGTGACTGTCACTTAGCAGATAAGAAATTCCAGAATTTTTTCTGGAGAAGATATTGGTACACAGCATAAACAAATTAGGACTCTGTTCATGCAATCGAACATGGATTACAATTTTGATCATATCTTGCTGCTTGCCTTAAGCTCACATTTTTTTAGTCTTTGTAAAAATCAAGTCAACCAACCTGCCATTGATAGATCATCATCCCATGTTCTTCGCTGCAATTTTCGTCTTACGTTTTACTCTACTGAGCTTATGACACTTTATTGGCTTCTGATTATTTTTGGAGAATCCAAACTTTTCATACTTTATTTTTGTTCTTTACTTTCATGTGTCTGTTTTAACAAGTCTAGGTATGATGGACTACATCATGGATCAAGCTACCTGGAACACCTGCATTTTTTATCTGTGATCAAAGGTGAAAGTATCGATGCCCCTGCCGTCAGCTTGATGGATGGTCTGTTATCTGTTGCAATCGGCGTTGCTGCTCAACTTTCAATCGAGAAAGGACGCTTTATTACCATTCAAGAGATCTTGCGATGCTAGGACTTATGATCATTCATTTCAAGGTATTCGATGACTATTAAGGCTTATATTTTATTTTTTTGTTCATATATTAACATTGATCCTTTTGAGATCCAGCATTAGTTACCTCCTTGTATTGTTCCTATACAAACTTAAACATGAGCTTTATCAATTGTGCTGTGCCCTATGTTAGTCACCGAGAACATCTCTAAAGATGCTTTAGAAGGAAGCTTTCATCTTGTTCATTAATCCGTCATTCAGATTGGAGTAACGATGAAGTTATCTTCGTTGATGGATCATCATCCGACATCTAACCAATGTGTTTATGGTATCGTAATTATTGTTGCAACATTAATATTAGATTAAATAGATTTATTTAATCAGTATAATAGATTATGTGTGTTGTTTCTTAATCGTTCAACATTTGGATCCATAAAATATTATACTAAATATTGATTTCATTAATTTAATCTAAAAGGTATTCAATGATCATATGATTTTCATAAATATTTTATCATGTTGATCGTAAAATGAGAAAGTTATGATTTGGAGCAGACATTTGGTGGGTAGCTTATGATTATTTTGTTTCGTTTTTGTTGGAAGAAATTACAAGGTATGGAGTTTGATTGAAGACAGTAAGGAGTATCATGTCATCACCATTAGGAGCCACCAGTCAATGACCCAATGATAATGGTGATGCGTTCCCGAGGCGACGGAGATCTCAGTGGTGCAACAGACACCACACTGACCGATTTGCCACCTACCATCTTGCATGGCCTTTCTCGAGGAAACATGGAGATTGCAGCCTGTGTCTCATCTTCCAATCTTCCATCTACATCTCATCATGCTAAAAAATATTAGGGTTTTCACCTCATCTCTCTCTATTTCTCTCCCTGCATCCATCAGCCGCAAGTAAGCAAGCATTCATTCATCGTGCATGTGTGTTTGCCTTCTCCACCAAGCAATGGCGCCTGCAACTGCAGCCTAGCTTTCTCCACCCTCTCCTTTGTTCTCTTCCCATTTTGAGTTCCCATCTGTCAACTTACTGTCTCTCTAAAAGATATCCATCTGACACTCAAACTGCCACACCTCTCTCTCTCTCCATACTTCACCACCTTCTTTACTCTTTTAGTCCAACTGGTTTTCGTAGAATTCTAGCGATGGCAGCGGCAAGGTGATAGCAACATTGGCAGCTGTGAGTATGATCAGACCAGTTTTCTCTGCTGGAAGAATAGCCCGAGGGTCGATGATGTATGCACAAACACGCACAGATTCGCCATACATCGCTTGCATTATAGACCCCAAAAAACCCTCTCGCTTGCCGACAGATATCTTTCACATTTAATGTTGGATTCTATTACCAAAATAAGATCTTATATTGACAAGTTGTCTCTATGCTTCTATTAAGTTTTTAGTCCATTAAAGAACAATTTAGCTCAGCGGTCTCAATCGGATTCAGTGATGATAGCCTTGAGATTAATTAGAGTTGGGATTAGTTCTAATGTTGCCGGAGGTACTACGTCTCGTCTGTCCAGGACAAGGATGAACTATGATCGTGGCATGAGAAGGACTGCCTGCTGAAGACATTCTCTTTTAGGTCTAAAAGCAATGATGATGTTGTCTCACATAAGCGACCGACTCAACTGGGAATGAGTCAGACGACACATAGAAGCCGAGAGATCTGGTGGTCCATCCTGTTTCTGTCTCCAATATAACTACAGATGCTGCAAGAAACAACACAATGCAAGCTAAAACTTGTGGAGATCTAAGCATGATGAATTTGCACGACAGAAGAAGAGGACGTAGGATTTCTTCTCTCTGTTGCAACTGAAGTAGAGTACTGCTCAGTGCGCAGTGCAGTCAAAACCGGAGGGCAGCGCTGTGACACTTGAGAGAGAAAGGTGGCCGTAAGCGGCAGAAGACATATCTTTCGTGATATCTTAGAGAAATCTTTCAGGATCTGCTGTGACAACAACACCAATCGATGATTACGCGACGAAAAATATTGCCCGCGCGCCAAAACCTAGAGCTGCTGCTCCATGCAGTAGCCACCCTTCCCTATCCATGCCAGTACAAGATGGAAACAGGAGCCGCGTTGCGTCTGCATGATAGGGAGAGGCAGATCTCATGACGGTGCCCGGAAGCGTCGGCAAATATAGCACAATCTGAAGACTACAACTTGGGAGGCTCAGTTGCAGATATATATATATATATATATATATATATATATATATAGATAGAGAGAGAGAGAGAGAGAGAGAGAGAGAGGGTTCTCCTTTTGTTTCTTTTGGGTTTGGTCATCACACCATGTTCTTTCTGGTGTAAAAGGAGAATGAGAGAGCCGCAGCAGCTACGACAGGAGGAGGACTTTTAGGGCGTCATGTGAAGGGGATCTCGAGATCTCCATGTTTTTTGTTCATGAACAGTGATTGCTTTCTTTTTTTGTGGTGCAGTACATTTGGACTGTAGAAGGGGACAGAAAAATGACTGCTTTTCGCGTCACTGCCAAATGTATTAAATGCTATCACAAAATTATTCTTTGTTTGACGCTATTTTGGTGCCATTCTAAGATATTTACATGTTTTAGGATTCAGGAAATCAAATTAGATTCAGTAGGTTGTCATACTTTCTTCTCAAAAGCACAATATTACCAATGATTTTGCTTCTTATCTTCAGCTTGATCAACATGGTTGTTGAATTATTAAGTTGCATGGTGTTTTTGTTGGAGTTGCTCAACTTTTGTTAAGGTTATATAATTGTATTTTGAATTTGAATAAAAATATTTATGGATAATTAAGTAATTATTTGTAATATGAAATCTTTTAGATCCTCAAGCTTAAATCAGATAATTATAAGAATGACACATGAAATATTAATTTGTTCAACCTAAATTATTGATGAAAATATTTCAACTGAAATTAATGATAATGTATTCAATATGTTATTATAAGTCAATTTTAATCTTATCCATTTTTTATACCGATATTAATAGGAAAAAAAAGTTTAGTGAAGTGATTAGAATATAATTAAAGTGATTTATAGCTATATTAAAAGCTTAAACACATATCGAAGATGTGAACTTTAGACATCACACCTATCTTGATTAGAACTCAATTTTACTTTGGTATTTTTTTCCTCAAGAAATATCAATAACATGAAGGAAAAAAAAAACCCATATTGTCACTCCAAACAATAGTATCATTTGCTATAATTTTCTATATCCACTCAATAAATCATTCTAATAAACAGAATCGCTAACATCTCAGCAAAGAGAGAGAGAGAGAGAGAGAGCCGTAAGAACAGTGGGGTGTTTGTCAACATGGTGGATTGCACGTTTCCCAAAGCGAAAAAATTGTGATCCAAATCTTCTTTAAAGTTACTGTTTCTTTTGTTGTATTAATCCTCTCCTACTGATTCCAAAATCCTCCACATATCGTGCTCGATTTCGGCATACGATAATGGAAAGAAATAATATATTTTCCCGAGTTTGAAGGTCTTATTTTTAGAGCTTTATCGTCAATACAACATTGTTTATACCATCATAATTAATCATTCTGGATATAGCAATTGTTGTAGTTCATTTGTTTTATCATATTTTGTTGAAATCATCATCGTAGGTGAGCACTCAACACTTCATCTTCGTTGGAGAGTATGTTGCTGCACTAACACTTCATTCTTCTAAACGTGAATCGTACATTCTCATAAATAGGATATCTCGTTTAATATGAAGCACGAATTACCAGCAAACTGGATGGAACAAAGCAACACCAGTCAATGGTCCAATGATAATGATATGTTCCCGAGAAACATTGGGGATTGCAATGCAACAGATCACAGTGGCTACGAACTGATACAGCCACCTATATATATATATATATAATCATCTTGCATGGAGTTCTTTCCTCCCCCCCCCCCCCCCCACTCATTCGCTCTAAAGCTTACTCTTCTTTCGTTCTCCCTTCTCCCACAGGACTTCATCATCGTAATAAAATAGTAGGGTTTCAGCAATCTGTCTGTCTTCCTATCGCTGCATCCATCAGCTGCAATCATTATGTTTGCCTGCCTTTTCAACCTCGCAATAGCACCTGGACCCCTAGCTTTCTACACCCTCTTTGTACCCTTCCCTGTTCAAGTTCCCATCTGTCAGCTTCAGTCCCTCTCTAAAAGATATCCATCTGACACTCTCAATCTCCCAGCTCTCCTCCCTTACAAATACTCCCCTCGGGCTTCACTTCATTTCACTTCACTTCACTTCATCAGCATCCGTCCAGCCTCTTCGGTCTCCTAGCGATCAGCGTTCATGGAACCACAACATTATCAACAGCAGCAGCAGCAGCAGCAGCAGTTGCTGCAGGAGGATGGCAACATCGGCAGCTGTTCGAGTGGGGGTGGAGGGAGCAAAGCCAGCTTTCTCTGCCGGCAGTCCAGTACGAGGTGGATCCCTACAAGCGATCAGATCAGGATACTGAGGGACCTCTACTACAACAATGGCCTACGGTCCCCGAACGCGGAGCAGATCCAGAGGATCTCAGCCAGGCTCCGGCAGTACGGCAAGATCGAAGGGAAGAACGTCTTTTACTGGTTCCAGAACCACAAGGCCCGGGAGAGACAGAAGAAGAGGCTCACCGTGGACATCACCGCAACCACCAGCAGCAGCAACAAGAGTTCCGCTGTCGTCTCTCCTGGTACCGTAAACAAAAGAACATTCTTTTCCTTCACGTTCGGGCTTTCTTGATTTCCGATGCATTCATGCAGGGATTCCTACCACTAGTCGTTCATCTGGGTCGTATGCTGTTGGACTGAGCGGGAACGATGCTTATGATGCTGCTGCGGCCGCCGAAACAAGCTTCAGAGTAAGCCATGCATTACATTATCTATGCCTTGCGTATTCATAATCTGTCATATGTCATAGATAACATTACATATTTAAAGAGAATAGGTGCATATGATTCGGTCAGATTGTCGACGTTTTCCTCAGTTGCATTTCATCGTATCCGAGGACATATTCCACGGCAGAAAAGTCTGCTTGGCTTTAAACCCTAATCAATACAATACCACGGTTCTTAGACAGGTTTCGTTCACCTGTTTTGTCTCTCTCTTATTCCTGACGTCTTCTTTCTTACGAGAGCAGGAGTATTGCATGTCTGGAAGCATGAGCAGCGTGGGAACCACGCCATGGAGGCATCACTGCCTCTCGGATCGGGTGGCAAATACCATGTCTCGAGAGATCGAAACCCTTCAACTGTTTCCCATCAACACAGTGAAAGAAGAACACGAAGCTGAACACTACTACCACTCGCTGCCTCACTCGAACACCAAAGACTGCGGCGACTTCGACGACAGCAAGAACCAGTACGTACCGAGCTTCTACCATTACAGCGACGGGCGGCTGGCAGAGGAGCAGCACCAGCTCTACAACCTCAACAGCGGTAACGCCGCAACTTGCGACTCTTTGGAGCTCACCCTCAACTCCTACTACTACGCTCCTCCGGATTCCATGTGAACGAGCAGCACCGGCTCTACAACCTCAACAGCGGTAACGCCGCAACTTGCGACTCTTTGGAGCTCACTCTCGACTCCTACTTCTACGCTCCTCCGGATTCCACGTGAACTCACTCGTGCATCACGAGTGCAACGAGTTGTCTTCCAGTTACTGTCTGCGGCTTCATCTCTACATGTTTGTCGTCCGACTGCTTTAACCGGCCGTTTAGTGGACTTGCTTCTGTACTTTTGATTTCCTGGTTCGTCTTCTCTGTGTCGTCTTCGTTCTGCGTGCACGGTCTGCATCCCCAGGCCGCCACGAACAGAGTGACATATGTGTGTTTGTGTGCTGCCAACGCAGGACATCTCGTAGGGATCCGTCCTTCAGATCGCTGAAGATTCGACCTACAGGAATAGCTCCGACATCAAAATTACTTCCGCAGTTGCTTAGGAGGTAATAGCGGTACTGTAGATTTACATGAATCTGCAGATAAAATATATACACTACCAGATAGTATTATTTAAGGGACAGCTTTTGCTTTATCCATCAACGCCTCAAATTAGTTTATACTATTAATGAACGCTAGATATATTTCTGCCCTAAATTAATACTCAAATTCCTAAAATTATCTCAGTCCTTTTCCCAGTAATTAACTTTCTTTACCTGTGATGATATGAATATATAATAAATATTATGACCCAATAATAATATGTGAAATTTCAATAAATATTTTTTATGCCGATTTAGATAGATTGGGATGTCAATTTAGTGTCTGTCACTTTCGAATCTTATTTGTTAGAAAGTTTAACTCGATGGTTAGGTTAGTTGGGACAGTTATCAAGACGCAACGATCTACTTAGGTGGCACAGTTACACTATGTAAGTGGGATGTTGTTGGAGTGGCACAACTGCTCGATGACACTTCCTACTAATGTAGTGGCTGAGGTGGCAGAATTGCCACCTAATGACAGATACGTGGCGGAATTATCCACGAAGGTGACATAATTGTCGGTTTAAGTTCCTATTGAGTTGGCAAAATTTCTCCACAAGGAAACACGTAGTGCAAATATCCAATGAGATGGTGGCGTTAAATAATTATATTGATTTAGTAAAATGTCAAAACGTGATCTGATCGGGTTGCAGATGAAGCACGTGGTAGTAATTGGCGGGCTACCACTGACCTCGTTGGTCGGTCGAAAGTGACGTGGCTGTCGGGTACCCAAAACCAACGTTGAAGAGGCATTAAAAGGCGGACGAAAAGATACGTAAAGATCCAAAGAAGACAACAAAGGGACCCACGTGGGCCCTACTCTCTTTTCCATTTACATGGAAGGTACAAGATTTGGGTTTGTGGTTAGTTGAGAGATTCATCGGTGGTTGAACCCCGATGGGTTTCCGTGTATGCATATAATGATTGACCGAGCGGGGTAGAGGTGGAGAGTAGCTTTGGCTTATTCAATTGGGGCGGAGGAGAAAGAGGAGAGAGGAGAGATCGTCGAGCGAGCGGAAGGGGATGGAGGGAGCGGCGGTGGATCACCTGGCGCACGAGCGCATCAGAGCCGAGTTCGACGTGGAGGCGATGAAGATCGCCTGGGCCGGCTCCAAGCACGCCGTCGATGTCGCCGACCGCATGGCCCGACTCGTCGCCAGCGATCCGGTCTGCTCTCCTTCTCTCTCCCTCCCTTTTCTTCGCCCGTTCTTCTCTTGATATATTCGCCTAATTTATTTCCTTATTTATTTTTCTGTAGCAAACAATCGGCAAAAAATTGAATAATTTGTTAGGTTCGTCCTGACTCCTCAGGACATGACATCCTGCAATTTTTTACCCCAAATTATCGCGATCTGATCTTGAATTCATCAAGATTGTTCCTCAAGAAGAATTGCGAAGAAAATATGCGACGTTCGTTCTTTACATCACTTCGCATAGCTTGTTTTAGATCCTAGTATGGTTCTGCAAACTAGCAACTGTAACCTCTGCGACTATAAGAGCATCATAGCGGAAATAATTAAATATACCAACATAATGAATGCAATACTAATCGTTGATATGGTTGTAAAATTTAGGGAAAAAATTAGTATCTTCACTAGGATCCAATTACCATTAATGAGCATTGATATTGTTTGACGAATATGGAAGCCCATTAATTAGATCATTATAGTTCAATAAATTTATGGCATTGAATGCCTATTTAAATGGTCCATTTATTTTTGCGCTAAAAATGTAAACATCTTTCTAATGCCCATTTGCCTAAAGTAGCACTTATGTATAATTGGATGTTTGTATTTCATTACAATCTGACATTTGCCTAGGTGGGCAGATAATCTATTATCTGAAGTAATTTATTTTGACTCACATTGATTTTGTTCTTAGAAAGCTTTGTTAATCACTTTTCAAATCTTTTTGCACTTTTATGTGCATGCATATTTTCTAGAATGTTTAAGCATTATTATAAATCAATCTTGAGAAGTTTCATGTTGTTTTTTAGGTATTTAAAAAAGATAATAGAATGATGCTTGGGCGGAAGGAATTGTTCAAGAACACGCTAAGAAAATCTGCTCATGCGTGGAGGCGCATTAATGAGCTACGCCTTACAGGTATTTTTTATTGCTTTCGAAGTTTGTTTGTCTAAAGCTCTTCAACCTCTATTTTGCAATGTTAAATATATGACTAACATGACTATGTCATAACCTAACAGCTAAAATGCTTGTAAATGTTTTTGTGGATAGCATTATTTTTGAATGAGTGCTTTCTTGGCCTAAAATTTTTGGTCATCACCTCAGTCCTAGGAATAATTTTAAATTTTTAACCTTTCTTTTCTTAAAGATGCCAAGCCCCTTGTCTGAATACCTGACAAGAAAGTAGTTGAGGAGTGGCATAATACTACCAAGATAGGATAGGGTTTCTTCGAAAATCATGTAGATTGATGAAAAGAGACTCCAGTGAAGTTGAGGGAGGAAAGGATATGGTAGAAAAAGACTTCCGATGAGTGGTTAATAAATAACAAGAAATGATAAAAGCAAAGGGCTCCCATAGACAAAAGGACAGTCACAGAAGGAAAAAGGGGTAAGCGATTAACAACAGTGCTGGGACCGAGGCAAATTTCTAATCATAGAGATAATGGAGAAAGAAGGGTAATTAATGGTAAATATAAACAAAGGTAATTAGTGGTAAAGACAGTGTAATGGACACTAAGCCAGAGTCTAGTGGCGATTGATGAGTGTCCAAGTAACACAGGTGATGATACTCGGTAGTTTGTTGTTGACTTGTAGTGACAATCCATATCTATATGGTGCAGTGACAATTGGATAATATGCTCCCCCAATCCATCTCCTCACTACATGATCTCTATTTCCTTTCTTTCTCTTCGGTACATTTTCACAAATATTCTTCTAGTTGAACAACTCACATATTGAAAACCTAGCAAAAATACTTTACTAGATAATTTTGCAGCATACCAGAAAAACTACAAGAACTTCTATTCTCACAAAATGAGTTGCACCAACTTGCTCCAATTCTGCAGTCAAACTTTTGAAGCTACAGCACTTGTGAATCAACATATAGATGACAGTGATGCTTCAGAAATCTTTACTTAATCTGAAATAAAAGAAAGACTGTTACATGCTATGTGTATCATCCTTGTAGCTTTTTCTTTACCTGTGTTCACACCTTTCTTCATCTGCATCTTATAAAACCCATAAATCTTATACTGGATGACATCAAGCAGGAGTTCTGATAGAGTTCGAGTGAGTCAACTAATGGTCGACTTAGAGTCCTGTGGTCTTAATCGAGTATTGCCATTTTGTGGCATGGGAGTGTGCCAACAAATTTTGTCACGGTATTCGATTTGTTCCCATGCATAACAACACATGCCAAAATTTGGCCTAGCTATGTTAGCTTCTCTGGCTATGGTTACCATAGAGCAACTGATACTTTCTCTTACAGAATATTCCAACCCAGGCCAATTGGTGTGACCATACTTGGTCATAGCTGGTTCTGATGATCGAACTGTTAGGTGAATATTTGGCTTTGCTCAATTCAGTATTCTTTATCTTCCTCTGTGCTATTGCAACTGATATTGACAAGATGAGAAGCTTTTGGTGGAGAAAGTGAAAGGGCAAACAGAAAACAGTGGTTCTCACTTCTCACTAACATTTGCCCAAGAAAATTGGATTTTTTGACTTTCTAACATTAGCCACTCAATTTTTGGTTTGCATTATTTTCCACGTATTTACCATTTTGTTTGTGCAGTAATCATTTTATTTTCTGTTGTGCAGAAGAAGAAGCCTCTATGTTAAGAATCTTCGTGGATGAACCTGGTTATGTGGATCTCCACTGGGTGAGAATCTCTTTGCCTACTAAATGTGTTATTCTGGAATAGTACCAGAATCATCTAGAATGGGTACATGACTTGTATTACATGTTATTCTTGCTGATATTGTTATTGGCCATTTAAAATGGTCTCATTTGTTACTATTTGTTACAAATCAGTGTTCATTATATTGTACTTTGGTAGCCTCTTTAATTTGTTTCTCAATATGATATACATTATGATTCAACTTTCTAATATCTTTAATTGTGAAACAAAACAACAAGGGTTTTCATTATTTGATTCCTAATGTAGCAAATTTAGCTTCCTAGGGGTTGAAAAAGAGGCTCATTATTTTCTGAGATTCTACATCTTAAATGAGACGAAATGAAAATAATTCTGCTGCCTTAGGAATTGACATATGTTCTATCACCCAAATCCATGAATCTAATGGTATCGCGGATGTAGGTTTCACTGGAATTCTCAAGGTTCTATGTGTTATTTTCCTTGGCAATGATTTCATCCTCACTTTTGATTGAAGATGTATTTGCAGTTACTATTCCTATCCCTCCCCATCAGAAGGAATTCCAAAATTCACCCATGTTCTATGAGGGATATGTGAATCTTGCTCCAATCTGTTTCTGGGTCCTGTCTTCTCATGTTTATTTTCATGGAGATGAATTTCTCAACATACAATCTAATTTGAAAAATCTATGCTTGGCTTCTTTGGATCGAGATGGGCTTTGGAGTTTCATGTCAACTAGAAAATCTGGGATTCAGATTGGTTGTACTGAATCCTAAGATCATTTTTTTAATAACTTAAATTGGTTTGGGATCTTTGTAAAATGATCAAGATCTGACTACGGAGGATTGATATGATCTTGTTCAACACAAGGCCAGAAATCCATGAATCCTACGAGTAGTTTTCAAGTCTGAACTTGGCCTGTATGCCTTTAAGATAATTGGAAGTTCGGAACCAAATCAAAACCAGTCAAAATTAATCTGAAACAGCTAAAACTTGGATGAAACTCATTGAAGCTTGTCACAGTAAGTTTGATTAATTAGTCAGATGGCCAACTTTTCTTTTGGAAGTAATCGGTAATTGATTGTAAGTGATTGAAGCTAATCAAGTTTGACTTTGAGAAAAAGATGATTTAGATTCAGTAATGAATGACTCCAAGTTTAGTTTATCCTTGGGAAATTGAGGGTCATGGATTTGGCCTGATTTTCTTTGGAAGTTCTCAGCAATAACTAGATGGTTTGAGTTCCTATACGTTCTGTCTCTAATGCAGTTTATGTACTGGATTGGCATGTTGTGTTGAGCATGTGAACCCCAAGTTTGCACCTTAACAGATGCCATGTTGTTTGTTACATGTCCTGGCATGCTTTCAACAAAAGGTTCATGATAATTGTCTGAATTTGTTGGACAGACCTTAACCCAGTATTTTGGATGCTACAAGGGTTAAATCACATGGCTCAATACACAAGTTACTACTTTTAAACTCAAGAAACCAGGTATACCAAAACAATCTATCATCCGTGTCTGATATAGGATTAAGTGGGGCATTATAAAAGAAGACCAAAATATATTAACTAAGTTTGACCACTTTAGTTGTTGGATCATTCACACTAACTGTTTCTAGAATCAGCAGATTTTGATCCAGTTGAGGACCAGCAGATTCTGTGACTTGTAGGCTTTTTTATTGTGGCCTATAAATTGATTTAATCTGTTGACTTGATTATGTTTAGTTGGAGTTTAGTGATATTTGATTGGCAATTATCATCAGCATAATGTTTAATGTGTTAGTTTTTTTTTTTCATTTTATTAGAAATTCTTCTGAATGATATTTGTTATTAATGTAAAAAGTTTAAATTAATGATATCATTCACATTTTATAAAATACAATAAATATTTTTTGCATAATTTTTTAATGGTTTCTTTTTTCTATTTTAAAAAGATTTTTAAATTTAAATTTACTTCTTTGTCAATGATAATCTTGTTTTTCCCTGGTAAATCCATCTAATATTAAGTTTTTGACACTAGCTGATTCTGTTTTTAATTTTGATTTTGATTTTACGACCTATATCCACTTCCCTGGTTGGCAGCATGTGGGAAGCATCATACTCTAGTGATGGCCTGGCCGGCCAATTTGTCTTATAGGATTTGCTTATACTCGTGTCTATAAAAATGGTCCTTTTTCTTTTATCATAGTTGTGTGCCAGTTACTACTTTCTTTTTCATGGATGCTGTTGGAAGTAATTTTTTTTCCCAATATTGTCTACTGCTTGTGACATTACATGTTAACTGGTCATCTATAATCAATTGTGCCATTTATCATGTTTGCTGTAGTACTTTGACATATTGTTTAAGCATCCTATACAGCTCATGGAGTTGAATTGCATATTTTTGACAGCTAGATTAGTTAAGCTGGATGTACCTGTGGGAGTTACTATGAATGTTGAACATTCAAATTTTCTATAGCTTTTATATTAAATTTGTGCTGTATGCTAAATTTGTAATTGTTTTTTCGTTTATCTTTTCCTTCTTTTGGTACGAGGAAATTTTCCTGTTGTCATTGGCAAACATATGTATGCTTATCTTTTATTTACATTGCCTTGGTCAACTAATAACTGTTGAATTTTCTCTACAGGGAATGTTTGTTCCTGCCATAAAAGGACAAGGAACTGATGAACAACAAAAGAAGTGGTTACCACTGGCTTATAAGATGCAAATAATTGGATGCTATGCACAGACTGAACTCGGTCATGGCTCGAATGTTCAAGGTCTTGAAACAACTGCAACATTTGATCCCAAAACTGATGAATTCATTATTCATAGCCCTACACTTACTTCAAGCAAGGTGAGTAGTAGCATCATGATTATTGATGAGATCCATTAAGATTTTGTGATAGTCCCCTTTTACCTTAAACGATCTATGTACAATAATTTGGATTTAATCATCACACTTGGATTAGAATATTGTTTTCTTTTTCCAATTTGTTTATAATGCTATTGAGATTTATCTTCCATATCTTTGAATGATTATAATGTACATCATTGTTGTTGGCAGTGGTGGCCTGGTGGTTTAGGAAAAATCTCTACTCATGCAGTTGTCTATGCTCGACTGATTACAGATGGAAAAGATCATGGGATAAATGGTATTTTTTGACATGTTTGGAAGATTATTTTTGGTGGTTTGTCCTTATCATATGCTAAGTGCTGTGACTTTCCAGGTTTCATAGTCCAGTTACGAAGTTTGGATGACCACTCACCTCTTCCTGGCATTGTTGTTGGTGACATTGGTACAAAATTTGGAAATGGTGCATACAACACAATGGATAATGGTGTTTTGCAGTTTGATCATGTGCGCATACCAAGAAATCAAATGTTGATGCGGTTAGTTGAGTCATGCCTCTTCTTCATTTGATTTATGTTATGTAGAGGATAGCCATTATTTTTGTTGGTACTTGTTTCGTTTTCTTGCACACGTATGTGTAGCAAAAGTGTGGTTGTTTCTCATTCCAAGCTTTCTTTTGCATTTTCTTTAAATACATGTTAATGTCTGACTGCTTTTGTTTGTCATGCCAATCCTATTGACACTATCAGCATTCCTTGTTGACAATCTCTTTGGAAAAATTTGTTAGTTTAAATAGCACTGAAGTTGGAAAACTCTTGACATAATTCAAAATTTTCTTTAAAACATACTCAAGGGGTTACTTCTCTCTATTTGACATCCATGTGTCTTTGTGATCCTTATCTCTTAAGTGGTCTATGCTACTAAAGGTTTTGTTAATTGTCATCATATGGGAGAACTAACTAGTAACTTTTATGTTATTGAAAATCATGGTTTTTAATTTCAATGTGTACCACCTGGTATGGGCGATACGTATCGGTCCGAGAGTCTCTCGGCACGCAGACCGCCCGGTACCAAATTTTTGGCTACGTATCGAGCGATACGAGGTTGTGTCAGGCGGTAACGGTCGAAATTTCAATCGTTACCGACCTATATCGAGCGATGATAATGGTCAATTTTGACTGTTATCAACCTTTTAACTATTTTAGCTAAAATAACTAAAAAAGTAAAATAGTTGAAAACACTGGTACAATAAGTATTAGTGTTTTCAGCTATTTTAGGCATATGCCGTATATCGCTCGATACGCCCTTGTGTACCATCGGTATGCCACGGTACGTACCATACTGAGCAAGGCTCGGTATGCCTGTACATACTGAAATTACGAACCTTATGTAAAATATTTTGGAAATAGTGATTTTGATGGTGTTAATTATGCATAGAAGGATGATAGTTATACGAGGATATTGTATAGTGGGAAAATGACAAGTTTTGCACATCAATTGGTAAAACAAGGCTTCTTGTGAAATAATATCCTTCAGGCAAAAGAGCAAGAAAGTAGATTTGTGATGTTCTTGTAGTAAGTCTCATCTTGTGCACATTTGGTCCATGCATTAAGGAGTATTTTTCTTAAGAAAACTTTGGAAGTTAGCTCTAGTCTGGGATGAACTTAAACTGCACCATGAAATGGATAATTCTATCCAAGGTTTTAGGTTTGGTCCAAGACCTGTAACCCGTTGGCCAAACTGGTGCAGGTCTAGCACGTATCAGCTTATCAACATGGTTCATCGGTATACCAGTTGACACATGCCAAATAGAAAAAGAGAGAGGAGCAGAGAAGGAGAAGGAGAAGGAGAGCAAGAGGAGAAGGAAGGGGCAGAAAAAAAGCAAAGGAGGATGAAAAGGTGGAAGAGGATTGATAGAAGGGGAGAAAAAAGGTGGAGGAGAACTACAGGAGATGGAGTAGAAATATCAGATACTAGGTAGAGCAGCAACAACGAAGGCACCGCTGTTGGGTGGTGGCAACGAGGTAGCAGGGTTGCAGTGGTGAGGCATTGGGTGGTAGCCAAACTATGAGCAATGGTGGTCACGCACCAAGGCGCTAGGCAGTGGACGATGATGGCCAAGCTACGAGCAATGGTGGCCAAGCAGCAAGTGGTGGTGACAACAATAAGGGCAATAGATATGTGAGTGAATCTGAGAAAAAAATAATGGAGAGAGAGAAGCATTGGAGGATAAGGAGAAAAAAAAAGGAGGCACTCTAAAATAGTTTAAAAAATTGATAGAGGCATTGGGCTGCATGGAATGTTGTCATAGCTTTGCAATGCTAGTCGTAGTGATTTAAAACAAGGTTTGCAATACCGTACCGTACCGGTATTTCGACCTGGGCTCGGTACCGATACGGTACGGTGTACCGAGCGATACACCCAGGTGTACCGAGTACTGTAGCATTGCTACAGTGCTACAGTGCAAATCGGTACCGGGCGGTATGATTCGGTATGGCAGACCTTGATTTAAAATATAATTAATATATAATATAATTATTTAAATAAAATATGATATTAAATTAAGAAATATTGTAGAATCACAATATCACATTAACAAAAAGTCTCAAAATTCAAAACAATAAGTCAATAACAATAATTTCAAATAAATAAAAATTAGCAGTATGAAAATCAAAATAATATTTTATTAATAAAAAAAAAAATATTGTTACTAGTATACAGTTATCAGTATACTGTTAACAATATACTATCGAGCAGGGCTATGAATACCGGTCTGTATTGGCATACCGAGCTCTGCGTGATACAGTACGTACCGATATATACCGTTGGTACGCTAGGGCGTACTGATGGTACACCCTAAAACCTTAAAAATGCCTTCACCTACCACGCCATGGCGTACCGATCGGTATGCCTCGGTAACAATTGAAATCCAAGGTGGTACCGGTTGGTATGCCTCGGTACCGGTCGGTATGCCTCGGTACCGGTCGGTATGCCTCGGTACTGGTCAAAACATTGGTACTGCCTGGTAGAGGACGATCTGCGTACCGTATCCTCTCGGATCGGAACATACCGCCCATACCGGGTGGTACATATCGAAATTGAGACTCTGATATCGAGTCGATGTGAGAAGAGTAAGTGTAAGACTTTAGCGGCGAGCAGCGGCAACGGGAGCGACGACAATGGCAAGTAGCGACAGCGACGGAGAGCATCGATAGTGGCAGCGACAGCAGTAGCAGTAACAGCGAGCAACAACAGCGGAAGCAGGAGGGGCGAGTAGCGACAGTGGCAGCGAGCAGCGACGGTGGCAACGACGAGCAACGATGGTGGCAGCGGAGAGTACAGCGGAGAGAGGCAACGACAGCAAAGAGAGGCAGCGACAAGGGAGAAGAAATATTGGTAGTAGAATCGCGAACAGGGTTAGGGTTGGGGAAGTCACGAGAGGGATGCTGGGAGGCTGATATTGGTGCTTTAGTTGGTTTGATCGAACCAACTAAAGCACTAGGGTCGCCTGGTTTAACTCGGGCGCTCGCTCGAGCCCAAGCGTCGGACGCTTCAGGCGAGCGCCCAGGCGGCGCCTCTTTAAAGTGCATCGCCTAGACATGAAGCAAGGCGCTCGGGCAGCGATGAGTGACAACAACTCTTGTTCATGTGGTGTTCTTGCTTTTTCATATTTTTGAACTGTTTTTCATATAGTTAGCTTGTACCGGGCATGCAGTACCCTTTGTAGCCTCATTTTGCTAGGTTTTACAGCCTGTTTGCTTTGATTTTCTTGTTTGTAAACCTCACTAGCAGAGTTAGCTGAGCACATCACGCAGAGAGGAAACTAATCAAAACAACCTCATTTACTGTCTTAGACTGACAGCCTTGTGGTCTGAAAAATTAGTCATCTTAGCAACCGGAACCACTGGGTGTCACAAGGCTAGATGAACCTTGGGGTGACACAACCTCTTTTGTGGACTCACTTTCTGTTCGATGAAAGTGCTAGCTGATCATCGGGTTTACAGCCTCTTTGTATGTGATTGTTTAGCCTGTTTGCTAGATCTTTTTGTGCCGAATAAGGTATAGTTCCTTTGTGTTGCTTGTCTCACTGGTGGGCAGTGGCGGCATAACCTACGTGTTTGCCATAATAATATTTTCTTCTCACTGTCCTTATTGGACTACACAAGGTTAACCTTTCTTTCTTTGTGCATGTGGCATCTTATTAGGTGGTTGTAACAAGATGGTATAATATGAGGATACTACATTGCTTGGTACGTTGGCATGACAAAATGAAATTTTTATCAGCAATTTGTGCTGGATGACATTAAGAGCATGTCAATATTTTCTGTAGTTGGTAGTTATCATGTTGATGTGGAACTTTGCCTAACATGGAAAATTTTGGCGTGAACCTAGGCCCTAGGAATAAGGAAGAGAAGAGGGGTCATTTAGGTTGCATGCTTAAAATTATTTGGAAATACAAGTAGGCATAAGCGCAATTGAGAAAGAGGTAGAAGAGGGTTAAAATGCAAGATTTATGACATTTCTTCCTGCCCTCATTTACTCTACTTTCCTCTACCAATAACTTCTCTTATATTATCTTAAATCAGGTAGTTTTCCAAGGCTCTTGTTCAGAATTAGAACCCTTTTGCTGATCCATGTCTTGCAGACTATAATGTCTCAAAACTAATAGAGGGAAACAATAAGTTGTCTCTTATAAAAACTTCTTTTGCGATGGGATTTATGTGTGAACACCCACTCTAGTTAGAGAGAATTAATATGCAAATTAAATGTCTGGCTCTCTATTTTACATCCAAATAAATGCCTTAAATTTTTCAGAAATATACCTCCAGGCGTATAATTTTGCATCTCCTCTGACTGAGTTTAAATAGATGAGACCCAAATAATTGCAACTGATAGAGCACTTGTCTTTACGCTTTCTTGTGGCCGTGCAAGAATGGTTGGCCCATCTCACTCATGCCAATTCTTGAATATAGATATGATTGTTTGTTGTTGATTTTTATGTCATATCCAGATTATTGGTTGACTTTGTACCATGAGTTGGATATAACGTCTGATTTGTCTGTCATATTTAATCAGCATTATATTTGTAAAAAAGCTATTGTTTCCCACTTTCCCTTGCTGTCTCCTCTTTTCGCTCTCTATAGGGAAGATCAGCCTCTCTAGATTTGACTTACTCTTTTAATTTGCTAGAGTGATAAAAATGTGCTGCAATGTTGAAACTATAATATAAAACCTGTAAGCTGCTAGCTTAAAAGTGAAACATCAATTGATTATTAAAATTGTTGCAGGGTTTCACAAGTCACAAGGGAAGGGAAGTTTGTGCAATCTGATGTCCCAAGGCAGCTTTTGTACGGTACAATGGTTTATGTCCGTCAAACAATTGTCTCTGATGCATCTAAGGCTCTATCTCGAGCTGTGTGCATTGCTGTGAGGTATAGCGCAGTTCGTAGGCAATTTGGATCACAGGATGGTTGTCCTGAGACTCAGGTACAGTTCTTGTGCTTTATGCTGAAAAAGTATACTATGACATAATGGACAAATTTGTTACACTAACTAGAAACAATTACTTCTGTCAAATAATATTACTGTTTTTACTGTCTTAAATGTGTGTAATTTTACTGATTTTACTGTCTTGATGGGCCTCATAGAAGTCTCGTAAGCATCCCAGAGAATGGTAAGATTTTTCTAGGCACACTAGGTGTGCAAGGTTCAATCTTTTACTTTATGGCTAGAGTATCTTAGTACACGTCAACTCTCTTGATACCTAATTTGTTCCATTATTGAGGAGAGGAAAAGCAGAGTAGGAAAAAGATGGTAGGCTGATCAAGTTTCCCAATTTATATTCTCCTCATTAGTTTTTGACTTGCATCCTTATGACATTCTGGATTTGTATGAAATCCATGTGATACTACAATTGTACGTTATGTGCTAAGTAACCACACACATACATGCTAAAACTGCCTTTCCACAAATCTTCCTTTTTTTTTTGCAAAAGGAAAAGAACTATATATGTATTTCAAAAGTAAAAAAAGGATGCTAGATCCAAAGGAAGTTGTTCCTTCCAAAACATATCAGCTCTCATAGTTTGACCCCTAACAGCAGCAGCCTGATTGCATTCCCTATAGCAATGCTTACAAGAAAAATTGTTCATCTGGCCAGTTAGACTTTGTATATTCCTGAACATGTTCCATATCTCCTAAGGTGGAGAATTCCTTTTCTCAATACAGTCAGCAGTAATCTGAGAGTCTGTTTCCAGCAGTACATTCAGATATCCATGTTGCAGTGCTTCCTTTGAGCTTTTAAGCTAGCCTTTTTTTGTTGTTGTTGTTTTTGGCTTGTTTTTTAATGATTGATGAATCATCAAACCATTTGCTACCATGCATGGCTATATGAATTAAGCACTTCAAATTTATTCGTTAGTAGCCAATTGAATCAATGTTTTGTTATCATAATGTTGGTAAAACCATAAAAGACTGACAAAGGTTTTCTGGCAAGTCAGATGTGATGGGTTTCCAGATTTGTAGCCCAACTCTGTAACATCCATGGGTAGCCTGGAAAATTTCCTTTAGGCTACCAAATACCTGTCGTTGAGTGGCTTCCAGAAAATACTAATAGATAAAGGACTGAAGATTGTAAAATATATATTCTTTTTTTTCATCTTCATTTAAAAAAAAAAAATTGCTAAGATTTAAGACTGAAGAATATTAATAGTGCCCATATTCTCCTCTCTCCTCTTTTGAACATTAAAAAATATCGACCGGTTACATAAACCCTGCTTTATTAATGTAAACCAGGATTGCAGGTATTATTTAGGGTTGAGATGCTGCTTGTGGTCTTTTATCTTTAAAATATGATGCAGTGAGTCAATCAGAAATGTTTAATATACTGAATTACTGATAACGGTAATTATTTATTCAGTCTGTGATCTCTAAAAAAGCCTAGTGTCATATTATATGTATATATATATATATATATATATATATATATATATATATATATATATTCCATCTGATTTGTTTACTTCATCCTCTTGTCTCACTACATATGTCTGGAATTTACTGTTATCTAAAGTCAATCTAATGCTTGTTATATGGTTCAGAATTTAATTTTTCATATCTTTGTTTTTCAAATTTTTTCCCTTTAGATAACTTTTAAGAGATGGTTCTGCATTATCTTGTGACATTTTGCTTTTCTTACTTAAGCTTCTTTTTCATAGGTCATTGATTATAAAACTCAGCAAAGCAGACTCTTTCCGCTGTTGGCCTCAGCATATGCTTTTAGGTTTGTTGGTGAATGGTTGAAATGGCTCTATAGGGATGTAACAGAGAGACTGCAAGCAAATGATTTCTCAACATTGCCAGAAGCTCATGCGTGCACTGCTGGTTTGAAATCTTTGACAACCTCTGTGACTGCAGTATGTGAATTGTTTAACATATACAGTTAATTTTCTGCTATTGCTTGTTCTATTTTAGGTGTTTTTGCACTCAAAACACTTGAAATCTGTATCAGATAGCATCATTGACCTATACTGTCACTCTTTTTTGAATCTGTCAATTACTGTATTCCAAAGTTGCTTAATTCATTATGTAGAAACAGTATTGTTAAAAGAAGCTTGGGCACTCACTGAGATGCTCGGGTGAGACAAGGTGAGGCCGGAGCGCCTTAAAGGACACGGGCAAGGCACCTCAAGGAACAGACTACTTTTTCTTTTTAGCAAATCTTTTCTTGTTTGAGGAAGATTTTTTTAAGTTCAAATAACTAGCATAGAAGATCTTTAAAAGTGGGATTAAACCAAGGTTTTTAATTTCAAATGGTACCGCCCGTATCGGGTGGTATCGTCGATTGGGGCTATTTCCGCCCCGTTATCATGTGAAATCAGTCGAGGATGGTTGATTTCGACCGTCGCAGCCCGCTATAAGGCGGTATTAGTTGAGGGAGAAAGAAGAAGAGAGAGAAGAAAAGGGAAAACTTGGAGACCTGTCATTGCCCTCCCTCGTCAGAAGCCGCAGATGAGATGTCACCTCCTCCTTGTCTGAGGCGACGTGGCCTCTGCATCGTTGGCTACTTCTTCTCATTCGCGCAAGGAGAAGAAGCCTCGACGATGACGTCGCCCTTTTTTTATTTATTAACTTTTATTATATATATATATATATATATTATACCGAGTGGTATGCTAGAGCATATTGCTCGGTATACTTGTACCGTTTCGTATCGAGCTGATCTTGATACTCCGATACGGTACGAAATTGTGGACCTTGGATTAAACGTTGATTAGTCAATATTTTAAATATTATCAAATATTTGCTAGGATTCTGTGATCTTAGATGTTTATCTTAGACATTCTTTGTTCTTGTTTTGGTCTTACTAAGATTATTCCATATTTTTACATGTAGCTCTACATAATCTAAAATATTCCATTTCAAAATTTATCTTTGTTAATTAAGTTTACAATTGATTCTATATAAGCTCTCACCAATAAGTATTGTCAGTAAGATTGTCCATTACCAATGTAAAAACAAGATACTTCTAGTTGATCTTTTATTTAACTTTATAGTACTAGGAAACACACTCTCAACAGTTCAATTCTGAAACTAAACCATTCACTATCAGTTGATACATATTACTTGGCTAAAATTCATTATAATAAATCCTTAGGAACTCTATCATATGCTTTATTTAACTTGATAGAATTCATATGAAAATATTTTTTTGTATATTTTTCATTAAAAATTAATTATAATAAATCCTTAAGAACTCTATCAGATGCTTTATTTAACTTGATAGAATTCATATGTAAATATTTATTTCTGTATATTTTTTATTAATTATCTTAATAAATAAATAGCTCTTATGGTTGATTTTCCAAGGACATAAAACCAAACTGACTCTAGTAAATGCTCATTGTGCTTCTTATTCTACCTTCAATCACCTTTTTCTAAGTTTAGTAATATGACTCGTTGTTCTTAATTCCACTATAGTCATAATGGCTTTTACTCTTTTTTATTTTTATAAATTGGTATTAAAAAGCTCTTCCATAATTTATCATTTTTTTGTTTTTCAAATGTCAATAAATTTAGTCATCCAAATTATTACATGATTTTTGAACTTTTCTAAATCTCAATAGAGATAATATTAGGTTCGATACTGTGACCTATTTTTCATTCTTTTTAAAGTTTCTCTCATCTCATTTGCTCTAATTTTTATGAGCAAATATATGATTTTCTAACTTATAAGTTATAACTATTGTTTATCTCTAGATATAAGTTGTCTCTTCGATGATAATTAAATAATTTAATAAAAATAATATTTAAAATTTCTCTTAATCTCCATCTTCACCTTTATACAGCTAATGTTACCTGAACTTTACTCTTTCTCTCTAACTTTATCAATCCATAAAATGACCTTTTCTCTATTATTAATACCTAGCTTACTGTAATAAACTATCATAAGGTTGTGTTTTGATATAAAACTTTCTTTTGCCTCTTTTTTGGCTGTTATATGTCTTCTAAATTTTCTTTGTTTTTTCAATTTTATCAATCTGTAAAACATTATATTTTAGTACTGATTGTTTTTTGAATTTTCTCACTACAACTAGCTCTCTTTTGAAGTTATACCTCTACTCTTAGATTCTACAAGAATCTTTTGTGATATTAATATTGTCATCAACCAATCTCCAATCCTTTTCTTTCTCAATCTTATTTTTAAAAAGGCCTTACATTGTAGTTTTCTAAATTCCATAATCTAGTTCTATTAAAACTATTAATCATATTTTTTTCTCTTCTATTTCGTGAAATATATATTTAAAATGATTAACTTAGGTTGATTTTTCAGGCTTTCACCATGCAGTCCTCACATGTAACTCTATCTTTCCAGTGAGAAAATATATCATGTGACTATAATTATATCCATTTTTATAAGTAATTAAATGTCCACCTCTTTTCTTGAAGTGTGTATTAATGCTATTATAAGATGTAGCAAATCATAAAGTCATCCTCTTCACTCCTCTTCTCATATCTATATCTTAATTCATAGCACCTTTTATTGTGAGTTTTTATTTTCACCATCTCCTTATGCTCTATTCATAATTCTCTTTTGATCTTATCGTTTAGTCCAATCTAAGAGGCATAATCACTTCCAAAATTCAAAATTGTTCTTCAAACACATTATGTTTCTACCCTCAAATTTCTATTGATGAACATCATTGTCTAGATTTTATTAATCCATTGCCCACATCCAAGTTGTGCAATGACGCAAGACCAATCTGATAGTTTTTGTCCTCTTAAGTCTTATCTTTCTATTATTATGTTACATGGTACAAAAATCATTGCTGAAAGCATCAACACACTGCCATCATAATCTTGTACTTGTTGCTCCAAAATTCTATGCTTTAGAAACTGTTGATTGTACTAAACTTCCCTTGATGTGTCCTTAGCTAAATGCATCCATCATTCATTTTATGTAGTGAGGATTGGAATGTGATTGATTAGCATCAAATTATGTATCTACTTTTTTTTATCCATTTTATTTGTATGTATTGAAATGAATGACAGATTATTGTGGATTTCATGTCTAGACAAACCATGAGTGCTTTCTGTTATGTTATTTGCTTAGACTGGTTACCCATCTCACTGTTTATGTATCTATTTCAGTCTGCAAAATATATCTTAGTTACATAAATAAATTCTAAAAAATAATATAATTCTTGTATTTGCTCAAAGAGGTGGAATGTTGACTCCTCTTTTAGAAATAGTACCATTTCTATGGACTTCTCTGTGTAGTGAATGTTTGACTCTTGTTTTCTACTGCTCAGGCTTGAAGGAAAAATTGAGGAAATAGATTACATGCTTGACAGATTGAGACTTTCTATGACCCCTTAACTTTTGCTACATTTTTCTTATTCCAAAATTTGATGGTATTGTTGTCATTAAAGACTTTTGACCTATTACCCTTTTTAATTGCTCTTTGAAATCTTAAACTAAATCTTGGCTTATAGACACTCTAAAGTCATCAGTGATCTGAAACATATCAGTGTGCATTTATTAAGGGCTGAAACCTCCCACATCACTTTTAAGACAAGCCCCATGAACTTGTATGTTACAATGAACAGAACGGTCTCATCATAAAATTGGATTTTTAGAAGACTTCTCTCTTTGTTCATGCTTTCTTCCTCATCATAAAATGGTTGCCCATCCTTTGCCTCTAAAAGTATGGCTTATAACTTGTTTAAAAGTTCATAATTTCACACATCGTTATCTGGTCCAACCAAATTGGAGACAATTTATTACCAGATAATTCTTTTATCATAATCCTGAATTTGGTATTGCCAATTAATATTCCCATCATAATCCTGAACTTAGTAGATTTTGCTAGTTCAAAAGTCTCTAATAAACTTGATTTTCTAAAGGAAGGAACTGCACAGCTGCAAATTAATACATGGCCTTTCATTCCGTTGAATATTGTTTCTTTTGTTGTCGCTGTCGTCTTTCAGATTCTTCATTTTCATTTGTATCTGCTTTGTTGTATTTAATGTGATTGTGTATGATATTGAAAGTCTACGACATCTGGCTTCTTCATGAGCTCCCATGCTCTGTAAGAAATTCTGTAAAGAGGGTGAAAAAAAATTTCTTATAACAATACTAGAGGTCAAGAGCTAAATTCTAATACCCATTGTCGACATCAATCTATTCTTAGCTTTTTCTGGCAGATATGTTTGATAATTGTCTTTGCTCATTTATAATTTCCATTTATAACTACAACTTAATATTTCTAATTCTTAGGATGGCATTGAAGAATGTCGAAAACTATGTGGTGGCCACGGTTATCTTTGTAGCAGTGGGCTTCCTGAGTTATTTGCTGTCTATGTTCCTGCCTGCACTTACGAAGGAGATAATGTTGTTTTGCTTCTGCAGGTTAGTATATTTTTCACTTTCTCTTTTGACAGTTACAAATTTAAAATTTTCATCACCTGCATGAGTGTGCTAAATGGCTGCATTACTACTATATTTTGATTTGAAATTGTTGTTTCTATTTGGGGCACCAATTGTTTTGACCAAGGACCACCGTACCGCCCAAAACGGTATGACTAATATGGGCATGGACCAGTATGCGGACTGCCCCCACTGTTATTCATCAACTATTCACTAACCTTCTTGATATCTCATTATCAGTCACCACGTGTACCACATACTCTAGTTTGATCCTCTCTCATTGAGTCCATCAAATGCTCTACTGTGTAGCTAATGATGCTACACAGTAGACTTATGAAAAGCTATTCTTCAATTGCAATGAACTATGTAGCTAATGATGCTTATGCTCGTGGGCTCAGGCCAACTATTGCACATCACTATGATACTGAAGAGGTCCCACTCTTCTTGAATGATTTAACCCAATATTTAAGCTCATGTACCTGGTCAGCCAAATGGATGCCATGCATTTCTTCTAGGATCTGTGGTTGTATACTAGGATCAACCTTCTGGGTGGAGGACACCATGCTTTGGAAGTAAGGACTTTGGGCTATATGTGTTGGAATTTGCTGGAAATTGAACCACATTGTAATTGCTTTTTGATGTCCTTCCTCTTCTTCATATATGTATGATCAATCCCAAAATGGCCATGTTGGCCATGTTGGCCATGTATTGTTGGCCATGTTGGTCGATGTATTGTTGGCCATGTTGCAAGATATATGTCCCGATAAACTTCCAATCTAATGAAAGGCAATCATTGTGGTCTGTGGCAACAAAGTTAGTTGTCTCAAATTCCACATCATTACCATTAGAATGTGTTTCACTACTCACTCTCAAGGAGCACCTTTTAGATAATTTTTTGTGGGC
This sequence comes from Musa acuminata AAA Group, assembly GCF_036884655.1. Classification (NCBI taxonomy): domain Eukaryota; kingdom Viridiplantae; phylum Streptophyta; class Magnoliopsida; order Zingiberales; family Musaceae; genus Musa; species Musa acuminata. The sequence continues at coordinate 5,760,500 of NC_088333.1, forward strand.
TTGCTAAAATGGCTTCAGGTTTTGGTCATCACAAAATGGATGTAGCTTTCAGAGTCTCTCTTCATTCATTATAAACGGTTGCTCATTTCATAGAACTTGATCTTGATAGTATTATGTCATATTCTTTCTTTGTGGCGGACAAACTTTGTAACACTGCATGGTGGTGGGCTTCATTATTAATGTTATTGGATTTTTGTCACTTCCTAGTCTTGGCTCTAAGGTAACTTGCTTAGCCCTTTGACCAGGATTAGTGGAGGTTATAGGTCCAACCTAACATAGACAATGATTATTTTGTTGGAACATTTGGCTGAAAGGAGGTGTCCCCAGGACATCCTTCAGGTGTAACATATATCTCAAACTTGGTTAGAATTCACAGCCAAACCATAGGCTCTCTGTGGAAGTTATAGCTCAACTTTGCTTAGCATTGAAAATAGTAGAAAACCTGGTTTACTTCTATGTGACCTGTCTTCAAATACTTGTGTTGTATGGTCCACCAAACTACTGTTGTTTCTTCCTTGGCCTCCATGAGTGATATCTACCTCTCATTTGTGAACTAGTTCCATGTGAAAGTTATTGTCGTTGTGAACCTAAACAAGAAACATCTCCAGGTTCTGATCTTTGGTAAAATCAGAATCTTCCAATTTTGCTCCACATCTGGATTTAGTTGCAAAACTGTCACTTGGATAGGAGCCAGATGAGGAGTGCAAATAAAATCATCTTGCCTGTGAAATGAGTGATATGAATGATGTTTCCTGATTCATACTAGTGATGCTTTGAAAGAGAGCAATGAGAACTTTCACATCTTCTTGATCATGCTGTTTTTTAAATTGGAACAGCACTTAAAGATGAAATTGGAAAATATCCAATCTCATGAGTGGATATGAATTGCAAGTAGCTCAAAATGTCTCTACTCCTGTTATAACCACCTTGTATTTGGCTATTAAAAAATATTTTCTATGTTGTTACCATAAGTTTCATTGTAAATAATTATTCTTTAACATAGCTGTGTTGTTTTAGGTGGCAAGGTTCCTTATGAAGACTGTTTCTCAACTAGGATCAGGGAAAAAACCTGTTGGTACAACAGCATATATGGGAAGTGTGCAACACTTGATGCAGAGTAAATGTGATGTTCTCACAGGTAAAACATGAAGTATTTCGTGTGAGAACATTATCCTTTTTTTTCAAATAATTTAGTTTACAGAACAAGGATCCAAGTACTTGTCCCTGATGAATTTGGTTCACTATATGGTATGTCATTATAATGCAGCTAATAGAGGTTTCAGATACTAATTGGACCTATACATTTACTGTATTTACTGTTCTGCACTGGTCCGAAATTACTGTTCCATATTTTCATGTGATACTGTCCTGTACAAGTCTGAGTACTGCCTGGTTCGCTGGTTAACGGACACATCCAATCAGTTGCAAAGCCAATATTAGACTAGTATTTGAAAACTTAATGCCATAGTGTACTGCTGGTAAAACATAAACAAATGTTTCTTATGTTGGTGTTACTTTGGTATGGTCATTGACTCATTATGTTATGCTCTGTTATGGCCTCAGAGCAGTAAATACTGGAAGGTAGCTTTTGGTACTTAAATAAAGAGTCTGTTTGGTGGCTTTTAATTTTTCTTTCATTAAGTTGCAACTCTTCTTTGTCTTTATGTGCAGCTGAGGACTGGTTGAAACCTTCGGTTATACTGGAAGCATTTGAAGCTAGAGCTATCAGACTGGCTATTAATTGTGCCAAAAATATTAGCAAGTTTCCTAGCCAGGAAGAAGGTTAGTTTATCAACCATGCATTTGAATTTTTATAGTTGAATTTAAATTCCACTCAAGTAGGTCTTTAAAATGATAAATATGCTATACAGATTGGCATGTGTACAATTGCTTGTCTAATAATCTATATGGTGAAGACGTCACATGTTCTCGTGAAAGAGGGAAAATGAAATTGTTTGTGGCTGGTTCTAACTTTTTTTTTTTTGTTATTTCTCATTAGTTCTCGTGTGGTGGTCATTTACTGCTCTAGAAGTGAAGAAAGTACATGACTATTTAAGTGCCTAGGTCTTTAACATGTGGAAATCTTGGATAGGAAAGTTTTTGGGCAAATACGATAAACTTGGCTCTGCAAGTCAGTTGATGATGATGATGGTGATAACGAGGCAGTGGTGTTGAAACTTTTATGTCAGAGAACTAGGAAAATATGAAGCAACTGTCAATGTCTGGCATGAATAATAAATAATACAGAATCTGAAAGGCCTTAATTCTTTTACATGATAACCAGGATAGCAGGAAATGGTGTGCATTAAAGCTTTATAATATGTGGATTTGGGAGTCAGTTTTTGCTTAAGACTGCCAGTAGAAGACAATAAGCAATTTGTGAACCTTCACTATATCGATGGATTTGGAGTTGAAGTATATTTTCTGATTTGATATCGTCAGTAAAGATTTTGGTGGTGATACTGATTGAAAGGTCAGAATCATTGTGTTATCATTGAAGTGTCAGCACTGGAACCATCTGTTACTGGTCAATCACACCTTCTGTTTAAGAAATTTCTTTGGCCCATTTGGATGGTTTTATTTTGTACTTTAAGATGAGGATGCAACATTTCATTAAAGCAGGTGCAAAGTTAGCAGGTTCAATCTAATACAGGAGATATGTTGTACCCATTTGGACTGTTGTATTTTGTACTTTAAGAAATTTGTTAGTCCATTTAGAACAGTTTTAAAAAACAAGTTCTAGCTAAATTCTGTCTGACATTTTTATTTTAAAGTATGCATATTGAGCTGTTGCTACTTTTCCAGTATTTTGAGTCTCATATGCTGGGGATATAGAAATAACTGCTATAATCTAGGGCAGTTGTTCTTAAGGCTTCAATTTAGAGTTGCTTCTGCTGCCCTTTTAAAATTTTTCTACTTTGTGATTTTTTCTACACATGTTCAGGTTTTTCTGAGCTTTCTGCTGATCTATTGGAGGTGGCAATTGCCCATTGTCAATTGATCATAGTATCCAAGTAAGTATTCTATTTAGTACAAATGCCATTTTTCATGTAAAAAGTACTAGTATGAGGTGATGTGGCATACTAAAGCCTTAACATGCATTTCTTGTCGTATAGGCCTAGAATTATACAAACTTTTGGTTTACCTGACACCATCACAATCTCAATTCTATGAACACCCAATCTAGTAATGGTGCTTTCAGAAGCATATTAAACAACATACATATGTGACTTCAATACATATCATTTCCAGATTCATCGACAAGGTTAAAGAAGACATACAAGGACATGGAGTCAAGGAACTGCTACAGATTCTCTGCAATGTATATGCTCTCTCTCTGGTTCATAAGCATCTCGGTGATTTCATCTCAACTGGGTATATTACACCCAAGCAAGGTGCACTAGCCAATGAGCAGCTGCGGTTTCTATATGCCCAGGTATTTGTTGTTTATCTCTATATCCTAGAGTTATTTTTTATTGCCTTTTTAAGTTCCTTTCCAGCCTTGTGTGGATTGATTAATGAGACTTACCCTGATTAACAGGTCCGTCCAAATGCTGTTGCACTAGTCGACGCATTTAACTACACAGATCACTATTTGGGTTCTATCCTTGGTCGATACGATGGCAATGTGTACCCCAAACTCTATGAGGAGGCATGGAAAGATCCACTGAATGACACAGTTGTGCCCGATGGATACCATGAGTATGTTCGGCCCTTGCTTAAGCAGAAGTTTACAGTGTCAAGAATGTGAAGATCTAAATTCAGTCAACACCTGGAGTTCCTTTTCTACTCTTTCAGTAATAAATGGATATGGTGAAATCCATACTAGTTTTTACCCTTAAATTTATTATTTTTAATTATGAAGTCCGTGATTAAATCATGCAGAGTACCTGTTTGAGAAGTCTATGTGAGATGTTTGAACTTATAGTTTGGATAATTGTCAAGATCTGCTAGTTGGATCGAGAGTTTAGTCGTCATTGTTCAACTAATTTTATAACATGTGAAACTGAAACTGATAGAACTCTGTATTCTATGGGTATTTAAGCAATCAAAAGTAACCATCGAACAATAATCACCTTACTGTATCAGCCTTGAAGATCATCAATTTTAAATTTATATTTCTAGTTTTCAGATTCTTTGTTTCCAATTGTAAAATAGGTTTCAGTTTACTAGTTAACAATTGCTGATTAGTGGAACTGAGCATGCATAATGTGCCTGAAGCATCCTTGCAGTTGCTCTGATCATATCATCTAACGAATGCTGGATTTGTTCATCTACTGTATAGGCAACTACTTTATCTGCATTGTTTAATCTACTAAATGGAGGTGAGGAAGGGTGAAGAAAGGTCAGGGAGTTACGTGGTTAATAGATTAAGGATGCACAAAGAGAACCCAAGTGTTCAATATCCGATACTGGTAATGTGATGTCAGGCTAAATATGACTTGTTGAGTTGGACTTGCATTAGTTGTCTTGGATCTCAACTTCAGTTTCGTTTAGTTCATCTGATCACAAATTGAGAATTCACAATTTATCAAGATTGCATAATTTTCTCTTATTGTCATGTACTCATGTTTTTGACTGGTAACTGTGATCCTATTTCATCACCGGAGCATATCATTCAAATTGGGTCATCCATTGAGACTTGATATGACATTGCATTCAATTTCATCACTTGGTTTTCTCGATTGATCCTGATCGTCTCATTTTCATAAATCATGATCAAATTGCAGAGTCTTGACCTGATTCAGCCCACTTAATTTTATCAAGTCTGCATCTAATCAAGGTCTGTTCTCGATCCTGTTCTTCTTTCTAATTCTGCCCCGAATCGCCATATTAACTTAGGTGATATATTGATTAGATGCCATGCATGTGCTATTTCAAACTTACAAAGAAGTATTCAAGCTTTTCAACATGATTGCTATAAATGTCTGTACATAAAGAAGACATGCTTGTGATGTTTTCCAACAGGCTCCTAAATTTCAAAATATATGAATTCCATTGGTATGGATATTCTTCAAAAATTGCAACAAAAGCTTTTCTTTTGGCCAATCTGATATTGCTGTCTCTTTATTAAAAACCACAGATAAATTTCCTTCTCTAGTGTCCACCATTTATCAATCATCAAATTGGATCACCCAAGCAAGTAGCTGCTATTTCTTGGTGACGAGGGTTGGCTCCCTTGCTAGTTCTTTAATCAAAACCAAGCAACTTCTGCTGCAAGCAGACTCTGAACCAGGTGACTTCACAGGTTCATCTGAGCCAAATTTGAGGAGGCCACTTCTTGTAAACTGCAGTTCCACTGGACCACAGCCTCACATCCAAACATGCCCCCTTCTCACATGAAAGATCACATCTAGAAGCTTGATACAACTAAAAGACCAAGTAGGGATTTTACAGGATTCAAAGGACACAAACTATTTGAGCTCATACATTTCCATCACTAACGTGCTTGAAAGCATGAATATAAAAGTAGATACAAACAGATGCTGGATGCCCTCCACATATTGCCTGATGGCAATTTGTTTGTTTTCGTGGACCAGTAGACATCCATGCTCAATAATATCAAACAGTCCACAAAGGCTTACAAAGCAGTTTTACTTACACATTTTAATCATCTGTCTGCACATAAGACGGACTTAATCCATGTGCAACCCATGTCCAAACTATTGTTCAATGAGCATTGGTGCTGTGTATACGTTTAATGACGACCACAATAGTTGCCATGAGAGACAACATAAACAAAGATCTTAGTACGTCATCCAAGATATGCATGCTTCTTTCTGTTTCCACGCAATGAAAGAGCTCAACCACGAGATGAGTAATCTTATCAATAAGTCCCATAACTTTTGTTTTGATGTTATCCAAGATCCACCTCACAATTATTGTAGCAATGTCGCCGACTCCATTCAAGAGATCGTATTGGATGCTTCCGACTTCTACTTTACAACCTGTAAGAACATTTCAAGTTGAAACTTAAGCAAGATTAGCTCCAAAAAAATATTTATCATGTCCGAAAGAGTCAGATCCATTGCCTAAACATAATTCATTAATTTCATCAGTCAATTTGTTAGAGATATTCTACCATATTTAAGAGAAGACAATGAAATGACAAATTTATTCACTCAAATCGATTACATCAAGCAACGTTGTACAACTATATAATGATTTTGCACCTTCATAAATAGAAAATTGATCAGCATGTGGTCTTTTATCTTGTTACAACATTATTTTCATTTAACAGTTTGCTTCTGGAAAAGGAGAAGATAGTGCTCCTAAATTGTAGAATTCGATATCAAAATCATGCAGCTGCATGAAGCTATGAACCAGTTTAAATAGTCCATCTTGTCTTGACTTACAACTTACAAGAAACATAGCAATCGAACTACAGACCAAGCTGAAAGTATGACTAACCTCCTACCAATGTATTGTTACTTTTATTCGAGTATATAAGAAAGAGTGTAATGAAGCAGAGTGATTGGCCATAGTGAAACATACTCAGTGGATACTAACCTTTGGAGTTGTCATTCTCTAGATAGAAAATTATTACATATAGCAAAGTCAGAATCTTCCCCGGAGTACAACAATAATAGTAATGCAGGTACCAAGCATTGCATTGCAAAACAAAAATCTAATGCAAGAAATGTCCAACAAGTGTACGACTCAAAGTTGATGAGATATAAATTGGATAATAATCAAATACTCCTACGAGTAACAATTAGATCTATTCATAGAGTAAAGCAAGCATGAAGAAATATTGAAACAAGCAAAAGAGTCCCGATAGTTGCATGCATCATGTAGGTAGGTTAAATTAGAAAATTAAAAGAGACCTGAGAAGAAAGATTCCTTCAGGTCTTCAACTGCTGCATTTTTCATAATTGCCTCCCAGATAGCTTTATCAGTTGACAAGGATACAACAATCCTCTGCAAAAGCATAAGTAACATTTGGGTAAAATTAGACCTTGTTGCATTAATCAACAGAGAAAGTGGAAAGCCAAGGTTCTGTATAGAAATTGCAAATGATAATCTTATTTACTTATTGTAGAATGAGGTGCTTATCAGAAACAATTTCAAGATTAATAAGTAGGTAGGACGTGCTATTGCATTTGGAAATTTCAGGCCGAAATTGACACCACGTAGGATCCAGTGGAGCAGGGGGCAGATCATAGTAAGTCCTTGTCTGAGTTAGTATCCCTTAAGATCAAACCTTGATTTCATATGCTCAGTTGTGCCACCAATTTGAGGTGTTACAGGCCCCCCATGTTGCTGCTGGAGCAGCCATCGTATCATTGCATGAGTTGACTAAAGTGATCAGCTCATGATATTTGATGCAGTGTCATGTAACTTATGGAAGCTGTATGATGTTGATCTTGATCATATGTTCTTTTAAGATCAAGGATTCATGTGATAGCTGTGTGAGGCTCAACAAAAGTGACTCTTCTCCTCGGGGAGTGGCCAGTCACTTTACTAAATTGATGATTGCTGAATGAATGATTATGGAAATCTATTAACGAAAAGGACACCATTATATCTGATTGTATCTGGTCTCAGAATTAAAGACTGCTGAATGAATGATTATGTTTGGCCAATGGCTAGGTAACTATGTTGCTCCTTCTGTTATTCTTGTCTATTCTCCTTTCTTCTATAATTTGCATTTTTTGCCATTCATTGCCTTTATATCTCTTTATCTCTTGGATGCTTATCAATAAGTATAATTTTCTTATTCCCCCTATATATTTTCTACTTGTTCTTTCTCAATACAGCAGCAAGTTGGTAGTTTTTAAACCAATACAGCAGTGGTAATTGTATCTACTACCTGTCTAGAATTACCTTCTCAGGCCTTCAACCTATCCTTGTTCTACCAAATTGTTATTTAAGCTGAACCTAAAGAAAAAATCTTACTTTTGATACCTTCATTATTCTATCTTCCAACAATAGGAGCATTGTATTCACATTCATCAAGAATGCTTTAATAGATAAACACATTGAAATATATGCTTTGGAAGATGAGCAATTGCATGACTGCAAAGTTGGCATTATGATTTGGAGTCTTACAAGAGCCAATTTTTTACCCCCAAAGGATGATGTGGATGAACAAGAATTTTTGAAATCTTCGAAAGAAGTGCATATTTCCATAGATCCAGGTATGAAAACCAAAAGAGGCTATGCAAAAAGATATAACGCAAGAGAAGGAACCAAGCATGAGAACAAGATGCACATTAGTAGTTTGATGAGAACTTCAACATAATATTGAGCTGCCATAGCATCCATGGATAGCAATGATGCAAGGAGAAGACAACAACGACAATGAGAGGAAGCAGAGGCTGAGGTGGCAGCAACACAGGTGATGGCTGCAAGGTGGAGGAAAGAGAGAGAAGGTTCTGTGTTGACAGCTTTCAACAACTTTCAAACTTGTTTTCAGCCATAGATTTTAAAACATAAAATAATTTACTATTTCCAACCAAACTAGACAAAATGGTTATATCCACATACCAATCCTCTATCGAACCGATAAATACCTGGTATACTTGGCATTTAAAACCTTATGTTGTGAATCATTCATCATGAATATATAAGTCAAGATCTTGTAAATACATGAGTTATGCATGATTTGAATTATACACGAGTCAAAGACATTGGCAAAGATATTCAGAGCATCATCTAACCACTTTTAATGCAGAAAATAACAGTCGAGCTCCCGAGATAGAAATTATGCTCTGATATGGACAAGCGGATAAATGATATGGCTACTATTTTCAACCAATAGAGACTCAATGCATGAAGCCTAGTTAGCTCGGATATGATGAAATGCCAACTAGATCCACCATGTCAACATGGCATCTAAAGGAATATGACTTCATTAGGCCACTTAGTATTCTATAATGATGACAGTTACAAAGCCAACACTATATAAAGGGACCTCTCTATGTATGTTTTTATTCTGAGCTAACTAACCAAATAAACCAACATGACTTTTTCTGCTCGTAAGACACTGAACCATCAGAGGGGTTTTTCTGACACATCCTCGACATAGTCTTTTGCTAGATGGGCATGAGTCTTTTGCACCTGTGAGAGAAATTCCCCCTCGACTGAGTAGACTCCAACCACATCCCTCAAGACGAACTTTTCCCCTCTTACAAACATGACAAACACTCGGAAAACAGGTTATATTGGATCAATTTTGCTATGTCGAGTTGGTGACCATATCAACACACATGGAGGATTAGGTTCACATGTGAAGCATAATAGCCTAATGGCAGAACAGTTTCCTCCACACGATGACCAACTCTATGCAAACAAATACTTTGTTTAATAACTGAATATTTATGCTCCAAACTCCAAAGTAGCCTGAACGGTGTTCACTGAAATGGTGGTCTCCAGTTTTAACAATAATTTAATTGTCCTTATGATTAAATTAACTAGATGATCCTTAATTGATTTAATTTTACATCCAAACTCGAACCAATTAGGTCACCAACATGATTAATGATTAATTTGGAGATCATATTATGTGGTCTATGATTTTATTAGAACTCCAACAATCCTGATTTCTAACTACCTTTGTGGAATCGAGATCCAATTTCAATACTGACCTCATGTTGGCTGTTCTGTATCACATCAGGACATCCTTAACTATCCGACCTCAATCATCATTAGACAAATTTCATAAACATGGCCTATGAAAGCATCAATGTAACTTTAATCACCTAATTGTCATATATAGGGGAGAGACAAGGAGAAACAAAATTTGCCAATGTTTAACTTGCAAATATATTAGTAATAACGTGCATTACAATCCAATGGCAGCAAATGCTTCCAGTATTCATCCATCACAGAAGACAAGAAAAGAAAATCAGATCGATGAGAAGATGCAAACACACTGTAGGTTCACAATCCATTGATGATTAAGCTATCCAAAGAGTTAGAAAAGCATGTAATTACCTACTATCATCATATTTTATCAACAGGGAATAAGGAGCAAGAAAAAAACTAATGGCTTCCATTTGGGACTGGGTATGATGAAATGGAAATTCTAGCAAAAATCTATCTTATTTTCTTTTTTCCTTTTCTTTCTCTTCAGGAAAATAAGGAAGTAAAGTTGACTAGACAATTCAGAAATCAGATGACTCATAAAAAGCGAGATGATATAAATAAGTACTATAAAAAAGTTTTGTGTGACAAACATGAATCAGAAAATCAATAGAAGGAATGGAAACATGGAAGATAGACATGGCCAGTGTAAATATGCAACTAGGAAAGCTGGAACAGAAAGAGGAGATTCCATTTATTACCTGGAGATCAGGATTTGTCTGTAATAAATTGAATAAATTGAGAATTTTTTGTTGTCCTTGAGAGTAGAATTCTTTTAGACTGCTAAGCTGCATTGCCTTCTCGACATGAAGCTGTAGTGCATGCCTATCGGATTCCTTTTCAGCAAGTTTGCTTGTCATTTCAGATGAAATTGATACATTATTGACAGCTTTCTTGTCCAAAGAAGGTTCAATTTCAGAAGCATGAACAAATGTCCCCAGAACAAATACTCTACAAGCAATACACGATGTGAGATTAGTCAAAACTAAGTCATACAGAATGTTTCATGAAATTCATCAAACTAACTATGAAAGAACTTGACAAGGAGAAAAACGATGTATGCAGCCGAGATTTATCTCCTTTTCTGCTAGTTCATAGCTGAAATAATTACCACTTCAATAGGAAGATACTATTTACTTACCAAAACAACTATGAGTCGTCTTTTGGTGCTAGACCCTCCTCATAAAGAAAATCAATAAGCATTAATAACACTCCATCTATAGAAATCCTCAGCCAATATCCTTTTTTTTTTATTATCATGTTACTGTTTTCCCATTGACAATACTAGATTGTCTTTCAAAGTTCAAATTTTACATGCAATTGGTTGTGAATGAGATTATAAGGAGCTTAAATCTTGATTTCAAGATTCACGAAGAACCAGCATACATGGGTTTGACTATTCGAAGTAATGCTGAACATTGACTAAGAACAAAAGAAACCTGTATGAGATCCACCAATTACAAAAACTAGTCATCAACCACCTACCACAAAATTAATTACAGATTATATGATAATATAGAAGAGACAGGAATCAGCTATGCATGGACTTCATGTTAAAGGCAAACCATGAGCATGATGACATTACACAAGAGAGGGGAAAAGATGAATAAGTGAAGCAGTTATCTTCAGACTTCATAAGTCTACAGCTGTGAATATATGTAAAAAACAAAAAGAAAGTATCATAACAGAACAAGTATCATCAGAATTTGTTGTTAAGTTATTTTCAGACTTCTTAAATCGGCAGCCGACAAGATATGTAAAAGACAAAAAGAAAGCATCATAATAGAACAGGTATCATCATATTTTGTTGAATCCATTTTTTCAATTATTTCATTAAATTACAACAGTGTGGTACCTACAAGAGATAACTGTAGACTGAGTTGAGATCAGAGATATTAGTAAAGACAACTAATGCGTACAAGAAAAGCAATGGTGAAAAGAAATGAAGATACAGTACGAATTATCACTACAGGGGAATTTTCATTATCACCGCAACATCCCGAAGATTCACTTGAGAATTTCTAGCTGATAAAAGAGAATGCCCCTAATTTTAGTCATATACAAGCTGTAGGTCTCATCTTATCCCAGCAATTATTTGTTTCGGCCTATCACATATCATCAATCCAACAATATTGTCAATAGAAACCATAAAGCAGATTGCTTATATTAACAGTACAGCTCCCTGCCTCTGTCCACTCCAGATCTAACCTTTACCGATCATTTAATCGCACCATCTGTCAGTTGTAAGTGCTCTCATCTACAATACGGTAAGTCAAGCTACTTACTGCTTAAGGATGGATAACGCCGCCTCGGTCTCCTCCTCGGAAGGGGGGAGCTCGAAGACAGGGCGTAAAGACAGAGGAGTCCCGCTGTCGCAGCGGCCCACCATCGACGAGTCGGAAGCGGAGCGAGGAGAAGCTTTGGTGGGTTTCGACCCAGCCATTCCCAGGAGGACGTCTTTTCCGACTAGATGATCGCACTCCTCAGCGCCCACTCCGTTGGCACGGCCCATGGATCGCGGTCTGTTGCCTCCGGTCACTGCGGAATCCACCGGACACAGAGCTTTACTCTTTATCTTCTTATTCTTCTCAATCAGTGCTCGTCGAGTGGGCATATTATTTTCACAAGAAAATTACTATATTATCCCTAACATAATATCGCTCGATTTCCAAATGGCAGCAATTAATTGCCAATTAGAAGAAATGAGCCGATTGAAATATCTTAATAAATGATAATTGAAATATTATTATTATTATTTTTGAAAGAAATTTTTATTACATCAAATGATATTATTATTTATATAATAATGCACTAACTAATTGAAATATCTTAATAAAATCTGTCATTATGACATAGATTTATTTTCTAGAAATATTATAATGCAAGTCTACTTTGATCGGCATAAACGACCAAACATATGGAATCCGCTGATGACTACTATAATTAGATACATTTTCGTCCACCACTCACTAATTTTATGTTTTTTCCGGTTTTACTTCGTTCATATATAATAATTATTATTGTTATTATTACTCGAAGTCTCCGTCATTTAACGATCGTTTACTTTTCGTCGACTCGTATGTAACGTCGGAGGCCAACGAGTCAACGAACGTTTGAGAACGTCTCGCTTGTGGCGATGATCATCACCGTCTGATCGATTACGCTGTTTCTCTCATCGGACGTTTGAGAACGTCCTGCGAGCGCAAGAACCGTAAACCGCCGCTGTATAAGGTCGTGGGAAGAATACGGGGTTCCAAGAGATTGCTTTTGGTTGTTGGTTTCCTTGTTCGAGAAAGAGAGGAGAAAAGAGAGATGGATGCGTTCTTCAAATCCGGCAGCTGGAGTCACGAATCGCTCAAAAATTTCCGGCAGATCACTCCCGCTGTCCAAAACCACCTCAAGCTGGTCCGGATCAAACCCCCCTTTCCGTTGATGTTTGTCTTGGTTAATTTGATGGTTTTCTCTTGTTTTTGAGATGTTTTTTTTTTCTGCCCCTTGTTTTTCTCGTTTGGGCTTTTGTTTTTGATGGATCCACTTGATTTTCTTTTTAGGGCTTTTTTTGGATTCGTGTTGGTTCTTCTGAGAATGATTATTTCTTCGTCGATGTTTGTTTTTTTTTTTTTATGCTCTCTTCTTTGTTGGAATTTGATCTGAACTTTGACTTCGTTTTTGGGGGGGTTGGAATGTAGGTGTACTTGACGCTATGTTGTGCACTCGCGGCATCGGCGGCAGGAGCTTATCTGCACATTCTTATGAACCTTGGTGGCTTGTTGACCACGCTTGGCTGCCTCGGGAGCATCATGTGGTTGCTGTCGACGCCGCAGTATGAAGAGGTGAACCATGCCTTGTTCTTCTTTCCGTTCCCAAATCAACTTGCTTTCATGTTCAGGTTCATGATTCTTTTCAGCAAACAAGTGATACAGCCCATTGTTTTGCTTCTATCTGTTTAGGGAAAGAGGTTTGGCCTTCTGATGGCCGCTGCTGCCTTAGAAGGGGCTTCCATTGGTCCTCTTATTCGGCTTGCTGTCGACTTCGACACGAGGTACTGTTGTTTGTGTCGAACATGGGATATAAGTACAGACTAGTTATTTGTGCCTCTTTTTTCCTGGTTCAGGAAATTGCATCGAACTGTACGTTTTGCTTGACGTTTTTCAGCTCTTTTAGCATCTTCTACGAAGCTTGACTATGCCTATTATCCATTTTTGGTCTTTTTCACTGGGCTTCAATGGTCTTTCAGTCAACCTATTTGTCCATTATGTTATTTCTATAAGTGACTGCAAGTGTTATTTAGTTTTGTCTGCTAAGTTAGACATTAGTGTATCTCACTTAATTAGATGAATCTGTTTTTCGGCCCAGATTGTACCAATAGGAAAAGGTTGTGAGCAAGAGAACCGTGTAGATGGATGTAAAAGATATGGTTGTAAATTAGTTCATCATCTTGGAATGCATACAGTGATAGCTTAGTTTCAATATGTTCATACTTCTACTGAACATTTGTACCATTGATGTGATTTTTTTTAATCCCTTCTTTAAAACTACGGAAGACTAGTGAAGTTGTCAGACTTTCTAGAACTAATTTGCCAGTAATTATGCTTATTTTTCTTCTTAATATGGAACAGTCAATTTTGTTTTTTAAATGTCCAATGCCTATTCTGGATTTTATCTGGATACAAGTTTGCCAAACCAGGTATGCAGTTTCTTTTATGATCTACAATTGTTGATCTCCTGCAAGTGTCGTGTTTTAACTTGGTTAGCCATCCATCATTCATTGTTAAGAAAACCAATAGCATGAAAGGATGAACTGACTTAAAACGTAACTTGAAACATGCATTATATTGTTTAGGCACTAAAACAGTGTTGCATGGTTTTCAAGTCTTTTAACTCTGTAGGGACTAGGGAGGGTCGATGTACATAGACAATCTTACTCATGCAAGTAGAGGCTGTTTCTGTGCTGTTGTATTTAGGCAGTATGACTTTTACTTTATATATTGGTCATGCCAGTCCGTCATGGCATGGTTTTCATGAAGCTTATTTTAGTCATGCTAGAAAAATAAGCATGTGACTTATTGTATTATTACAATAAATTCCATCTCAAGCAGACACAAAAATTTAATCTTTCTTGCCCTTCCAAAATCTGACCACAATCTTGATGGCCTTAGTTGCATATGGTTTCTTGAGTTTTCTATGGCTGTTACAAATTTCTGGATGACAGCATATTATAAAAAATGATATATTTGTTAGTGGATGCTGTAAAATGACACATAATGTACACAATTTTTTATCAATTTGTTGTGTTGATAAAAATGATCTTTATTGTGTTGCTATGGACATGGAAATGATCTTGTGGCTAGGTGACACATGAATTCATATAGGACTCTTTAACTTTTTTGTTTTCCCATGTATCAAAATGGTACCAAACCCATGCCCGATCATAGCCAGTATGTTGTACCTGTTTCTTTTAAAGATATAGCAGAGCTCATGATTGGTGCCTCTTCTCTGTGATTTACACCCAATGCTAAAACTGCAGTGGTGTCCTGCTGTACCCTTATGACACATGACATAGGTATATCACATTGTTTACTAGTATTTTGTGTCTTTGAAGGCTGTCCGAGGGAGCGTTTGGGAACACATTTATATTTTTGAAGTGTATTTGGAGAAAGGGGTTTGAGGGGATGTGTAGTTGTAGAATACTTTAAATGTTTGGTAACAATAAATAAAAATTATATTTTAAAAATGCATTGACGTAAGCATTGTTTGGTAAAATTATACTTTAGAAGTTCATTGGAATTATGTGACAAATTCACCCTTCTAATATTTTTAATATTTATTCAAAAGTTATAAAAATTTGTATGGCCCAGATATATAATAAATAAATAATATAATCATATAAGTGAATGTGGTAGAAATCGAGAGAAAAGGGGAGGAAATGAGGGTTATGGTTTCTATTATAAAATAGCAATCTTGTTATTTTAGATAATGCCATAGAGTATTTTGATAATTTATAAATTTTTATTAGCATCCACAAATGTTGAAATGCTAATGCTACCCTAAGGTAGGGTCAGCATTTGAGCATTTGCAATGAACATCCATGCCAAATGCAATTTGAAAAAAAATTTATCTCAATTCACATTTAAAATATGCATTGGACTCTCAATGTGCATTTGAAATGTATTCCCGAATGCACCCTAAATTTTAATTTATCAATGAATATATATATATATATAACCCTATTTCAATTTGGTCCATTATTCAATGAACTTATAACTTTGCAGTAATATTGTCCTCTCGTTAGGAGACATCATTGTCATATCTCCTAAATTTACAAATTCCTTTTGGATGTACAACTTAATCAAAGTTAACTCTTTCTAACAGCATACTAATCACCGCTTTTGTGGGGACTGCACTCGCATTCGGATGTTTCTCAGGAGCAGCCATTGTAGCTAAGAGGAGAGAGTTCCTTTACTTGGGTGGCTTGCTATCATCTGGGCTCTCTGTCCTCCTATGGCTGCAGTTTGCTGGTTCCATCTTTGGACAATCTACTGCTATGTTCAAGGTCGAGGTAGGTTTCTAAATTCTAGCACAAAAGGAAAGACACTGCAGAAGTTATTGCCATGTTTTGTCCCTGTCTAATTCAGTTCTGCTCATGTCTTCTTTCCCAGATTTACTTTGGACTGTTGGTATTTCTCGGATACATGGTGTTTGACACCCAAGAGATCATAGAGAGAGCCCACCATGGCGATCGAGACTATCTGAAACATGCACTGACCCTCTTTACAGATTTTCTTGCAGTTTTTGTTCGTATTCTCGTCATCATGGTAATCCAAATTCGCCTTAACTTTCCTCTCCAATGTCAAAGTTGATTGTTTTGTTCTGTTTTGATTTACTTTTGTTTTCTTGTGCAGTTGAAAAATGCATCTGATAAGTCCGAGGAGAAGAAAAGAAAGAAGAGATCGTAGATCCTATCGTTTTCGCGCATATAGTTGCTTCTGCATAACAGCTCCTTCTAGTCCTTTATCCTGCGTGGTATGCATCGTTAGTCGTATGTGACAAATGTGTCTCGTGCGTTTCTTACAAAACATTTCTATAGTAATGGGCGATGTTTGTAAGAATGTGTATGTGTCTTCCTGCTACTTTTAAGTTTCACTTGCGCTGTATGTTCCAATAAAACTTGTGAATCACAATGGATACTTGTTCTACAATTATCTTATCTATGTGTTCGAAATGGAAACGGCTGCCTACTTGATCTTAATCTTATCCGAGCACGTAAATCCAATTCGGACACCAATGTTTCTTTTTGAATTCATCCAAAATACACCCAGCAGATGTCTGGAAAACATCTAAACCACTAGCATCCCTAGTCAAATGCACCATGGTTAGATGGGTCGAGATGTCATCCGACGGTAGTGTCCAAAGAACCTAAATATTTCTTTATATGAGGACAAGGTTGAAGAAAGAGACAAATGCTTCCCAATAAATCCGAGAAGCAACAACACCAGCAAGAGCATGATTGTTGTTTCACGTGGGATTGGTGCTTCGCCGGAGCTGACCAACACTGCATTATCTCTGTCTCTGGCCTCAACCGCATAAAGGTCAAACAGCTAGTGTTTGAACCCGCCGATAAGGAGACAAGCTGGTCCACACACACTTCTCTCCTTTTCTTGCTTCTAATTTCCACAACTTAATGATAGGAAGAACAAGCAGACATGACATGTCACAGAAGAATTATGATCATCTTCATCTGTTTGGATCTAACACACAAAATAGTTTGTGTCGTCTCCACAGAATTCATATTCCTCTGGAAAGAGACTGATAGTGGAAGAAATCGGTTTCACTTGTTCTTCAATCCAGTTATATTCTATCAAATCTGTGGATGATCTCTCAGAGTGTAGCAAATAGGGGTACTTGAAATATCCAAGGCAGGTAAATTTACTCAGTCTTCAGAGTAAGTTAGGAGCATATGTGACAGTGAAGATAGGTAACTTGAGAAAAAATAAAAAAGAAAATCGAACAACACACACTGACAGGAAACTGTTCACAGTGACATTCATGTTTTTGGTTTCACCTCAAAATTAAAACAGACAATGGCATGTTTGATGCTTGCAACAGACTCTTTAATACAGAAACACTAGCACAAGGTGTTCCGGATAATACAACTAGGTCACCGATAAATGCCATCGACGGTCAAATCACATTTACAATCAAGTAACTCGATCTCTAATCCCTCTCCGACAAGCAGTCAAAGTGCCAATGGCATCTCACTATGTTGATCTGAGGATCACTTGAGCATTCTCCGGATTAGGCTTTAGATCTCCACAGTTGGAGCGGAAGAACTGCAGAAACACCAGCACTTCTAGTTGTCCTTCGATTCGAGGAGCATCTCGACTACTTTCTTCATCTTTGGCCGTTTCGCTGGCGTCTTATCGGTGCAGAGCATGGCAACCTTCAAAACACCAAGCATTTGCTTCCTCCAAGCGAACGAGAATGTGCTGAGCCTTGCATCCATAATCTGCTCCGGGGTCTCACCCCTCTCCGATGCATTATGAACCCATTTGACCAGATCCATCCCCTCTCCAAAGACCTCATCAACTGGCAGTTTGGATGTTAAGATCTCAAGCAACACTACCCCAAAGCTATAGACATTTCCAGAGACAGTGACTTGCATTGTGTAGGCATATTCTGATAGAAAAGGAAGCATCATGACAGATGCAAATGCATCAGTACTATGCAAATTCAATAAATGACTCTAAGGAGGAATAGAACGAAAAGAATGTGAGAGTTGACCTGGAGGTATGTAACCGAAGGATCCTGCCACTGCACTGATACTAGCAGTTCCTTTTGACGGGTCCAACAGCTTGGAAATCTCTATCTCCTCAATCAGAGGGTTAAAATGGGAATCCAAGAATATGTTGCTTGATGAAATGTCCAAATGGATGATGGCAATATGGTGAAGAAAAGCTAATCCTTCGGCAACTCCAATAGCTATAGACAGCCTTCTTGGCCAGTCTGGCTCATACTCAGCTTGCACCGTGCCGTGAAGAAGTTCCGCTAGTGTTCCATTAGGCATGTGATGATGAAGCAACAGTGCCACATCCTCGTAGATCACATAGCCAATAGGCCGCATCAAATTGGCATGGCAAAGATTTCCAAGCCTCTCGAGTTCTCTGATCATTTTGTTCTGGTGGTGAGTCACAGTTTTGTCCACAGATTTCAGCCTCCTCACTGAAACTATGAGGCCTGAAGGCATAACGGCCTTATAAACAGTACTGAACGTTCCACTGCTTATCTTACTTGCATCCTCCATCGTTGCTTTGACGACACTTTCGAAGTCTATGGCTTGTTTCAAGTTCTCTATGAACACATTTCCAGCTGCTATCTGCGGACGAGGCACAACTACGTCCCCTGCAACTTTAGCAGCCTTGGCATCCATCTCTTGTTTCTCTCTTAGCATGAAGAAGCCAACAACAACAGATACCATAGTGAAAACAGTCAAACCAGAACCAACTACCGCGAGAATTATCTTGTAAGAGACCTTGTGGTGGTCCGAATCATAGTCAGAACCGAAAAGAGTTCCACAATCTGAATTCAGCGGATCACCACATAATCCTTCATTGCCTAGAAAGCTCGAACGAGGACTCTTTTGAAATGGTCCAAAAATCGGTATTTGGCCTCTTAGCTGGTTGTTTGAGAAATTAACCTCAATCAAACTCAGCATGCCTTTGAGTTCTAGTGGAATACATCCAGAAAGTTGATTGTTGGAGACGTCTAACTCGACCAGCTTATCAAGCTTCCCCAACTCTCGAGGAACTTGGCCCCAGAGACGATTGAAGCTAAGGTTGAGAGCAATCTGCAAGTTCTTGATCTTACCAATCTCGGGTGGGATGACACCGGAAAGGTAGTTGCTCCCTAGCTGTAGCTCGAGCAGCCTGTTACAATTGCCGATCCCTCGAGGTATCTCCCGGCTAATGGAGTTATGGTCCAGAAGCAGGAACTGCAACCTCGACATGTTGCAGAGGTCCTCTGGCAAGCTTCCATTGAATCGGTTGTAGCTCAAATCAAGCTTACTAAGATTTCTGCACCGGAGCATGGACTTGGGGAACTCACCCCCGAGACTGTTGCCAGAGACGATGAATTCTTGCAGGTTCTTGAGCTGCCCGAGGTTGTCGGGGACAGTCCCCGTGAGACCATTGTAGGCCAAGTTCAAGAGGGTGAGGTTCGAGCACTGTGCAAACTCCGGCGGAATCTCGCCCGACAGGCGATTGTTGTCTGCCTCGAAGTACGTGAGGCTGCTAATGTTGCCGATGGAGAAGGGAATGCTTCCGACCAGCTCATTGTTCCCAATCCGAAAATTGGAGAGGCCTTGGCAGTTCCCGATCGACGCAGGAAGGCTGCCGTTCAATCTGTTCAAGGTCAGCACCAGAACTTCCAAGTTCCCCGACCGGAAAATGCTATCGGGAATCCCTCCTTCGAGCTGGTTGGAATGCAGGTTGAGCACCTTAAGCTGGGAGATGGAACCCAGATTTCTGGGAATAACACCAACTAAGATGTTCTCGTACGCGGAGAAGACTCTCAGATCAGCGAGGTCTCCGACCCAACCGGGGATGCGGCCGCTGAGCTTGTTTCCAGAAATCTGCAGCTCCTGCAACCTGGCTAGGTTCCTTAGTTCATCAGGCACTTCATCCAGGAGCACGTTATTGGAGAGGTTCAGCGATCTGAGGTCCTTGAGGCCGCCCAGAGAAGAAGGAATCCTGTCCTCGAACCTGTTCATGGACAGATCGAGGAACTGGAGCGCTTCCAGACTCCCGAGAGACGGAGGAATGGCCCCGCGGAACGAGTTGCCGGAGAGGTCTAAGCGCTTCAAAGAACGGAGCTGGGAGACGAGGGAGATGTTACCTTGGAGGTTGCGATGGGGCAACTCGAGCGCCTCCACGGGACGGTCCGCGCCGCCGCCGCAGGTGACGCCGCGCCACGCGCAGTAACCGGAACTGTCGGAATCCCATCCCACCACCGCGAGCTCCTGTTGGAGGGCCGCCATGGTAGCCTGGTCAGCCAGCTGAGCTGCGGCTGGTGGGCGGCTGGTGAGCAGCAGGTGGGTGGCCATGACGAGAGAGAAGAAGACATGGCACCACCGAAGACTACTCACCGCTAACATCTCACTGGATTTCCCTTAGGATCTACGAAGCTCCAGTCGGGCAATTCCAAGCTTCCCACTCAGGAACTCAAAGAGCCACAGCAGGACAGAAGACCCAATACCTCTTTATCTTTCCCTTTCAATCCCAGCAGAAAAGCCAGAATCTGTCTGCTTAAATCTCTCGCACTTGGACTCCAAATCCCACCACATTTAGCACACACATCTCCATCAACTACAGAATATATGCCACATTGGTGGAAGAACAAATCATTGCTTAAATTCCCTGACAGCCTCTACAGCAAAACTTAGAGAGAGAGAGAGAGGAGGGGTTTCAGGAATCCACCAGAGTTGAAGTTGCTCTGATCACAAGATCACAAGCCTCTCGTGTCCATCCGTGACAGGAATAGTTGGTGGGGAAGCAGCAAGGACTGAGACTGCTGTAGCAGACATGACCTCCAGCCCCATCTCGCTATTTTTTCTCTCTCCTACTTTACTCTCCTGCACAGTTTGCTGAGGCCGGAGTTAATTAAGCTCAGATTCTTCTGCGTCGCTAATGATGCAGAGGCCTCCTCCTCTCTTTCTTTAATTGATGAGGAAAGGCGAAAGGAACAGTGAGTTGTACCTTGTACTCATGGCGCCCCATCGCTGGGCGCCATGAGTGTGTCATTTGACTCTTCCCAGGGCACAAACCCCCCTTTCTTTTTTCCTCTGGTTAAGGCAACCTTCCGTTGAATCGATGGCATACGGGGGGGGGGTCCTTCGACCTTTTTCTTCGATCTTTCTTCTCCGGAGAGTACGGCTCACCACTTGCTACAGATGTGTTCTGCCTCGGGCTTGTACAAACGTATGGTTGCCCTCTTCGCTTTGTGCTTGATGATAGATTAAGCACATCCCACAATGCATTAAATACTAATTGGCAACAGAGTTCATGGTAAGACACGGACATATGTCAGTATAGGGCAAGCTTGTCTTTTTCAGCTTCATGTGTCGTACTGTTGGGAGTATTTACTGTCATAAAAAAGGCCAGATGATCTTTGACTGGAAAATGACTATGAGTGGCATCATTCTCCTTCATCATCGTCCCATTTTGTGCAGATGAAGATGATTCGAATATAAGGAAATATATTGCAAGAAAATATTTTAAACGTTATAAATAATCAAATATGCAAACTATGCGTCACAAAAACATTCGACAATACTCAGATTAGTGCAAGAAGAAATCATGTATGTTCCTCCATGCTTCTTCTACATGAACAAAAGAACACAATCTTTTGTTCCAAGAAAACATATTTGAAATTGAAGACGCTTTGTGCCTCGAAATCTGGAACAAAATCAATAAATCGTGACAAGCAATTTTAAAGAGAAACCTGCAATTTCACATTGCAAAGTGAAATGCTAATGATTTGTTTTTGAAGAAAATCATCTTCACAATTTGCCCAAATGTTCTTAATGTACGATACCTGATTCTATATTTGCTAAAATCAACTCTGTCAAAGATTAATTTTCACTGCCTTTGAATTCCCACCTAAAAATTCACCTGCGAAGAGAGAGAAGCTTTCAAGTTCCAATGTAAGGACCAGCAAACGAGTCCTGTGGACATGTCAAATAAGCGTGAACTTTGGTATATGCCATGCTGCTGCCTCACGAATCATACTAACAGGAAACCAATTGTGTAATAAAAACACAAAATTCAGATGAACTAATTGTGATTATTTGTCTATCATGCACATGAGAGACCATCTAACAGATGATTAGATGAGACGAGATAGGTTCAGAAACTGAGAAAACTAGACAAGTACTTTTTTCCTTGAAGCATGCTACTAGGATATTTAGATACAGAGAGTAGATTTCCATTAAAAATAAGTATTATCAAACCAACTTTCTGAACCCTGTTGTCACTCACGAAAGATCAAATGATTGCTCAAGTTGCTCAATGTAGTGTTAACAGGATTATTTGCCTAGTTTGCAATGTAATCAGAAATAAGAAAGTACCAGATGAGCTGGAACATGAACTACAAAGTTAAGCAATGATATCAAAAGTAACATTGTTCCAAGAGAGAGTAGCAGAATAGTTCTGCATGTTCCATGACTCTGCAATGAGTTAGCAATAACATTAAGAAAATTTTCCTATCAGATCTGATACTTTTTACTAGGAAGCTTCAAAAGTATTCATCTGGCAGAAGAATATGCTGACAAGGCATTTGGACAAACTAATGCAACAATATCCAAACTTAATAGGACTTTGTTACCTGGACAGATCATTTTACTTCAAAGTACTCGTGTTGATCTGGAACTCGTAAGTACTGGTGTTGACCTTGCATCCAAAAGTATATATTTCTATAAATAGAATGATCAGATACTAGAACACATTTACCACTTCCACTAATGTAGCAATCAGGCACTAATAAAAAAAAATGGAAGCATGTCAAACAGATTGGAATGCACAACTATGAAAGGGAGTTCCCTCTAATGGTCCCTCTCAACATGCTCCACCAGCGCTACCGGATCTCTAAATCCCTTGCTACATTTTGGGCAAACATCAATTGTCACTCTATTGCCACCTGCTCGAGAACTTTGCTGATGAGATCTCTCCACATGTTCAATTAAAGCAGAAACAGTTGAAAACCTTGCGCGGCATTGAACACACTGTTCCACAAGCTCACCACCACTGCTGCTTTCTGCAGTTCCACTTTTTGCCTTCTGTAAAGCTTGTGTGGTCACATTATTCACCTTCATCATGCCTGATTCGGCCGAGGCACGGATATTGGACACTGCCTTCATCAAGCTTGAACCCCACCATGAGGAACTATTTGAACTTCTATCTTGCAGTGACTTCCCCTTTTGGTTCTTATTAAACATACCTCCGAATGAGAAACCAGAATCTGGTTTCCTTGGCCCAGGACATTTGTGATCAGGCCCAAATCTATGCTTCAAACAGTGTTCTTCAGTACAATCCCTGCATCTGACCGAGTTAGATAAACTCAGTACTTCTTTGCAACCAGGGACAGGACATCGTCTTTTCTTGGTTGCTCTTTGGTAGTTTGAAGGGTCGCAGTCAGTATTAACATGTGAGTCCCAAGTTATGTTTGGGTCTTCACCAAGGACCAGACGAACTCCTTTAGCACATAGTGGGCATATTAAGACGGTCACATCATTCTGATTGGCGTTAGGGCATTGATGATTGAAATAACCCCTATGTTGCAGACAAAAAACCTGGCAATATTATAACATTGTCATAAAAACTCTGATACAAGATGGAAAAGAAACGAAAAAGAAAAGCACAAATATCAAATCGCCATGCTGAGACTGTAAGTTAAGTAAACATATAATAAGCAACAAATGGGCAAAGAAAAATGAAAATTCATTTTCTGAGATAGTTGTTTATTTGAATTTACTTGACATTCTTCATAGAATTTAATTGTACACATATAGCATGAGCATAGTTGGACTCCAAACTTTCTATAGCCTCCCCATTAGAAGATATTATTTCTACGATAAGTGTGAGGCATTATTAAAATGTTTACACTATCACTTAACTAGGATGAAAGTAGTACAATTGAAAGGAGAAGATTATTGTATGACTCAAGGAATGCAATTTCGGGTACCGGAGCCATGTTGATCCATGGCCTAACCAGAATAGGTCCAAGCCAATCTACGTTGTATGCCTAAACATACTTGTGGTATCAAGTTCTATAGGGGGTGGGTGGGAAGAGAAGAGGAGGAAGAGAAGGCGGTGGAGGAAGAGGAAGAGGAAGAGAAGTCGCATGAGGAAGATTCGGAGGAGGAAGAGGAGGAAGTGTACCCAAAAAGAGTTCAGCGATGCATGATGGACGAGGGTGGATAGGTGGCAATGGATGGCAAAGGGCAAGATGCTCTATGCGTCAAGATGGAGAAGAAGGCTCACAATTTCATGATCCCTAATTGAATCGGCAGGTTTATATTTTAAAGATATGTTATCTTTAGTTGGACCAAATCAGACCGCCCGAAATGCAGATGGTCTTGCTCAGATCGATAAATACCGATCACCACAAATTGATCCAAGTAAAATTGCAAACTATGGAATGATTACTATTCCATCATGAGCCCACCGACAAGTTTAAACTTTAAAGATATATATTTTTAAATTGGATCTGACCAGATCGTCCAAAATGGGGATAGTTTATGCAATAGTTCATGCTCGGATCAAGTAAATACTGGTCCTAGGACGGACCGATCCCAACGAAATAGCAAACCATGGAACGACCACTATCCAACAAACTACAAATAGGTTATTACTAAGGTACAAGAATGGGAAATTGATTATCCAAACCTTAGGCATAATCAAGTTATTCCCTATTGTTTGCTACTTTGTAGAACAATAAATGATGTGCACTATCAACCATATTTGAGAAAGCACTAGAACAATCATTTTTGAAGAAGTCAACAAGATGACCTAAGGACACAAGAAGGAAAAAAGAAAAGTTTTACATGTAGCTTATTTCTGTAGTATAAAATATAAATAACAAAATCAGGTTGCCAAAGTGGACAAAACTCCAACCAATGGGGTAACTAGTAGAGGTTTTACAGTCTTCTCTACGGCAACAATAACAACAAAAAGACATAAAATAGAATAAAACAAAGCCATTTTTAGTCTTATCTGTGCGAATATGACTATTTTTGTTACTCAAACTTTGATAGCATAAACCACAAAGGAACGACCTTAACATGATGCCAAGGATTAATCTTATAGACTTATACATAACTAAAAGGGTCATAAAGATCTTGCATTGTTGACAAACAAGGAACCTTATGGTTTATAAGCATGCATGCCACATTTTGTTATTTAACTTCAAACTAGAGAATGCATCAGATGACTGCTGTGATAACTTTCTCTCTTCATGGGCCTAGGTCTTTCTATCTTGTGTTATTATCTCGCCAATTTCTTATCTGTGGGCATTTGCAGACCTTTCTGAACAAGCCAGTGTTACTTGGTTTTCTATCAGCCAGCAAAGCGATAGCCTTTCATTAGTCATCTAAAAGATGAGTGGCCATTGTACCATCTTATTGATGGCATGAGGATATTATTTATCAAACAAAGGTGACTCTTTTTCTAATCTCCAGAAAGTCAGTCACCTAAATCCCCTTAACAACATTACAAACACAAAGTTTGCTCTCTCACTCACTTGATTCCTCCAATCCTTTCACACCTTCAAACTATTAGTCAAAAGTAGGCTTCCTTGGCATGGTTGGGCTAGAAATTACTGCTTGATGCATCAACGAAGCGTGTGGAATCACTGTGAGGATTCGTATCGGATATTAGAACAATGCATTAAATATTTGTCCCTGAGCACCTCATGTTCCTTTCTTGTCTATGATATATGCTCACATTTCTAAGAGTCACAAAATGATTTTTAGCATATGCTTCTAGGCTTCACTATAGCAAGAAGACAGGTCACAGCATGATGACATGGCAAAAGGGCCTAAAATGAGGCAGGAGTTTTAGATCAAATAATATACCCTTAAAAGTTGAATCCACCATTAAAGAGCAGGAAAGGCCTGAAATTGGTTATATAACCTTTGGTACATAATGTTATTCAAATCACTGGAGAATCATACAAGGAGCATATTTATAATACTAATGGGGTGGCACACGCTACCATAAATTGATTAGCTAACAGATGGACTTGGATGAAGAGTGAGTATAACTCATGACCAACTTGCATCCCATGGATCTCTACAGTAGCAAAAACAAACAGGCCGAGTGTCTCTGTCGAGATATCTGATCTGATTGGTTAGTGTATTGTTGCATTCTAATATTAAAAAAAATAAAGCAAGTGTAGCACCCCATTAAGCAAACCTTTCAACTAAAATCCCTACACTGCAGCAAGACAACATGATCTATTATGTTAACTCTTAAATTTCAGCAAATCACCATTCAAATTAAGCCCTGCCGCAAAGTTTAACATCAAGAATCCTTATCCTTGAATCAAACTAGGTATTCTTATTCCCAACGTGATAACATACAAATTGAGTACCTGATTGCAGCGGTCGCAGGTGAAGGGCAGGAAATCGATCTGCCTGCAATCGCCAACGCTGCAATGCTTCCCGAGATGAGGGAATTCCGGCGTTCCCATCAAGAGAGTTGCGCACGGGGGAGGGTGGTTTGGTGTTGGCGGCGATGACGACGAAATAGACGGAAGGCGATCAATCGAGGAACGAAACGATTAATCTGAAAGAAGTCGAGATACAACCTTCTTCCTTCTCCCTCTCTTATAGTTCGTCCGACGCAGCTATTTGCCCTTTTCTGGTCGTCTTCAGAGTCGGCAAAACCGACCGCGTAAAGAAATTGAAAGAAATAATGCGTTTTCTGTTGAAAGCGTCCAAATATTCCGAATATATATATATATATATATATATATATATATATATATATATATATATATATAACTGCTAAAAAACCTTAAGTTAATATATATATAGATATATATATATATATATATAACTAATCATAAAATCCTATATTTTATATTTCTTATTTTCTATATTGAGCTTGTTATAATGGAAATCGAAATAAGTTAAACTCAATTACCTAACATATTTTAAAATTAATATTTTTTATATAATTTTATGATAATTAATTATCAAAATTTTGAGAATTTTAAAATAATATAATTCTAACAAAAATTATATATATTTTTAGTTTATGATGACGTAAGTGTAACTCGAATATAAAGGATCTGACTTGACTTAATCCAATCCAACGACGTAACATGCATTCGATTGAGCTTGAAACAATTTTGAAGGATATTATCAAGATTTTTAAAAAATAATACTCGATAAAAATTAAATATTTTTTCGATAAAATATCCAATTATATACATTTTTAGAATATAAAATAAAAAAAATTATTTCTCTAGAGAGACTCTTTAAGTTTTGGACTTTTACATGGAAGCCACTCCCGATTTGTACCGTAGGACAACCGTGCGCCCGTTGACGCCCGGCTTGGAAGACGACATGAGCAATTGGGCGTTTCGAACCGGTTCGCCAAAAAAACCAAACCAACTTGGTTTGCTTTGGTTTGGGAAAACACTTAATTTGACTGTTTGGAAGAAAAAAAAATGATTTTTTTTTGTTTCCATTCATAAATTAAGTTTTTTGGCGATCATTTCTTGAGTTTGTTAATCTGTGAGTGTAATCATCTGTCTCACCAGGTTTTGAATTTTTTGATTTTGGAAATATTTAATGTTTAATTAAGCATGGATTATTGGAAAGATTTGTTTGACCCAATTTATTGGCTTCACAAATGTAAATAAATTTGATATAATGTTATTTCATGTGCGAAGAAGTTATATTCTATCCGTTATGATACAACATGAATGATTGAATCAATTCATTATAATGGATTTATTTTAACTTAAGATGAGGTAATTGAAATATAGAATCATTTTGAACTATGTTGCACTCACTCAACTGAAGATAGTGTATTTGTAGTTCTTGAGTCTTAAAATTTAGATTGATTTATATTAGAAACAATGTATGTAATACAGTATCATATTAGTATTTCGAGATTGATTTGGTACGATACGGATACCCGCGTATTGAACGATACACCAGGATTTATTGAGTGATTTCTTCTTACTATAGCACTGTAATACTGCTACAATATATTACTATAGCACTGTAACATGATATATCCGACCACAACAAGCAGAGATGATAATAGAAATAATCTCATCGTTTAAAAAATAAAAGACTATACATAGAAATAAAATAAAAAGAATATATCAAAAAAATTATTATTATTATTTAAAAAATATTGAGAAAAATAATAGTATGCTTGTCTGTTCATGAAAAGGTGCCTCCGATAATGACGCCATTAAAAAAAGTATTTCCCAGATAAATTGCATTATTATTATTATTATTATTTTATGATCGTCAATTATCTTTTTTTCTCATCTTTTGGTTGTGTCGAAGAATCTTCCGCGTGGCAATATTACCTGAGCTCAATTTGGGTCCGAACCGACCTGCCTCATGAACGGCTCTACAAACCTGAGAAGGGTTTAAAACAATTCGGGCCCGTTCTTCTCCGGGCGCGTTTATATCCAAGAGAAGCGACGGCCGCACCGTCTCGGAGAAGAGAACCGACCGTCGCCCCGGAGTCTAATACACACTCGCCCTTCATGTCTCCCGCGGTGGAGTTTCACCAGGTTAGGAAGGAGAAGCCCAACAAGAAGAGGAAGAACAGGCCGAAACCCGACGTGGGTGCGGACGCCAACAGTGTCGAAGGCCCCGTACCGGTGGCGGAAGAGGAAGAAGTCCAACACGAAGAAGAGAACGAAGATAAGTGCCACCGGGACTCGGATGAGGAGAAGGACGATGCCCGCGAAGCGAGAGACGGAGATGACGTCGGTGACGGCGCGGAGGAGACGGCTCCCTCCGCCAAGAAGAAGAAAAAGGGATTTGGGATCTTGACTTCCGAGCCCTTCTCTCGGCTCCCCCTCTCCGATCTCACCGTGAAGGCCATCCAAGAGATGGGGTTTGAGAACATGACGCAGGTCACCTCTCCTCGATTGGATGCTCGAGACTTTGGTTTTTAGGATTTTTTTTTCAGTCTTTCCTTCTCTCGGAGTATTTTTATGTATTAATCTGTTTTACAATGATTTGAGAGTAGGAATCATTTGAAGCCGATGAAGTCTGACAATGTTGATTGCAGATTCAAGCTAGAGCGATACCACCTCTGTTGGCAGGGAAAGAGGTGATGGGTGCTGCCAGGACAGGTTCTGGAAAGACTCTTGCTTTCTTGATACCTGCAGTCGAGTTGCTGCATAATATCCATTTTATGCCTCGGAACGGCACTGGGGTTATCATTATCTGTCCAACAAGGGAGCTTGCCATTCAAGTAAGAATTATATTAGTTATCTAGTTGCTTAAAATATTCTTTTCTACTCCTTATTGACTTATTTGTTACTTCTTCTTGGTACTTACATTTTGTGATGCAACTAACTTAAACTAGTTTGGTTATATAAACAGATTTATGACTACTGAGTTACAGTATCCAACTGATATCAATATAAGAAAAGAAGAATGCACCTCGACTGTTGATGCTAATTCTTCTTCTTGCTCATGGATCTTAGCTAACTGTTGAAATCATATTACGAGTAAAGACAACGAGAACTACAGTGCTTTTTGTTTGGATTGATGGTCAGAGGAAATGAACCAGAAAGATCTTTTAGCACTTGATATTTTACATACATAAACTAAATGTAATTTAATCTTGATCCATTTTCTGGGAGGCATTCCTGTTGCCGGATAGGCACTTGACAACTTTGGTAGTAAATGATGCATTTGGCATTTGGAATCTTTTTTGACATAACAATATGTTACATGACATGTGTTTTTCTCCTTTCAATAAGCAATTATCTACTCCCACTACAAGTAATCTATTGTTGAGGCCTTTTATATGAGAGTCGTGTGAAGGACTCGAAGGTCAGAAACATTGAGTTATCTTCCTGCATGATGTCCAAATAGAAAGATTTTCTAACTTCTTTTGTGATAATTATGTTGCATCTCTTGAACTCAATCTTCTGTTATCTGGGCCTAGTAAATAGGGGTTGTGTAATTAAGCCGATATCTGTATCCTTGGAGTTAAGACGTTGAAGCATTAAATATGTAGAAAACTATTACTTGTGGGAGATTATGTTTCAAGGGACTTTCAACTGTTTCTTGATGCAACATCTACATTATATGGAGATACAGGAATTTATAAGAGATTTATGTAACTGTGTGATTGAAGTGTGTAAATGGGATGTCCATAACTTTGGTTGAAGTAGTTGGTCTTACATCATGAACAGCATTGAGTATATGATATTGCTATATTATACAATCGAGAAAAGAGAAGAAAAGCACATTTTTTTCTTTTTCTCCATGGCAGATATGTTTTTTTTTCTTATTGCCAAATTAAGTTAATTCTTGAAACCTTGCTAATTTTTGCATTGGCGTAGTTTGCATTCAGAGTGTTTCTTAATCTACTTGTCAATCTTTGGTGTAATTCTAGGCTAGTATTTTGGTTACATTGCAGACACATGCTGTGGCGAAGGATCTTTTGAAGTACCATTCACAGACTCTTGGTTTGGTTATTGGTGGTGCTGGACGAAAAGGGGAAGCTGATCATCTTGCTAAGGGGGTAAATTTATTGGTGGCTACACCTGGAAGGCTTTTGGACCATCTCAAAAACACCAAAGGATTCATTTACAAAAATCTGATGGTAAGTAATGTTTTTGTGTGAAAATTCTGATTTTTTTGTAGCCTATGTCTACATTTTATTCTTATATCTTGTTATTTTCATGATGCTATTGCATGTTATGTGTGATCAGACACCTGTTTGGATAAATCAAATGGGCAACAAATACTGATTTTGGTAGACCAAAGTACCCTAACCAATGATAGTCCACATGAGATGCATATACCTGGTAATTATTTAGTGGATATGCAGAATGTTGTAACATATCAGATATACCTCAGAAAGAATTGCATGAAAATATAACAACAGAAAACATGTCAAAATAAGGCATGCACACTGAGTAAAAGTGGCTGAAATTGCCATTGTATTTATTTTTTGTTGGAAGGGAAGAGAATCATATTACATCGAGTAACTAACTTCTACCCGATATGTCTTCACAAGCAAAATTGAGAAGCTCAAGTATGTAAGTTGTCAAACATGCCACAGTACCCAACATGGTCATTCTCACACCAACTACCAGTCCACTATGCAATTAGCCTCTCGAAAGTCAGATAATATCCTGAATAAGATGGAAATACATTCTAGGCAAAGCCGTCTTCCAAAGCCAAGTTACAACAGTCATGGAATTTCCCTTGACACTTGGTCTCATTAATCAAAAGACGTAGTATGCTTGTGTGCTACAATTCGAAGCCCATGCAAGCCCAGCAGCCAGCCTTTGGATACAAAAATTTACATGGATCAGAGCAAAGAGTATATCATCTTGGTAATACTGACAGTATTACCGATAGTGTTAGTAGTTTATTTATTGAATATTACCTTGTGTACCTTCGGTTAGATTGAAGTCACTCATGCTTCACATGTGCTACATTTCACTTTGTAGAAATGCATTCGCTGGAAATCAGTAATAAAAGCCATAATATAGAATAGTACCAGTCCAGAAACAGTGACAATGATGATTACTGTAGCAATAACAAGAATTTTCATAGTTGTAGTTACTAATGAAATAATAAGAGGAAGAAATGAGGAAGGATCTTGTGCTATGCCTATGAAAGAAGGAATACTTCTATAATCTAGTTAATCTTAATCTTATACTAAACTTACTTTATCGTCAGGTGGAATGACCTGTTATGATATTAATTACATGAAGTTTATCGTTTAGGATAATTTATCTCCTAGGATCCTTGTTTTTATTTTTTTATTCTTTCTTTCTCTGTTCCTTTTTCTCATGGTCGATGATCCTGTTTCTTTGCTGGTGGCAGAAATCTGAAATGACTGTTTCTAGGTTACAGGGCTTTGTACATTTGTCTATCAAGAGGGTCAGAGAACTATGTTTTCAAGAATGTGTTGTGTTTGACCTTTTCTACCCCTGAACCTGACGATAAATAGCTCTCCTTATTTTTTTCAGAAATTTTTGTTGAAGTTGTTTGAGATCATTAACTGATTGTGGTTGTATTCTTGCTGCTGGTGGCCAGATTGATAAACAGGATGAAGAAGGGGAGAAGAGGAAAGACTGAAGAAATAGAGGTGTGAGAGGACAGGATGGGAGAGGGAGGAGTGTGTAGAGATCTGCTTAACTAGTGTTCCTACTAATTTTTTCACTGTCCGTTCATCTCCTTCACTTGTCATACACCTGCTGTTTTTGATTGCTCCTAGTCTCTCACAGACTACCAGAGCTGAGCAAAGGGAAATTGGACAGTGGGTTGAGATTGGGATCAGAATTAGAAACATTTGCTTATACTCTTGAAGTCTGAACAGTAACTGAGGGATACTTTAAGTTCTGAACAGTAAATGGGGGATGAGCCTGCACGTATTGTGGCCCTAATGAGTCATGTATCTTAACAGTACATTAGCGATAAATGTTCTCTTTTGTCCATGTCTTAGAGGCCACCAAGAGGGATGATTGTTTTTGGGAGTAATAAGTGCCTGATGTAATAGTCCTTGTAATCAATCATGCAGGAAACAATGTGTACCGGAAACAAAAGAATATTTCACTTGAATAATGTCAGATTTTTGTTTGTAAAACTAAAGTGGTGAAGATACATGATTCCTTTGTTTTTAAATTTTAGGACATTTTTAGTTTTAAGATAGAGGGTGGGGTTTGGTACAATGATAAGGTTGTTCCCTTTTCCACTTAAGATACCAGAGATTAGAGTCGCAGAAAGAGTCTCTATATATCTAGAGGGAAGGTTGCATAAACTGATCCGACACCAAACCCACATTGATGGGAGCCTCGTCATTGGATGCTCTTTTAGTTTTTAAATGACATTTTTGCCGATCCAGATTTGTGTATACAATATGACTGATCCTATTGATCTCAATACTAATCCCAAGGTCGATTTCATTCCCAACCCTAAGCCCACAAACATTGTTATAAGGGTTACTTGATGCATGACGCTCTGACTAATTCTGATGTCCAGGGAGGATCAATGTATGTTTACCTGTTTGAGAGGCTGGTTCTGGGAGTTGAACCCTTGAGCTATATACCTTGCTAAAAATTGAAATATTTATGTTGATGTGTTGGGTGATCACCATCTTGAGGTCTGAGTCATAAATGAAGGTGTCTATCAACTATTATATCTCGATCCACAACCAATCAAACTGATATATTACTGGTATATATTGAGTGGTATACCCTCCAGTATCATTGGGAAAATAGTAAAAAACTAAATATTGGACAAGACCAACCTAAATGGTTTGGTATTGTTCACCTGTTGACCAATAAATGCCAGTCTATACTGGTCTCGCTGGTTTGAAGCCTTGCTATCAACATATCTTTGAGTGGGTCATATCAGTTTTTACCTTGTTAGTTAGTTACTTTGTGACTATAGCCAACCAGTTTGTGATCTCCCAGTTTACATCATCACTGGCATTTTTTCATCAATGGCTTATTTTCATTGTTACCCATGCATTTTGATCTTTTTCTAGCCTTTCAAGTTCTGATACTTGTGAAGTTTGCATGTTTGATCTTATCCAATAGGACCTAAACTTAAAAATATTGAAACTAAAATTTGTTCAACATTGTGAATAATTGTTTATCATGTAAATTTTCTCCAGATTTTGAAATGTTGATATTCATTTTGGCCCTTTTCCAAATATAGTTTCTTATAATTGATGAAGCTGATCGAATTTTGGAGGCTAACTTTGAGGAAGATATGAAGCAAATATTTAAGTGTTTGCCAAAGGTATGTTGGTCATTCTTATCCTAATCATTTACCTACTTTTTCTCGTTTCCGTATAGTTAAAACTTTGAAGTTAGGAGCTTTTAGTTACGGAAGTTGTTGTCTTCTCTTGCTATTATCTGTAAAATATATGGCTTTGACGAGTGGACTTTTTTCCTGAATTACTAATCCTATTACTTTATAAATAAATAATTAAATATTCTTGATTTGATTAAGAATATTGCTCTGCATAAAGCTTAGTGGTGGAAAAAGATTCCTATAACCGACGTCAAATAGTTAGAACATTATGGCTTGTTGTCATTTGATGTATTAAACCTATTGTTGCTTCTACTTCTTGTTAAAATGCCACGCCTTTATCCATTTATTTATTTTTCATTATGAGGGAATGTGCAAGCAGACAATTCAAACTCTGCTGAATATGGAAGCAACTAATATAAGCTGATGTCTGATGCTATTAGTATATGTGTTGGCATATGCCCATTGCAACAAGGGCTCTTTTTTCTTTAAATTATACTTTGAGAGGGTAATCCTCCAACTTACCGGAGAATAAACCAAATGAGGTAAGTGATAATAACTCAATAATATGATCAAGGGCTCAAATCTTACTTAATCTTTGTTGTATAGGCTGCCTATTAATGCTCACTAATTCTGACATGTCTAATTCTCAAAAGTGTTTTGGATTTTCCTCCCATGAAACATTTTGTAATTGACTAAAATAGTGGTGAAAACTTTGCCATAAGCTTCCTCCCTCTCTTATTGTCATGGTTGGCCTTTTTTATTGTCATAACCTGACCTGGTGGGATAACTGAATTGTTAACTTTGTCGAGTCCAAACAATTGATCAAAATGCTTAAGATAAGATTAACAGTAGTACACGCATTAGACCTTTATAAGTCAATCTTAGTTTTACCCCATATTCGATATGAGATTAATCGAGATGTTACAATCTCCCCCATATAAGGAATTGATGTTCTCGTCAAGGCCTAGCATAGTCCAGATTAAACTGTAGCATAGTGCATGCGAGATATAGTCCAGTGGTGTCTCCACGCCGTGATGTGTCCTCTTACCCTATCCACGGATAATCTTTTCCTACTCGAGCCCCTTACCATGCGCTAATACTTGATCGGCTTTGATACCAATTGTCATAACCAACCTTATGGGATAATTGGCCTGTTTACTTCATTGAACCCAAATCATCGGTCAAAATGCTTAAACTGAAGTTTGCAATATTACACTCAAAACCCTTATAACCTAATCTTAGTCTTAGCT
Organism: Musa acuminata AAA Group; assembly: GCF_036884655.1. NCBI lineage: Eukaryota > Viridiplantae > Streptophyta > Magnoliopsida > Zingiberales > Musaceae > Musa > Musa acuminata. Next base: position 5,795,882 of record NC_088333.1, read on the forward strand.
CACTTATGATGCAAGATTAATCTGGGTGTTACAACTAGTCACTCCAAGTGATGCATCTTAACCTAGACATTAACTTTTTAGCTTGATTGAGTGTAGACTATATCTTCCATTGTTTTTATTTTATTGTTTGCTTTAGGTGTAGATTAGACCTTTACTTTTAGAATTTTGAAGTATTTTTATTAGTATTTAGAGGTTACATGTGTCAAATAATACTTGAAAATATGAGAAGATGATATAGGATTCTTATCTCTAAAAGTTCAGTACGGGGTGATGATAAGTAGAATTGTTATCTTATAAAAAAGAAAAGTTTTAGCTTTAGGCGTCTCTAAGATTAGTTAATTCTTGCGTTATTATTTTTTTCTGACTGGAGTTCTTCCTGCTTCTAATTCCTCTTGATTTGCTTTTCTTATATACCTTTTGACTCCCTTTCTTGCTGTTTACTACTGAAATTGCTGCCCTATGCTCTGGATGCATGCATATCGGGCAGAGGTTGTTCTTTCATGGGGAAAGCCTGCTGGGAGATTCATTCTTGCTGTGCTAGGATTATTCCAGATGAGATATAATCAATAGGATGCCTTTACCACCAATATAGTCCTTGGTTAAGACCTTTTAATTTAGAAGCTTGGCCTTTGACCTAGTTGCCCTTGTTCCTTTCAATTTGAATGTTGTTCCTCGTTTTGAGAGTATTGCAATAGACTTTGTGCTTATCTTTTGCCCAGTAAATGTATAATTTGCTACTGGAGATGCTTTTTTTGTTATTGGATAATTTATGTAAATTTAATGTCTCACTGTAAACTCCTTTCGTGTTGTAATCATAGTTACTTACAAATTTAATGATTATTTGAGTTTTGCCTTGGATTTAGATTGATTCAAAGATCTCTTTGAATTTTGAGGTATTTCTGCAGTAGGATTCATCACCAACTGGAGCCGATACTAACTAGGGCTCATGAGCTGTTTCTCTTGTTGGAATATGACCTTTTGGATGGCTCATTGATTTCATATGTGGAGTGATGATTACTGCCTCGATCTCGAACATCTAAAATAAAAAGATTAACAAAACAGAAGTTTTTAGCTTTAACTTAATATAGTCAGATCTAAAATATTATTTAAAGTAATTAAATAAAATTTCAATGGAAGATAACTTTTGTAAAATTATATATATAATATATATGATGATTATATGTTGTTTAGCTTTAAAATAGTTTAATTTTAAACTTAATTTAAATGTTGGACTCTGATGTAACCATGTATCTAAAATTGGAGCAATAACCATAATGGAGGCTAAGATCCATGACACATGGGATACATATCTGAATCTGACCGACATAGGCCACTACAGTGGAAGGGTCATCACTCCTATAGTAGCCACAAATTTCTCTTTTAGCCTAGCTTTAGAGCAAAGGTGGTGGAGCCTGGTGTGCTCACAGCCTACACAGTAACCATTTGACGAAGATGATGTATTATTTCACATTCTCTTACTAAAGTTCATTGTGATGAAATTACTATAGCCTAATTATTTCTTTGATCTGATGACAAAACAACAAACTCACACATGGCTTTAAATGCTGATTCAGAATTCCATTTTATCTGAGAATTGTACACTATAATGATGAATTTGATCTATAATTGGTAACATCTTGTAATTTTTTTGTTGGTGCATATATGAAATATGGATCTTATAGCAGTTCTCTGTGTTATCAATATGCAGGCAAGGCAAACTGCCCTTTTTACTGCCACCCAAACCAAGCAGGTCTGCAGTTGGCATTGAGAACTTACCATAATGATCTTTAGTTATTTGGTCTAGTCGATGAATATTATATATTATGCAGGTTGAGGAATTTGCTTGTTTGTCATTTAAGGAAAAGCCAATATATGTTGGAGTTGATGATGGGAGGTCAAAGGTAAGTTCCAGATTTTCTCATCATTGTGATACTTATGCCTGTTATACTTAGTTAAAAATTTGATGATTCTGGTTGTTCTCAGGTCACTGTTGAAGGGTTGCAGCAAGGATATTGTGTAGTTCCAAGTAACAAAAGGTTTCTGGTCTTGTATGCTTTTCTGAAGAGAAACCTTTCGAAAAAGATAATGGTCTTCTTTTCTTCCTGCAACTCAGTCAAGTACCATTCAGAACTTCTCAGATATATTCAAATTGATTGTTTTGATATCCATGGAAAGCAAAAGCAGCAGAAACGCACAGCCACTTTTTTTGACTTCTGCAAGGCACAAAAGGGTATACTACTCTGCACTGATGTAGCTGCTCGGGGACTTGATATTCCTGCGGTGGTAAGTTTCATACTTCACTTATCGGTGGTAAGTTTCATACTTCACTTATTATGCTCTGAATTGTCTAATCCCCACACTGATTTGTAATTTGTCTGTAGGATTGGATTGTGCAATATGATCCTCCTGACGAACCAAAGGTGCGTGTTTAGGCAGATTGCACCATCTTGTTTTCCTTCTAGATGTTCTAAATTTGTATTCATTTTCAGGAGTACATTCACAGGGTTGGCCGGACAGCCCGTGGGGAGGGCAGCGAAGGCAATGCTTTGCTTTTCCTATTGCCTGAAGAGGTGCAATTCCTCCTCTATTTGAAGGTACATGACCTTGCATTAGCATTGCATTTGTTTTACTGCAGTGTTAAGATAATTAATTTGGTTGACTGTTTCTAATAGGAAGCAAAGGTACCTGTCAAGGAATACGAGTTTAATGAAAAGAAAGTGCCAAATTTGCAATCTCACCTGGTAACACTCTTATGTGACCATCTTATCGTCTAACTACTATATGCTTGTGTAGCACGACTAAGTTTCTCAATGTTATCCTGCAGGAGAAAATAGTGGGAGAAAACTACTTTCTAAGCCAGTCAGCTAAAGATGCATACAAATCCTATATTTTAGCCTACAATTCACATTCTATGAAGAATGTCTTTAATGTGCACCACCTCAATCTCAAGGTACCAATTAATTTAATGCTGATTGTATATGTTGCTACTTAGACATCTTATATAAACAAGCTCCTTTGTGTGCTGAACCTAGTCAAGTCCATTTATAAATTAACATGATGGTTCCAGCATATCTGACTTCTCTAAGTTTAATAAGGAGCATTAAAGTCCAAATTCCTGAAAAGGTCTCATGGTTAGAGGTTTTGTGTAATATAGTTAATCCTTAAGGCTCTAATCCATTATATTTTTGCATATTCTATAGCAAAAATTTGGTAAAATTCTAATCTACTGTTGTTCATGTCTTATAGATATTTGGTCTATGGTATTGATTTTGAGGATATTTGGGCTTTTCGACAGGATGTGGCTACTTCTCTTTGCTTTGTCTCACCCCCAAAGGTGAATTTAGATCTGGAAAGCAGTGCATCCAAGTTCAGGAAGAAGACGCACAAAATTGATGGAGGCCAACACGGCATCAGTGCAAGCAACCCCTATGGGAGACAGAAGGCTGATGATCAAAGACAGTTTGCACGATACTAAAGCTGGCTGTGGGAAGATGAAGAGTTTCTGGCATCCCACAAGCTGGAGTTGTACAAGTAGAGCTCCATCGAAGATAACTTAAAGCTAATAGATTCATTCTTGTGTAGTTTTGCATGCTACTACTGCCAAGGTATGGTTTTTGAGAAGCATCATAGTTTGGTGTAATGTTGGGGGTGCTGCATCTTTTTGCAGTGGCGGACTAACAATTGTAGTTCAAGTGAGAATCCAATGTTTTCTCGGTTGCATTATTTTTGACAACTGTAAGCAATTTTAAGAGTAGACGTGCATACAACACTAGAAGATAGAAGTCAACACCTGAGTTGCCAAATCGAGTTCTAGTATGGTAGTGTATACAGCATGACTAACATTATCAAGCTATGCCTGTAGATGGATTGTACATGTAGATAGAAGTTGCACTAGAAGATGCATGTATTAAGTAGCATTGTACTCTTCTAATTGTTATATGGGTTAAAAGTAACTCATTTAACCTGCATAATCTGCCACATATGTCTAAAGTTAGCTAGATTGAAATAATTTAACTGGTTATTCCAACCCCCAAATCTAACGCAGCCCTAAAATCTAGGCCCACATCTACAACAAGCTCAGAGTGACAAGCTGGTGAAAATTAGCCCTAAAATCTAGGCGAGCTTCTAAACCTTGTACTTGAGGCATTCATCTTTTTAGGAACATAATAACAAATCTTATAACTCGAGACTTGCCATCATATGATAAATCTAAATTCACCAACTTGGTAAGATATTTATTATGTACGTCTCAAGAACTCGAAACTAAAAAGCAAATAACCGTAAGGTTCAGGTGACAAACTCGACATCAACCCATGCTATTCGTCGACCAAGCGCGATATCACAACTTGGTTCAGGTGATACCACCGCTAGGGTTGAACGGTGCTGTCACCCAGCAAATTGCTAGCCCAATAAAAACTCGATCTAGCTTGTGAACTGACTCGTTTATGTAACCAAAACTTCGATTCATCCTTTGGCATCTTTTTAATTGATTGTCCAACATACTTACCAATCATGTATATGTGAACTGACGTACTATTTCTCGAACGGGGACGTGGTCGTATAGGGCAGCCTCGGGCTCGTCTTTATCTCTACCCGACTCCACCACGTCAGCGTTTATAAACCCTTCTTCCTTTGGACGGCAATTCGTTCCTTATCCCCTTCCTCACTCTCTCCGCCAAGAGGCCCGATGGCGCTCCGGTCCTTTTCGCCCGCTGCTTCCGCCCGATCCGTCCATTCAAGCCTCACTGCTGCTAGTCTTCTCCCATCAAGAACCGGCTCCATCATCAGAGCACCAGGTTTTCCACTGTACTCTCTCTCTCTCTCTGATTCTACAAGGTAAATGTTCGGAATGGGTGCATTGAGTACATATATATAGCTTCTGTTTCTGGATTATCTGACAAGTGAATGATATACGGAAAGAATTGATGCGGTAGCGGTAGCTTGTAGGTCAGGGATTTCAGTAGCCTTGCGGTAATTAGGCTGTGTGGTTGGTTTATAGCAACTATGCACGAGGAGATTGTAGAAGATTTGGAAGAGATGGGAATAGAAAAGCAGATGAATTTCGTCACATTGGCTTTATTTGGTTACTTTTATCTTAAATCATACTAGAACTAGAAGATTATTTCCTATTAGTGTGGTTAAAGGTTTTTTCATTTGTAATGAATCAGCCTTTTCTTATGTTGAAGTTGTATCAGATATCGCAACATTTAAGTTATTTTCTTGGAATCTGTTGACAAAACTCCCTTGAGCATAAACAATGGAGATGCCTTAGTACTGGTTGAAAATTTTATTAACTTTTGTTAGTCTCATGCTTCTTTTCTTTTCTACTTTTTCTGTTAGTACTGAGAAGTTTGTTGCTATTAATAGGTTTCATGAATAAGTAACAAGTTGCTCCATGGCAACAACTTAGGTATCTGTTGGAATTATAATTATACAGATAATGTGCTACCTATTGCAAAGATGTGGCACATTGAATAAGTTCTGACAATTGCTTCCAGTTATTCCCAGATGTCTTCCTTTTTTTGCTTTCTGAAATATGTGAGAACTAATTTTCTAGCTAGCTTTCTGATGTTTCAGATGTCTTTATGGAATTTGGTTGTCTAGCGAGCATAGTTGCATCCTTGTGTTCTCTTGATCTATTGACGTTATCTCAAAATCTGAAGTACAGAATATATGAAAATCCGATCTGGTAAACTTTGTTCTGCAAAGCCAATGCACACATTGGTATCACTCTTGAGCAAAACGAATTCTATCTTATAATACTATCCCTGCTGGACTGGAGAAAACCAACCATATGGTCTTTGTTTGAACCCATTAGATAACTGACTCGTTGCATGTCATATGCAAACAATAATGTTAGAAAAAGTCTTATCCTTTCTGGAGAAGACCATTGATCTTTGTTTGAAGCCATTACATATTGTGTCATATGCAAGCCTTTATGTATTGATCTTTGTTTGAAGCATACTTTTGTTTGCTTGAATATTCTCCTGATATCTGGCCTGTGCACATGATTCTCAAAGGTCTTTGGTTTATTGTAACCGTGATGTGCACCCTTCCCTTTATCGAATTGGCTGGTCATTATTGTACTCCATCAACTAATTAATTCATGAGCACATTCAAACAATGGTTCTTTATGCAGATACTAGGAATTGGATCTTCAAATCTTGGGACACAGAAGGACATATTCCAAGTTTACAAATTACAAAAATAGTTTTGTCTAGCTATAAGGTGGTTGTGATATGCACAAAATATACAATTTTGAGTAAATAGTGACTACTGACAAATTATGATGGCATTAAATTTTATTGAGCAAATAGGATTGGCAACAACTAGAGAGTGAAATTCTAGGTTCAATATAGGATTTCAGATATAACTTGTAATTGTGTCTATTTAATTGATTGATTTATTTTTTTATTATAAACATACAATCAGACAATTGATGATGATGCTTTATACTGATATAAAGCTACCAATTGCTCCTCATTAGGCTAATTGTATCCTATCGACAATTCTATAGTGGGTGGTCAAATGCTTGGTACAGTCTTCAAGTATCTGATGCAACACATGGAAAAATTCTTCTTGTGCTGACCTGTTCAGATTATTAAATTAAGCTCCATGCTGATAGAAATTTAAGATTTGTCACAAAATTTAAAGGATTCAGCATAATCTTTAAAATTTAAATGTGATTGCCCTCTATAGTTTGTGTAATGCTTTGGTAAATTTGCTTCACATGATTGGTCCACATTTTTTTCTTTTTTTGTTGATGTGAATTGTGCATGGTGCTATTTTATCCATAGAACTTCATCAAGTGTCAATTTTTTAAGGAAATCCTCACTTCGGCTCTCTCTGAGATGTGAGAGAAATTCTACAGATGTGTCCAATCATTCTGACCTTATTTTACACACTGAAATTGAGTTTATTACTTCTGATCATGATAATGGAAGACCAATCAACCCTTGATTTGTTACCATTCAGAAGGTACATATACACTTTCTAAATACTTGTCATTCTCAGAGTTTCTAAGCATAGTCTTCTGCAGAACCCTCTGTGTTTGGTTTATCTCACCTATAACACTATTAGCTTCTTTAGATATTTTCTATTTTCTCTTTCAAGTGCCTCTTGGGCTTCTAGTCCATCAGTTAGTAAAAATTTTATTCAGACTATTACAAATTATGAAAAGAGAGGAAATATAAAAAATTGAAGACAGGTCAAGGAGGGTATGAGCATTTACTCTCATAAAGAAAATCTCAGAATCTATTTTGCTGTATCTAGCTGAAAATGTGTCTCATTATTCCTATAATCCTCTCTAATTTCTGACTAATTCAAAGTCCATGACAAGGAAACTACTCAACTATATCACAAAATACTTGTGAATGATTAGGTGCTTAAGTCAACCAATAGAAAAAAAGAAACTTGAAATGTAGTACTGGTTATGAATCATGCATCAGTATAGGCTTGTCATACTTTCTCTTCTAGCACTTCTGGTAAAATTGTTTCCATTTAGAGTGTGAACAGAAACAATCACTATAAAGGTCCTTCTTTATGTACAGGAAATATCCATGGTGGTAATATTTCTTTGGGTAAACACATGTCCTCATTGAGCTCATCTTCAAATTACGTAAGACTACAGGAGGGAGTAAATGCATTCTTTAGTAGTCTTTTGGTATCTAGAAACTCTAAGAGAAGGTAAGTGTCTTTGATGTGAAGAATTTATGTCACTTTCTTCAAAATTCAATGTTATCACTTTCCATGGCATGTTCTTGGTATACTCAGGGCAAGAGTCATAAGGTGTGCAACCATTGAAGAAATTGAAGCTGAGAAATCTGTGATTGAGAAGGATGCTGTAAGTTTCATTATTACAATTAGATGTATGTTATCCTTGCAACTTATGATTACATCAGGTTTTCAAGGTCATAAGTTCAAATGTTTTACAGAAAGAAAGGATGGAAAAGACCATTGAAACAGTTCGAGCAAGTTTCAATGCAGTGAGGACAGGGAGAGCAAATCCTTCCATGCTTGATCGAGTTGAGGTTAATTAATCTGACATATGGCTTATTTCTGCCATCTTCTTTGTGTTTCATCTTGATTTTAGTGTTGTACTTAACAAGGGTATAAGGCCTTCACATCTTTATGTTAAACAAAGCAGGTGGCAGTTTATTTGTGGCTTTGATATTGGATTTGTCATTTTTACTTTTTAGGACCCAAACGTACATTCTTTTAGAAGTAAGCAGTTGTTTGGTAGTAGTTGATTTAATTTCACTTTGTCTCTTCACCTCATTTATTAATTCTGCACGGATATACCAGATCTTGTAGCTTGATGCATTTTCTGCTATCTTTATTGAACTTCTTTTTTACAAGGAACTGTAGATCTTGAACCCTGATGGAAACCTTTTTGCCTATTATACCAATTATGTTCGATATAGTATAACAAATGCATTTCTGTATTTTTTTTTTGCATTCTTCAATTTATTTGACTGGTTAAAAGGTTGTTTTTGGCATGAAGGTTCAATTTTCTTCCAGGTTGAGTATTATGGAAGTCCTGTCAGCTTGAAGAGCATAGCACAAATCAGCACACCAGATGGGAGCACTCTTCTGGTTCAGCCATATGACAAATCTAGGTATACTTTTCAGTTCTCCAAAATTTTTGTTTATGTTTTGTAATACTTGTAGGGGTCTTAACAAGTTTAAACTTTCAGCTTAAAAGCTGTTGAGAAGGCAATAGTAAGTTCTGACATTGGGTTGACGCCAAACAATGATGGAGAAGTGATACGACTAAGCATCCCTCAACTAACGTCTGAGCGTAGGAAGGTTTGTGTATTTGTCTTGTTTTTTAACTGGAAAATGTCTTATCTATTAGAAAGCTAATATGCTTAAGAGAAAAATCCTTGCAAACAAATATGCTTTTAAGATGTTTTTATCCTTATACTTCCAGCTATGCATCATGCCACTTCTGTTTCACCTGGTCATAGTTTGTTGTTATCTTTTACTATACACATTATCTTTAGAAAGGAATTAAAAATTTTGACATAGTTTGGGTTTTGAGCTTAATAAGATAATTGCAAAAGTTGTAACAATGCTGTTTTTGCTATAAATGCATTAATTTTTACACACATTTGAACACAAGAAGTCTGTCTGTTTTAGGTTCAGATCATCAATTATTTTGCCTGGTATTCATATAGAAGATTATTTGTATCTTGATAAACTTGACTTTTTTTCCATATTTTTTATTGCTGTAAGCTTCTTGCATCTCATGGTTTGCTACAAATAGTCATTTAACTATTTGTTGTTCTTTTGGGAAAGGTAAAAAGACTATGTTCCTGAATCATGAAATTTTACAAAGTTGAATTTTAACTGAGGACCCATGTATGAGAATATATTACCTTCTCTGCACTTCATATACTAACATATCACTTGTCTAAAACCTAAGGAATGCTTTGATCCATACACTAATAATGCTATAACAGTATAACTAATATCAAAAGTTTTCAATATAGAGACTCCTTAATACAATTTATTAAGGCTCTACTATCTCTGGCATAATATCTGAAAGTCCCTGCATTCTGCTGTTCCCATAAGAAGAAGACTGTTATTTCCAAAAGACATTTACCACATTGGTTTCCATTTTGTTGCCTTTAAAGTGACGAGGGAACTAATCAACTTTCTTATCAAGGGTCAGACTCATCTATAATCCAACATTGACTCCTAATTCTCTTGTGTATCTACAAGTTAACAAATAGATGAACAGCACAACTTGAATATGGCAGAACTCCCTTGTCGAGCAGATTATTCTTTAAGCTTGTCCCTAACAGCCAACCAAAGTATGAAAACAAATTCAGATATTCTAGCATGGAACCTGGTCACTTTGTGCCAACACGCCGGAGCAATCTTCTCTCTCATACCTTCCTCTACAGTTCTGAGTTCTGACAAATATTTGCCCATTCAAGGAATCTATTTACTTTATCTACTGCTTGAATGATGATGATAGGTTGACAAGGTTACCTAAAATGACTATCCTAGAGAAGAATGGACACAAAGGGTTAACTAAAAAAGAAACTGAAGGTACTTAACAATGTTTGACTATTTCTAAATAGGTGATAAGATGTAGAATGACTTTCTTTTGTCCGTTTATATTTTGCTACTATGGCATAAGCATGAAACATGATGTAGAAAGATGATATTTCACATCATGAGCAAAAGGGAATCCTAGGTCATTATTGGAAGTTTAATAATCATAAGGTTATTCCTTTAAGATCTGATTGATCAGGGTTCAAATCAATGTTCACAATTTCGTGTATTGGTCCTGTACCATTCAGGGCTCGAATGATTTCGGTCTATACTAGTGTTCTAAGTGTTGGTACGTCGGTATGTGTTGAGTGTTGATACACCGATACATACTATTTGTTGATACATCTGTATATATTGAGCTTTAAAAAAAACTCAAAAAGAATTGAACAAATAGAGAAAGAAACTACCCAGTACAAGGCCTGTATCGTCCTGTACCAGCCGACACAGGTCTTGTACCAAGCTTATATGGCGGTACAGGTACCGTGTTGGACAGTACCGGCCTTATACTGGGTCTGCTTGGATTACTCTTGTTCACATACTGATAAGCTGTCGGATCAATAAATACATTTATAGTTGCAAACCTTGGTTGAAATCACATCAATTCTCTTCCTAATTGTAAGAGTAAGATTGCCTACATTGATCCTCCTGTACCTTCCAGCACTTGCATTGGTGGGAGATGTGTGAATTAGGTTCACCCTAGTTATTGGGTAGGTATAATGTTTCCTCTTTTACATGCCAACTGGAAGTTAAATAGAAATTGTTTTACCTATGTGTGAACATCTCTAGGATGCACAAGCTGTAAGCTTCTAGAAGATTTATAGATGTGTTGGTGAACAAGTTGTCTTCAATTAATTGACAAGTTATGTGTGATAATAACAAAATTGAAGGAGAAAACTAAGGTTTAAGACAAGAATATTTTTATTTCCCAATTGACCATAGTATTATGGTCGATGATATATTTTAGGGTTAAATTAGGACATGGATGAACTGAGGTCTGAGATTGGGTACTTTGGGATAAGAGGGTAGGTTATACAACCTCGGATGAACTAATTGACCATTGGGTGTTCAAGAGCCATCCTTTAACTAGTGCAACATTGATGTTATTGGTGTTCATACAAAATTGATGAATTCCTCATCATTCTTTAAGAAATTAGATATGAACTTATGAGTCAAAATTAACCCAACCCGTCTTGCACTTACGATTTAACAAGATTCAGAGGAACTTGCTAATAAAAAGTTTTTTTTTCATAATTAACTAAATTGATGCCTTCTGAAACTTGCTTAAATTTTAGATTTGCCAAGCTATTTCCTGATCTTTTCACGTTAACTGCAGGAGTTATCAAAAGTTGTTGCTAAACTGACCGAGGAAGGAAAGGTACATCTCTTCAACATATGCTTCACCACTGAAGTGCTATGTCAATATCTTTTTATGTGGATTTTGCAATTTCTCATTGATTAATTTTCTCAACTACAAACATCTCTTTTCTGTAATTTTGTTGGATACTTTTATTACTATTTGGAATTATGAAACAAGTTGAAACTTAGAATTTGAATATTTGCTATATTCACTTATTTTTTCACAAGGCTTGACATTTATCTTGCCAGAAATTGTTAATCTGGGTAGAACGTTTGCTTAAAGTCTTCCAGATTAACATATATTAATTGCTTTACCATGTACCCAATACTTTTTGGAATATTCTATAAATTGCTCATCTGTCAATGAATTTGAGGCTTACCTTGTCAATCAGCTACTACCTAGGGTACTCGAATATTCTACATGCAAGTTGTGTCAAAGTTTGTGGTTGTTCTTTGGTTATGTATTGCATGGTCTGCAGTACCGGACCGTACCGCTAGGCTTCCGGTACGCGGACACGCCTGAATATATCGCTCGGTACACCTGGGTGTACCGCTCGGTATACCGTACCATACTGGTACCGAGGTCAGGTCAAAACTCCGGTACGGTACGATATTGCAGACCTTGATGTATTGTACCTTTTTTTTTTTTGCATCTAATTCTATGGTAAGCCAATCTAATTCTAGAGAGAGGGAGGAGGAAAGCCAAGACAGGGCTCAATAATTGACAAATTGATCCTAAAATGTTTGACAAATTTGATAATAGATGATTGATATTACTTTTTGCAGAAGTTGTTGCATCAATTAGTCATTTTCTCCATCAAAGGGCGTTCGTATCATTCAAGGTAAGTTTTGGGTTGTCAGAACTTGTAGAGTCCCTTTTTGACCAAAATGCCTTTCCATTATAGCTGCAGGGAAGAGCATGTAAACTTTTGAGGGGGCAACATTTTACCTATAGTGATTGGTCAAGTCACTATGATCGGTCACATTAAGAGCAAAAGGAGTGATAGCATCCTCCTCTACTAGTGGCAGCATAGGCCTGTTTTGGCCCAGGCTAGCATGTTGTGATGCCTGGCTGGATACTGTGAACCCTTCCCTGAAATCAACCGGGCTGTGCCAGGCGTAGCTCAAATTGCATGGCGGGTGGCCTTTACCCGGCAATGACATTTTCTAGTTAGCTGTTTTACACACAGTTTGTCAATAGGAAGTTACTGCCATGGGGATCAATGGATGATGTACAAGTTTAACTCATTTTTATTAGATTTAAGCCAAAATCTACTTCTGGAAATCTCTTAGTGTCACTTGAAACTGAGATCCGTCATACTAAACATGGTTGGCAGCAATTATGGAGAAGTAGCTGAACTGCTGTTTTTCAGTTTGCATATCCTTTCAATGTTTGAAGTTGTAAACATTGAGCTTCCTGTTTTATCATCAAGTATGCATTTTTTTTGGCATGAAAGATTTCTGTTCTTGCATTTTTTAATCAAAATCATCCCTTCAGAGTTTAATGCATGTGCTTCAACATACAAATGCATGAGTAACAGGTATATACCTATGAAGAACTATCTCCAATATAGAAAAATATTGAGAATATATTGAGACAATGACAAACAAAAGGAGGTACTTTGCAAGTGATGGTAGTTTCACTTTCGAATGTTTATCAAGCTTGCTACAGTTACCTGCAGCATGAATTTAATATTGACAAAGGCATGTACTTTCACGTAATCTAGACACTAGTGAGATATTGAGTCTCATTAATGTCACTTTATTCAACATTAGCATCATGTGTTGGGGTTTATTGCAGTAATAGTGTCTACTGTTGATTATTACATAATGCTTTCAAGTATATTCCATTCAATTTTCTTTTTTATATATTTTGCAGGTAGCTGTAAGGAATATACGGAGAGATGCAATTAAAGCCTACGAGAAACTTGAGAAAGTTTGTATCTCTGAATTAAAGCCATACTGGGTGTTTATATGTCTATAAACTCCTATTTGTCAGCGTCTAATCTCCATTTTTCATGGATGTCTTTCAGGAGAAAAAACTCTCTGAAGATATTGTTAAAGATTTATCAAGCGATCTCCAGGTAAGTGTCATACCATTAATATTATGCTGCTACATAAATCTTTGCTGATTGTTGCTTGTATCCTCAAAAATGTTTCTCGGAGATGCTAAAATATGAATGAGTGCTCATGGGGCTTAAATATACACTTGTCTGATCATTTGCAGAAAGTGACTGATGAGTACATGAAGAAGATTGAGACCATTCAAAAACAAAAGGAAAAGGTATGTAGTCTAAAAATTGTTGGCATCAAGTTTTAGTGTGTTCATTGAATGTGCTTGATGTGCATGCACATATCCACATGAAATAAGGTTCTTTTTGTGAATGAATAATTTGATTCCCTCATTTGTCATGAATTAAAGTTTATAAATAATACATAGGAAGGATACAAATCCAAAGAAGGAAAATAAAACTATCTATTCTAATTAGGAGCATAACTACATAATTGATTACATAAATCTTAGATCACTTTTAGAATCTATTTAAGAAACAAAAATGTTGTGTGTGTTTCTCCAACACTACCCTGCAAACGGTTGCAAATATGTCTTGCAATCCAAGTTTGTCCAGTGATTGATGGAACAGACCTGGTAAAAGCTTTCGTCAAAACATCAACTGGTTGTTTTGTGGATTAAATAGAAGGCATGCAGATTTGTCCCTTGTCCAACTTTTTTTTAATGAAATGCCAATCAATTTCCACATGTTTGTTTCCATCATGGTGAACTGCGTCATGGACAATATTTATTGTTGCTTTCTTGTCAGCAACATAAGATTACTTTGATCTTTTTTAAGTTTGTAATTGTTAACCTTTGCAAAATTAGGTCACAAATCCCTAATGCCATGGTCCTAAATTCAGCTTTTGCTCTTGAACCGGTCACCACTGATTGCTTCTTGCTCCTCCAAGTGACTATATATTCTCCTAGAGATGTGCAGTGATCTGTGGTTGATCTGCTAACTTTAATGGATCCAACTCAATTTGACTATATATTTTCAAGTTGTTTATTTGTTCTGGTTGGCCATCATGAATCTTGCTCAGATTAGTTATCTGTGTCAGTCTTTTCCTCTTTTTTTTCCTTCATTTGGGAAGAAACCGTTGAATATCCACCAACCAAGAAACATTATAATGACATTTTGTGCTCACATATGGATTTCATATCTTAAACAGAGTGTCAAATTCACACTGTTCTTACATTGGCACTTTCATTCTTTGAAATCATGTCAAGGGATACTTAGAATTGAAACATGCACTAATGACATTATGTGCTTGTTGTTATTAATAATATTTTAGTTTGATAAGACCAGAACAAAATGAAGTCTATGCTAAAGACGATAAAGAGGAGTAGGAATTTAAGGGTTTTATAACAACTAGTCGAATACAATGGAATGCAACTATGCAGATTTGGTAAAATCATAAGCAAAGAAACATACATATGGTCAAAAGAGATGATCAAGTAGTACCAAAAAGCTAAAAGCTTACTGATTGCAAATCCATCATTTAGTGAATGATAAGCGGAGATTTGAAGAGATTGTTGTTTACTACAGGACAATTAAAGCAGTAAGAATTTGAGTTTGATTTTGTGCTAGCATATGACACCAATTAAACAATGCATATTCAAGAAGAAAAGGAAATACACCCTTAAGAGTATTGGATAACTTGGTCCTTGATGGAGCTAAGTGGCTGGAAGACTACGTAATCAAATCAGAGTATTTAAACTTTTTATGTTTCTCCTTTTCTCCCACCCGCTGATGAATTAGAACTAATCTCATAAGATATCGATCTGACACAAGCTAATTAGGTGATATTCTTTTTTAGATGAGAAACTTGCTAATTAAAGTTGTTTGGCCTCATTGTCTGTCTCTCTACCAATGATAGACGTGTCTATGCTAGAAAGTTTTTTATATGATAATATTTTATTTTTTGCTTACACACGTGAATAATTTTAATATATAAAGTGTCAAAGAAATTTGTATAGCTTTATTATCTGACGCGGGAGGCTGAGTTTTGACGTACCTCGTAACTGTTCTATGGTAATATATCAAAGATTGTCAAGCTACTCTTCTGGAATCTGGATTATAATTATTTTGAAGAGGGGAAAGTTTCAGATCAATTTAACCGTCATCAGTGTATTATTTACACATCTCAAAGCTCACATACTTCAGATCGGATTGTCAACTATGTTCTCGTAGGCAACTTCCCTATTGAAAAATTAATTTCGCCCATGTTATTTGCATATTATGCTGATAGAAAGTTTGACTGCTTTGTCTTTATACTCATTAAATCTAATGTATAAACTATGCTATTAAACTCTGGTGTATTATACATCCTCGCCTGCCTTCTTGCTTTGAATCATCATTTATAATGTTCCCTCGAGTTGTTTTGACATCTTCTGTTCCTGTGCACAGGAACTGCTATCTGTATAACTCTATAAGAAGCATGCGCAGCGGATGATGCCATTCGTTAGCAATGTAAGCTATTATGCCTGTTTCCCACCGTATGTTTTCTACTTATACCATGATAGTCAATGAATTTTACCAATTACGGAACGATCTGAGTTGTTTTTTCTCCCCTTGTGCAATTGGATTCTTTGAAACAGCTGATCATGGTCATGGTAGTACGTGAACACCTGCATCCGAATGGATTCTGGTGAGGACCAAAGTCGGCTGCTAAAAGTTGCTGCAGTGGATCACCGTAAACGATGTCTCTGTTCTTATCATCTTTCTTGAACAACTCATACTCCAAATATTATTACCATGAAAGAGCTTATCCATTGTGATTGTGCCATGGTGCTCGTGTTCTGTAGATGTTGTAAGCTGCCACCCAAATCGATTTGTGGAAACGCAGATTTTGGTTCTCTTCGTTGTCTAAATTAAGCAAAGATATCAACAAAAATGTTTCCTAGATTAGTAATAATAATAATAATTAAACAGGGATATTTTGCATTCAAGAGTCGAAACTCATGTCTTTTACTAAATAGATTATTCCAACTCTTTTAATTTTCTATAGTCTATCAAACTTGTTTTATCCTTCTGCATTTTCGATGTGACTCAGATAGCAACCGAGTCGCACGTTATCGTGACGTAAGTTGGGGCTGAGGTCGTGACTCATCCATCCTCTTGGGCCGATGGCGCATCGATCGATTGTACGCGAAAGAGCCCGCACTCATTGCAGTCCACGTAACTTCCAGGGTGGTGCGATGCAGCAGCAGCAGCGGCAGCAAGTGGGAGGAGGACAGGGAGTGGAGGGCGCCTCCGTCTCCAATCCAAAACCTTCTTTGAGAAATGCCGGTGTCAGAGGGAGGCGGGAGAGGGAATGATGGATATACTGGCCGCCATCATCACCTCCACGGAACGCCGCGCCTGCGGTGGCCGACCCCCGAGCAAATCTCGCTCACGCGCACGAATCAAATCATCCTCAGGAACCGAGCGAGGCGGGAGCGGAGGCTCCATTCCCCTCACTTTTTCTCTCTTGTGGTCTCCTTCCGAATGACACCACCACCATGCACGCACGCTTCCCTTTCCTCCTCCCCACATACATCCACCGCTGTTGCTCGCCCCGGAGTGCAGGAGGCATTATTATACCCTTTCCCCAACCCAGCCCACCATGTGCCATAAAATAATGACTCGTATGCTCTCCGAGTACACAGAGTCGCAGAATGATCTCGAGCTCGTCTCGTTCCAAGTCACCCAAATCATTCCCTCGTCCACTCCCACTCCCCACTCCTCCCGTCTCTTTCCCTCTATATATCCCCTGTGCTCGTCTTCTTGGTGGAGAAGCACGCTTGACATCTCCAGCTCACATGGGTGACATCTCCAGCTCTAATGGGAACGGGAGCGGCCTGCTGGGTGATGGTAGGAGAAAGAGCTGTTGGTACGAAGAGGAGATCGAGCAGAACCTGAGATGGTGCTTTGCTCTTAACAGGTAATCGATTAATATCTTGCCTCTACTGATGCCGAGGATACACTTTCTCTTCTCTGTCTCGGCTTGGAGTAGGATGAGGTTTCGCAAGCTTTGCGCTTAGGACATGATCGTTCTGACTGTGTCGACGCAAAATGGTTGCAGCATTTTGCATACAGGATCCTCGCAGTATCAGGACATCGCTTTACTTGACACGAAGCCCTTCGGCAAGGTCAGTATCTGCCTGACTCCCATTATATAGCTAGTAGCAATAATACATCTCTTGGTTCTTGACCTCCACTTGTTCTCTTCCTTGTCTACCAACCGCAGGCTCTAGTTCTTGATGGAAAGCTGCAGAGTGCTGAAATGGACGAGTTCATTTACCATGAATCCCTGGTTCATCCAGCCCTCCTGCACCACCAGAAGTACCGCTCTCTCTCGATCACCCCTAGCAAACATGACTCGTGATGCTGGTTCTGCAATTACGATATAACATGGTTTGTACTTTTTCTCTGTCAGCCCTAAGCACATCTTTATAATGGGTGGAGGTGAGGGGTCTACGGCGAGAGAAATACTCAGGCACAGGACAGTGGAGAGGGTGGTCATGTGTGACATAGATCAGGTAATCTTCCTCGTTGCAGTATGCACACGCCAGGATATATGGATATATCTTCTGATGCATTGTGTTGACGGCAGGAAGTGGTAGATTTCTGCAAATCGCATCTGCTTGCCAACAAAGAAGCCTTCTTCGATCCCAGACTCCACGTTGTAATAAATGATGCTAGGTAATCTCATGTTCCAAGACGCAATAGCTATGATTCGTGGGTCGATAATGATGCTACTAAGATCGTTGCAGAGCCGAGTTGGAGAAGAGGAAGGACAAGTTCGACGTGATAGTGGGAGATCTGGCTGATCCGATCGAAGGAGGCCCCTGCTACAAGCTCTATACCAAATCTTTCTACGAGGAGACGCTCAAACCCAGACTCAACCAGGGTGGAATCTTTGTCACTCAGGTGTGCAGCGGATCTATATCTTAGTACCCTTCCTCGACTTCCAATTCTGACACTGTTCTCCCCTGTTTGCAGGCAGGGCCTGCAGGAGTCTTTTCACATACAGAGGTTTTCTCCTGCATCTACAACACGCTAAGACATGTCTTCAGATGTGAGTGGTGTCACCGATTACATTCGATTCGGAACCGTGGTGTGGTCGGATCTACTTACTCGTTAAGCTGATGACTGCTTTTGTCTGTAGATGTTGTGCCTTACTCTGCTCACATTCCCTCGTATGCCGACACATGGGGTTGGGTGATGGTAAGAAACGCCGACACCTCCATCTGCTTAATGCATGTATGCATGCATGCAGTTTGCCCAATTTTTTCGTGAGCTCAGACATCTTGAACTGACATCTGCAGGCATCTGATTCCCCGTTCACTCTCGACGCCGAGAAGCTCGACTCACGGATTCGGCAGCGGATCGAAGGAGAGAACAGATACGTCGATGGGGAAACCTTTGCTTCGGCTTCTATCTTGAGCAAAGCTGTCAGGAAATCGTAAGGCCTTCTGCCATCTGCGCTTGTTGCTCGGGAACTGCAACTCTAAGGGGCTTGTCTTTGCAGGCTGGCAAAGGAGACGCAGTTGTACACGGAAGGCACGGCCAAGTTCATCTATGGCCATGGAAACTGCACCAACATCGCATCTACGTGAGTCCACCCACGGAAGGGGGAGGAGTTGGGAGGCCAAAGCGACGACTGAGAGAAGAAATAGCAGAGACAGTACCCTTTTTTTGCAGTCCCTTAGTAGTCATTTGCATTGGGTACAATAAAATGCTGGCGTTAGTGAGATAGTACCTCTTTTTGGCTTGTGTAATCTTTGGTGCTCGAAGCTCATGGTGTCTTTTATATGCCAATTGTCATAATGACAAGTAAGATTAAGCTTATTACACTGTTGAACAACTCCTAATCTTAGGTTGAGCTCCTTTTAAGGGTTGATGTTTGGTGTGAAACATAAAAATCATAATATGTTATTTATTATATAAAAAAAATTAATATTAAAAATTAAAATCAAAATTTATAATGTATATTTTTCAATGCTGCTTGGAAAGTTTTTCTTTAATCTATATGCGCATCGATCCGAAAGCTACAATAATATCGATTTGTAAGAAAAGTTAGACTCATATTTTTTTCTCATCTTATCTTATCATTCACCGTGACTAAGTGAAGACAGAAAGAAAATCTATAATTTGTAATATCTTAATAATTAATTGTGTTTGAATTATTTCATTCCTAGGTGATCATATCCTTTTATAAAAGAGATCAGAGAATCTCGAATGAATAATTAAGAGAGTTTCTTCTATGAAAATCATCTCCTCAAAAATTCTATTATAATTTTTTTTATTAATCGATAACTATAATCAAAATTCAATCGTATCTATAATATATCTTATCGAATCAGATAGAATTACAAAGATGATCTAAGAGTAAATATATGAAGTAATTATAAGTTTGTAGTTGCTTCACTTTAGCAATCTTATTTACCTCTACCAAATATTTACATTAAATTATAAAAATAATATTTTAAAATTTTCTAGTCTTGAGGATAAATCATGTCCTTATTATAGTTCAAATTATAGATAAAAATTTCAATTAACTTAAATCGAATCCTAAATCAAGAATGGTGCGTATAAACATAAAGTAGTGAAACACGAAGATGGAGAGTTGGTAAAATATGTAGTGGATGTGCAATAAAAAGTCTCTCATGCAGAAGCATTCCTAAAAGCGAAAAATAATAAATGGCATAAGCATCATGTTGAATATACATACTATCCCTTTTATTTATTGGTCTCTTGGTTTGGTGGGTGATACATATAGTAGGATGATGGAATAGCTTCTGTTGTCAACGCATCATTTATGGCTAATTTTAGGTTTGTTGTGACGTGACACAAAATATCTATCCTTCCATGGGGATTAATAGTAATATACATTCTCTTCAAGTTAGAATATAAACAAATCAATTTGACTAAGTTAGATTGAAATGTCTTGATAAAAGAACCTTTTTTTCATTTGGATTGAGTTGTTATGCACCGATCTTACGCTGAACCCGACTAGTAATTTGTTATGCATCGATTCTGACTTTATGTCGTACGATATGGTATTTCATGTCTTGATTCAACGATCGTAAAAATTTATATATATTAAAAAAAAATCTATCATCAACTAATTGACAAATTTTACCCACACTGATTTTTCTTCGTATACTTGATATGAGTATTGGTTTCGAAACCTCAATATGTTTTTTTTTAAGTTACTTTTATTTAAAAATAATACGATTATAACTCGTAACATCGATATATAACAAAAACGTAAAAAAATGATCAAGCCATTGATTGGTTCATAAGAAAGAAGATTTGATAGAGAACGTGAATTTAGCCGACCAATCGAAATTCGAAAGCCCACAAAAGACTACGATAACACAAAGGTTTATTATCGTATAAAGTTGAGGAGCAAATAGGAGAATTCTATCTTGTGGGCTAATAGAAAAAAAAAACACTCCCTGTCTCGACGTGAAACCAAATCTCAAAGCGTACTTATCACGGCCTGCGATGACTCATTACAAGTCAAAGTTTTAGTAAAGTGGTTTGGCCACGCCTCTGTCCTCGTCAAAGTCAATTCTTAGAATTAAATTGTCTGCCATTTAGTCTAATAATATTCCCACATGCTTTGAAGTATGTTCATGAGTTTGACCTCTTTTTGGATGCAACACATTGAGATCGAGATTAAAAGAAGAACGCAAACTCAATAAGTCATGTAAAAAGCATACTTATATAATTGGATAAAAAATAAAAATAATTTTTTTTTATCTTATACCGATCATTAATATCTTACATATATTTACCGATCGTATATCGATCATTAATATCGACTAGTCTAATTAGTAAATCGTAAGATCTTAAATTAGAATTTCACTTTGTCATTTATCTTTTATTTTAAAAAAATAATATATTTTAATGACATTTAAGTTTTTTAATTCATAGATGAATTTTTTAACCCTCCCATAATTATATATATTTTTTTAAAAAAAAATTAAATCTATGATTTGATCAATTGAATAATCGATTCAACTCGATAGAATTGATATTCGAATTAGTAGTAATTACTATCGCCAAAAATGTAAAAAAATTATGAGCATATGTTCGTCCCATCTAAGAAATAGTAATCCTTTAGGGGAAAGAAGGACACGGAGATGGGTACAGAATTCCGACGAGTCCCTCTCCTCTCCGAATACCTCAAAACCAATGGGACCGATCGACATTATAAGACCGGTTGGTGCGAGTTGGCCGGAGGCAAAGCTATTACTGTTGGGACTGCCCCCATCTCGTTTCCGTGTGGTGGGGGAGATCTATCCGAAGGCGTTTTGCCGATCGATGCACGCTAATTAATGCCAACTCGTGGGTGCAATTAATCCGACCTCAGATCCAAAGAAGAACTCTTTCCGTCTCATTCATTGCTGCTTGTCTGCCTGCTACAATGATGTCGTCGGATGCAGTTTGCCGTCGCCCAAGTCTGTAACTTGTGTCGGTTTAAACAGCATCGACGGTAATAAGAATGACGCTATTTAAAAGGGTTTTATCATTTTTATAGTTAATTATTATTAGTATCTTGATCCTTATATTTTAAAAAAATTATATTTATATCTCTATAGTTACGAAAATAAAATATTTAGTTTTATTTACTTTAACATTATCAATTTTATTAATAAAAATAGAAAAATAAAAAAAATAAATAAATAGATAATTTTGATGATAACGAACGAAAAGTGAGAACCGTTCTGCTGCGATGTGACGCTGTTGCTGACTATTGTTGTTGGGTGAGTGTCGGACGATACGTGGCGTTGGTCGTTGGTGGACTTGGCGTTTGTTTTTGCTTCGTGTTTTCTGTTATCAGAAGCAATAAAACGTGAAGTTGCTTCTTAGCATTCCTTTGTGTTGCAAAAACTGTTGCCGAGGAAGGGAGGGACCGGAAAGCTTCGCGTTTGCTGACGGATGCTTTTCTCTGGTAATCACCGCTGTCGCAGCGCATGATTTGGCTGTGCGGAGGGCATCTCGGCTGACACAGTCACGACTGCTTCCTTGTCTGCTTTAACAGCGAGTGGCTCTATTCTCGGTGCCGCCGCTGCCCACATTCCCCAATCTTGCTTCTGGTTTTGGTTTTGGGGGGAGGGCTGTAGTGCTATACCCATACTCCCCAGTCTTCCTCCCCCGTGACTGGCCCTCTGGCGTCGCCACCACCAGCTGCAGGACGCCTGGAACTGCGTTTGGCTTTCTGGCGACGAGGTGGATCGAGGTAAGCCGGGTCTTCCCCTCCATGTTCCTTTTTCTGGTTCTTCCTGTTCGGGTTTCTTGAATCGTTATCTGCCGACGGAGCGAGCGTGGGAGGGTTTGATTGTCTGTGGGGGAGAGATGGAAAAGTGGGATGGGGACTTGGCTTTCGTTTGGCCTTCTTTCTTGGCTCTTCTCTTTTGGAATCACGAGTTTTGGATCGGATCGTGCGAAGAAGAGGATACTTGTCGCTCTGGGCTTTCGTCCGATGCGCCTCTCCTCTTTTCCGCCTTGATGCTTGATTTGGTAGTGGTACGCGAGTCTTCTCACTTGTGGCTTCTTCTGTGACAAGGGCCGCGAAACTGGTGATCGGATGAGGCAAGTGGCGCTCCTGCTCCGGTGATTGGTGCTGATAGTTGGCCCCAAGGTTGGATTTTTGGCATCAGAATGAGGGATTTCCCTTCTTGTTTCGGCGAGAGTGGGGTTCAGGTTTCGGATTCCTCGTCGGGGGCCAGCCGAGCCGCTCAAAATCTGGTGACCTGTCTTTACCAGGCTCAACTCCTCGGTCGTTCTTGTGTGATCAACGTCACATGGAGCAAGAATCTGATGGGCCAAGGCCTGACCGTCGGAATTGATGATTTCGCCAACCAATGCCTCTGCAAGTTGGAAATCAAGCCATGGTTGTTCTCCAAGAGAAAGGGCTCCAAGATCTTGGAGGTGGAGAATAGCAAGATAGCTGTATCCTGGGACCTCTCTGCTGCCAAGTTTGGACCAGGGCCTGAACCGATCGAAGGTTTCTACATCGCGGTGGTCTTCCATCTTGAGATGGTGCTGCTGCTGGGGGATCTGACCAAAGAAGCCTACCGGAAGACCAATGCAAGCCCTTCTCCTTCAAATGCTGTGTTCATTGCCAAGAGAGAGCACATCTATGGAAAGAAGGTCTATTCAACAAAGGCGCAATTTTGCGACAATGGGCAATCCCATGAAGTTGCAATAGAGTGTGACACCATTGGACTCAAGGATCCATACCTTGAGATTCGCATCGACAGGAAACGGGTAATGCAGATCAAGAGACTCGCATGGAAATTCCGCGGAAATCAGACAATCCTGATCGATGGGCTTGCTGTGGAGGTATTTTGGGATGTTCATAGCTGGCTTTTCGGTCCGTCTTCTGGGAATGCTGTCTTCATGTTTCAAACTTGCCTTTCAGCTGAAAAATTGTTACCATGGTCTGCATCACAGAACTTTAGGGAATCTCAGTTGCAAGGCCTTGGTTTCTCTTTGGTTCTTTATGCTTGGAAAAATGAATAGTGAGGATATTTTTACTCTTTTCTTTAATTTTCTTTTGGGTGCTAACAGAATCTAGCAAGAAATATGTTTTTACTATCGAGAGTGAAACCCATTTATCTTTTGTTGTCACCCCTTGTAACTCTGTTCTGTTTTGATGGATTCGCAAGATTCTGAAACATCCACTTGTTTCTTCCCTCCTTTTCTTCTCTCTTTGTGATCATTATCTCATGTTAGACAGTGTTTTCTATTGATTGTCAGCCTACCATGGAGAAATATGTATTTGTCTTGTACATTTAATTGAAAACTTACGAAGATAGAAAATAGTTTGATGTTAAAGACTTATTAATCCATATTTGGTATCTGCAAGAATTTGCTGTTATAGTCTGTTTAGTTTTTGCGGTTGTTTCGATGTTTCTTTGTCCGGTGCATAATCTTTTGCTAATTGAAGACTGCATAGATCTGATACATCGAAGATGCACCGAATTGAAGCGATTTATTCATCGTTTTATTATATTTAATCCTTCTTTCCTAGGCCTGTTCAGCATGAAAGCAATTTGAGCACAGAAGTGCTGAAGAAAGTAGGTGGTTTAAGATTGTCCAGATTGCTACACCTTGTGGATACCGTCTCCTTTATGCGTTTTGCTGTGTTTTGAGCATTTCTATTTCATGCAGGAACATATAAGTAGGATGCTGTCCCCAAAGGGCATTTTTAGTTTGGTTGTCTGAAACTAGTTTTCTTTTCTCCTTGACCTGTTGGTTGCCGGTTATTTGCCTGCGACGAGATCAAATCATTTCTTAGCAGGCAGCATGATTTCAAAATTTTAGTTGAAGTAGTAAGTTTTGTTTTTACTGCTGCTATTGCGATCAAATCATTTCTTAGCAGGCAGCATGATTTCAAAATTTTAGTTGAAGTAGTAAGTTTTGTTTTTACTGCTGCTATTGCGATCAAATCATTTCTTAGCAGGCAGCATGATTTCAAAATTTTAGTTGAAGTAGTAAGTTTTGTTTTTACTGCTGCTATTGCATATATGCTTTCACATATTCCCAACCAACATTTTGCTTGCTACTGACCAATCCAATGTCTGTTTTTTGACCTCTCTAGGGTACTAAGATAAAGAAAAGTTCCACTAATGCATCAGGTACTTGTCATGCTACTGCATCAAGGCCTGCTCGAATTCTTGGATTCATAATCTGCCTATATTAAAAGTTCATGTCGGTTGTATTTCCCGAAAAATGTATACTATTGCAGTGAAGTTATACACATCAGTTCTAAGTTCTAACAAGGTATGTATCATTCTTCCTGCTACTGTTTGGGTTGGATATCATTGGTTATTGTCTAGCTTGTTACCCCAATGACAGGGTTCAGAGAATTGTGCTGAGCCATTTTCCGACCAGGTTTGGGACCGAGATTTGTACTAGTTGATCCATATGAAATTAGGTTCTCTCTTCCCTAAAAGGTTCTATGGCTAAGTTTCTGATGAATTACCAATGCATGTGCTCTGTTTATAGATTTGTACTGCTGTGTGATCTGTTTATAGATTTGTACGATATTCTTAAAATAACCTGTTTTTTAGATGTGTATTATCGAGTGCCTGAAAAATGAATCTTATTATTTTCTGGATTTTTTATGGTAATCTCTATGCTGCACCGGATTTCATTTGTTAAGGTATCCTAGACATGTCTAATTTTCTTAAAATTTCAGGACTAAGGGGTTAAAAGATTTCTTGATCTTGATTTTGTCTTTATTTCTAAAGGCTTAATGAACAAGCAGACATTTGCACTGGCATTCTTGTTAGAAATCCAAGGAGAATCTACTGAATCATCAAGAACCTTATACAGGAGGGTTTTTCTAACAGCAGTTTGACTTGTGATCAATGTTAAATTTGCAACAGTAAATGTAACCCAACCTTTCTGGTTGAGGGGAAGTTGATGGGTCTTGGACAAGGTTTTTTGAAACTTTGAGATCTTTCTTGTATTTTAATGGAGCAATGGACTACAGGAAAAGAGAAGCAAGAGTGACACTGTGACCAGCAGTTGGGAAGTCTGTCAGACAGTCAAAGAGCTAAAATAAAAGGGGAAAAGAAAACAGGACTAACCAATATGATCTTTGTTCTGCCTGGGTTGGAGGATTCTGTTCATCTTTATTGTCCTCAAATTACTGCAGAAAAAGTTAATCTGCCTGTGTTTCTCTTTTGCAGCTTTCGGCGTAGTTTTCTCAATTTTTGTTTCAGATTTACGGTCTTTCCGTACCTGAAATATGCGTCAGAGACAGTTGCGGTGCTTCACTAATTCTGGTCCACTTGACGTGAGAAGAAAGCTGCAATTACACTCTATGGTGACAACTTAATGTTAGATAAGATCAAAGCTTGACAACATTCGACAAGATCAGTAGCTATAGATAAGATCAAAGCTACAACTAGCATAATTTTATCCGATCCATATTACAATCATTCATTGGACTGGTAAACACCGATCAGTAGCTACAGCGACTGAGTGAATATAATCCATAGAACGACTTGAAGATCATAGTTATTATATGGCAACAAAATGCATGTAATCATTAGAGCAAATCACGGACAAACGAGGATAGAATGCTTGTGTGCGACAAATTTAGTCATGATCAAAAGGCAACTGCTGCGAAAGATGACAACCAAATATGAGTCGGAAAATCTCAAGCTTTTCTCCAAAAGTTATATTTCTATCACACTCAAACTGCACATACAGCGACCAAAAATAGTGTAAACGGTAAAACAAATGGAATATCACCCAGAACAGAATTGGTCGGTGCAAAATGCAAGTAAAATCAATATACACTAAACCACTTGTAATGACAATAATTATGACCAGGAGGCAACTGCTGCAGCATAGAATTCACCTGCTTTCAATCATTTTCAGCTATATAATTCGGTTGCTCACCCTGGCAAAGGTACTCATCGCACCGCGAAGCAGATCCCCAGTCTCTTCTGAGCCTTAAAATATCCTCTGTGAACGTAGAACCTGATGCTCCTATGAAAACAGTTGACATGGCACAGATTGTTTTATCCAACATCGCCTCAACCTGCAGGTGTAAAAGGCCAACTAGGTGAATTACTATGGGGGTGATAATTCTATGATGACTATCATGGTGCTTAATGCATTATTGTCAAGTATGTCGTAAGTTTTTCAAGAGAGAAATGGTGCACCTGATTATCGCCACCTAACTTATTTCTGTATAACAAAGCATCCCATTTTTCAGCACTATCATGATCAGGCCTCTTGAAGAGAGGAACCTGCTTGCCATTAAAGACAACTAAAGACTGGAGAAGGTTTGTTTCACTCTCAGCTGCATCTGTTGACAGGTATATGACTGGCACATCAGCTTTTTCAACAATCCGAAGTATACATTCTGCTGCCTGCGGAATAGGGAAAAAGCAACTCTCTGGTTTCAGATTGCTGCAAGTTGACATGGAACATGAATGTCAGAAGATGAACACTTCTGTTTATAAATTCAAATTTATAGAGATGATTAGGTTGTCTTCTATAGCTCATATTCATTTCTCATATTCATAAATAAATTGCAAACTCAAGTTCTTTTGTCATATTTGCCCCTCTTTAACTCTTAAGGTTTTCTTCTTAAAGTCCACATTTCCCCTTCCTTAAGTTAATGTTTTAATATTTGCTTCATGATATCTGTTTTAAATATACAGTTTCTCAATCTAGCGATGTAAAATTTGATATGACTAGCACTTAGGATACTATCCGGAGCCACCACCCAATTTAAAATCTTGGCACCAAACCATCAGCAGGCAACTTCCAAAAACAAAGATCCCTAATTCACCAACAGGAACACAGGGATGTCAATTTTTCATTGTCTCTATTAAGAAATTAAAAAACACCTCAGTATATTAGACTTAAAACGTGTTCTGAAATGTGGGGTCAAATTCAGCTTCATTGGACTTTCAACTCCCATATCAAAACTTACTTCGCTGTGCACATTGCGTTTAGCAATCAACCAGTACCATTGATCACCAATGCATCTAGGAAACAAAATCTCTTTCTACTTGCAAAGTAATTCCACAGAGCCCTCATTCTCATCAATGCCAAATTATCTTACTAACAAGAAATGAGCACCTAATTTCAGTTAATTGTCACAAACTAAAATGAAAATTTTAGCTTTGATGCAACATTTGGAACTAATCTATGTTTCAACTTCTGAATATATGGTTTGCATTCAGCTAATTATCAATAAATACCCAAAAACTGTTTTATATCCATTAACCAACAAACTTATGGTATTACACACCTCTCAATTTCTACGCCCATTCTATGGTCATTTTTTGAATTAGAAATTAAAAATTATTAATGTGGTCAAATTGGCATATCTAAAGAGAACCATAACAAGTAAAAGGCACAGCTCCTGAAGAAAGCTCTGCTAGCATCTAACAGTTTTATATGACAACCACAAGGTAACATAGTTAAGAACTTAAATAGCTTTTATGTGAAGCTCATGATGATGCCTTAGGACCTATGTCTTAAGATGCACTCATTGGTAGGTAAAGTTATCATGATTCAGATATGCACCACATTAAGGCTTAATTCAGGTAGGTAAACCCACACAGCAAAGACAGGTATGTCAATCTTACTAAAAGGAGATACCAAAACATTACTAATTTCTGTTTTAATTAAAGTTCAGATCATCAGTTTCATCCTGACACTTGAAGATCTCTTCCCCTGAGAATGTCCTTGCAGGCCATTTAGTAGCTTTGAATTAATGTCAATCACCTCTACAATTGTAGCATCCTTGCAAATGACCTGTTGCAGGCTCCAGACCCAAAAATACCTAATTGATCCATAAGCCAATTGTTTATTACGATGCAGCTAAACCTGCTTTCAGATTATTGTTACCACCACCATGAAGGCCTATATCAGTCACCTTGGGCCTGACCCACTGGGACATTTGTAGGAAGTTCTATTAAAAATCTGAAGCCACAGTCCACGTCAATGCCAAAAGGAGGTCATTTCATCAGGCAGGTAAAGAGCTTATCATGGTCGACCATGTTTCATTCCTAGGTGACCCTAGGACCACAACTAAATGAATTCAAAAGATGTGTTCTAGCTTGGGCAGCAAAAAAAGGAGTCAATCTCATCACATCTACCCCCAAGTCATGTGTGGATAATTCCAGATACTTAATGAACTTGTATTATAAATTTGATGTTTTGATCAAGGTCTGACTAATTAAATAGGTCATCATTACTTATATCACATTAGTTAAATAGGTTATTTTCTTAAGAAGACTTACAATTTTTGTAGTCCCAAAGTAAAGAGATTTTGATGGGATGGCAAAAATTAATTTTTATCATCACAATTATAAATATATGAGCATGTATGTTCTAGAGAATATGGCTAAAATTAATAAATTCTCTTCTTCTCCTCAAATGTCTCCTCTCTATTCTCCATCTCTTTTCTTTGTTCCCCTAAAAATTCTCTCTTGAAGTTTACTATCTTCCGTTGAAGAAAGGTGGAACTTGATAACAAGTGATACATCATAACATGATTTCTCCTCTCTCTCCTCTTTCCATCATTTCTTATTTATTCCTCTGAAATTAGTTCTGCTACAGTCATTCTTTTTAATTACAAAACATATTTCTTTTACTTTAAATACCCTGCTCTCACACAGATTGACCTTAGATCATGGATGTCAATTTCAGATAACTCTTGCCAGTTCAAACCTTCTATAAATTTCAAAGAAATTATTTGAAATCTAGTGGCACAGTGAACTAAACTATGATCCTAAATATGGACCTAGCGAGAAAGTGAACTATAAATCTACACTACCAATTATCATAATTAACTGACATCAAAGCAAGAAGGTTCCTAAAGTCCCAGGATCACTATCATCAAACTTATCAATTTAAATATTAGCAGAAGATCATCACTGAAAGTATGGCTCAAGGTTAATCTCAGACAAATTCAAGGTTTATTATTTAAAATATTGTTGATCTAAACCTCTATAATCTCTCACATTCTTCACTTCCAATTATGCCCAATGGTGATCATAATTGATCAGGTAGCACCATAAACAGCCTAAAGTGCATAATCAACTTCTCCTTTTTTAACAACCTATATCATGAAAAATAGTTCAAGAAGCTTCTTTATCTCTTGGCATAAGAGCAAAGTGAAGTAGTTCTTGAGTTTAAAATTTTGCATAATTCTACCTTATTGCTTCATTCAAAAATGTCCAACTTCCTAATAATCAGACCTTGCCTTACACAAGGTTTTTCCTGTCGAATCTTTTGCCCCCTTGATTCACGATCAGCAAATGGTAAAGACCACTTCTTCCCACCAGGCCTTGTTCTCTCAGTAAAGCTTGCAGATGCTATATACAATCTTAGGAGATTGACACCGAAATCAAGTGTCATTGTAATTTAAGGTATGGCATGGGAGAGACTAGACATGGTTGAGCATAATTTAAGTAGCTTTGCTCCTTGCAAGTTAGTGACAGGATATCAGATACATATAGACTGAATCAAATGGCAACAAAAGAAATATATCGCATTAACTAAAAAATGTTAGACAGGTAGCTTTGGTACACCACACCACACGATCTAATCAACTAGCAGTGATCATTGAGATATTCAACAGTAAATAGTAGCTTATTAAATGTCACGAGAAAATACCACATCTTTAAAGGTTTAGAAACTGTATCAATTGTTATGGGATGCTTATTTGCTTGATCACATTTGAAGACATAAATCAAACGTACAGCACAAAGGTACAGGATTAGCTTACCAGAACTTCAAGAATCCATGTCGACGGAAATGCAGAGCTATGAAGTTGCTGCCCAAGAAGGTCTGCACAAACCGCTGCGCTGTGAGATAAATGAATCGACTTGGTTGGATCAACGTCTTGCATTTATGAGCAAGTGGACCACCTGGCTGTTTCATCCACTCTTCCTCAACATCCGCATAGAACACATCCCCAATTGCGATAACCTCATCGTTAGATGTGAATTTAGGCATGATATCCCCAACAAACCTCTTCTTTTGCATCTTCAATTTGGCATCCTCAGGCCAAGCAGCTTCAATTTTACCGAAGGAAAGCCCCAAGTCCTTCAATTTCTTAATGTGCTCCTCATCCAAATAACAAGGTGGCGAAGCCATGTAGCATATGAACCTATCGATCTTCATCTTGTTCTTGAGTGTTTCAGAAAACTCATCGAATTTAATGACTACCTTCCTACCAAAGCATTCATTGATGTGATCGATATCCAAGACCTGATCATACTGGTAGTCGAATCTGGGGCTTGGAAGGACCAGCGCACGGTCCAGAAGTGCCGCGAAGAACATGTGCTTCTCCAGGCAGATCAGATGGTTAGACATCTGGCCCGATAAGCATATCGCGAACAAATACCGGTCTTTCTTCGGTTCCCACTCGATCGTCCTACTTGCTGGTCGATCCACCTTCCTGCACACATCAACTCCAGGACCAGACATGCCAAAGAATACATTGTCATCCGAAGTGCCCGACGACGAAGAGTTCCCAACATTGTGAGAAGACAGGAGAGCGTTCTGGATCTTCTTGTTCAACTTGATCTGCTCGAACAATGCCGATCTGAACTCATCGAATGCTGCAGCCTTTGCCAGATCTGTTCTTACCGAAGTGGAATTCGGGGCTGAGGAAGGAGGAGCAGAGACGTCCAAAGCGACAGAACGCGTGCGATTCCAGAGCTTGAGAAGGCCTAATTGCTGGTCCCTGAGAAGAAAGAGAGCACGGAGCTCGGACTCCCGCATCCGATCAAGCGGGAAGTTAGCACCGCCAATAGAGCCACCGCGGTAGAAGAAGAGGAGGACGACGACGATAAGCAAAGAGAGGAAGGCAGGAAGGAGGAGGAAGAGGAGGCAGCATTTGCGGGAGAAGAAGCCGCGACCGCCGATCCGAGCGGGGAGGTGACCGATCTCGAGGGCCGAATTGGGGTGGGGGCGCTTGGTCTCGTTCTGAGGGACCAGATTGCGGTGCTCCTCCTCTTCGTCTTCCTCCTCTAACTCGTCGTCGGAGGCGGAGGAAGAGGGAATTCTCGCCATTGGCAGGTACCCTAGACAAGGGATCAACAGCACCAAGCCATGTTTCAGGAAAGATCGCCTGCGTCGGCCTTCTTGGATTAAGACAGGTTACCGGAAGACAGTGATAGAGCGACGGCTTTGCACTTTGCTTAGAGGGAGTCGGGGGAGGATTTGACCGATCGGATTCCGGCGAATTTGAACGATAGGGTAAATAGATATAGATATTTCACTTTCACAACTATAGTAATTCATTATGAGCTGCTAAACCTGATGTGCTCAAACAGAACTTGGGAACTAATTGTACAGCCATGCAACTTACCTACGCAGAAGCTTAACGAATACATTGTGGAACCAATCAAATTATTTAGGGGCTTATATATATATATATATATATATATTATAGAGAGCGAGAGAGAGAGAACTATATGGAATAAGTATAGTAGTTTCGATTATATTTTCAACTAGTAATAGATGGACCCCTCAACAGTATAACTGGATGGGCTCAGACACAACTTTGGTTCCTCTTCCATCTTATTCATGCGTTGAAGATGCCGCTCAGTTAGCAGAAGAAATCATGCATGGGTTCAACATGCTCGTGGTATCAGTTGCTACCATGTTCTCTAACTTTTCTTCCTTTTTCTGTCTGTGTTTTCTTGCATTTGTAGCATTGCTTTCTGGACGGCACTATTCAGCTGGATGGACTGTGATGTTCCGTCACATCAAACGAGAGAGACAGCAATCATCGGTGTATTATATTGATATCTCATTAAGGTAATGTTCGATGCACTTCAATTATTGTGCGTAACATACTGCGAAATCGATGTAGCTTTGACGATCCTTTTCATGGTAGTGATGATGATCCTGCTTCTGAGCAATGCGAGAACATTAATCAGAGGGTGGCACGCTCGGGAACAGCAAAAGACTGAGAGCAAATGCAGAGAGTCGTCAGATAAATGTTCGTGTTACTTTTTCTCGCTCTCGAACGCCACCTGCGAGCCTCTCTCGTC
The DNA here is from genome assembly GCF_036884655.1 of Musa acuminata AAA Group. Lineage (NCBI taxonomy): Eukaryota > Viridiplantae > Streptophyta > Magnoliopsida > Zingiberales > Musaceae > Musa > Musa acuminata. The sequence continues at coordinate 5,828,904 of NC_088333.1, forward strand.
GCTGCGCACAAGACGACATCCACCGCTGTGTGGTATGCTCGGTCCACTGTGATCGCAGAGAGCTGAGGTACAGAGAGCGAAAGTGTCACCGACGCAGCAGTCACTGTGGCTCCGTTTTTGGCTCTATTCGCAGGCCTCTTCCCATCCTGCCCCCCCTCCTTCCCCCTCCTCCGCAGATACATCCAACGCCATGTTACAGAACAAGAAGACAGTGAAAGTGAAAGCAAGCGGGGAGTGGAGATTTGGGGAAGAATGGCATTACAATGATTCATTTGAACCGCATTGCGGAAGGAGTGACGGCAGTGAGGGGATTGAGATGGTGATTAGAAGAAGGGAAGAGTAAGGAAAGGGGAGGGAGGGGAGTTCCTCTATCGATCTCAGGAGAAAGAAGAGAAGAGAAGGTTTGTGGAGGATGGCAACGCGCTTGACGTTTAGCCTTCTCATGGCGACGCTGGCGTTTCTCTGGTTATCGTGCGGGATGGCTGCAGCGAGGAAGCGGTTGGAGGTGCAGCGGCACCTCAAGCGTCTCAACAAGCCTCCCGTCAAGACCATCACGGTTCTCTCTCTCTCTCTCTCTCTCTCTCTCTCTCTGATTTCTTATTGGATTATTCCACTATTTAACAAGATCTGAAGAGTAACAAAGAAAATATGAAATTGCAGAGCCCTGATGGAGATATCATAGACTGCGTGCATGTCTCTCACCAGCCAGCCTTTGATCACCCTTTCCTGAAAAACCATACCGTGCAGGTTTGCCTTTCGTTGCTCCTCCCTCGCTCTCTTCTCCTTATTACCAGCTGATCCACCTTCTTCATCACTGTGTTCATCCTTTTGTTGGTCTCTCTGTGTTTCATATCAGATGAGGACTGCCTTCTACCCAGAACGCACTGCGAACAAGGTGGAATCACACAAGAACAGCCCCTCCATAGCTCAGCTGTGGCATCGTAACGGGAGGTGCCCCGAGAACACCGTCCCCATTAGGAGGACGAAGAGGGACGATCTGCTGAGAGCAAGCTCCGTGAAAAGGTACGGAAGGAAGAACCATAAGAGCATCCCGATGCCATTGACTGTTGACTCTGACCTTCCGAACGAGAGTGGCCATCAGGTATAGTCGAAGACAGAGTTGCCTCTTCCTTCGTTGTTTCTTGCTGGCTCTCATTCTCCATTTCTCATTTGCTTGCTCTTTTCTTGGTCCCTGTGATCAGCACGCAATCGCTTATGTAGAGGGGGACAGGTATTATGGAGCTAAAGCCACCATAAATGTGTGGAAGCCAAAGATCCAGCAGACCAACGAGTTCAGTCTGTCCCAGCTGTGGATTCTAGGCGGCTCTTTTGGCGAAGATCTCAACAGCATTGAAGCTGGTTGGCAGGTGTGTTTCTCCCTTACTCCCGGAAGAATAAGAAACAGTACGTAGCACTCGTTCAACTGCGCATTGACTTCTGCTCTGCTGTGTTCATGATCAGGTCAGTCCCGATCTCTATGGAGACAACAACACAAGGCTGTTTACTTATTGGACTGTAAGTAAACACTTGTTCCTCCTATCAAATCCCTCTGCGTGTGTTCTATTTGTCCTTTCAAGGTCGATTTCTATGGCTAATGTTTCACGTTGAATCATCAGAGCGATGCTTATCAAGCAACAGGGTGCTACAACCTGCTCTGCGCAGGATTCATTCAGATCAGCAACGAAATCGCAATGGGCGCCAGCATCTTCCCCCTCTCCGACTACGGCGGTTCGCAGTACGATATCAGTATACTTGTTTGGAAGGTACAGACCAAACTCATGCATCTCATGATCTCTGCTGCCTGCTTTTCTTCTTTCTCACCTCATCCGTGTTATAAACAGGATCCACAGGAAGGACACTGGTGGATTCAGTTTGGCAACGACTACGTCTTGGGCTACTGGCCTTCGTTTCTGTTCTCCTACCTGACAGAGAGTGCGTCGATGATACAGTGGGGAGGTGAGGTGGTGAACTCAGAGCTAGAGGGAGAGCACACCTCGACTGGGATGGGCAGTGGCCATTTCCCAGAGGAAGGCTTTGGCAAGGCAAGCTACTTCAGGAACATTCAGATAGTGGATGGATCCAACAATCTGAGGGCACCCAAGGAGGTGGGCACGTTCACTGAGCAATCCAGCTGCTATGATGTGCAGAATGGCAATAATGATGACTGGGGACATTACATTTATTATGGGGGTCCAGGTAGAAACACTGGTTGTCCATAGAACTCTTTCTACCTCTTCTGCTAGGCGAGTGTGAAGTTACTTCCACCTGTAGAAGTCGGAGCAGAGGTGCTCAAGTTTCCTTGAAGAATTCATGTACCTATTTGCTGGTCTGTAGTTTTGCTGCTCCTCGAAGACGCTTCTTCTGTTGATCTTAATGGATGCAAGATATAGTGGTGGCTGTGAGCATGATTTGAAATAAAGATCTTGGAGTATTGCTAATCACAGCATGAATACCTTTTCTTCCACAGCAGCTTAATAGGCAGCAAACATTGCCTTCCAAGTGAACAACAGGTACAGGTTAGCAGTCCTACCCTGCACAGGCCACAGGGTGGGACTTGCCCTCTCATAATTAGCATCTAAGCTTATTTAAAAGATAAAAAGAGTTTCATATTTACCATTCTCCTGTTGGAAAATTGTTTAGACAACTATAAAAAATATATATAAGTTCGAATTTTGCTGAAACATAGTTGAACTTAGAATTTAGAGTGGGGTACATACACAGTCACAAACACCCAGTAATAATATATATAAGAAATAAGGTACAGACAGCTCGATTTTGGCCCCAGTAATTACCGATCGAACACCCTTGTCAATGTTTCCCAAACTCTTCTCCTTATAAGGCAGACGGCTCCCATCAAAGAGAAGTGCTCGAATCCCTCCTTCTATCTCAACTTCCGTCGGGAACAGGAATCGTAGGAGGGAGCAAAGAAAAAGCCTTCTACTATTCTTATCTCGATGGAGGCAGCAGCGACAGCTCTCAGGCTTAGGCTCGTCGCGCTGATGGCCCTCGTCATGGCGTGTTCGTTCGTCGAGAAGGCCCGCGTCACCGAGGTTCCGGCACCCAGCCCCACCTCCGAGGCCTTCGTGACCACTTCCGCCGCCGAAGGATTACCTCTTCCTCTGAGGACGCCATCCTCGCCCGGTTGAGTTCTACTTTACGTATGTGCGTGCGGTGATTACGTGTGTGATTGGCCATGCAAATGACGGGTCTGCGTCTTATCAAGCTGATGAACTTTGGTCCATTCTGAAGACAACGAGACCACCGTGGCCGGCTTGTATTTATGCACTGCATGCAATGACGGAGGAGACCTATGGGTGGACGGGCATCACGCATGGTGTCCGCCACATCCTAGCTGTTCACGTGGCTTCTTGGACGTGGAAGGGTCCCATCAATTATGTACGGCGTTTGGCTACCCATTTCCTATGGCCCCCATCGGCTTCCCGGTGCCACCCTGTAAAGTGTGCCTCCACCTAACCAAATTAGTTAAGATTAACCTATGTTGAGTTAGATATACAAAGCTTTTAATAGAAAATTCTAGAAGCCAAATTTGTCATTGGAAGTGACAAACGCAATCGGATTCGCTTCCAAACTACGCCGTTGACTCAGTAAAAGATGTTACAGGAAGTCACTCAGCATCCTCACAACTTGATTCGCTTTGGGCCGCTCCTCCGGGCACTCTGCAGTGCACATCATTCCAATCTTTACCATTCCCATCACCTCCCCTTCGCTTTCAGTGTCATCGATCTCTTCGTCTGTGACCACTTCCAATAGCACCATCCCAAAGCTATAGACGTCCGATTCCTGGGTAGGTTGCTCCTTGCCGTTCACTAGCTCAGGCGCCCTGTACCCGAGCCTGGTCGTCGTCCCCGCCGCGAACATTGCTCCGTCAGAGAGACAACCTGAGGGATAGTGCGGCATAGCTTGGTGGAAGTTGGACGCGAATCGCATTATGCCCCATTCAGCTATGCATGCGTTGCCCTGCTCGTCGATGAGAATATTTGATGGCTTGATGTTGGCGTGAACCAGTGGGGATCGCGCTGGGAAGGCATGGATGAAGGCGATGCCTTCCGCCGCTCCCATTAGTATCTGCTTCCTGCTAATCCAGTCCAATGTTCTTCCGCTTCCTTCACCTGCACAAGAAAGACAGCCGTCGAATGACCGTGCGATTGTATGCTGACTTTTGCTGTTCTAAGGAACTTACTATTGCTCTGCAAGAGGGAGAGAAGGCTTCCGTTGGGCATGAAGTCGTAGACGAGAAGCTTCTCCTCGTGGGCGTTACAGTATGCTCTCAGGCTCACGACACGGGGATGTCTCACTCTCCCGATGAGATGCATCTGCCGGTCGAAGGCCTTGCAATGGGACGGGAACTGCACGGCGCTGAGCCGCTTGACGGCGACGATTATGCCGTCCTCGAGCACTGCCCTGTAGGTGCTCCCGGAAAGTCCTTTGCCCAGTACCTCAGCAGAAGACTTCAAGAGGCAGTCCAACCTGAGATCTTCTCCTCCTTCAAAGCAAATCAGGCTTCTGTCCTTTGCCTTCTCTTCACGTTGCAGTTGATCAGGCTCGAGCTCCCGAATGCCTGCAGCGGCGCCGTTCAGAGACGTTATGAGCTTCTTCCTCAACCAAAGGTACATTCCGACGATGACGACCAAGCCGATCGCAATCACCAGCAGGTCGCTTATACCAATGGCTAAGAGGGCAGTGAAACCAACTTTTGTGGAAGATCTAGAGCTTGAGGAGTCAGTGGCAGACTGTAAAGAAGCTGGAGAAGGGCTGACGGCGGTGGTGTCATCTGAAAGGCGAGAAACCTCACCGCAGCCAGGAAGAGGTGAGCCGCAAAGGCCTTGGTTCCCTTCGAAAGCCGAAGCTGGGAACTTCGACAGGAGATCAGTGACCTGCCCAGACAGCTGGTTGCTGGATACGTTGAAGTCACTAACATTTGGCAGCCGCAACCCCTCAACCCCACCGGAGAATTGGTTGTGTTCGACCCTCAGGGAAACTAAGGAAGGCAGCGACACGTTCAGAGTCCCACGTAGCTTATTGTGGGAGAGGGAGAGACGCCGTAGTCTCGGATTGTTCAGGGTGGTCAGATGAGGCAGCGAGCCGGTGAGATTGTTCCTTCTGAGGCTGAGGACGCGAAGGCGCGTGAGGCCGAACAGAGGCGTCACGCTCCCCGTAAGGGATGCGTGGTCGAGGCGGAGGCCGACGACCCTGCTTCGGTAGCACGTCACACCAATCCACGAGCCGGAGCATGGATCGTGACCCTCCCAGCTACGCAAGACGGCGTTGCAGGGGTCCGCGGACGCCTTGAAATAGAGAAGGAGATGAGCATCACGTCCCCTGAGTGCATGTTCATGCGCAGTAGTTACAATTAGGAAGAAGAAGAAGACGAGGATGAAGTACATGTTGTGGGACGGCATTGCTAAGCCGAAGCATGTGATACGGTTCATTTTATAGAATGAGCTTCTTATAAGCAGGCAGCGTTGGTCAAGGGAAGAAGAAAGAGAGAGAGAGAGAGAGAGAGAGAGAGAGGGAGGCGGGAGGGTTGCAGATTTGAAAAGGAATGATAGGATTAAATGGAATGGACATGGAGAAGGTTCCAAATGGGAAGGGTTGTGCGGTCAGTCACTTCGATGGGTGGGAAAGTCGAAGAGCGGCGACCGAGGCAAAGTTGACTAACGAGCAACGAACGTTTGGGTGCGTTTGCAAGCGAGTAGGGGAATTGACGTTTCCTAAATATGCTTCTTTGTTCCGAGGAACAAAACAGGTCGCCGTGGAAAGACATCTTTGTTCCTACTGCGCTTGGATTTGTCTGCCGGGAGTGATCGATCGGTTTCTTGCGACGCCGCTGATGTGTGATGACCGCAGTTAGAAGGCACTCGCTCATGTGCTCATCGGATGTCATATGTCGCGTCTCGGTGATCATGGTTATTAGCAGGCCATATATATGTATATAATTATTCTTTATTTTATAAAAATTATATATAATATAATAATCCATAGAATTTTGTATATAATATTTTTAATTTTTAATCATGGTTATTAGAAAAAAAAATATACATTCACTAATTAAATTAATATTATATATATTTATCAAAGTGTAGTAACTAGTATTACAAATATAAAAAGTCTTTATAGTGAGCTTTAACATTTTAGCCTTAAGTTACTATCAATATTGATCCTTGCGAAGCCCATTTCAAGAATCTTTTTCAGTATCAATCTTTCTACAACAGAGAGATCCTAATCGGTTTGGCAGCACACCGGAATGCGTTTGGGACTTGAGCTTGATGTTGATCTCTGTTGGCGCAAGACGGGTTGGCCATTTGTTGGTGACCACAACATGAGAAGATAACAATACTCTTTTAAAACGAACAAAAAATATTTATCATGAGATAAAAACGTAATAAGAAAACATATTATTATTGTTGTAATATAGAACTCACCTACTGAATAAGATCAATGTAGAAGATCCCAAATGATTGGGACATTTACCTAAGAAGATCCCAATTAATTAATTAATTAATTAACGATGATTATGTTATCAAAGAATTTTATCATATCCTAGAGTTATAGTTTTTTTTTTCTCTCTCTCACAAATTATAATGCATTGGATATAAGTTTTTCTAAATTCATGGATTTAAATAAAATTATGACTTTGTAATAATAAAAATACAAAGATTTCATTATTTTTTGTATTCCTTCTTTGCTTTGCTTTTATCCTTTTTCTTTTTCATATTCGCATTTCTTCAATCTATGCATTTTTTAATTGTTTATTTTTTTTTGCATGTCGGATTATATCGGAAATTGATTATTTATAAATATTGGTGTGAGATTACACGCGTCCGGCCGGCCTTTAACAAAAGCGACCACACCGGCGTGAACGGAGAGTTTAGGGCGAGGCGAGGGTTTTTGGCAGGCCGCGATGCAGACTGCAAGGAGACGATTCTTGCGGACCCTCCTCTTCGGCCGCTTCCCTCCTCCACCATCGCCTGCCTCTTCATCGATAGCAACCCTCGTTCGCGGATCGTTGGACAGATCGCTGCCTTGCGCCACCCTCGCGGCACCGTGGTCCGCACTCCAAAGCCGAGGCGCTAAAGTGCTGGGCACCGATGTAATCGTCTTTTTACCCTCTATCTGATCTTTCTGGATTCTTTCTTAGATATATGTGACTGATGATTTTGGCGCTCTGGATCGTTGTGATCGTTAGTCTTTGGATGATAAATTTCGTGTGGAAGTACAATTTCAGTTTGATATTGTTGTAAACTTGGCACAAAATTTGTGTCGACTTCGAGACGGTCGTGGTGACGCAGGGGAAGGGAGACAATGGTGAAGAAGAGGCAGCGGCACATGAGGATGAGGAGGAAGAGAAGGAGAGTACTGATTAGTAGGGCCTGGAGGCGATGAATGTGGGCAACGTCGGACAGAAGCGACGGGAGACACAGACAACGACAGACAGATTTTGGCGACGGCGGATGCAATAGCATGAGAAAAAGCACACAGGAGGGTTTAGGTGTCAGGGTTTTTAAGATTCTTAATTTTAGAATTAAAAAATAAAAAAGAAACCAGACTGGGTTTATCAGGTTGCAATCCCTGTATTTCATATGGACCATCCGAAATTGGGTGGTCTGCGTGCCGAGTCACACCTGTTCCGGTAAATATCGGACCATAGTACCAAACGTGGTGAAATTGGATTCCTTGGTTTGCAGAAGATAAATATCAGAATGACATTTGCAGGATACCCCACCATGCTAGTACATGGTATCCATCTCTTTTTTTGTATCTTGCTGCACCTAAGTGGTGTTAGCTATAGCATCTTCTTCGTCACCATCTCTGTTTCCAAGCTTGGCACCATGTACATTGTTTTCATGGCTTTGATGAACACATAAGGTTCTATTTCCTATAAATATCCAATTTTCAACTCTGGGAGCTGCTTGAATCGTGTTGTTTAGCAGCTCCCAAGCCAGATCGATTGCATGAAATTAACCCTCTAATCGGTGTTGAAATTGCATACTTCCAAATAAGTTTGTAGCTCTGCTGTTTCTGTGTAGGTCCGAAAATCAAGACAGATGGATTGTCTAAAACTGTGTTGATGTTCTGCTTGCTAATGGAAATGCATAAATTAGATGAGTTCATAGTTGATCTATATTTTTGAAGTCTGAGAGTCTGTGTGGCTTTTGATTTCAAAGTCCTTAACTCTTTATTCTGCAAAATCATCTTTATTGTAGTAGTGAAAGATAAAGCTATTAGCAATTGATTTTGTAATATAATAACAATCTTTTGGATGAAAAAGTGCTTTTGTTTAAGTCTTCTGTAAAGATTCTAAAGAAGCAAAATGGCTTGTCCTACCATTAGTTACTGATCTGAAATGTGTTATTGATATTGTGTGTAGGTGAGGATTGGGAATGTTATACAAAGAAAAGGTTGCATTTTCATTCACATCTTCTGTCACTTCAGATTTTCGTATTAATGAACTTGCTAATAAGCATTGACTCATTTGTTTCACTTCATCACAAAGGTCGTATGTATCAGGTATGTTACTGATAAATTGTTGTGCTCATCCAGTTGAGGATTTATACTTTTTTTTCTCTCTTTTGCATTTGATCGAGGTCTTTACTTTTGCTTTTTTTCATCATAGGTACTAAAAGCACAACATACACAACACGGAAGGGGAGGAGCCACAATACAGGTACAAAGAAACTGTCCATTCAGTCCTTGACAATATTGATTCACGTTTGCATTGATTTTATGAAACTATGGTCAGTCACTATTGTATGGAATTGTGTAGTATCCAATTATTGACATTGCTAACCGACCCAAAGCAATTTGATTATAATTCAAATTGTGAATTATCCTTGACACCACATTGAAGTTACTCCTCTATGTCTTGGGTGCTAAGGTGATATATGGAACAACTTGGAACAATTTCGCCACATGTTTTACTGGGGGTTTGCGTGGAGGGGTTGGGGTGTTGCATACATATGATGGTCATTACAATTTGCTTGCGTTGCAGCCAGCAGGAACTTTGTTCATTGGACTGCATTTTCTTTTTTACATTGAACATTTTGTATTAATCTTGTTATTTCAGCTGTTTCCTTAATAGATTAACCTATGAATGAGTTCTATTGCCTTGCTGCTGAAATAATTTCTCTGATGGATTGCACTTTATCTGATGTCTACACTCTCCTGTTACTTGGTATCCTGAGATACTTCATTGGCCAAAACATTGTTTTTCTGTAAGCCCATAACCTTATCAAGAATAATGTCATTTATCATATATGTTTAAAGTTAATGCTGCATATATTTTAGATTCTCATATGAGATCATTTTTGTCTACATCAATATCAGATTTTACCTGTTTTGAGTTTACTGATGTTTTTATGATGACTAGTATGATTTCCTATATATCACATATGTGGATAGTTTCTGACATATGAATTCAACAGTATGAGGATTAATATGACTGGGTGTCTTATAGATATATCATATATTCTACAAACCTATATGTTGATGCTTTTAAATAAATTTGGTGGAGATCTTATTGGATTTCTTGTACAGACAAAAAAAGGAAATTCTGAAGAGGTGGAAATGGTCAGTAGGTTTATATAGGATTCCACCGATTCAGTTTCTTCCTAGAGTTGTGATATGGAAATGCGATTATCACAGTTATTTTGTTTAAATCAGCAGTTTACTTTTTTGGGTAGTGCTTAATAATCAGAAGTATCTTTTGGTAAATTTTAAATCTGTACCATGACACAGGATCAGCCTTTTATTGTATAGGTTGTTTCCTGCTTCTCGGTACTAGTTTCAGAGTCCAATCCTAAATACTGGAAGCATTTGACTTAATTTGCTGTCATAGTTGGAAAGTTTGTTACCAAAAGATTGATGCTTCAAAAAATGATATATGTAGGAACTAGGAAATGATTGTATCATTTATATATCAAAAGAAGAAATATTTGGAAAGAAAAGCTTCTGGTACTTATAATTAAAGAAGAAATATTTGGACAGAAAAGCTTCTGTTACTTATGATTTCATAAACTTTAGCATGATCACCTTTGTCTTAATATATAAACTCAATGTAGTTTGTGATGAAAATGTGAGTTATTTTCTTGAGTTGATACAAGTCATGGCACTCTTTTCTGTCGAACAGGTGGAACTTCGAGATGTTGATACTGGGAACAAAATAACTGAAAGATTTCGCACTGATGAAGCTCTTGAGAGTATGTAATTAGTTTTTTATACTTGCCAATTAGATTTTTTTTTTTTGGTGGAGCTATTTTTCGATTGTATGGTAAGTGGTAACATCAAAAGATCTAAAGTTGCACCTTGCATGTTGGGAATGCTGTGTTCTAATAGTACAAATGTCCCTTGCTTGCACTGGCAACCCTTGTGAGTAGAATTCACATGGGTGCTGATGGGGATCAACTCTGGCCATCTAGTTGATGCTTGATTAAGGTAATGACATGGTTTGAATTCTGCTAATTAAGTGCCATATCAGACTCATGCCAGTGAAGCTAAATAAGAACTAGAGGAATTGAATGCTAAGGTTGACAGCTCTTCATTTTTCTCTGTCCAAGCATCGAGTATGATATCAGGCAAGCTCCATATTGTGGCACTTGATTGCAAAATCAACCCTACTGGGAATGGGTTTGGTGGGTTCTCCCCAATTCTTAAGTCGAAAATTAAGTAGTTAAAATTTGAAGATACCACGTAGTCTTTTGGCTGATTCCATTTAAAAGAGAGCCTATTACTTGAAAAGTCCCCTCTCAGAGGAGGTTGGCCCTATAAGGGATTGGTTGCCAGTATAGGCTGGATATCAGAGATATGACAGTACAACCTAGGTGACAACAGATTTTTATTGTTGCCTTAGGTCACATGCCTAACAAGTATTCACATATGTCATATATTGACTTATGCCTCATGGATCTTTCTGCAAGCGAACTTCATGTTAATTCAATTCTCAAGTTGATGATTGTGCTGGATGTGGACCCCCCTATTCTAGTATTCCTTATGACGAAGGACAAAATGGGGTATGATTGGAAATCACAATCTGCTTAAATTTCTCCCAGCCGAGAAGGACCATGCTTGCATGACCAAAGTTGAACTGTTATTTGCATACCACCATATTGTTAGGGATGTTAATGGGGGGGACCTTCATTGTCTCTTCTTAAAAGGCCCTTACGAGTTCACATCTCTATTCTTTTTGCTCTCCTTGTTCTGATACTTTCTTCACCTAGGTTTTTTCTTCTCTTTGGTGCTTTTATTCTGATTCTCTTGGTCTCTGGGTACCAACTTCTTTTTATGCAGGAACTGATGTTTCTTAATCTGTCTATTACTAAGTAGTAAGTACATTATAGAGTCATGCCTGCCCTTTTTGTGTAATGCAGGAGTTTTTGTTGAGGATAAGTCATTCACATACCTGTATCAGGAAGGCGAGTTTGTAATGCTAATGGAGTGAGTCATTTTAATTCATTTCATAAGTTGTTTTGTACTATGTATTTTGAAAATTGGAAGCTAAACTTTTGATGCTTGATTTATTAGGCCCAACACGTTTGAGCAGATTGAAGTGCAGAAGGAGATGTTTGGCAAGGCTTCTGCCTATTTAAAAGGTATCACTTTCAAGAAAACTTATTTTGTCATTAGTGTATATGCATCATCAAAAAAAGGTTGACTTTATATCAATCAACTTAGCCATGGTAGGCAAGGGTGGTTGTCCTCTCTTTCTCATTATTCCTCAACTTCAATTTTTTTCAGAAAAAAAGGTTGACCAAAATCAATTAGTGTAGCCCTGGTAGGCTTGTTTTTTTCTTGCCTGGTATTTCTCAGTCATTTTGCTGATTGAAGGAGAATGTATTTCTATGATGTGTCTACACACCTGGTTCCAATTTTGTCCATGCCGCAAATAACTAAAGGTCTGTTTGATGACTTATATCCCAGTTCATTTTAATGGTATCCATCCTTGAAAAGTTGCACTTGCAAACAAAGTAACAACATTACTGTTTTGGGCAAGAAAAAATGTCCCACCCGATCTTAACAGAATCTAATAAATAATAACAAAGCTCCCATATATTAATTGCTGAAATTGGTTTAGAAAGATAATATTTATGATGCTGAAGAAATGTTTGATTAGTAGACTTTATAATATATCACTGGAAAGAAGGTCCATATTGATCCCTATGCATCTATTACAAAACCGAAATAGAATATAGAGTAACATATAGAGGATTTTGGTGACTATGAGGATGTCGAAGTCTTTTTTTGTAAAGGGGCATTTTGGTTCTCGAAATAGAATATATTGCTGCTGAGTATGAGGGTAGTTCAAACTGTTAATTTTGCCTAAGCCGTACATGATTCTTGCGTGTTTGTACATAGAGGGTTTGTCTTCCTGTAACTTTGCAAGGACCCTATGGACTTGGATAAGAGAAAATGAGTTTGAAAACAAGCAAACATGCGGTCAAATTGCCGTCGTCGCTCTGTTGAAGCGGAAACTCGTGATCCCCACAAGTAGATATTAAAACAAACACTTGATATGCAAATTACAAAGATAGAGTTCACAAGCTCTGAATGATTGAATGACAAAGGTACGAGGCAGCCTGCCGTTCACAAAAGTTCCTGCACACAAGTGCCCCTGCTATATTGCTATAAAACTATTTGACAGACTAACTGAAGAGACTAACCAAAGCCCCATCTAGTCATGTGTCAGTCAAGGTTCTAGGGGTCTAAGATGACTGACGTTTTAGGCCTGCTCTTCGCTCCAAGAAATCTTTGCAGGTTGCAAGTTAGGGGCTCTATTTTTGAGCAGTTTTGCCTTGGCCCAACGACGGCACAAAAGCCGTACTTACAAGCTAGGAAGGGCTACAAAACCCATCCAAAATGAGGCTGCGAAGTCCATTGTAAGCCTCTACATGCTGTCTAAGGCATAACAAAATAAAAAATCATGGGTATTAAATCAAACACTTGTGCTATGAATGGTCCATGACAAAGTGACAGGAGCTTTTGGTGTTTACACTGGTAAGATTTTGGTATCACTTGCTTATTAATTACTCACTGAAGAGGCTTTTTTATGTTTAGTCATAAATATAGAAACTTCAACCTGTCAGACTAGTTGACATGGAATTTAGTGGCTTTTTTTTTTATTTCTCGAGTTTTTGTTGGCAGTTTCTCCAATAATATGCTTAAACAAAAATCTATTTGCACATAAGCATCGGTTGTTGTTCCACATTTATTTTCTCATAGTTGAACTTGGTACCAAATGAGCAGAAGACATGACAGTGAGACTGCAGTATTATGATGGAAAACTGATGTCTGCATCAGTTCCTCATCGTGTAACATGCAAGGTTGTTGAAGCACAACCTAATATCAAAGGGCTAACAGCTGCTCCTCAGTAAGTTGTTTTTACATGTCATGGTACCAAAGGACTTGACCATAACTGGCCAAAGTTTCTTTAGGAAAGTTTCTATTTTATTAGTTATTTGATTTTCGTATATAAACTGATATATTATTGCTGTCTGAACTTATGCTGTTTTTCATATTAAAGAAAGACATATATACCTCACAAACAATGTCATTAAGAAGATATTGATCAGTATGTACCAGTTTGACCATTAAACATTGGTTCAAATATCCTCATATCATTCTCCTTGTCTTTCTTAGTTATTTCTTGGGGATATTCCTGCATAAGATTTATAAACAATTTTTTTGCATTGCTAATTTTCCTACTAAAACGGTGTCATTGATGGATAGTCATTGAGTCTTTTCATTTCCTTGTTTTTTCACTCTACTTGTTGTGACAAAATAGATATTCACTAAAGGCCTGTCTGAAGGTTACGAAGTTGCCTAAAATCTATCTCAATCTATTTCTATGGAATCTAGTTTTCTCATCAAACCTGACAAGACGTATGCCTTCCATAGTTTGCTGTAATAGCAGAAGCATGACCAGCCTCATCTTGCATCTCAATTTCCATTGGACGACTGTCATTTGAATCTGGTGAAATCCATTGGCATAGGGAATTATTTTTTCCAACTTGTAATGTATGTTTGTTTTTAATCTCTTTAGTTTCTCTTTGATTTTGCAGCCAGAAAACAACCTGCAAAAAAATAAAAAAAAAACATAGTAAACCTGCTACTAAAAATATTTCTCTAGTTTACCACGTTGGTGTGGACCTATCAACTGGTTGTGGCCAGAATATTCTTCAACAGTTTGAGACAATGTTGCTTTAAATTCTCTAACTTCCTGGTTCAATCTTTTGATCATAGATCTTTAGGTCCATATTTATCTGACATATTTCTTAGTAATATTCTTGCTTTATAGTAAGATTTGCCTTAGAGTCAACTTTTAGTTTAATTATAGCATTTCTTTGTTCCAATTTTGCGAATCATCTCAACAGCCTAAATTTCTGAAACCTCCCCCCTTCTTGTTGATCATCGAGTGCTAGAGAATACACAAACACAATATCATATATATGTGTGTGTGTACACACACACACACACACAAACATACATATATATATATATATATATATATATATATATATATATATATATATATATATATATATATATCGATTCTAGAGGTGTGAACTAATCTCAAATCAAAAAAATTATTAATCATTCACAATTCAAACCCAGGATACAAGATATAAAATTTGATGACACTAGATGTATTCAATTCTCATTCACAACTCATTATAAAACTTGTGCAGTTTATAATCGTTTAATGGATCACTTGATAACTTTATAAGACTCAAAACCAACACAAAAATCATTAACAACCACTTGTAAACTCATAAGATCAATGAAATACTATATTCATAAAATCAACCACTTACCACATGTTCTCATTAACATAAGGCCTTCATATTTAACATTCTAAACTTCCAAAACATGAGGTCTTTTAACCTTTACAATAGCACACTAACTCAAAGTTTTGAATAACATTACAAATAAAATGAAATATATATATATATATATATATATGCATATATACATACATACACACATATATGCATATATACATACATACATATATATATGTATGTATGTATATATATATACACTGAGTATGCCCTTTTTTTAATATATAATTATTGGTGGGAGCCTTGTGCACTGAGTATGCCCTTTTTTTTAATATATAATTATTCTTTGTTCATGCATTCTCCCATTTGTGATAACTTTAGGGGATATTATTCTTTTTTGTTGGATGAGTTTTTTTTTATCAATGATAAATTTTTTGGACATGTTCACTTTTCTGATCCGTAACAAGTTCTTATTGCATCTTAATTGCAGGTACAAAAGGGTTGTATTGGACAATGGGCTCACAGTCCATGTAAGTTTATTATGATACAAGTAGAATTTTATGTACCTTTGACATGATCCTTCTCAAACATATAATAAGACAGTCTTTTATGTATCTTTGATATGGTCCTGATTCTCATTCATACACTAAGATAGCCTTGGGTTTCATACATATACTAAGATAGCCTTGAAGTCAAAAGTCTATCCTCAGAGTTTTTTATTTTTGATTTTGAAAATTGTACACTATGGTGTGGCATGTTATCATTGTTAACTAGCTATAGTTAGTTTGTGTTATGGGTATACGGTAAAAAAGGATCCCTTTTTATAGATTTTGCATTGACTTATCTGTTTCTAATTAACACCAAAATTGTTTTCTTGGACTAGAATAACTGAACTGATCAAAATTCTGTTGAGGTACTGTCTGTTAAGGTTAACCTACCGAGTGCACCACCCGATAAGGTAACCAGTACCAATGTGTGCCATCTAGTAAAACTATTGTCTAATATCAGATATTCTATAAACCTTTTTCTAAATATGGGCTCTCCCCTCTTCTTCACACCCGTTGTTGATAACTATCAGCAACTTTTGTTCGAAGCTTCTATCACTCTCTTCTACCTCTCTCACCTTTGCGACCTTGTCCATTGACTTTGCCCTTGCCTCCACAACCACCTCCTCTGTGAACACCTCCACCTCCTCCTCCCCTCTTCTCTCTCTCTCTTTGGTCTGGGGTATTAACTGATTCTAACTTGTAGTGTCATGGATTTAGCTAATTTGCCTAAGACATGTGACACCCATGTTATTTCTGCTAGCAAAAGGGTCAATTAAAATGCAGCCTCATATGTTGTTGTAGCACCTGGATAGAGAGAATGAATGCTAATGGTTGAGCGTACATGTATGTGTCTGCTAATTATCGTTATCGCTCCAAAAAGGCACGGGGACATGGACTGAACAAGCAATGAAGTGACCAAAAACTTTGTCGGCAATGAAAGACACTCGTATGACTTTGTTGGCAACAAAAGACACTTGCAAACTTGAACAACGACAACAAGGGGTCTTGACTGAAGTGACCAAAAAATTTGTTGGCAATGAAAGACACTCGTTTGACTTTGTTGGCAACAAAAGACACTTGCAAACTTGAACAACGACAACAAGGGGTCTTGAGTGGTAGGTCAGTGCCCGATGGTCATCAAGCACTTGGAAGCGAATGGGAAGGGGATCCACTAAAAATCTCTCACCACTCTTTTAGGGGCTACCTCGGATGCCCATCCCCTCTTGTCCACCTGGGGGATTCAAGGGGGCAGAGACGACTGATATTTTTTCATCTGCACCGCTCTGAGATCCCTTGCATGACACATCGGTTTGGGGTTGTTTCCAACTAGTTTGGCCTATGCCATGATCATCTGACAGATTAACTTATGGATAGACTTTGTGCAGGTGTAAGAGTCAAATACAAGCCGCGAGGCTGTAGGATATTGCAGACTTCACTACCTTGCAAATTAGTACAAAAAAACATTCTGACGACAAAACAACAAAATGTTCAAGTAATGAAGTTTTTGTTGTTGTTGTGGGATTATTTCGGTTGTTTTGGCAGTATTTTAGTGTTCAGCATTGTATTGGTCCGGTTGCTGGCTAGTAACAGTGTGGACTGAGATTTGTAAATTTGGTTATATTGAGTCCTAAATTTTGTCATTGACATTTTTGTTTAGCTATATTGCTTGATCAGCACAAGTCATTTATAAGATTGGTTGGTCATGATCATTTACATTTTTTTAAAAATTTTTGTAGTCTTTTTTTTCAAAAGTTGGTACATACCGGCAATACCAACACATGATACGTTGGTTCGGTTTGGACCCTTACCAGTTCCGGCAACGACCGGCCTGGCTCTGGTATCGAAAATTGAAAACTTTGGCAAAGGCTATCATTCATGTTACAGCATAATCTATTTATTTAGACTCCTTTGCTGTTAGTGGGTTATTTCACTTCTTTATGTATGAAAAATACTTGCTGCATAAATTTAGCAATATGTTCAATGGTCTGATCTTTTTGGTGATTTTTTGCTTTCTATAGGATTGGACATTAACTTTATCATATTATGTTTCATTCTACAATCGGTGTAAATTCACCTTTTTCTTTTTTGCACCACAATTTATAGAGTTATGTTATTTGTCTGATTGTGATGCTATACTCTTTTGTTGCAATTCATAGGCACCACCTTTTGTTGAAACTGGTGAGGAGATCATTATTAATACAACCGATGACACATATATTACAAGGTTTGTCAAGACTTGTTCTCCTTTTTTCTTTGTGCTTGTTGATAGTATCACAATATACTGATTTATCATAACTGAAATTTTCATTTATGATGTCATTTTCCAAATGATGCATCCTTGTACCACCCAGATTGGATTAGCCTAGGCTCCAGTAACCTATTCGGTTGTGAAATTTCCATAGTTAGATGATTTTGGAGGTCTAGGTTGAGCTACTTTAACTACTAAGTGGTCTTGAGTTTTGACAATACTGTGTTACTCATGGCAATGATTTGCTCTTCATCTTTGATCATAACTAGAACTTGGTGGACTCATTTAATATAAAATTGACTTTAGCACACTTAATCCTGCATCAACAGAACCACGTCACATTAATTTTAATAATCTCATGGAAATGCTGGTCAAATAAAGATACTATTTGATTCTTAGGTGAGTACCTTTTTAAGGCTCTAGATGCAACTCAGTTATATTTGGAAACTCAACATCTAGAAGGTCTTACATATTACCACTCTTTCTTGTCTGTTCAAGTTTTTTCTTAAATTTCTGATTGCTCCTCATTGGGATATGTTTTCAGGTCTCCATAGCAAAAAAATTAGTGCTAAACAGGTAATGTTAGGTCTAAAATCACTATGCTTAGTTAACCATCATGATTGTAGATAAATTTTATTGCCTGTGCCGAACTAATAGAATACATATGCATATCCTCTAACATCAAATCAATATATTGAGACAGTCAAATACAAGGTTTGCCTCTTTTCATCGAATAATTTGCCAAATAATTTGAAATTTACTTCATTATCAGAGGTCATGTTAGCTACACTACTTTTAGCTATATCACTAATCATCTTTTTTATCTTTATTTTGGTTTCCATTGATTTAAGAAATTTAGTGACCATGGGATAATAGATCAGAATTTTAAAAACACACTAGAAGTTATGTTGCTCTTCTAATTTGTTGTGTCTATACTTTTGCACAGTGTTTTAAACAGGCACTTAGGTGAGGCGAGGTTCAAGCATCTTGCGCAGTTGTCGAGCGACGTGCTTCAATGAAGCGCTTCCTTGGCGCTCGCCTTAGTCGAAGCGCTAGGCGCCTCGGGCAAGTGCCCGATTAAAGGTGAGCAATCGAACCAAATGGTCAACTTTGGTTCAGTTGAATAGTAACTTGGTTGGTTCAATCGAACCATCTAAGCATAGTAAATAGTAATAGTAAACCACACCCTTTCTCCCCCTCTCCCTTGTGCAACCTTGACCCCATAAACACTAGGTACTTCGCTGCCCTAGTCCTACTGTTGCCTTTGTGTGCAACCGTTGTCGACGCACAGGTCCGACGCTTCCTCTGCCGTCGACGAATGGGTCCGAAGCTCTCGCTACTGTAGCTTTCGTGTGCAATTCCCTCTGCCATCGTTGCTTCTGTGTGCAGCTCTTTCCAACGCCGAGGGATAGGACCGCAACTTTCTCCATCACCAGTAGACACATCTGAAGCTTTCTTCGCCCCTGATGTCATCGTTCGTAGCTTCCTCCGTTGCCACTGCCATTGTTCGTAGCTTTCTCTATCTCCACTGTGGTCGTCCGTAGCTTCTTCTACCGCCATTACCATCGTCCGAAAGTTCCTCTGTCATCGTTGCCCTTTCCTTCCCCACGTTCAACCGTCAGTGACTCTTTTTCTCCCCCTATATTATTATGATTACCGTTAACAGTGGATTAAATATTGTTAACAGTGGATTATTAATTTTTAATTGATATAAAACTACTGTTATCATATAATAAACTAAAACTGATATAAATCCTTAGAACTGTTGACCTATTTAGAACTGATTCTTATTTAGAATTACTAATCCTTATTTAGCACTATTAATTGCTATTTAAAATTATTATTAGTCCCTATTTAACACTGTTAATCTTTGTTTATTTAGAACTGTTATTAGGGTTTCAGGATTAATGACAAGTGTACAAAGCGATACAAAAGATTCATCAAAAAATTTAATTTAATGTCGTATTTTTATTTATATAATCATATTTATCAATTGTATTTTATATTTTTATATTTTTATATTCTAGAGTATCTTGTTTCGCTCAAGCGGACTTTGAGCGTTTTGGGACCTTGGCGTCTTTTGGTGCCTAGCTTTTAAAAACACTTGTTTTGCACCATCAGAAAGAAAATCTGGAGTTAGTTGAATCTTCAATAATATTGTAGATTATGCATTGATTTCCTCCAAAATTCTTTTGAGGTGAATCTGAATTCTGCAACATCGGATTCAGATGGTACTGGACTGACTGACTTGTGTCAAGAGAATTTAATGGACAGGTGATCATGGTCTCAGTGAGGTTGCTTGGGCTGTTAAATTGTTCTGATTCATAAATGGCGTTGTTGAGTCTTTTCTTAAATGAGCAGTCTGAGGAACCTTAGGTAGAGAAGTCTTTGATGAACAATAGCCAGAGATATCTTAGTTTTTCATATATTAGGTTCAATCACCCAAGGATGGAGTGGCAATAAATTAGCTTATCTTCTAGCAAGAGAAGCAAAAAGAATTCATAGTAGGGCCTGGTTATGGCAGCTGACCAATTATTGTTGGGGAAGCTCTCATTCATGATGTTGAGTCCAATGTTTCAGAATGGGAACTTCCTCATCACTTCCTCCTAAAAGAGGCAACTTTAATCACTTGTTTAATTTATCTAGACCAATCATATGTATATATTAGGTGAATGTTGTTTCTGAATAGTATTCCAGGAGTAAAGCAGCATATAAGCAACTCTAAATAACTGTAACTGGTTTAGCACCATAAGGTGACATATATGACTGGGAGGAGGTTATGGTTCCATGGGATCAGTGTTGTGTGTTATTTCTTTTCTAGAGGACCCTTGCAATGAAGTACATCTGAGTAGGATAAATTAAGTGCAGTAAGCTGGTTTTCCATGTGCGGTGGACATATAAAGAAAATATTGACAAGCTGTCTAACGATGGAAAATATACAATATATTCAAGAACTAAAACATTTAATTTCCTGGAAGAGATTCAAGCAGCGTTAATGTTGCATTCTCTTAGTCACAATACACATTGTTTTATATATTTTCCTATTTGGCAGCAGTTTAAAATCTTAGTTTTAATCATTAAATAAATTCCTTATAATGGCCATTATGAATCTTTTCAGGGCAAAGGAGTAGCATTTTCGAGGTAAAGCATGCACCATAGCCTATTTATTGACAGAGGGTGACTAGTTTCCCCAAGTGGCTCTATCCAGTTATATTCCATTATGAGTTGTACAATTGAGATGCTTACTTTGTAAAAAGAAATTTACCCTTCTTGTTTGAACTTTTGAGGAAATTTGATGAATAAAATATTGAAATATTTGCTTAAAGATGTGTTGAATAATTTAACTTAGAATTTCCAAAACTGGCTAAAATAAAATTTACAGGATTGACGACTGGGGCTATTGTGACAAACTAAAGTGTTTGGAATTGCCTTTCCATTATATGAATAATGTAATTTGGATGTGTACAATAAATTACAATCAATCTGTAATTCATGAAACCAATGTGCGGGTCTTCTCTTTTATCATTGCATTTGGAGTGTCGTCTTCCATCTATTGAATGAAAACCTGTATCTTCTAAATAGTTCCTCCTGGTTTGAAGATTCCTTGTGCCTATATGTAAAGACTGATCTTATTGAACATACAAGTATTGAATAATAAACAGTGTTTCTTTATTGTTTTTCACATAAGATTCTTAATTTGTGATGTTTCAAATTGCAAATAAGAATTACTTTATAATTGATGATTAGTGGAATGAGGCTTCTGTGATTGCTTTATTTGATTCATATCTCATGCGGAACATCTTTTTCCACACAGATGTGAATGAATCGGCCGTATTCAAAGTTAAGGGATCGAGAATCCCGTCGATTAAGATGCACCAACCGGGCGTGGCTTACACAACACTAACATGACATGAGGAAGCCTCTCAGGTTTGATTCTATGCCGAGCAAACGAAACTAATATTGAACTCAATCTTTTGCAGGAAGGAGACAAACAATACGCAATACATGTATAAAATACAGGTATTTTATCAAGGATTAAATCTGATCATATAATTTTTTCCTTTAAATTTCGGATATGATATATCCGAAATGGAAGGGCGTAAGCGTTGCATCTCAAGAACCAAACAGGCCTCTTACCTTTTGGTCACGTTTATAAGCAGCTTGGACCTTCGTCGTCGTGTATGCCCAACCAAAAGGAAGGGCAAGTTGTCTCTGTCCCCGGTAATTCTATTGATCATCATCTTCATCATACTTGTTTCTAGGAAACGCGGATGTCTGTATATATGTATAAGAATCAGATCTGAGCCGAATACCTGTCGGATTATCTTTCCCTTCGCGTGAAAGAAAGGATGCATATAATCTGGAATATCTTTGGTTAGGATTTCTTTCACATATTGCAGAACAATATTGCATACATCTACCTACGGAAGACGAAGTGGATGCACCAACGAGAGGTATAACACCCCTAATTAGTCTCAAATCGGAAGTGAGCAAGATTGAGATTGACTTATAAGGGTCTGATAAGTATATTATTATCATTTTCAGTTTAAGCATTTTGGTTAGTGGTTTAAATCAAACGAAATTGAAAGGCCAGTTAGCTCATCAGGCCCGAGTGGAGTCAGAAGACTCGCCACGACGTGAAGCCACTATTGGACTACGACTCACGCACTATGCTAGGGATTGATTTAGGTCATGTTGGGCTTGGGCAAGGTATGATGAGTATACGACTATCAACTTCAACTTAAGTATTTTGGTTAGTAGTTTAGATCAAACGAAGTTGATAGGCCAGTTAGCCCATCAGACTTGGGTTGTGACAAAAGGAGAGCATCAAAAGAGTGGAATAATAGAATTCTCTCTCTCTCTCTAAAACATGACATATAACAAAAAACTAAATAAATATAAAAATTACGTATATGATAGACTACTTGTTACAACTACGATGAAGAAGTCAACATGGCTTGATCTTATCTCGAAGGCAAAAGCTCGTCCTAGAAACCCATGTGGTGCTCTTATATGTTAGTTGTGGTGGGGGGAATCGATTGACACGATTCCGATATACTACTTGTTTGTCCTAGGTGGATTCTACGATGAGTCAAGGTGGTTTGGCTTCTTTGGGATTTTGTAGTCGAACCAAGGAGCACCTTGGCTTTACCGTAGTTTCTGCACAAAATGTCTAACATCAGGGGAGTTCCTGACTTGACACCCCCATGGTAAAGTTAGTAGTAGGAATCAGGGTAGTTATAATTTTTTTCTCTCTCCCTTTCAGGTGGGGGTTGGCTTTTATACTTGGACGGTCGATGGTAGGAGGCTAATGGCTCCTCCCTTAATCTATGATCGTTTAGGAGCTCATTTATGTCGATGATTGATTGATATATTTCATTATGATGTGTTATTAGTGAAGGACAACCAAAGGGGCACTATTTGTCCAAGATGATATCTGCGAGATAAACGAATGGTGGCCGCTTTTGTCAAAGGGGTAAATAAGCCTCACCGCTAGGGATTAATGCTTCCTACAAGCACACGGTTGGGAGAGAAGTTGGACCTCATTGTCAGGAATTAACGCACCCTACGATCTTGTATCTAAAAAAGAGGGAGACTGACCTCTTTGCCAAGGATTAATGCTCCATTTAGTGGAGCGTGCAACCTTTTCCAAATTTACAACTAGTAAGGGTTGATAGGTCGCTTCCCCGTTGTACATTGCATGGAAGGAGCAACGTGCAAACCCTTTTGCCCTCGTCACTACCTAGGTGGCGGTGTGTTATTAGGTGAGTTAGCATGTCAAAACCGACGTCATCTTATTCCCTATCACTATCAAAAATAAATATCACACTGTATACATATTAGTAAAACTAAATATAAATAATATACCTATTATATCAAATATCATCCTAGGTCTTTTAAGAAAATAAATAAAATTGAGTGGGATTGATTTATAGGAACATCTTAAAAAGGTGGAAGCCAATTTAAAGTTAGATTAGGAATTACATTAGAAATCAATGGCTTTAATAATTTATTTTGGACACAAGTAAATATTGTAATAATTAATTAATGATTTAATTGAACGATATTTTAATTATATAACTGTTTTGAATTATTTCATATTATTTTTATTTCCCTAAAACCATTAAACCCCTATTGGCATACATTGAGACATGATCTTGATTTGTATGGATGATAAAAAAATATTCAAAATTATTTTTTTATTAGAGTTGGAAATTCATCTCCATGCATTTGAACTATAAATGGTAATCTCAATACGTCAAACAAAATTTTACTTTAGTATTTTCCTTAGTTAAAAGAATACTGAGGTGTACACGACAAAAGCCACTTGATTCTTAATCTAGTAAAGAGTTTAAGAACAAAGAATTATATAGGCAATTTTATTTTTATTATTTATAATATTATTTTAAGAACTTATAATATTTCTAAGATATCTCGTTATAAATGGACAAAAATATCCTTAACTTATTTCTTAATTTTATTAAATTCTTTCAACTCTTTCCAAACAAATATCTTTTTCTTCCTCTTGTTTCTATTATCATCATTATCATCATCTTAATTGTTAGATTATCTTTCATTATTAATGAAGCAAATTGATGGAAAAATAATAATCAAATGAGATGATCTAAAGATCAAAGAGGAATAATTTTTTATATTTATTAGATTGATATAATATTTTTATGGTTAAAAACTAATAAGATGATATTTCAAACGTTTCTAATCTTTTGCGTTAGTTTACATAACCCATAAGATACCATATTCCAGGTTTGAAATATAATAATTGAGGGTTGTAAAAAAAAAGGATATGATCTATAATTAAATATTTATATTTAGAAAATTATATTTTATTATCTAAATTACTAATATTAGAAAGGGATTACCAACAGCTATGTCCTTATAATAAATGCCATTTAACGAGTTTATTATGAGTATATATAGAAGATCATAATAATGGCAAATGTGGAATGACATCGTTGCATTTCTTATATCTTCAATTAATTTATGATTTGAGGATTAATCATAGATTTGAGTGCATGATTTGATTGAGTAATTTGAGTATATGATGAGGAAAATCACTCTCTCAAAATCACCCTCTTCTCTACTGATCTGCCATAATGATTATCTAGTTATCGATTTTATCTTTTACTCAGTAGTCCTCGAGCAAACTATTATTGTAAACATCAACTGGAGTTATTTTATAAATTTGTCATCTTTCTCACAAGTGAGCGACGGACACTAGCCATCAATATTGATTATTTTGCTCGGCAATCTTCATCCAAAATCTATAATATTCAACCATCATATATATATATATGCTCTTCTCGCTCGCCACCAACCTTTCCCTTCCATTGGAGTTCGCCCCAACAATAATAATCTCCTTGCTATCTATTGTCACTGCTATTATTGCTAGTCATAGGTGCCCTACAAGCCAATCACGTGAGTGATGACACGTGTGACTTGACACACAGTCATTTTACTTATTATTATTTGATATTTTATCACTTTATATTGTTTGTTGCTTGAATATATTGTGATGTCAATGGATCTGTGCAATGAGAATCGAATCGTGATAAGATCATGATAATGAAACTGATTCGCTTTTAAACACAGATCCTAAATAATATCAGTTATAGGTTATTCGAGAGGGACATCGAGATAACCAGACAGATTGATGTACTGTATACCCATCCATATGATGGATGCAGTTGATCTCATAGCTGCTTGTGTAGGGACACTAGGGATACAATACAGGTGCTCATTGGGAAATGAGTTTACTAATTTATCCGCTTATAGAATGCTGGATAGTTGATGACGCCTTATTGCTAAATAGTGATTCCGTAGTCTCAGTGGTGTATTTGGTCCTTAGACTTGCGACACTAAAGATGTCCTATATAAGTACTTCATTCTTTGATACCAGACTTATAGGTTTGGAGGTTTCAGATCTAGCATAATCGATTATCGGGAGTGGTAGCCAACCTTACGAGGACTATTTGAGTGTCGATAGAGGATCATCCACTCTCGGTGTTATGAGAAGAATATCCCATGTGTTCTTGTTCAGATAAATCCTTGGCCAATGTCATTCAGATTGAGAGAGAAAAAGTTATTCGGGAGAACTCGATTAGAGTGAGACTCGAGTAGAGATCGTTTGGATCTGATAGCACCATATCCGATATACGGTCTTTAGGATATTAGATAAATGAGGGACTATAAGTATATGGTAACTAAGGACAGACAAGTCGAATGGATTGGATTCCCCTATATCGTTTGGGGACTACGGTATAGTGGCATAGTACGTCCGCAATCAATGAGTCGAGTGAATTATTATGAAAATAATAATTTACTAAAATAATAATTTACTGAGTTAGAAGGAGTTTTGATAAATATGACTTATAGCCAGCTCGATATTGGGCCTAGAGGGTCACACATATATGATAGGCATTGCGATGAGTAGAGGTTCAAATATGAGATATTTGTCGGAGCCCTTATCTTATTGGATATCTAATAAACCCATGAACTATTAGATCCTATTGATGAGATCCAATAAGAGCCAATGAAATATTATTGGATAGTGATCCACTAATTTAAAAGGCTTGGGTAGTTGGATGAAGATCTAATACCTAATAGGGCAGGATCCATTAGGGTTAAATTGACATAGGACTTCTATCAGTAGGAGGGATCCATTCGGGTTAAATTGACAAAGTTGTTTTACGGTGGACCTCTCGGTGTCATTATCACAAGAAGATTCTTCCCTACACTTCTCATATATGATCTTTATCGTCTATCATGTGCTAGATCATCAATTAGTTTTGGACTTTTCTTCATAGATCACACCTTATTCTTAGCATGTCTTTATCATCTATATCTGACGCTCCAATTATTATTTCCTTATGAAACAATAGTTTATCTCAGCCTATGTTATATTCATCAATATAGCAACTTTAATCCCCTTCAAACTAATCAGAGGTAACTATGCATCTTAACAAGCACAATTCACCAATCTCGCCTTTGGATATGATCAATTATGCTAATTGACGGCTCTCTTAGTTGTCCACTAGAAAATATTAAAATATTGGTAGAACCTAACATAATAACAAATTCTGATCACAGCTATGACTAGACCGATTTATTCTACAATCAATTCAGGTCTTAGTTGTTAGCTCCATAACACCACTAATCACTTCGTGCAAACTGCAACATATGTTAAATCTCTTATCTACTTTTAATGAAAACAATAAATACTATTGCTACTTTAATATGCCATCCCTTAGTAGTGAAGAAGTCATAATTCATACTCTTAATGGCTTAAGAGACAAATATAAGAAATTGACAATAGTAATTCAGGCACGTGACAAACTAATATCATTTGAAAAACCATATCTAAGTTGATTGATCATAAAATATATTTGAAATAAGAAGAGAGGATTTTGAGACCAATTATTACAACTCAATTCAAAAAAAAAAATTTTTAAAAGGGTGACCATTAAGGAAGGAGGAGAAGAGTTATTAAGATAATCTACACAAGATCATGATTCCAAGGGTGATAAACCTTCGGACCAACCAAGGATGATGTTTAAGTCCACCAAAGTGGAGGCTATGGGATAGTATGTTTCATCTAATAATAGCCTTAGTAAGAGAATTAGAAAGAATATTTTTGTTAAAGAAGTCGTCACCACTCTCCACCCGTGAATCACTTTAATTATATGATGTCAGTCCTATTATAGATCCCACACAATGTCGATAAATATTTAGTTCATTATAATATTTATCTTTCGTACATCTGGATATCTCATTTGCAGTCAATAAATTATCATAATTTATGTATTAGCTCTACACTATGAATTAGTTTATACTAAAATGTGTCCTGTGGCACCTCAAATAGTCTCTTAATTATTAATTTTTTCGTAAATACTCATCACTTTATCTCCATGTACTTTATCTCTATGCCTTCACCTGATTGGGTAGGTAATACTAACGATGGAATATCTACGTTATATTCTTTAGATTAAATATAATCAATTAGAGTTTTAAGAAACAAAATATAATTACAAGATTTATCACTGAAGTTGAATACCGAGCCATCGCCACTACCGTTATAGAACTTAATTGAGTCTCCAATCTACTATACAATTTGACATCACCTCCTAATCTACTCCTATAATATATTATGATAATATCAGTGTCACCTATTTATACACTAATTCAATGTTTTACTTATACATGAAACATATTGTCATCGGTTTTTACTTTATTAGATATCAAGTTATCATACATTAACGATGTGTTTCTCATGTCTATACTTCCGACCAAGTAGCAGACTCCTTCACAAAGCCTCTAACTCATAGGATATTTTAATTACATCTTGATATCTTTAACGAAAAAACAATCTTACGAGGGAATGATAAGAGATTAGAATAGAGGCAAATATGGAATTACATATTTGCATTCCTTATATCCTAAATCAATCTATGCTTTCAGGTTCAATCATAATTTTGTATTGAGTAATTTGAGTGTATCGCTTGTTATTCACATATTTATTGAGGATACTTCACTCCCAACCTACTAAGGTCGTGAGTCGCTAAGATCAGTATAACAATCTATCTATGTTATTCACTAGATCTGATGAGGACAGAAAAATGCTTAATTTATAATATATTTATTGTTCGAAGTCTTCTTGCTTGCATTCCTACTTAAGCATTAGCTTATTCTTAATATCAAATTTATTTTCTAAAAGTCGAATATGTAGAATCTGAGATATGTTTTGATTTATACCGCCACGTTTTTCTTCACCTAATAAACTCAGTCGAACCAAGAAAAATAGTAATGTGATCATCTTATTACTCAAAAGGTTCCAAATCCATAACACCGTAAGCCATCACTAATCATTACATATCGGTTTCGAACGAAGTCGACCAAAGCCTGGTGATAGTGACGATACCTTCTGGATTCTCCTCTCTTCCCTTTTGTCTTGCTCAAGCACCCCAATCCACAAGCCGCACGCGGTATAGTTTTCTGTCCCCTAAGCTGGCCAGGGGATCCCAGGTGAAGGGGCAGAACGAGAACCTCTCCCCTCTGGGATTTGCACCTCTTTCGCCACCCAGCTCCTCCATGGCACCGCTGCCGAGATGGAGAGAGTATATCCTCCACTCTATCTGTAGAAAGATGATGTTGAAGTCGGGGTGGAATCCGAGCGGCAAGACGTCGTAGGCGATGTCACCGTCGTCATGCCTGTGTCGTCGATGCAATTCCTTGTGCCATTTGATGAGAGTCTGGCAGCTACTAGTGTGCTTCAGCTTCCATACGCGTTGGCCGGCCTCCGCCACATTGATCAAGACGCGCAGTTCCCACTCGTTGCACAAAGCACCGTGGAGGAACCCTCCACATTTTCCTATGACACGCCTTAGTCGCCCTGCCGAGCTTATATCTGGGAGAAAGTACACCACGTCTCGGTCTTCGAGATGGTCGATGGTGAAGGCGTTCCAGGACTCGTCGGTTATGGTGACGTCGGTAGCCATGAGCTCATGATCAGCTGAATGGCAACGTAGATCCGATTGCTTGCACAACACCGTAAAACAAGGATGCGATTCATTAGTCAGCAGCTCCTTCTGGCTCCTACGCATCTCAGACCACTGAAATGGCGCATGAGTCTGCCCATCCTCGAAGAAGAGGAAGCACATGAACGGAAGGCTGGCATGGCGATCGAACAACAACCTCGGGCCGACAAATCTGCATCTCTGGCCCAGTTCTACTTGTCTGGGTGTGGCATTCATGCTGATGACCACCCAATCAGTCTTGTTCGCGGGGTTGCAGACGATCATGCAGTTGAAGAAGTTGGCAACACTGCCAAAACGCAGGAGAAGCAACCCGTTGCAGCTATCCACAAGAGTTAAGTTCCGATAGTTAGGGAGATGAGCGATGAGTTGGGTGAGATCGAAGTGGTGATCTTTGAAAGGGTAGACGGATGCATAGTTCCAGGATCGATTGGTGGGGCGTCGATAGAAGAACCCGTGCATGGGGGAGCGTAGCTGCATGGTCATGTAAGGGCCACGGTCGGTGAAGAAGGCATGCCACGCTTTGGATATGCACCGGAACCGAAGCGCTGACTTCACAGGCAATCGGAAGAGTATCTCATGCAACAGGTGGTCTGGAAGAGCATCAATGCTCGGGCCGTCGTCCATCGTCTTCTCAGCTATTTTCTTGTGCACGTCGATGTAAACGGGGAAGCATGTGTTGTGTATTATATAGGGTATAATATCCGATACGTGATGGGAGTTGGGATCGGTATCTGTCGAAGTCGGTATGCCCGTAAGGAAAGTTGCTTTGTGGCTCGATAGGGAAAGAACATGATGCCTATGGTTGGCTTCTACTTCTCTTTGGGCATGTCATAAGGAAAACGAAAGGGATCATATTTTTCTTAAAATGTTAAAATTTTAATTTCAAATTTATAGAAAAAAGGTGAACCTTTATTAGATGACTTTTTATATTCACATAACAATTTTAATTCTACGAGTGTGGTTTACGTGGAAACAAATTAATTTTAGTGATAGAAAAATATAAGGAAAATAATCATCCTCGATCAAGATGCACAAGGAGATTGAGGGCTCATTAATAACGAGTGATGTGAGGATTATCCATCAAATATAAAATGCTTGAGAAATATTCTTCTCATACCGACATAATATTTCTTTCAATTGGACTGTTATAAAGGTCCACTATATCGTAGTTTTCGAGGATATACTTTATTTATCTTTGTTCCTTTTTATTTTGTTCCATGACTAGTATGGACTTTAGAGGGATCATGCGACAAACCCTTATTAGATCTTGGTCTTTTTATAGGTTGACACTAAAGTGGACGTCCGAGGCCCCCTCCATCGTACCCCTAAGATATGTTATACATGTAGGTCCAAACTAAGTTGGGCTTGTTTGGTTATTACTCATATCTTATCTTAATATTTTAATATTAAAAAGAGGGCCCATATGTCATGAGCATATTTCATTGACCCTCTCAATAAATGCTCTAGTGAAGATGTTTCACCTTCAACCCATAGTACCTTTATCCATGACGATAAGTACCATGTGCTTCCTACATTCAACACTTCTACCTCAACGTAGACTCCATTAGAATTAGTGATTATTCAGTAATTCTAATCTCATTCGAAAGACTATCTTGATTTGAAAGAGTAAATAGAAGAGCTCATCTATCACATTAGGTGTTTCATGCATAAGCACAAAGATTCATTTGCATGAACCAAGAGACTAGTGGAGAGGTAGATTGACATCATAATCGATAGTCCAACCTTCGAAGGAGACATTGCATTAACTCACAAAGAATATGATAATGCTAAAGGCAGGTAGAAGATTCGAAGATAACTTTTAAAGAATAGAAGACATGGCATCTTGAACCCAATCATGATTACACCGTTGTCATCTCTGTTAGAATAATTAATGTCAATAGAGTCTTGATCGACTAAATCGATAAATTTTATTATGATGCATTCTAGAAGCTAAGGTTGATTAACGAACTAACCAACTCTGAATAAACTTATAGTGTCAATCTATCACATATCAATGAAAGTTCTTAATAAGATCTGAGGTTGAGGAACTAAAGCATTTGGATGGAGTCTTGCTAATTCTACGTCTAATGGACCCTTGATATGCTAATCAAGCCCCTCATCAAGTGGCCCTTGACCGAGTTTGCCCTGACTAAACCATTAAATTTGAGACACATTACCCGAGGCAAAGAGGGTAAAGCACCTTGACTTAAGGTAAATGTTGAAGTCTCCCCATGGAGCTTGACCTAATAGTATACTATTAACACTAAAGTTGATAAGTTATTAGGTGCTAGTTTTATATTCTGGAATACAATTCCATAATGGCTTGCAAACATTATACTTGTTTAGAAAGTTAATAAAAAATTAGAGAATTAGTATCAATTATGATGCATTCTAGAAGCTAAGGTTGATTAATATAATTATCCTCTACCAAACATTAATTAGCCTATCCATACCACTAGGGGACACAAGTTATTGATATTTATGAATGTCTTTTGGAGATATAACTAATTCAGGCGCACACCACTTTCATCATCGACTAAGAATATATTATTATCTAATTATGTCATTTAGAAGAATAAAAAATAATGAATCAAATATCGAAGGTCCAAATGGGACATAATGCTGAAGCTTATGCAAATGACATAATCATGAAAAGTAAAACCAGCAACACACCTCTGGCTAAGTGCTTTATATTGGTAAATGGGAGTCCAATTGTCTCTGTTGTTACATGCCCAACACACTCATTAAGTTTAACTCGATCAAATTGAGCACGTTGTCTTTTCCTTAAAGAAGACTATCTAGTCATTATGATGAGACCATTTAAACCCTTAAATCTATTAGAAATTCTACATAATGTATTACATGACATCCACTGAGAACATCGAGACTCACATCTCTCCAATCTGTCAAGTCTATTTGACCTGTGTTTGATTCCTCGTTTAAGATTGACCAAAGTCAACCTGAAATGGAATAATAAATACAATTCTTTTATATATATATATTTTTATTTATTTACAATTAACGCTTGCGCAGACGACTATTATTATGACAACGACAAACCGTTTCTCTGTTCAAAGTAAGACCTCCATTTCAGATCTAGCGTTAGGGTTCTCAGCTACTTCACAGAGGACCTCCGAGGCCCGAAACCATGTCGTCGGCTTCTCGCCCTTGGCCGGGCTACGGCGCCATACGCACCGCCCCCGAGGAGGCGGCGGAGCCGCTCTCTCCGCGGGTCCCCTTCGCCTCCGGTTCCCGCGCTGTCGAGATGTTCTCCCGCGCCAAGGAGCGCGGCACGGCCCTGGTTGCCACCCGGCGGCCCTGGCGCGAGCTCGCTGACCCCTCCGCTTTCTCAAGCCCTTACGGCTACCGCGACGCTGTGGCCCGTGTCCGCCGCAACCTCGCCTACTTCCGCGTCAACTACGCTCTCGTCGCCCTCTTCGTCCTCTTCTGCAGCCTCCTCTGGCACCCCGTCTCCATGATCGTGTTCCTTGCCGTCTTCGTCGCCTGGTTCTTCCTCTACTTCTTCCGCGACGAGCCGGTGGTGTTCTTTGGCCGCGCCGTCGACGACCGCCTCGTGCTGGCTGCGCTCTCCCTGGTCACCCTGGTCGCTCTCCTGTTCACGCACGTCGGATTGAACGTTCTGGTCTCGCTGATCACCGTCGCTGTGCTCGTCGGACTGCACGCCGCATTCCGCATCACGGATGACCAATTCCTGGACGAGCAGGAAGTGGCTGATGGGGGCTTGCGGTCGTTTGTTGGCAGCCGAGCTTGACCGTACTCAACCTTCCCAATCAAAAAACTGGTTTGACATATTCTATCACCGTTTTGCTGAAATTGAGGTTTGATGGAGCGGTTTTTGTTGCGATCATGTCGAATTTGTCGGAGGGTGCTTCAACCGATTGCCACTTTGGTAGGATCAGATTCGTGGTGGATACTGACTGTGCCGGCATTTTCTGCCTTCTGGTAAAGTGATCTCTGACTTTGTTTGGTTTAGAGAAGTCAAAGTCTTCATTTCTTTTGCTTGATCTGATTACTCTTTGTGAATGCTAACCTGGAAAATTGATCATTTTCCTCACAAGGTTGATATTTTATCATTATCCTGTATTTTTTGCTCCCTCTTTCTATCATTATCAATGAGCTTTGTATTTGATGGTTATAAATTGTATAATTATTATGCTAAATTTTCATATATTGTCATTGTTGTTATTTTATTAGTTGATCATTTAGTAGATCTCACTTTCCATGTAGTTCTTGGATCCATTGAAGAGGTTTAGATATTTCAGATCTACTGTTGGAAATCATAATGTGATTCTAGGAATTTATTCATATGTCACAGCCATGTTTGTCATGATAAAATATTGCCAACATTTACACACGTGACCACTACTTAGCTGCTAAACAGTGTATTGGTTCATAAATTCTTTTATTCCTTCTAAGCTGTTCGATCATCTACCAAGATTCAATGAAACCATGTCAGTACCTCCTGAGTCGAGATCTTGCAGCGATTGAAACACTCGGCTTGTTTCCTGCTATCCTTCACGGCAGAGCAAAGAAGGATAATACATTTTCTACCTCCTCACAACCAAAGATCATAGAGATGAAGAGAAGAGCAGACATGGTCTCTGCATTGTTATCCATTGTTTATACTGTTGGCACACCAAGTAAGAGGATGAATCACACAGAAGCCGGTAGGGAAAGAGTTTGTAGATGAAGATGAATCACACAGAAGTATCGGTATGTGCTCTGATCCAGGGAAGACAAGATACACAGTGTTAAACACCATTAACTCTTGCAATTTAAACTGCAAATATCTACTGATTTGTTTGATAACAAAATCTGGTTGCTTTGACAATTATTTGTTCTCTAGTGTCTTCCACGCATCTGTGGATTTGTAGAAACTCTCATGCATTTGTAGTTATCCATCTTCCTGAGGGAAGAGACTGCTTGCTGTGCACAGCCAACAAGTGTTTTGCACTGGAAATTTGTTAGTGCTCATCATGCCATCTTAGTAATGTGAAAGAAGTAACAGTAGAAAGTTTACAGATTGGAATGACTTGTATATTTCTTCTCTCATGAACTCTTTTAAACTTTAATTAGACAAGCCTATAAACCTTTTATAAGAGAATTTTATTTTTGTTTTGGGAGTATGCACACATGAAATATTATTTTTGTTTCGGGAGGCTGCAACATTCTGGTGGATGACAATTAGTCGATTCCAAGGCCGGTGTCACAATGAAGAGTAAGGAAAATAATATAAGCTTGAACAGTAGGATTCCTAACATATGTTAGAATTTATTTATATGATAAATTGATTCATAATAAATTATTAATATAATAATATATGTAATTTAGGATAAAGATTGATTGTAGCTCCAATGGTTTTGGTCATTGACCTCTTAAGTCCTTATGATTTACTTGTGTATAAAATAACTCATATTTTCAAAAACATAATATGTAAGTTTCTCATGTCAAGTCTGAGTTAATAAATATTAGAGTTTGCTTACGTAACATGTTGACTCTTAAGACCTCTATTAATGTCTAGAGGAGGCATTGTCGTGGAAGTGACCACCAATAGCAATACAAAATTGTTGCTGCTTAGCAAGGCATCATACGCATGTAGCCTCTCTTGTGGTGACAACGAGCTTATGAGCTTTTAGTCTTGCCTCAGGTAGATGTGTATCGACCAATTCAACACTAAGCACGTAGTGGTCTCTCTCTTTTTCTCCTCTTAGGTGTTTTTGTCTCCATTGCCTTACACTTTATCCTCTCCTACCCCCACACCTACCATGTCTACGACGTGATGGTCTCTCTCTCTCTCTCTCTTACTTTTGCCTCTGGTGTCTCTTACTTCTGCCTCTTCACCTTCATCAATTGTTATAGCCTCCATCGCTTCCTTTTCCTCGATAAGCTGGTCAGGGAGAGCGAATGGGTGCACGAGGGTTACATAGACCAGCTCAATCGCTCTTTCCACTTGCTCTTTGTCTTCATGATGTCATGTTTCGTGGGGGAGGTGGCTTACAGGGCATGGTGATACTTGTCGGTATCTAAGCGGGTGTCATTCGTGATGGTAGGCAACGTCGTGGTGGGCGACGTGATGGCATACACCCTAGAGCTGGCGAGTAACATTCGAAAGCTCTTGAGCTTATCATCCGCGTGGGAGAGGTTATGTGTATACGTCACCCTACTAGGCAACAACGGCTTGGTGCTATTGTTGGTGGTCGTTTTCACGATAATGTCTTATCTCGTCATCGATTGAGATCTTAGTTTTTTTTTTTTTTTAAATTTAAATTACACATGTCATTATATTAATGATTTATTGTGAGTCAGTATGCTACATAAGTATACTCTAATGTCTGTTAACTGGGAGGGGCTTATATGTTATGTTTTTAAAAATATATGATTATTTTATATGCGAGTAAACCATAAGAACTTAAGAAATCAATAAACAAAACAAATCTTAACCCTAAATTATATATGTTATTATATTAATAATTTATTATGAATCAATATGTTAAATTCTAACATATGTTAATTTAGACTTGACGAGACAAGATTCCATGCTATGTTTTTTAAAATATAAAAGTTATTTTAGATATCAGTAAATCATAAAAATTTAAAATATGCATGACCAAAATTACATCGGTAAATCATATAACTTTAACCCTATCTTAAATAGCATAGCATTTGCATACTCCTTTCCCATGGATTGATACGTTAACATCTTCACTCTCCCTTTTCTAACTTTTTCTTTCCCTGTTTATATAAGGATATATATATAGCATTAGGATCTCTATAGAGAAACATTTAATATCAATTCGTTCGCCTAACTCACCCAGCTCGCCGTGTTCCGTTCCTCTGTTCCTGTCCATTTCTGGTTGCCTCGAAGTTTTCTTTCTTGGTGATTGCTGATGGGATCCGACGTATGAAACGGTTGTTTGTGTGTTCCACGTAAAGAGTGTTTTTGGAAGCTATGATTTCCTTCCTTTCCTTCCTCCCTCGAGATCTCTTCGTCTGTGAAGGTTGAAGCAGATACACTTGCAGACGCGGAAACGGGAATCAGAAACCCTCAGTGGCCGTCACTCTCTGAACCGACAGGACGAAGGGAGAGAAAAGATGCTTACGTGCGTCCCTACTGCGGTACAGGTCGAGGTCTTCGGATCTGAGCTCACCTCGACTATGCTCATCTCAACCTGAACTCCTCGCGTCGGCATGATCTCTATCGAACTCGCTCATCAAGAAATCTTGTTTTAGATTCAGGTCAACTTTATGGCTTTGGCCATCTTCTCTGGAAAACATACGTTAAGTCGCCGCATTTCATGCTGCAGGATACAGAGAGCAGAAGTGTTCATACAACTACACCACATCTTCGCAGATGCTCGTATTGCTGATTTCAAGTTTAAACAAACGATACAATCCAAATGGAAGGAACCGATTGGCCACGAGAGGATGAGGCCTGCGAGGAGAGCCGACCATCCCGTGTTTTCCTTCCGATGGCCGAGATTTTGTGTTTGTGTTGCATGGCTGTGGTTTGTCCGCACGCTTTGCTGCTCCTTTAAATGAGATAGCTCCCTGGAGCAAGCATGTTTCTCTGCCGCAATCACCAGAGTTCTGTTCCCTCAGGTTTAACGGTAATGGCCACCATCATCGCCGCCGTGCCAACTCCCACCATTATAAGCGCTGCCGTGCCCAAGGGCACTGTTGGACTCTCACCGTCGGTCCTCGGTATGCTTTTAGCTCATTGATTGCACGAGGACCAGTGGCAAGTAGTTCCGAGTCGGGAATGCGTTGTTGCAGGTCTGCCTCGGATTAGGACGGGACGTGGAAGGGTGAGGTGCTCGTCGGAGGCGAAGCCAGTCCCCTTCTCCGGCGCGGGAATGGGTGCGGCGCTCCTCTCCGCAGCATGCGTCATGGGGGCGTCGAGCCCGGTGCTGGCCCTGGTGGATGAGAGGATGAGCACAGAAGGGACTGGCTTGAGCTTGGGCATCAGCAACAACCTTCTGACGTGGATCCTCGTCGGCGTCTTTGCCCTCATTTGGGCGCTCTACTTCGTCTACACCTCCACTCTCGAGGAGGACGATGAGTCTGGGTTGTCCCTTTAAGCTCTCAACCGCAGAGACTGCCGTAGAAATGAAAGCATGGTTGCTTCAAAGACTGGTGCCATATTTAGTTCCTGTATGACAATTCTTGTTCTTCTGTGTAGAATGAGAGCTGAAAGGGAATCTTTCGATCTGGCCGCGAACTGGCGTGGAAGACAATGGGGGTATCTACCTAACGTAGAAGGTGATCGTGGTTCCATCCCAAAGGTTTCATAGCTATAAAAATCGATCGTTGATACATAATACAAAAAAAAAAAAAAAAAACTATAATCCCTACTCAAAATTAATATAAGCATTAGAAAGGTCGAGTCGAAAATACTCACCTTACACTAACCTACCGTTAGGGCATCGAGGAGATCGAGGTAACTCAAGCCCTCTCTCGGGACAACTCTTAAAGTTCAGAGACCATTTCAGAATAATCATTATTGGCTCATATTCAATTCGTATCTCTCATCTTACTCTTAAAAAGATTATTCAAGATAATCTTATGCCTTCGAGACGAGATAAAATCGTATTGACTCATAATCCATGTTAATGTTAAGAGTTTGACACACAAAAATTAAACTATCATATATTTAATGGTTGGATAATAGAACTTTGTGAGTTCATATATTTAATATATATCCTATATTCTTGGATTTTCTTGAACAAACAAATGAATCATATATTCGATTTTGATGTTTTAAGCCAATAAGGAAGATTTTGTGCTTATTAATTGTAGTACTTTAGTATAATACACAAATATAATCAACTAATAAAATCGATTGTACTGTCACATTATATGCATGTATGTAAATATGTATAAAATAATTAAGTTATACGGTATATATAATCAACTTTGCTGTATGTGTTGATTTAAACGAATATACTTGTTTCCATTCGCTGCTGTATTCGAGTCTCTCTCCTCCGTTCTGGGAACATCCCCTCTGCTTCTCTTCCCTCCTGTGCTGCGAAAGAAGCCGCCTCTCGACTTCCCCCCATGATTTCCTCGTCTGCCGTGGCCCGTCTCGGCTGCATCCCGCCTGGTATACCCTCCTCTCGTCTCATCCTTCTCCTCCTTTTCGCCGCCACTGGCCCGATTCCGGAATGAAGGCACACAGCTTCGTCGTCTCCTTCCCGTTGTCTCTTTCTCTTGGAATCTCCGGTTATTGGGATAGGTCCAAGCTATCGATGGCCAATTCCACTTGGTTTCACTTGCTTTTGGTCTCGTTCGCTGATGATCCACCGACTACATGGCTTGGCCTCGATCGGATTGGGTGTACCCGATCCCGATCCGGCGAACCTTTTTGTCTATTGATCGAGTACATGAAGCCTTGAGAGTGATAAAGTAAACGAGAAATAAACCGTAACTCGACTTTAGTAATAACGTAAAGCATATTTTTTTAGTTCTTCTGAAGAAAACATTCAATTAGCAACGTTTTCGTGAGAAAAATTACCTACCAACCAACCCAAACATAACTGGGTTCGATGATCCTTTTTTATCATTCAATTTGGATAAGTCAAAACTAAGCTGGTGAATTGTGTGTGTTTGTGTGTGTGTGCATCTGTCTCATTGCACATGTATTTCGTTGCAGTCCCCACTTTCTGCACCCTTTGAACATGCTTTTGACGTTTTAACAGACTTATTTCATCCCATATGCCTAATTATTCTGATCAGCCAAATGGAATTAAGATAGGCACACAGGTTAAATGTAGAGAAAGGGTGTTGTTTTTAGAGTGTTTGAATGGGGTTGGAGAGAAGGGGAGATAGAAAAGAGTTTTTGAATTTTACATCATTGAGCTCTCAACAGGCATTCCAAGAGTAATCCACTTGAGAAGGCATGCTAAATGCTCAATGATACCATGCACGACTGAGATGAGGTGATAATAGATGTGCACCTAGATAACAAAGATGATATCATATCAAGTGTTTGAACAAATGCCTAACTTTTAGCGTTTGGATTTCTGCTAGATCCTAAAGGAAACAATAATAAAGTGTTAAGTATATTTTGTTCAGTACTTGACTATAAATTAAGAATATAGCCAGGGCATAAACTAGCCTGGAAGACCATTTTTTTCTTGTCCAGACAGGGTTCAGCGATCCATTATATTGTATTAAGGTATATATGTTAGCAGCTACAATAAATTCCTACAGAATGGTTCTGATCTGGATAAAAAAATCCTGTAGTTAATTGCTTAGAAGTTGGCATAAAAACCTCTAAAAGAGTGAGTATTAGAAATTTAGGATAAAAAAAGGTGGAGTAATGAAATAAAACATCTATTAAAGAAATTGTGTACCATTAAGTTTAGAGTTTTGTTTGCTATGCGATTGGAGATTGTAAAAAGGCATTGATAAGGTAATGTATCTGGACGTCTGATGGTGATTTGGATCTGAAATATGATAAACACTTCATAAATGATACCAACATTAGTGTTAAGCCAAAGTATCTTATGTAATAGATATGGTTGTTGCCATATGCTATTAATCAGAAAATATAAAATTATGGGATTAAGTGAGGAGATGGCTTTTTATTGGAAGTGGGGATATAATATTAATGAGCTCCAAAAATGCTAAAAAGAGAACAAAGTTTGTGTTGTAATGTTATTTGGTTCAAGTAAAGAATGTCTAAATTTGCATTTATGTTGTGTTCAGAAGTGCAAGGAAAATTTTGGCACATAATATATTTACTAGGAAAGTTCTTGGGAGGATCTAGAAAAGATTGTTGGAAGGCTATAATATTAACAAGAATGGCCTTACAATCCTACTCTAGAGCTAGAAGTGAAATTGTTTTCTATTAATTTTAGTGTAGGGGCAATTCATTGGAGAATAATATAAAGAAATGAATGTTAGCCTTGGTTTTCAATTTAGGGCATTGGACCTATCCTAGACCGTTATACGTACGAGTTGTACTGGCACATGATGTGTTAGGAGGCCGATATGTATTAAGTTCAGGAAAATTTCTAAAAAAAGACCAAAAAATAAAGAAAAAAAGATGTTACTGCTCGTTATAAGTGCTGTAGTGAGCATACCAGGTACTTGGGTAGTACAAGACCTATAACAGGTGGTACAGGCCTTGAACTGTACCACTTGATCCCATGCTGGTATGCTGTCGGACCAATAAATACCATCTGTCCTGAACCATATCAGGCGGTGTTGCACACCTTAATGTTAGCAACTGTTATCTATCATGTATGGTTGGAGAGGACAAGAAGGATTTATAGAGGTCAAAGGCTTTTGGGCTACACAAGAGAAAAGACTGCTTTCGGGCTACATTATAAAACACTTGAACATCAAAATCTGTGTGCTATTCGGCTATTAGAATTTAGAACTCAGATGCCAAGAATTTCTACACCACATTTGCATCCCATCAATCTATTACTATCACTACTTGAATTGAGATTAGAAGCAGATCTCTAGTTCTCAACTTTACTAGAAATTTTACAAGGTATTAAATGGTAAATTAGGCATTCCTAGTTCCTATAGTCAAGGATAAAAATTTGGACCAATGCCAATATGGAGTGTTGGTCGATCTGTTATAGTACTAATACTGTACAATGTATCCGGTGTTGGTGTGGTCATTTACAGTCATCACTAGCCAGATCATAGTGAATGAGCGTGAAAAGAGAGAGCTATGCAAGTAGGAGCAGTAAAGCGGAGGAGTGGCTGGAGAAGGCTTGACAACACGGAGTAAAGTCGAGGAGTGGATGGAGAAGGCTCTGATGTGACAGCATGGATAGGAAGGAGAAGAATGAGGAGGATGAGATGTAGCAGCTAGAGATAAGAGGAGGCAACAACAAAGCAACAACAAAGAGGGGAGGAAGATGAGAAGGACGGAACATGGATGAGGGAGAGATGGAGGAGTGGAAGAGAGGAGGACGAGAAGCATGCAACATGGAGGAGCGATAGCAACAGGGAAAGCAGAAAATAAAAAGTAAAAAAGAAGAGCAAAATACAATTAAGATTACATTGGGTATAAATACCAGGTAGTAGTCTTACCATCCGATATAGCTGGGTACAGTCAGCTTACCACCCATAGATCTTGGTACAATAAGCTTAATTAGCAGTAAGCTTGGTTTGGACTAGGTTGGGGGAAATTGTCTGGTTCATGTACTAGTGAACCATCAACCGGTAGAAACTGGTTCTTACCGACCACTAAAGTCAAAACTGTGATCCCTGCCTTCTAACACATTTTCTAGATTAGAGGAAATCCATGTTATCAACTGCTGTTTGTCACATATGGTTAGAGAGGATTCAAAAGATATTTAGAGGTCAAAATTCTCATAAGAGAAAAGACTGCTTTCAGCTACCCTATAAAGCACTAGAACATCAGAACTGTACACCATTGGGATTTAGGACTCAGGCACAGGAATTTCCATGCTATGTTGACATTAAATCAACCCATTAAATCAACTTCACTATGAACATAACAGTGTGTTGAGAAGTAATTTTGACTTTTTTTAGTTTGCATAGTCTTAAATTCCAGTTTTCTAATATAGTCATCATTGTTGTTCTCTGGATTACCAGACCGAACAGGATTTATGCCAGCATATTTGATCTCACTTTCTATAGTTGAGTGTGAACCAAATCGATGACCTATTTTCAGTTGATCCATGTTTAATTATTGTTGATTGGATCCCATGATATCATTCTTTTAGTGTTTTCTATTTGATAGATCACAGTAGGAGCTTAGTACTTGGTGTGTAGGTGGTGAGTAAAGTTCTAAAGCGGCCATGTGTCCCACTATGAAAAATATGAACCACTTGTCTCTTGACTGTACATCAGACTATGACTTCTCTGCACAGAAGAGGGAAATAATAGTAAGAAGCACGCTTCTTTCCAAAACATCTCCTTCATTTTTATCTTTAACTTTTTACTATGAATTTATTAACCTTTTATCTTCTCCAATCCAATGTGTGCTACCCCTTTGTGTTGAAATTGATAATGTTAATGGAACCTCAACTTTATTACTGTGCTTCAATTGGAAGGTTTTCTTCCATCTTAGTTCCTTCACAGTCCTTTTTGAAATAATCTTGGCTTTATATAGTGCCATATGTTTCTCATGTGTAAAATTTTTTCATTAGTTTGCTGGATGGGTTTTGGAGCTGAACACCTGTATATCCTGATATAAATTTGATATTCCAATGTTCTTAGCCACTGATTGAAAATTTCGTTAAATTTATACTTCACGGATTTACTTGAAAATGAACTTTAATTTGATTTTCAACATATGCTGCAGAGTGTGAAATGAGTAGGAAAGAGCTTTACAGACCCATTATTCAACATGACCTAGAATGAATATAAAAAATAAACAGATAGTTGTATCCTGGGGCTTAATATGCTGTGAACTCGTGCACTGTGAAGCTAAATTGGACCTTTAAGAAAGTGCTACTAAATAGCTCCCCTCAGACACCTGCATTTTTTTTGTTGTTAAATTAACAAAATTCTGCTTTTGCATTTAATACATGTTTTTTGAGACTCTGTGTTGCAATTAAATTGATCAATGCCAACACATCTTAAGCACTTTGAAGGACTTGAATTTGGAAGTTGATTCCTGTCGAAGATTCTTTGGTACTTAGGAGGAACCATGCCAACACTTCTTAGGCACTTTGAAGGACTTGAATTTGGAAGTTGATTCCTGTTGTAGATTATTTGGTACTTAAAAGGAACCATGCCAACACTTCTTAAGCACTTTGAAGGACTTGAATTTATAAGTTGATTCCTATTGCAGATTCTTTGGTACTTAGAAGGAACCACGCTGACTCACATCATTTTCTTGTGTCAAACTTTTCACCACCAAGAGGGATCTTGAAACAGATACTTTGTCGAAGTTTGATCTTCACTCAGAAGCATAGCAATCAGAAGGTAAACACAACATTTTGTGGTTATTGTTTTGTCACTTCTCTTAACTCTTCGTGCCTATTTTAGGTTCTATGTTACCAAAAGCAAGAATTTCCTGTGCTATCAGAAAGGTATGTTTTGAGCAAGTTACTCATCACTATGAAATTATCACTAATCACACCATGCACTTATAATGCCATTTTCATTTGTTGCTCGCATGATATTTTATTTGCTAAAGTATATTTGTTTCTTTGTTCACGTTGATACTTCAATAATATTATTTTCTAATAGTAATTCCATATTACTAAAAGTTAAGCCTATTGATACTTGAAGGTCCATCGAAAAGGTATATGATTCCTTGGCTGAACGTCTTCTTTCATCTTTTGCAAAGGTTCAAGATATCAATTCAAAGTAAGTTTATTTACTTGTTACAGTAATGATTTAATTATTGCATGATACCATTTATACATTGAGTTTGTTGATTTATTATGTTCATTATTTACACATAAATTTAGATCAATGCTTGTATCTTTTACCTTGAATATAATTGATTATTAATGTACAATAAGACCAACATGGTTTAGGGTTTCAACCTTAACTGACTGTAGTTACCGGGATCCCTTTACCCCTCTTACTGCTTTTAGAATTATGACCAATGTTCCTTTTGTTATTCATGATACCTTGTATTTAGGATCACACCGTTATGCTTTTGAGAACATATAGGGATTCACTTTTGTCAATGTTATTCATGACTCATTCGTGACCATCAATAAGCAACAGTCTGAGAAGACTTCTTTCATTGCCAGCCCTCATGATATCTGGAACGATGGCTACAATGTTGATAATAGTGATGATGTTGGACAACGATCCCATGTCTTGCAACACAAAGGGGTGGACAATGAACAAAGGGTCAAGAATATAGTTATACCATCCAAGATAAAGACCGTAGTGTCAGATCCACCATAATCATTTTTAAGAGAATTGAACAATGACAATGGAAAGGCACCTGATGACTATAAGAAGAAAAAAGTGAGTACAGCTGAAATCAAGTTTGATAGGAGTTCCTTGTGATTGCAGCTTTTCCACATGGATTTTATGGCAACACTGGTGTGGAAGTTGGCCCCAAATTGTTGAATTGGAGTCTTCATATAATCCATGACAACAGCATGTTGAAATGGAGGCAGCTAGGCACACCAGCAAAGGTTCAAAGTTTCAAATCTATTGATTTGAAACTTGAGTCTCAGCTTGATAGTCTACAATCAACCAGTCGAATTTGCTTTAGGATGAAGGGCAGTTTGGGCCAGAAGAAACAATTAGTTCAGTAGGTGCTGAAGTTTCATTCTATGGGTCCTGAAAACATGTTGGAACAAAATTTCTCAGGCAATATGCCAAGAAGTCACAAAACTTAAAAGAACAATATGAAGATATACTTCATTTTCAGAATTCATTCTGCAGGTACCAAATTTGTTTCCTTCTTTTCTGTTTGCTTTTCAGTTCACTGTTGATATATCTTATGCGTTAAAGGGGAAAGCTTCATTTAGCTTTATTGTAAAACCTCCTGACTCTGATAATCTATACGAGATTATATATTACCAAAGCAGAAGAGATGGCTGCTAACAGAAATT
Source organism: Musa acuminata AAA Group (assembly GCF_036884655.1). Classification (NCBI taxonomy): domain Eukaryota; kingdom Viridiplantae; phylum Streptophyta; class Magnoliopsida; order Zingiberales; family Musaceae; genus Musa; species Musa acuminata. The sequence goes on from NC_088333.1 coordinate 5,873,583, forward strand.
CTTCAATAAATATCTTATTCTACGATGTTGTGCTTCTGAAAGCATTTGCTTCACCTAAAATTATAATCTTCTGGTATTGAACCCGAAGTAACTTCTCGTGGATTGCAGGTACATTGTTGGTTTGGCTGGTCCACCTGGTGCAGGCAAGACGACCCTATCATCTGAAGTAGTTCGCCGTCTAAACAATCTTTGGTCCCAAAAAGCTACTGGAAAGAATTCTGTTTCACCTCTTGAATTTGCTATAGTGCTTCCCATGGATGGATTTCATCTCTACCGTTCCCAGCTAGATGCTATGGAGGTTATGCTTCTGTTGTTGACTGGAATTTATGTTCATTCATCTTTTGTCTCAATACGTAGCAAAAGCCAAAATTGACATGATCTTAAACTGATAGAATCCTGAGGAAGCTCATGCAAGAAGAGGAGGTATGAACTGTCAAATATATTTACTAAGTTTGAGGTTATTTTTGCAAAATTTTGACCTTGAGATTGATGAAATCAGCTCCATGGACATTCAATCCAGAACTGCTCTTAAAATGTCTGCTTTCTTTACGGAATGAGGTAGAACTGCAACTTATGCACATCACTTCTTGGATTAAGTCAATCCTTTATAATTATCACTTGGGCCTTTTTATGTTTGCTAATAATTTGTCCATTTTATTTAAAGATAGTATGGTTGTATAATTCTTCAGAGCCCTGTTTAGATTTAAATTGAAACACAAAGTTAAATGGTGGTCTTCATGCTTCAATATGCTCAATGTGAAGATTGTTTTCTCAGGGATCAACTTATGCTCCATCATTTGATCATGGTGTTGGTGATCCAGTGGAAGATGATGTATTTGTAAGTTCTGAGTAAGTAAAATATTCCCTTTTGAATTTACTGGCCTATAGTTCAAACTCCAAACTATCCTTCTGTTCAATTAAACCATGGTCTATGAATAATATAAATATGTAAGGTTCCTTTATTTTGTTAAACACTGTTATTCTTGATTGTGATGGCATGTATTTTGGTTGCTCTTTTTCCTCCGGTCTGGTAGCTTGTCCAAGTTGTATTGCATTATTGTATGTACCTGTTCCCAATGTGTGTGTTGGCATATATACACACAGATGATACATTCAACAGGTTTCTTAATACGTATAGATCTTCAATGTCAATGCATCCTGTATTGAACATATCATTTTCTTTTGGCAGGCATAAAGTAGTCATTGTAGAAGGCAATTATTTGTTCTTGGAAGAAGGAATTTGGCAAGATATTTGTTCCATTTTTGATGAGAAATGGTAAGGTTGTCTAAAAGGCATCAAATATATGATTTTCTTTAAACATTAATTTAAAAATAAGTTGTAGACAATTGGTTATATCTGAGGTTTAGTTGTTGCTCATGTACTTAAAAAGATAATTTATGATATGTCTTTTCTGATTGGATTCTCCACTCAGTAAACATTGGTTGAGCATAGTTGAGAGAGTATCTTGAATGACCATGGGCTCAACCTAAGCCTTGATTTTATGGTGTAGCTAATGCTTTTTATTAGATATCTTGCTTCAGTCTACAGAACATTGATCTGATATATTATTCATTTTAGATTTTACATGTGTTAACTTATTTATATCTTTCTTCTGAAGGTTCCTTGACATTGACATCAATGTAGCAATGGAACGGGTTCTAAAAAGACATATATCTACAGGTTAGTTATCAGCGTATTGGGCGATTCATGCTTCACTCGTTGTTGGTGGTGTCTTATCTTTCTCATATTGTTCTACAGGAAAAGAGCCAGATGTTGCAAAATGGCGGGTAAGAATATTTCTAGTATTTTTCCTCAGACAGTTTGCTTTTCAATTCCTATCCCAATAGAATTGTTGGAAATTTAGATAACTCATAAGAGCAAATAAAAAATGCCAACTAATGTATCAATGTCCTTGGATGCGTGGCCATATGACCCTTGGTAATCAGGGACAGTAACTTAGCAAGGAATGAGATGTAGGGTATAACATTTAGACATCTCAAGTACTGGATGCACTTAGGACGGTTGACTTATTTGGCATGAAATATGAGTCCACTTAAATCTTTATATCTGATTCTGTTGACACTCGACACTACTCTTGAACCTATTTCAAATTTGTTTGAGATCCCTTGCATGTAAGATAGTTGAGGTTTGGAGCAGGCTTTACAGAATGTATGAATTATTGAAGATTTTTAGGCAGTAAATTCCTGTCTCACATTCAGATTTAGCTAGAGGTAATAGATCAACAGGAATGTGTTAAATGCAACATGTGAAACATTTGTGTTGATATCTATGTTTTCATTATTTGAGTTTGTGAATTCGCTACACATTCTTTCTGTTTACTTCTCTTCTAACTTGCAATTAACAAGTTTCTGAACTGCTGTATTTTCTTCATCAAAACAGCATTCGTTTTATAAATTTTAGTCTGTTTCTTGTTGTGGCCAAACTCCTAATTTATCAGTTGGAAGCAATCAAAAGTATTTTCTTATAGATCTTTCCAATATTTTCTTGAACTAAATACACTTTTGGTTTTATTCTGATTAAACCAGATCGAGTATAATGATCGACCAAATGCAGAGCTCATAATGGGATCAAAGAAAAATGCAGATCTTGTAATCAAGTCAGTGGACTTCTAATTGTGTCATGCATTTGTCAAGAGGAAACAAATCAAATAAGGCTGGTGTTTCTTCTGGCACAAAATAATGGCTGCCATGTGCACAGTCAATAAATTGCATAAGTTCATTTTTTTTCTAATTCCTATCGTGTACTTTAAGTCTTTATTATTAGTCTGGAAAAAATGTTAGCACAACTGAAGTTTGCGGAGACCAATCGAATGTATTGGCACACGATATATTGAGGTGTATGTATCAAGTTATACCGACGTGTATCGATGTATCATATTTATTATCCAGATGTATCATATTTATTATCCACATCGAATAGTACATTTTAGTAGGTCAAATCTTGCAAATAATAGAATATAGTAATCAATATACTTCGATCTGAATCCTCCAATCCGAGCAAATTAAATGAATTGTGGTTTAATTTCTAACTTTTTAAACTAAACCGCTTAATATAAATATCCGATTCAAATCACAGTAAATGCTGCTAAGTTCTACCAATTTAATCATTCGCCAACACTCACATCGCCCATTCACATATTTGTGGGCTCGTTGTGGGCTTCACGAGTTACTCCAATCAAAAGGCAGCTTGGGGCTTCGGGGAACCTATTTCTCGATCCAATCATGGCCTGATTCCCAACTTATAGCACGCCGCCGGCCTCCTCCGTCAAACCCTCCAGACAGCCGAGGCACCAGCCGCCGCTCCAGCCACCTCCGAGCATCCTCTACCAGTCTCTCCTCACCATCGATCTTCCTCCGTCGCTCCCGAGCGTGTTTTCGTCGATTCCCACCGCCGGTCCGTCCCTCCTCCATCGACCAAATTGATCTTTGTTTGGTAACACGTCGTTGAACGACTGCAAGTTCTGCTAGGATCTAAGAGTTCTTATAATTCTTGATCCTGTTGTAACTTTGTGATTGCTAATTTCTTAACCTTGCATCTGTGCCTGTTGTTCCTACAGCAAGCTGGCTGCTTTCAGTTTTCTTGTTGTGGGAATTTTCAATCTATGGATACATTCAAGTAGGTGTATGGTAGGAACCATTTAATTTGCTTTTGTTGTCTTAAAAGAAAAAAGGAAATGTACATCCGTTTTGTTGGTAGCCTTATAAGATTGTGTTCTTTACTGTTAAATAAGTGGACTGGAAATAAATGGCGACAAATTTTGGAGTTCATTTTATGCACCCTGGAAGACTGATCTCATTCCATGTATGGTCCCAATGTTGCATCTCTATATTCTGTCAGTAGGGCTTCCGATGTGGATCATAGTTAGATGTCAAAAAGCACGAAATCTGCATGCTTAGTGTCATTGTAACTTCCAATTTGAATCATACTTGTATGGAAAACAGCATAAATGAGTGCTGGATGATAAATGTTGAAAACCTATATATGTCCATACTTATCTTGAACTTGATTCATATAAATATTTGTGCTGTCAATCCAATGATTTGAGGAGGCCAAATTATAAGTAGCACCACCACCACCATTACTTAGGTTCAAGTATGAAATTGGAAATTGTTATCTGCAGAATGCTCGAGATCTTCCCGTCGTTTCCGTTTGTTAAGATGTGCAAAAAGACATATAAACTATAAAGAGTTTATGCAATTCTTTGTTGCGTTATCTTCTTTAGATTTTTAATTTGAGAAGCCAGTTTATTTTTGAATAAATTATCATTATAGTTTTCATCTTGGAATAGAAAATTTTGCCTTCTCATGCCTTTTTTATAATTTAAATTCTTTTGTAGATTTTTAGGTTTGAGCACCCATAGCTTATTTCATTATGGCAAGTGAAGACTCTAAAGACTTGCTGAAGAATGTGGATTGGAAGACAGTGGGCAATGCTGTCAATAGTGATTCACTTGGACCAGTCACTAAAAAGCGGCTTCCTAAGAAAATTAGAGAAGTCCCTGACTATTATTTTCTTCCACGAAGGTCATTACCTTCTTCTATTGCAATTTTTGGAGCTATCTGTGCAGCTGGAGTTGGAGCAGGAATGCTGCTGGAGGTTTGGATTAACAAAAAGATTAAAGGTACTTACTTGTTGTATGCAAAGTTAAGATACTTCAGATACTTTCTTTATGTGATGTTGTGCAATTTACTAATTTCCACAGTTGAGAGAACTTACATGATCAATCTAGAATTAAAATGTCTGATCTAATGAAACCATCTTCGACAACGAATGAGGGATTGCACTGCATCCTTAAATCAACTGGTCTTGAATAGTCTAGATTAAGTTTTTTAGTGTTGTATATTTTAATGCTTAATTGCTTTCAAAATGTAGCTTTTTATAATTATAGATGCATGATCCATGTTCCAAAAACCCGCCAGATCAGCTCAAAACTGGATGAATATTTGTTATCCATTGGTTTATATGCTCTGGGTCATGGTTTAAAATTTCATATAATGGACCTGTATCTGACCCCTGGCCGGATTGGTAGCGGTCGTGTACAAACCTATGTATCGACACATATGCTGGTACACACCGTGATACCAGAAGAGAGAGGAGGTGAATACCTTGGCTAGCAATGGGGATGCTCACGGGCCGACAGTGGTGGTCAGCAGTGTGTGTTGCTAGAGAGCTCGGAAGAGATAGGCGAGAGAGAGAGAGAGAGAGAGAGAGAAGGGTGCACCATGGTCTAACCTAAAAAAAGATATGGAAAGCACAAACGAATGAACCAGACCAGCCTGCTGGGAAAGGGGTAGTCACCGTGTCCCGGGTCACCACCAGATCGGTAAATTCCATCCTGTATGTACCAGTCCAGGTGAAATCAGGAACCTTGCTCCTGGTTAGCAGGTTAGCGCATTAAGTGCTTGTGCCTTTGTAAACTCCATGAATTCAAGAATGAGAATATTGTTAATTTTTTATCTCATTTACTCTTGCGACTTGGCAACTCATTGAGAAATCAGCCAAAGTATTCTGGTTAAGCTTCTGACTTTGAGGTTTGTATGGTCTACACTCACTTTTGCTAAAGATATAAATAAGGTCTTTAGAATATTTATTTATCTTTTGTTGTCTTTATTATATGCATTTTAAATATAGGAAAAGAATAAAGATATGAGATACTCACTAGTCAGAGAAATTTGGTGCTCTTCCATGCATTTGCTAAATCAAACTATTCTGACATGCAGAGGATGGTGGAGTCCTTTGGGAGAGGGACAAATTCTGAAAGCAATTACGCAGATGTACATAGTTGGTTATCCTACTATAAAATCAGCAATTCCAGCTATTACTGCATCAGAAGCAATAAGAAGTTTCTGTTTTCTCCTCTGGCATTGTGTGATTTGCAATGACCTTTATGGTTCTGTACTTCTTTGGGTTTTCTAGACATTCTTTCTTTGAAGATCCTCATTGTCCGAGCTTTTGTTGCGTGTTCTCTAGGTCCTTTTTCTAGGAGTTTGTTTTGTACTTTTACATCAAATTGGCAAAAAGTTTTGATGTTATTGGAGAGTGTTGATAATGAAATTTTGAAAGCAAGTATTTTATGTGAACTTATTTTAACTTGTTTTATGGCGGCAGGTTTCCTGTTGTCTATTTGAGCTTGCTAATTTACTCTATTTTTGTGTTTTTTTCAATTGAAATCCAGTGCAGGATAGATTTTTGGTGATTCTACTTTATCGTCTTCTTTTGATTTCTCAGAAGCATTATAGGAATCTCAACACAAAGCAAAAGTTCTTACTCTGTAAATTCCACAGGGAAAGCAGTTATATCATCGATCGTAGCAGGAAAGATTACCAGCATTACAATGAGCAATTAGCTCTCAAGCTTTCCTGTCCGGTTGCAGCAGAATCCCTACATGCATGGGTAAGCCGTCTTGTCTTTGTCTTGTTTGAGGTATATTTGTTTTTGGCTACGTAGAATGGATCGTCAACATAAACTCCATAGAGGAAAAAGAAAAAGAAAAAGAAAATTCACATTTATTTGGGATGAGTCTGACATCATGTCGAAATTTATCAAGTTTGGATTCTGATACATTGGGATGGAACAACAGACACCAAAGTCAGGCTTTGGATCCAATGTCTTCATTTCCATCACTTAAAAAGTGGATGATGGTTTTCTAATCGAATAATTCGTTCTGGTTTTTGAAAATTACGGTGATCCAACTTTTATTTTGTTATATAATTTTTAACTGTTTCAAAGTCAAAATTGGTCAAAATTGACTAGATCAAATCAGCACATACCATTTCTCATCGAGGTTTGGAGAACCACGCCGAACGAAGCAATTTTTGTAGGGTGAATCGGTCCGGCTCATTCGATTTTACGGTTTAAATGGGCGTGAACCGTAATGGGTCTTAGCAAACTGAGGACGACGTGCTGGTTGCCCATTCGGTTCTTTCCTAATACACCGCCCGGTTCCGATTTAAGTCTCTCTCTCTCTCTCTCTCTCTCTCGGGAGATGCCACCATGTTGTCGTCGGCGGCGTCCCTCGCTTCCAAACGCCTCCCCGCGATCTGTCGATTTCTCCGCTCCTCCTCTCCGGTAGGCTTCTCTCCGTCGATGCCTCTTCCAATAACCATTATTTCTCCTTCGTTTTTCATTTGGGATCCCTAAATGTTGGATTGCCTTCCAGGTTGCATTCGCCCCCGCCAGATCTTTCTCCACTGCTTTGAACTACGTGAGGCCATTTGATCTGACATTTATTTGTTGATTTTTCTTTCTGTTACGCCGGTTGGGATCAATTCGTGGTAAGGTTGGCAAATTTGTGTTCTGTCAGCACCTTGATTCGCCTGACAGCAATTCGGATCTTCCATGGGACTTTAGTGAAGCAAATAAGGAAAAGGTACGGACTTTTCTCTTGTCTTTGTAATCTATGTTTCAATCCGTGAGTGTTGGGATACTTTTTGTGCTTTCTGTCATCTTATCTATTTTAAGGCAAAAGTGAAGTAATTAGATTCTTCCATAGTACCTATTTTTTCCTTAAATTTCGGCTGTGACTACGTTGGTGGTGAAATTTAAAGCTTTCATGTTGCTTATCTTTAATCTTCGATAAATAAAGAAAATGCAAGGGGGCATATCTACTATTACATCTCTTCATTGTTGAACCAACACGCAGAGACTGGTTTAATTTCTAAATCTTGTCATCATCTATTCTTTTGCAACTTATGCATGTTTCTTCCTGAAGAGATTGAGCCACTAGGTGTCCAACAGATGATCAAGAGACTGCTTAGGAAAAAAAAATTAGAATAAAATTGGGGGAGATTAACTATGTCTTTTGGATAAGTAATATGTGTGTGAACTGGTAAAATGTGGAGCAAGGTATCATCTTGTTTACATGTTAAATTTTTTAAAACTCATCTGTGGATCACCTTTACCTGCAATAAATAGAAAGCTGCAAGTTGTTTAATAATAACAAGTGGTAGACTAAAGGATGTTTGAAGGCCCCGGAGGATCATGTTGGGCAACTTGGAATGGTATCTAGGTTGAACTCCATTTACCTTTCTAAAGCTTGTGAAAAATTACCATGAGGCTTGGAAGAACAGTTTAAAGTGAATGGAACCTATTATTGAAAATTGTTGTTCTGTTGAGATGAATTATAGGGCATAACATGATTTGGTAGATAATTATATAAGTCATACTTTCTGGACTGTCTTAATTATATTCAGATGTAAAAAAATGGAATACAGAAGTCAAAGAAAGTTGGGGGCAACTTAAATTAGGGATGATTCTGATGAGTAAATATGATGAGAATACGAAACATGGTGCAATGATAGTAGTAACTTCATAAGAGAGTTCAAAGTGGTACAATGCACCAGAGTCGGCAGTGTAGTCTTGGAGTAGATGTAGTTTGAAGCTTTATAAAAATCTAAAGAAGAACGTAGAAATTGAATAGAAGAAGACATTTTGTTCCTTTTGGTTTTTAGCCATAAGAGGAAGGCATATGGGTTTCAACTTCCTGTCTACATTCATTATCCTTGTATTAGATTATCATTGGAACAAATTATGAGGCAAATTGCAAACTCCTGTAACCTTCATATTCACAATGATGATACATAAGAAAAATGAATCCAAATTAAGTGTACTTCAATGGACCCTCTAGGTTCAAATTAGAAATATATCATAAGCAATCATTAGTTGCTCTTGAGTTTGAATTTTGTGATGTTACTCCTCGTGTATGAATTTTGCTCTCATTGTTATCTTTCTTCAGCTTTGGCAACAATGGAGATCAAATCTCTTTGTATCTAGTATAATATTTAAGACTTAGAGGTCATCTCCATGAGTAAATGCAGGTCAAGGAGATACTCTCCCATTATCCTTCCAACTATAAGCAGTCTGCTGTTATTCCACTGTTGGATCTTGCACAGCAGCAACATGGCGGATGGCTACCACTGTCTGCAATGAATGTGGTATGTTAAGGCTCTCGGAATCCGTGAATATAGTTCTTTTAGATATCCTTATCTGACCTAATTTTTAATTGATATTATTGCTAAGTTTTTTTATGATGATTATGGGCTATCAGTAAGATTCTTCTTTACCTATTCGTTTAGCATATATATATATATATATATATATATATATATATATCAGGGCTATTTTCTTTTACGACCATATTTGTTTTTGAAGAAGAATACCTTTGTGTTTTAACTTTAGAAACTGAATCTGAATGCTCGAGCAAAGAGTACCATCCATTGAGGCATGCTTGACAACAGTGGTCCTTTAAACTCAAATAATATTGTTACTTTTTTGTAGCTAGATGCAAGATTCGCAATATCGTACCGTACCGATATTTCGATCTGAGCTCGATATTGGTATGGTACGGTGTACCAAGTGATACACCGAGGTGCATCGAGAGTACTGTACGGCTATTATAACGTGCTGTATTGCTACAGTACTGTAGTAATACACTGTATTGCTACAGTGTATTGTAGTAATACACTGTATTACTACAGTGTACTAGTGTACTGTGCGGCTATTATAACAGTGCACTGCAACAGTACTGTACTGTTGTAGTATGTTGCAGTGCTACAGCTGTACTGTTGCATTGACTGGATGGATTATGGATAGAAGTATAATTTCAAATAAAAATGAAGAAAATATAGAAAATAAAATAATTTAGCAAATAGAAAGAAGATAAGAACACAAAAATGATTCTAAATGTCATCTGATTGATCCTTACCTTTCGATTGCCCATTTGTTGAAGATGAAAAATTTTCAAGTGTGAGTTCAGTCAACATTTCACATTCATAAATGGGAAACGGAGGTAACTATTATAAAAATTTGAACTGCATCTTTTTATTATTTAATTTTGTTATCATTAACTTTAATGTTATATTATTTTACTAAGCATGAACAAAAATAATGTTTTACTGTTTTATATATTGTTCTCAATTTTCTAAACATTTTATCATAAAAAACATAATAGTTTTCTTTAATAAAAGATAAATTTAAATATATAAATATGACAATAAAATTAAATAATATATAATTAAATATATTTATTTAGATATATAATCTATAACTTATTAGTTATACTTAAATAGTTAGGATTTAGTTGAGTACTAGGCTTGGCCTAATCTTCTGCTCGTGGCTTGAGAAAAGTGTGCAGGTAAGCTATGCTGGCAGTGAGCAGATGATACTTGAATACCAAAGCAAGCGATGATTTATTGATCACACTCGGATCCTCTCCCTTCTCCCCCCTCCTTTGGTTTCCCCTTCTCTGATACTCCCATCCGTCTCTCATAGGTTGCAAAGCTAGAATTACTATCAGTATTGGCTAGGTGCCGAGGCTCAATATCAATTGGTTCTGTTGGTTCAAACCCGACCAACAAAATTAAAATTTTAAAATAAAATAAAACCCATAAAAAGTAGTAAAGTCTCAAAATTAGAAAAATATAAGAGAAATGTTATAAGCTTCTCTATAAGTTTTCATGATCTTCTTCAATTGAATTTAAGGAAATAAAGAACTGACAATCCTCCATATGTACCACCAGCCTATATATGTTACATTGACATTTACTATGTACCTATTTCTTGAGAGCAGACATCTTTGAACAGTATCCAATAGGAGTCAATTATGTGGCTTGCTATATCCATTTTAATAGTTGGCCTCTCACAGAATTATTAGGGGCAAAATTTAACTACCTCATAAATCACGATCGTTGTTTAAAAGTTGCTAGGGCCAAAGGTGCCACAATTAGCTTCTGGCTCAATTGTGCTTATACCTCTCTTAGGATTTGGAAATAGTACCAAGACAATGAATGGATAGGAATTGATAGTAGTGAATAAGGTTATACTGATGTTATAAGTTCTACCCTGTTTTGTCTGTTCATTTTATTGTTTTTGTAGTTTCACTCATTCCATTCATGTGATCAACAACTTTTGATATCTTGTTCTTTTGCTAAGTTCATTCTATTTCAGCTCAAGAGCTTCATTTGTTAATTCTGTTTGATATTTGATGTTTCAGATTGCTAAAGTTATAGAGGTTGCTCCTATTCGTGTGTATGAAGTTGCAACTTTCTATTCGATGTTTAATCGGACAAAGGTGCACCAGTCTTGCTACATTTGAACTTTTCAATATATGATATATATTCAGTTTGAAGTTTTGTTTCCTGACTATGTGTTGCATTCGTTTGTGCATATTCTGATATTGTTAATTTGGTGCAGGTTGGTAAGTATCATCTTTTGGTTTGTGGAACAACGCCCTGTATGATACGTGGATCTCGTGAGATTGAAGAAGCCCTGCTAAAACACCTGGGTGTTAAACGCAATGGTGAGTGTTTTTTACTATACAATGCATAGGACATGGTATTCAAACCTTGAACAAAGGTTTCATAAACCAGTCTGTATATATGAAATCTGCAGAAGTGACCAAGGATGGAATGTTTTCTGTTGGTGAAATGGAGTGCATGGTAAGATTTATTCTTTTCAGAATATTCTGTCTTGCATTTTTTGGTATAAGTCAAGCCATTCACCCAAAAATGCTGTGAATGCCTGATCTTGCTTTGATACAACACAATTTTATGGCAATCCTGGTCTTCTACAGGGCTGTTGTGTTAATGCTCCAATGATCACTGTGGCTGACTACAGCAATGGTTCAGAAGGATATACATACAATTATTATGTGAGTACTTATGAACTCTCTTATGCATTTTAAAGTTCTTATGAACTCTGTAATCATAAAGCAAGAGAGAACATTGAACACTTAAACATTCCCTTTGTTGCTTCAAAAATATAATTGGTCTTATTCCTCAAAAAAGATAAAAGAACTAAATAAACTATCTCTAGTGATACTGGCCACACATCTAGCAAAATTATATTTGTCTATATTCATGATTTGTCATTTTCTTCTGTATTGAATGAAGAAAGACTTATTCTATGTTAGGGTAAGCCAATGACAGTTGTATCTCAGATTGTTCCTTGATTGTTTATCTTCCAGCAATTATTCTATGCCCAGTTCATCAGGGAATATCGTGGATTGCATTATTTTTGGCATAACCACAATGAAAGGGAATTGGCTATATATCTGAACATTTGTCTTTTATCTTGATCGTCATTGACTGTATGAGGGATCTACAAAAATGACACTTTGCCTCCCAGCATAGAAGCTGAATATATTGTGAGAAGATTTGTGTTTGTATCCTGTAATTACATAGGCAAGAGACTTGACAACTTGCAACTGGTGGTACTAGTCGTGAGGCATCAAAGAAGCTGATTAGTATTAGTTGAAGGAAAATGTTGGTGAAGAATGGTTGCAGTATGAGTATTAGAAGAGGCACTTTTAGCACCGATCATATTGACTCCAGCTGATTTAGGTACTAAAGAAATCATGTTGAGTATATGACGTCCATCTCATTTGCATTATTCTTGTATCATTCATGAATTCCAAGATGCCTGAATTCAGGTCATAAGCAGTTTATAGATGCTACATGACCCATGATTTTTTTCCCTACTATAGACTTTTTGACGAGTTTAAGAAATAACATTAATTTGAAATCATCTGTTATATATTCACTTGATGCTGCAGTTTGATGGTTTCTACAGACTTTTATGATCGAGTAGAAAATTATCACGTCATATAACTATTCCTTTTTTTCCCCTTTCCAGGAAGATGTTACACCCAAACGAGTAGTTGAGATTGTTGAGATGTTGAGAAGGGGAGAAAAACCTCCAGTAAGTGGTTTGAATTGGTGCCTGATCCTTTGCTTGATCTGTCCAGATGCCCAATGCTGATTTCCGACTTCTTGCAGGTAGGGACGCAAAATCCTGATCGCATTAGGAGCGGACCAGCTGGAGGGAACACTAGCTTGCTCGGGGAGCCAAAGCCTCCACCGTGCAGGGATCTGGATGCCTGCTGATCATCGGTTGAGTTGTGCCATGAATATCAAGAATTGGTGCAACTTGGCCTCAAAAAATCTTGAGAAGCTTGCCATTTCACCAGTTTCGACGATGAGCAATAGAGACAATGGTTTTGTTATCTACTTATATTATCTCAAGATAAATTGCAACCATATGGCGTTCTGTATTTAATCTTGGTTTCAATAGCCATCATTGTCAAAAAAGTGGTTGGCTTTGACAAACTGAAGTATAAACGACACCAACGAGCGTCTTAGATGGTGTTGGCCTCCTAATAAACAAATGACTCTTGGTATCATTTTGTCGTTTCAACTTCTTCATCTATTTTGATCTGTGATGATTTCTGCTAGAAGACCTAACATTTGCCACAAATCTAAAAGAGGATGATGGAGGTTTATGGTGTTTTTTCAAGGTTATTTGGACTCGATGTCTAGGTATCTGAACAGGAATCATGCCAATCTTCACCCTGATACAGGCATGCAATTATTATTTTTTCATTACTCGTTCCATATATAAATGTTACATAATCATTTATAATGTGATTTATATCCTTCTTCGGTTGATAGTACTTACAATACGTTAACTACTGGGGTGATTTTTCACAGGTGATATGAAATTATTATAACACATACTAAAATCTGGCCCTATCACGGTTTTACTTGGGATCAGGTAGGTTTCCTGTTCACAAATGTTACGAATTCTACACATCACTGAAGGAGCTCAGCCGTCGCCATCTCCCAAAAGCCGCCTGCTGATGTGGCAGCATTCCATTGGTCGGGATAGAATCTCGTAGATTTTGGACGGGGAGATGATGTGGGCTCTAAGACAGTCGCCACCAATTGAAGCAACAGTCTTCTGCCACGTATTGGTCGAATGGTCCGGCGGTGGACCCCGTTGCTCCGAGAGGCTATCCCAATCCGGCGATTGCAGCAGATCCCGTAGAGTGGTGGGTTTTTGATCGGCTGCGGACAGATGACTGTGGATGGGCCGCGGTTCCTGCGTCGATTCGTTGGACAGAATCTTGACGTACATGTGCATATCTATATGACTCTCCTGAGTGGATATGAGTGAAGTGATAGGACATCAACCTACGTGGCCATCAGACGCTCCCTTATCCAAATGCCCAAGAAAATATCAGCTCCTGATCAGGAACAATGTCAGCCTTGAAAAAGATCTCCTCGGTGGGCCCTCACCAAAAAAATCCAATTTTTTATTGTCTTCACTTCGTATTCCTCCACATCCCAAGAAACCACAAAAAAAAAGGGATACATACATCAAATAATTCAGCTACAAGGAAAGAACAAAAGATGGAGAATTGAGCCTTGGAACTGTTGCTTGTGCTGTTGTAATTTGTGCTCACGCCTGTCAAACCAAGGAATTCTGATGGCACCACCAGCATTCCTATCCAATGGTGCCACTTGCAAGACATGGGGTGTTTATGGGAAACTCCTTCGATTGTTCTTGGCATTCGCCTCCTTCCCCAACCTCCCCTCCCCTATAAATTGTCTCCCAAAACCGAACCAACCAAAGCAAAAACCGCCGTCTCCTCTTCCTTCTTCTATAGTAAATGATTGAGATGCCCAATTCTGATGTTGTTTAGCGAGATTCAGAGGTGTAGAGGAGAGATGGAGTGGGGGGCGATGAAGATCTCCGACGATGCCTGGACCTCCTCCCTCGCCGCACCGACACCAGCGGACGGCGACGACCATCGAGGGCCACGCTTTGCGATGAATCAGAGCCCGCTGGAATGGCAGTTGGAGAACGTTGTTGCCGCCCCTACCAGCCCCACCAGCCCTAGCCCGACTCCGGATCACATCCCCAAGTCTATTTCCTGTGCTCCTCCCTCTGATCCTTGCGGTGGAGCGGTGCAGGATGGTGAGATGATGGAGATCGAGGCCCATGTTTCCGTCGATGATCAGCCATCCAATCCCTTCGCTGGCGTCGATCCACAGGAGTACGCCTCGCTTCTGAAGCGGAAGCTTGATCTGTACTGCGCCGCAGTTGCCATGTCTCGTCGGGTACTTCTTCCCTCCTTTTCTAGCTGGAAATTTCTGTTCTTGGGTAATTACCAAATGTTAATTTGCTATGACCGAGTGCCTTCATCTTGTTCAAAGCACTTCAGGGCCTTGTCCTTGGAAGATTTTGCTGGCAAACTGATGGGTAACTTCAGAGTATTGTCGAATCTTAGACAGTTTCATCCTAAACAATTCAGCTTTAGCAGTTCCAGAATTTTGTTTGTCTTGGTCCTATTCTTACTAGTTCGACCTAAGCTACGCCACTAGTCTTTTAACTTTGGTGAAAGGTTTTGTTGGGTTTCTGAACTTTAATTTTGTCAATTGACTTACAAAACGTTAGTTCATGTTTGAGTCAAACCCTACTGTCAGCTAATCTCCATAAACAGTAGTGGAGATCTGGCCTGCTGCACAGTAGAACTTTTTTAATATTTAGGAATGATATAACCCCAAAATCATAAACACTAGTGTCTAAGGAAACAGCTGTAAGGAGTTAAAGGTTTCAATTATTTCAATTTTATTTTAAACTAAGTAATAAACACAAATAACTTGCAATTTATCCATATATTTTCAGCTTCAATCCAAAATTTTCTCTTTAAATATTATTGACTTCTAGAAGAATATATTGGTGACAGAATCTAGTTATTGCTACTAGATATGCATGACAATCGAGATATATGATCACTAAATTGATTTTAATATCTTTGACCATTTTTATACATTTATTTATTCTCACCCTAGTACCACTGAACATCATAGTGACAATGATGCATTTTTCTCTAGATACTTTTGTCATTTTTGTTTTCTTTGTCATCTACAATTTTCTTTTCGACTTTCTGGTTGGAACTGTTTTATCTGGAACTATTGAATCCAGAGAAACTAAAAATGTGTGACTTTGAAGTTGTGGCTGTGGCCAAAATGAAAACTGAAACATTTACTTCAAACCTGAGTCATGGCTACAGCAAGTGTTACATAGTTGCTCTTTTTGTGTTTCCCTTGGAAATATTTGGTGTAGGTTGTACATCTCCCTGTTGGTATTTTTGACCTGTCACTTTCAAGTTTTAATTCCATTTCTCCTCCATCAGTATTTGTGTGCTAACTAAGGTCATATATCAGAACAATACCAAGGAGTTAGGTGAGGTTAAGGCCAAGGTACATCAGGAGTGAGGTACATTCTGATCACATTTGAGCTATGTGCGAGCAAGTTAATTGAGTGGTCAATGACAATAAACTCAGGTAATGCTTTCATGTTGCAATTATGTTAATGTGATTGCTGCCTTGAGATCTCAATCAAAAGGCTAAAGAACAAACACATTATGTCTGTTTGGTTACTAATTTATGTGGTTACCAATGTTTTCAACTTATTGCATGGAACACGTGCCAATTGAGAAAAACCTGTGATATGCATAATAAGATTTACTTATAAGCAATTCACTGCAAGGTTCCAAATTCTGGTGACACAAGAAATTACCTGCTGTTGGAATAATTTGTTCCATTCTGTACTGGAGGTTCCAAATTCTGGTGGCACAGGGAACCAACCACCTGGAAAATAGATCTTGCAAAGAACACTTGGAATCCTTTGGCAGATATGAAAAATTCAAGCTTGTTATGTCATACATTGTAACTTTTTGTGATGAATATACTCTAAATCCATCTTTAGGCATTCTACTGTCTGTTTTTACCTTAACTATTAGATAAAACTCTGATGGGCCAAATCTTGTAACAATGGAAGATGAATCGTAGAGAAACATTTGGAATATTTATTTAAGCTATACTGAAAATTACCATATCTACTACATATTTTCATAGTAGAAAAATTCTTCATGTTTATCTCTCATTTGTAACTACATCGAGTGTTTTCCCCTATAGTTATGGATGTAATCTCTTGAAATAAAAAAGAATATGTGTTAAATGGTACCTAACAGTATTTTTAAAAGCATTAGACGCCAAAAGATGCCAAGGTCCTAAAACACACAGGCTCTGACTGAACGAAGTGAGGCGCTCCAAAATATTAAAATATAAAAAATATAAATGGAAGAAGGTGGGGGGAAGGAGAAGAGTAACCGGTGGCTACGAAGGAAGGTGGGGAAGGAGAGTGCAATGGAGGAAGCTGCGGATAAAGGCGGTAGTGGCGGAGGAAGTAGCGGACGAAGGTGATGGCGGCGGAGGAGGAAGTTGCAGACGAAGATAGTGGCAGCGACAAAGGAAGCTGCAAACGAAGACAGTGGCAGAAGAAGCTTCGGATGAAGGTGGCGGTGGCAGAGGAAGCTTCATACGGAAGCGGTGATGATAGAGGAAGCTTTGGATGTAGGGTTATACTTCAAAGACAAGCTTTGGGGGTGGTGGTGGGTTTTGTGTTAGGGCACTTTAGTTGGTTCAATTGAACCAACTTGCATGTTCAATTGAACCAAGCATGAACCCGACCCATTCTTCACTCGAGCACTCGCCCGAGCCCCTCGATGACTGGGCTCGGGCAAGCACCTAGGCGATGCTTCATTGAAACGCCTCTCCCAGAGGTTGTGCAAGGCACTCAGGGCACCAAGCAACAAAAATATCATTCTTACTATCTACCTATTTAGTCCTTGTAGACTCTAAGATTAGTTCAACATGTATTTTTAAGTTACAACCCAGATTATCACAAATAAATGCAAAACAAATGGTTAAAGAATACCTGCTTTCTTCTTTGCTTTGTTTAAATGTCCACCAAGTGAGTTTTCATTTTTTGTTTTCTTCTATGCTGTTTTTTCAAAGTTCTTTTGTTACGTGTTGTCTCTTTTAAGCAACTGTATGACATTTTTGGTACCTGTCCAGCCATAGAGTATTTGTCAAATAATTTTCTCTTATCACATTTTCCTCCATTGCAGCTACAAATTTAAGTCAAATAAATATCCACATCATGGTTTCTGGTTTGCTATATTTTCAGAGTTCTAATGCAGATCTCCCAAGTTCACCAGCTCTAGACTCTTCACAGTATGGATCTCAGACACCTACGAGGGGTATAATACTGCATACAAGTAGCTTTTACATACACCAATATTGTTAGGTTCTGTAAGTTTTTTTCTTTTTCTTTTTTGTTTAATTATTTTTTTAAAACCCAGTTACATTTTCAAGTAGGATATCATTGGAGTTCTCCTTGTACTGTATATTGTTTTCCCTTTTGTTTTTGACATATATGAAAAAAAAGTCATGTCATTTACTTAGCAGTTACTGATAACAAAAGATGAGCAGAAACAACAATTTAGGAGATACGCAAATTTTATATTTAAGATTAAAAATGTTCGAGGTCTTCACAATTTCCTACTAGTATATAATTGAAGCGAACTTCACTTATCAAATGAGCAACTAATGAGAAAGTAACAATGCTGTCGGAGTTCTTACAACTGTCATAACTCATAAGTCAACATCAAGCAGTCTCCGAAGACAATGGTACTTACTTGGTTTCAAGATAGCAAAGATACAGATGCATCCACATGTACCTTATTATATGTCCAGGAAACACAGTTTGGAGAAGCTTTGAAAATTTTCATTTTATTGATGATAATGCTATCATGCTATGAATTTTTCTTCTATATGTAGATGAAAGTTGTAGGACTCGATTAGCTTAGAATATATTATCAGTAACATGCGCAAGGATGAACATGCCTCACAAAACATGCTTGCATGTTGAGTTAGGTTTTGGTTATATCCTGATATCCCACTAAGGTGACTTCTTCTCTAGAATTGGTATTTGCATTAGCACCACTTGAATTTAGTATCTTCTCACATATGTTTATACAGCATTCACAAATGATTCTAATGTAGGCCAAATCTTCAGTTTGTTTAATCTGATGGAAAAATAGATCAAAATTTCTTCTTGTTCTAGGTCAAAACCTTCTCCTTTGGGTTTATTATTGAACAAAAACCAAGAGAAGTAACAAATGTGTTAGATGAACACTATATGAGAAAATAAAAACAGGCTTAAGCAACCAGGGTAAGAAGCATATCAATTCTAATTGAGGCTTTGAGGAATGCTTAAGGATGCATTATCAAGATGAAACAAAACCATTGGAAAATGTGTAGCTAGAAATTATATGGTGTTCTAGAGATCTTTTTTCTTAGACTATAATTCGTGCATACTTATCTGATTCAAGGTAGCACTCTGCAGTAGTAGGTATTGTCATTATTACTAGGCAAATGCTAAATTTAAATTGGATTCGTGATGGATGCTTTAAATGATAAATATTTCTTGATTGCTAAAGTTACATGTTTCTGTGGTTAGTCAATATAAAATATGTTGAAAGTTTACCAATTTATTCCTCCAATTGAGGGATGGATACTTTTTTACACTTTTACATAAACAAAAAATTCATGGTTCACCAAACCTACATGCAAGATTTCAAATCTCAACAGATCAGTTTATATCAGTCCAACAAAGTATCAGGATCGAAACATAAAGCCTCATTTTATCTTTTTCATTATTCAATGATACTAAGCAATATAGGTGAAAAAAACCATTCAATGTACTGCTCGCAGACCAGTAGGTAATCAAAATCTGCACTAACCTGATATTTAAAGCTTTGCTTATATGGTTGTTGGATTATCAAATTCTCATAACAACTATGGAGGATGGATATGCCTTATAACGTCAGATATTTCTTTTCTATTAGATTTACTGTCACATGATTAGGTAGTGGTTTTCATGTGCTATGCATCGCAGATAGTGGATCTACTGGGCTTCCATCTTTTACTGAAATGAAGAACTCAACTGTCTCAGGGAAGCCAGTTGCCAGTGGATCAACCACACATCTGTCAGATGATGATGAACTTGAGGAGGAGGCAGATACAACTAAGAATGCAGATGGTGTGCATATGAAACGTATGAAGAGGTAAACACCTCGAGATAAGAACTTAATAAGCATTCATTCATGTTGCTACTGGGAGTCAGTCTTTCAGAATTCATCTATATTTGTTGTGTCATCTGTTTTTCCGAAGGATCTATTCTTGTGTTGTGTTGAGTTTTTTAAAGAAAACTGCTCAGAAAGATTATTTTTTTATTAAGACTATTTAAAAGCTTAGAAGACATAGAATAATGGTGGTTGTTGCATAATCTGTTTGGGAAACAACTGCAGGTCTATTTTTTTATGCTTTATATCTACTGGGATTTGGTTTTGAACTTCAACTGTTTCTTGCTCAGGATGCTTTCAAATAGAGAATCAGCAAGACGTTCAAGAAGGAGAAAACAAGAACATCTGAATGAGCTTGAGGCACAAGTATCATTTAATTAGTCAGTTGTTTTTGTATCTTTAGAAGATGAGAAATCTTATCAACTAATGACATTTTTCATTAGGTCTCACAATTGAGAGATGAGAACTCATCACTTTTAAAGCGTCTTACTAACATGAACGAGAAGTACAATGAAGCTGCTGCTGATAACAGGGTACTAAAAGCAGATGTGGAAACTTTGAAAGCCAAGGTAAGCTACTTGTCACACTTACGCATATGTTCAACTATCGAGTGATGTAGAAGATTTTAAATTTTTTGTCCTTTTACATTAACATGGCCATTTTCATTAGTAGGCTTGAGGATATTATTACTGAAGAGTTATAACATCTTGTTCAAGTCTTTGAAAGTAGTAACAGAATTGATTTCATCATCTGATTCATTATAGACTAAATAGGAAGAAGAGTTAAATGTACATGTTTTCAAGATTATATAGTAAAGAAGAATGGAGCTTAATTGCAAAGTGATAAGTTCTGTTCACATTCACTTGCTCGAATCAACTTCGCACCAGGGCAAGTGTCTGTAAGATAAGATTAATCCATGAGGTTATTAGTTGGTTATCTACCATAAATGGGAGAGCTCTTTATTTTTCCTTAGTTGATTCATCCTATATTCTATACTCCCTCATGGAAGTTTTTCTAATTGCTAACTTCTGTGAATGATTGGAATCATTTGGCTATCATGAACAAATTAAGTTAGCTCAAGTGGTGGCTCTCTATGAAAAATTAATATGGTAAAGATTGACTTTTTGATCGATCTAACTAATATTATATGAAGCAACTATGGTATGCAGGTGGTACATTGCCCCATTCCATTTGCTGGCCATTTGATTAATTAGGCTGCATAAGCCTCATGAGAGGTGGGCATTTGACCTCCATTTATGCCATATTTATACCCAATGCAAAGAGAAGACCTCAATCACAACTAATCATCAATCTGAAGCAATCTGTTGAAGCCGATGATAATTGACCAGGTTTGTGTGGGTGTTTGCTTGATCTAAGATGTCTTTTAGGTTTTTTTTTTCTATGGGGTTTCTTTATTTCAGGTTTATTTATGTTTAAGTAGTTCTCTTTGTGCTTTCTGAGTCAATATTTTAGCAAATAGAAGGGTCAAGTTTTACTTAGCTGAACGCTAAATAAGCTAATATTGACTGCCCAAATTAGTCTTAGGTATAAAACAGGACTTTTAAGTTATTCTGAAAATACTCCTTTTCAATGACTGCATGACATGAATTACAAATTAAGAACTTGATGTTCCGTTAATTGGTGCTAAAAGGTCTCAAGGACAGGACTTATGAACTTATATATGACTGCTTTAATAGGACCAAGTTCCTTTCTAAATGTTGTTGGATGAGATGGTGCAAAGTGGAGCAAAGTCTTGTAAGATATTCACAATTGTGAGTTTTAGCTGATCTCTTTATTAGTAGCCAGGGTAAGAGGTAAATTGGCAACTATTGCTTGTTGAATGTCATGAATTAAGCATTATATACTAATACCGTCTCATCGTATTTGATCCAATTAATGCAAGTGGTTGAGACCGTCCCAATCTTGCAAGTGGTCATGTCATCTGTTCTTCCTATGTTATTTGTCACCTTATGTTGTTTAGCTAATACTTCAAATGACCAGGGTGATACAGATTCCTTATTGATACAACAGTAAGGTAATTAGTATTTGTTGTGTGTCATTTCAAATAATGTACAGTTGAGAGCACTCTCAAATATATTCCGACAAGTGGAAAGCACAATCACTTTTTAACTTATGTGATAGATTCTTTTATCAATCTAACAATCTCATCAGCTGTGAATCTTTAGCTGTGAGCTGATACTACTCCAAGCTCTCATCTCTGCATTTCAGGTGAAGATGGCAGAGGACACCTTAGGTAGGGTAACCGGCAAGAGTCCTCCACTTTATCGGGCGCTTTCTCCCATTTCAACGATTAACATGCCCTGCACTGGGAACTCCTCATCTGATGCCACTTCTGATACTGCTGTTGTAATCCAAGATGACTCAACTCACTTCTCCCAGGCTTTGGCACACGACAAGAAGTCCAACACTTGCTTACTGGAACTCGCCTCTGCGTCACTGATCAAAGATGTCACACATGGGACTGCAGCCAGAGGGAAGAGGAATCGAGCTGCTTCCATGAAACGGGTGGCCAGCTTGGAGAACCTTCAGAATCGGATCTGCAGAAGACGCAGTCCCTGCATGCCCGTGCAGGTGGATGCTGCTGCATGGGATCCTGAGGCCACTCTTGATAACAAGAACCAGGAATAACAAAGTTCTGGAACTGCTGGTCACAATGCTATCTTGTTAGCCCAACGACAGAGGCAGGAAATTGCTTCCATTGTCATCTCGGATGCATGAAAGGCACCACTTTTTATGCTCTGTTTGTGGTGTTCATGAGTTATATCAAAAGCCAGTTCTTCAATTTTCCACGTCGTTGCTTGACATGGAGTCCAATTCCCTCCGTGGCATACAAGCTTAAATTATCAAATGTAGTTCCTATGTACAATCACATGCTTATGTGAGCAGCATACTATCCTAGCATTACTTTGATGTACCTATAAAAGCTGTTTTATTTGGCACCAAAAAATTTTTGGTACAGCTGAATGACTTTGGGAACGACTGTTTGAATCACACAGAGAAGGATGACATTGCATCACATAGTGTCAGAATTATTAGAAAGCAACATGAGTTGGGACTTGGCTTCCCCTTCAGCCAACTTTTACTTGTAACACTGATGATTGAGTTATGGAGAGTGACCCATTAGAAACTCCAATTGTGCCTTTTTTGTGTGTGTGTGTGCAGTGGAAATTTGTGCTAAATGGTACAATGCACAGTTGCAGAGCTGTGTTGTTCTCAAAATCATGGACAGAAGATAGCATGTGAATGTGTGCAAATTTTGAGGCATTATTGATGCCCTGATTTAAGAGGACAATAACACAGCAAGTTGTACTTATTTTTCACAAACATGAGTCTAAAGTTTTATTTCCACTAAAATGTTCTAAAAACCATTTATTCTACTGTGCACAGAGGTTGGAATTTTCTTTTAAAATATGTAGGTATTTGATCCACTTAAAATAAGTTTATATATATTAACTAGTTTTTTAGCAAGATTAGTACAAAATAGGAATTCGAGTCAATGGGTTCAGATAATTGTGTAGTCAATCAGAGTTGGATTTGGGTAAAATAAACTATTTGATAACCCTACTCATCATTTCTAATATTAAATTCGTCTGATTTTTTTTCTCAACACCATATCAATGTTTTGACGTAAAGAAATTTCCTTTCAGAGTATT
The DNA here is from genome assembly GCF_036884655.1 of Musa acuminata AAA Group. Lineage (NCBI taxonomy): Eukaryota > Viridiplantae > Streptophyta > Magnoliopsida > Zingiberales > Musaceae > Musa > Musa acuminata. The sequence goes on from NC_088333.1 coordinate 5,897,053, forward strand.
GATCATTCAAGCGTAAAATTTTAAATTTATCTATCACTGCTCTTAAAAGCTTAAGCTATTTTAAATAAAAATATGATTGTACTTCAATATCGTATGATTGACACGTTAGTGTCACACGGCCTACATTCTAGTATCACATTTCTTGATATTACACGACTAAGATATGCTCGACACCTCAATGCTATATGAATTATATTTTGATATTATATGATCGAGTCAACTGAATCATTATTGTATCCTAGTTTTTGCATGACACATTCACGATCTAAGACCAAAAGAAACACACAATTACCTCTCATAATTGATGTTGATCATGAGAATAATCATACCAAAAGCTTATAAAAAGGCTTCTTCAGTACATTTCTTAGACTAACTTTGACTTAGAGTCTTAGAGTCCCTTCCAAATCTTCTAAATCTCAAACTAACTTGAACGTAGACGCAAAAGGTCATGGTTGGCTCCAATTAACTACCACCTTAAACAACCAAAAAAATTGACTTAATAGGTCCTAATATAGATTTTTAAAACACTAGAAAGATTTTGTTATGATGTAAAATGTCCTCATAATCACTTAATTTGTAATGTCTTACATTGCTCTTAGTTAATTGCCTAATTGCATCAAGTGTTGCTCTAAAAATTTGCACTCTCAAGACTTCAAGACTTCACAATCACCTGTTTTCTCATCAACATCAGCTTCTTCCAGTGTGACTTTTCTCCGTCGGTTTGCTTTCCAGTGTGACATATATATATATATATATATATATATATATAGAGAGAGAGAGAGAGAGAGAGAGAGAGAGAGAAGAAATGTTGCGCCTTCTACCGACACCCACTAGGAATGCGTACGCGCAGTCGCTACGCTCCGTGATGGCATAGCCACGGCCGTTGACTGAGTAGCCACAAGATCCGACAAAACATGAAATCAGACACTTTGCAATAGCGCGTAGGAATTCTACGTACGCAACATGCGCGTTACAGGGGATGGGATCCTTTCCTCCTCTCCCGTTACTGCACGCGCAATAACAATCGATCGTCATGCGTGAGGAAAGCAGAAGATTCGACCTCCGTCGGTGCTACCTGCATCGAGACAATTCATATATTTCTCTATTGGATCATTTCTCTCTCTCTCTCTCCAATTTCTTGACGTCATAAAGGGTTGGAACTCAAAGGCTTCGTAGATCTCCTCCTCCTCGTGAGCTTCCCATCTCCCCCGTCGAAAGCTCTCCCCAGGTACCATTCTTTTTTGGAATCGCTTGATCTTATAATCCGTTTATTGGATTATTGGATGAAGATTTAGGAATCATATGGTTTTTTGCCTGTTTCTTTACAATACGATCTGATGTAACTTTCTTGTTATGACTGCAAATCTCAGAATGGTCAAGAGGGGAAATAGTTGCACCTTGTTCATGATGTTCATGTCGAAAAGCTTGAACTTTGATGACAATTTGCTGACATTTCAAGCAGTTTATTTTCCGGAAATAAGAAGTAGAACAAAAAGATCAAGTTCTTGTTTTCTTTGTTTCTTTCCCACCTCATGGGCCGTGACAGGTTTGATTCGAATCAATAATGGAAGTAGAAAGGAAGCACGATCTAGAGTTACTCTAATTGGGACTAATTCATGGATCTAGTTAGGTTGGATTTCATCAACCCTAAGTTTCTCTATAAGATATGTGTTTTATACAGGTTGAATGTACGTTTTCCCCTGTTGATTCGTGGTGGCCTCTGCTTTGGTTAATTATGGGTTCTTAGTGTTCAACTAAATGCCAAGGTGACTTTTTTATATTGGTGGTTTATCATCATAGTTTCCCAAAGTCGGACAGCTTGTCTGTCGTTGGGGAATTCTCAATGTGGATTTTAGCCACTCTTTTCTCATGGAATATTTCTCCTGTTACCATGTTACTGTTGAGCATATAAGTAGTGTAATCTTTTCTTTTGATCTCTATTTGCCAGTTTCACGTTATTGATACTGTTGTTGCTCTACATAATTTTGGCTCCTGTTGTCCATCTTTGAAGTTTTGATGTGATTCTGAAAAGAAACATGGAAGATAACTGCAAATTCATCAAATGGTGCAGGATGGGCAGCACCGGGCATGAGGGAACCGCTTATGGTGCTTACACTTACGAGAACTTGGAGAGGGAACCATATTGGCCTTACGAGAAGCTCCGAATCTCCATCACCGGTGCCGGAGGCTTCATCGCCTCCCACATCGCGAGGCGTTTGAAGAGTGAGGGACACTACATCATCGCTTCCGATTGGAAGAAGAATGAGCACATGACCGAAGACATGTTCTGCCATGAGTTCCATCTCGTCGATCTAAGGGTCATGGACAACTGCCTCAAGGTCACTAGTGGCGCTGACCATGTATTCAACCTTGCTGCTGATATGGGAGGAATGGGTTTCATCCAGTCCAACCACTCTGTCATCATGTACAATAATACTATGATCAGCTTTAACATGCTTGAAGCTGCAAGAATCAATGGTGTCAAAAGGTTTGTGCTGCTCTACTTCTTATATCTTTCCTCTGTATCATGTAGATTTTTGCTCAGTTTGTCTTAATTTTTTAATTTTTCTTTTGTGACAACTTCAAACTATCTTTCAAGTTAACTGAATAGTTAGCTTTTCTTCAATTTAATTTCTGATTCTGGATCATAAATGGCAAACGAGAAGTTTGCTTTTGTACAGCTATCTAACTTACATCTACATCAAGTTTGATTTACACGATAAAGTTTTTCAGATAAAAATGGTTCAGAATTGTCATGAAATGAAGATATACTATAAAAAGTGGAATCTGCTTGTGCTTTGAGCTAATTTTACATGCATCAATTTCAAGTTCACTATAATTTGCTTCTTATTTTGAAGGACATAGACTGTGTTAACAGAGACGATAGACGATGGTTATGTTTTGACATTGCATACTCCAGAAAAATTGCAGAGATGCACATGATCCCACAGAACCTTTGAATTCATTTCGAGGGTGCTTGTAAGCATCTTCAGATAATTATATGTAGTATGATAAAAGTTCAAAGACAAAATGAACGACAATTGTATAATCAAGTAGGTGAAAGACAATTGTCTAAGCTTTTACATACACTTTCCTGAAATACCATGCTATTGTAGACGTAGTTAACATGACGTCTTTTAACTTTTGCTAATTTAATTCTTCAAAATAATCACATTCAGCACTTATTGTAAAAAAATTACACCATTTATCGAGTTTTCTTTTCTGAAGTCCATTTATTCTAATAAAAAGCATAAGAGATTGTTGCAGTTGTTCATCTGACATCTTTGAAAATTAATCTAATTTTTCTTGCGCTGATGTCTTCATTTTACATAACTAAAATGCAAGGGGCTATGTTCTAATTGATAGTAGACCCTATGGTCTCTTGGACATTTTGTTATATTTCATGGTTTTGCAAAAGTTGAGGGTGATAAAGAGTGTTCACAATGATGGCTTGCAGGTTCTTTTATGCTTCCAGTGCTTGCATCTATCCTGAATTCAAGCAGCTGGAGACAAATGTTAGTTTGAAGGAGTCTGATGCTTGGCCTGCTGAGGTTAGTTCTGAAATATCAGAAATCATGGGTATTAGATGGCGAAGCTATCTTTTGAAGCATGTAATCTAAACTTTATGTCATGTACTAAAAGCTGGTTGTCCGTAGCCTCAAGATGCTTATGGTTTGGAGAAGTTGGCAACAGAGGAGTTGTGCAAGCACTACAACAAGGACTTTGGTATCGAATGTCGCATTGGTCGGTTCCATAACATATATGGCCCCTTTGGAACATGGAAAGGTAACCCACAAGTGGTAGTCTGTCAAAGAAATCATAGCTATGTCTTCTTCTTTGGTTGCTCGGCAACATCTGATGCTCTTTTTACATTGTAGGTGGAAGGGAGAAGGCACCTGCTGCTTTCTGCAGAAAGGCTCTCACTTCTACGGATAGATTTGAGATGTGGGGTGATGGTTTGCAAACCCGATCCTTCACTTTCATTGATGAATGTGTGGAAGGTGTTTTAAGGTAATTATTGATGCAATGCTATCAGCCACGATGTTTTGTTTGGTTTGTTCTTTCCAGACTGCGAACGAAAGAAGTTTGTAGCTCTGCTACAGAAGTAAAAGGCAGCAATGTAAATATTGCTGCAGTGTTCAAAAGAGATATCTATCACTCGGTTATTGCCACTTATCAATCTGCTGTTTTTATGTATCAGATTGACCAAGTCAGACTTTCGGGAGCCGGTGAACATTGGAAGTGATGAAATGGTGAGCATGAATGAGATGGTGGAAATTGTTCTTAGCTTTGAGGACAAGAAGCTTCCCATCCATCACATTCCTGGTCCAGAGGGTGTTCGTGGTCGAAACTCAGACAACAATCTGATCAAGGAGAAGCTGGGATGGGCTCCAACTATGAAATTGAAGGTACTCGATTAATCCAGTCCTTCATTCTTGCAGACCACCATGGCTAATGCAATTCTTGAACTTTTCCATGTAATTCCACAGGATGGGCTGAGGATCACATACTTCTGGATCAAGGAACAAATCGAAAAGGAGAAGTTCCAGGGCCTTGATACAGCGATCTATGGTTCATCAAAGGTGGTGGGAACTCAAGCACCTGTGCAGCTGGGATCACTTCGTGCAGCGGATGGAAAAGAATGAAACTGGAAAGCTTGGGCATTACTTTTGTCGCCTGTAAGGGGTAGTATGGAGTTCATTTATTTGAGCTGAATTCAATATTTGTGGCCTGTTTCATGTCATACAGAATAGGTTTTTTTCTAAGCATATTATAATTCTGTTTGAGGAAAGAATGGCTCTACCAAAGGCTTTCCTGTTAGCCTTCATGACCTTATTTCCTCTATATGAGAATAAACGAATTGTTAATCGGAAATTTTCCTCTTTTGAGTTCTGATTTGTTTGTACAGTTATGAAGCATGTCACTCTTCATTCCTTCCTTGTTTCCCTTTTCTCAAATCTGAAGTGCCCAGTTGAGCCAAATGGACAAAAAACAAGGAGCATAATTTCTGTTTGATGCCAAATAGATGAAGACCAGAATCTAATTACACGAAAAGTATTTACGCGCAGATATTGAATAATAGGAAATTAATAAGTCACTTAATTTCTATCAATATTGAATAGGTAAAGTTTTAACTTTCTATCTGCTGGTTATTCCAGTGTGCAGATTTTGGTACAGCATTCTGAAGTGGCATATCGTATGATTAGTTCATAAGCACATGGTGACAACCAATGCAAGCTCAACCTGGTTCATGAGGACAACAAACCTCTGTGTTCATCAACTTTTGAAGGACTTGTATGACACCAATAGATCAAATAGCATTGGCAGGGTCTATCAACCTAAAAGAAGGAGATTAAAACTCACCTGGTGCTGCAAGACATGCTTGCTTCTGACCATCAGGAGTAAAGTACACTGTCTGTGAGCACATCACATTAAAAAAAGAAAGGAGTGCAGAAAAAACAAGATATTAAAATTTAAAAAAATGACAAAATTCTAAATTCATTTATTAAATGTTTAATGATGGGTTGGTTACATATTAGAAGTTAAGGGAATCTCATACTTCCTTCAAAATTCCCATCAACAAATCCACCACGAGCACTCCACCGTAAGTAGGGTAAACATCAAGTATGTATGATGGACGTAGTTGAGATCACGGGATCCATTTTTAGTTTCATTTTTAGTTCCATTTTTAGTTTCATTGCAACTCGATATCCGACGACGAATATGTTTTATGCTGATCTGTATCCACGTGGTGCCACATTATGAAACCAGTCTCTCAGATGTGTTCCATCGGAAGGAGTTTGATGTCGGCTAGCGATAATTTTCCTTGTCCTTCTATTTTTTATATTCAAAAGCGATGCATCTTTAAAACCATATAATGAAACTACACAGGTAGTTGAACTCAGGATTGTAGCACACTTGCAACTAGTTTCAATGCTGACAATCCACTCTTAGATTGTCTCTGGATGGTTTGTTCAGAGGCCACATTGAAAGCGAACACACTAAATTACTTATATATATATATATACACACACGCATACACAGACACCCCAAAATCCGGTGTCAGATTGAGTCGTTATACCGACATCTCAAGGCAGAGATATCAATAAGCTAGAGACGAAGAGTAGCATACGGGTGAGGCTGATTCAATGTCCTTTAGACAATGTCGAAAATTTTCCAGGAATTCCGTTCTCGAACACAGTATGAAGCTTTTAGACAATGTCCTTTTCATGTCAGAAAGTAACTCTAACCACATGTACCATACAAATCATACTGGACAAGCCTGTACCTATCGTAAGGCTGATGCAGAGTCTGGATTAAGAGTTGATAAATTAACACCACAGTGCTCAAACCACTAACAAGTGAGATGGCTCATATAGGTGAACATGTCCATGTCAAGGGGACAAAGATGGTGGAAGATGCTTTTGCTGAGTCATCGAACCTCAGAGACGCTATTACGCTAGAGCAACTTGCTAGGCCTGAATAATACAATGGGGATTTGAAAATTTAATGGCAACCAATCAGAACTTGCCAGGAAACATCATATTTCAGCACCAAAGTTGGGATGTTCCGATGAAGAACCGAGTGGGGAGTTCCAGGCTGAAATAAATGATGCAAAGAGACATTCCAGTTCTCACGAGTCTGCACAAAGAAAAGTATCATCAGAATGTCTAAAGAGTGAATGCTGAATATTTCTTGGACATAGAACTTACATCTGGAATACATACTGCCTCCATATGGAGGAGGAACTCCTTGCCTCTGGAGAAACAAAACAAATGTGTCATGCACCGAAAGAAGTGCTAGAAGACATCATGAGCACCCACATGACCTTGCAGCAACTAAAGCATCCTAAATACTCCTATTTTGCCTTCTATCAGGGACCAATCAGTCAAAGTTTACCTGAAAGGTGCTTGAATGTTCTGCCACCCCATAGCGAGTACCTGATTTTGGCAAAACGTTATGTCATATGCCTGAAATACTCAAATTACATGGATGATCAAAATTCCAAACCATACCACTTGGATAGCCAACACTTTGATGCTGATAGTATGGCAAAGATGAGCCAGGCAATCCATGGGGATGTGCACCATAGCTGACCAGCGCATGGAAAATCACAAAGTAAATAATAGGAGAAAAAGTTGGATAAAGGTTACCCAACAAGATACAGTTCATAAGGTTGGCTAATTAAACCTTGAGCTCGAAACTGGAAAAGAACTGTCAAGACGGGCACGAGGATATCCTCTCACATCAGAGTATGCTGCATCTTCTCCCTGCAGCAATGGTGGCATATCAAGGATATGATCAGATGGGACCAAGAGAGCATATTTTTAAGACATCAGTAGTTACCATATAAGAAAAGGCACGTTTCCCTCCAGCCGCAATATGTGAATAATCTTGGACCGCAGGACCTGTTGTCAAACGATAGTGAAAAGGAAAATCCTTGGAAGAACTTGTGTGATACAGGCTGACTTATATTTCAATCATCATTTATTTAAAAAAAATCAAGTGATCAAGTCAGAATCAAAACTTTGGACCTTATGAGATCCTTAAATAGACAACAGGTCATAGAACTAAAAGACAATTTTCTAACTTTGCCAACCTAAAATATCCACATGATAGGATATCATACCAACACCAAAGATAGTGTCAATAGAAAGTGGAAAAACAATGTAGTTTTAGAAAATAATATATATTGAGCTCCTCCCAGCAAAATTACCAGTGACACTAATACCATACATTCAAGCTTCAACCAGCTTGCCGCAAACAGGGAGACACCAAAAACAAAAGAAAAATAAAATAAGTATCAAGGAATAAAGAACACATAAAGTCAGAGAAAACGAAAACAAAACAAATTCCTCTAAATAAATAGAGCCCAAAAGGTAGCACTATTGTATAAACAAGATATTTTAGTTTATTAATTCACTTGATGCTATCATTTCAAAGTCCATATTTGCAGTATACAAAGTAACTTCCTTACTTCATAATCAACCATGCCTCTAACTCAATAATCTAACTCAAGAAGCATTCTCATAAGTAGATTCTCACACAGCATCTTAAGCATTCTCATAATCTAACTCAATAAGAAACAATGTCATCGACCATACCTCCTAACTCAAAGTCACAGTGATATTTCAAATTATATCTAAAAAACACCCTTATGAAACAACTACAGTATATATATATATATATATATATATATATATATATATATATATATATATATATAATGCTTAGACATCGAAGATAGTTCATCTCTCTCTACTTCTTCAATGTATTGCCAACTGATTTGGTATCTAGAAAATTAGGTTATAGCAATTATTCTCTAGATTTCTTGAACTTTCACACCTTGATCAAAGTTCATAGATGCTCAAACTTCAAAAGATCATTGAGATACCAGGATCACATGAAGCCCAAGTGTGAAGCACAAGGTAAGGCATGTGTTTTGAAGGAATACCAGATATAATAGACATGTAAATTTATTTCATAACAAATAAACATTAATTGAGCTGTAATTAACATCAATTAAATTAAAAATAATTTGAAATGGTTTACCTCGTTAGCTCAAGGTTTGAGTGTTGTGTCAAATGTAAAATGCACAAACATAAAGGTGGACAATGAAAAAAAAGAGTAATGTAGCAAAGATTAAAAAACGATAATAGAAGAAGGAAAAGCAACAAATAAGCAAAGAAAAGAGAAGAGGATGACAAACTGATATATTGAAACCTTAATTGATGAGTCTCGTTTTTCCCTTTTTAATAAAGAGAAACATTTTTTATTGGTTGGTCTTTTTGCTCTTTCTGAAAGATGGTCACGAATAAACCTTGTCTAATCCATGGACTGCACTTTCACCTGAACCAGTATGAAACAAGTTGTATGTACCAGTGTGGGTTTGAACATGGATCCGGGAACATCGTTTTGGGCAATCCGGTCTGACTAATTAAACAAACAAAAAAAACTATTCACCCGTACACGTGCCCTCTTTCCCTTACATTCACCCGTGAGGCACTACTGCCACCAGCTACTTGTCTATTTCAGGTACGCTTCCTCTTCTTCTCCTTCTCTTCCTCCTACTTATCTTCCTCCATTGCCTCCTCTTCTTCCTTTCCTCTTCTTTCCTCCTTCCACCTTCCTCCTCTTCCTCCACTACCATTTGTTCCACCCCTTTCTTCTTCCTGCTCTTCAAGTTTTAGGTACGTACAGGTGAATGGTGTGTCGGTACATGAGTATCGACAAACCTTGATCTAATCTTTTAAATCAAATATATAATATCAGTGGTGTGAAGAGAAACTAGATATTTACAAAAGCATGCTTATAAACCATTAACGCTTTTTGAGAAAGCCCATTAGGCATATACTTAAGGCATGCCTTATAAAGCTTATGAATCTAATGTTAGGTAAAGCCAAAGCCTATACTTTCATAGTGCCTATGCGCTTTGACTTGCCTCTAATAGCACTATTCTTGATGACAAGGAAAACATCCATGAAGCTTACATCTATACAGTTATGTTCTTCAAAAGAATGAGTTATATAAACTTCTGAATTCCTCCAGTGAATGTAATAAGTTAATCTATCATCCACAAACCCAAATCAAAATTTTGCACCACCAGAATCTATCACAACAAACTAAAGAATTGTTTCACATATGTCGCATGTGTCAGATTTTGCCAAAGAGAGAATAATCTCATGATTAATAAATACCATAACAAAGTGTGCTTTTTCCAAACCAAACAATGCCCTTAATCTCATTATATGCATAAGAGTTAGGACATATGTTATTTGCTTTTCTGCTACCAATTAGTTAGACACTAGTCCTTCAAACTAGACTCAACTATCTAATCATAATTTCATTGGTCTTAACAATATTAGCAATTTGGGCCCTTAGATTTAGCTTTATTCACTTATATTCCTTAAACAAAATCGTGGAATTCTTCTCAATCTAGTTCAGAAGCATTTAGACCAACAAGGTGGAACATAGAACATTTTAAAAGAAAAGCACTATATTTAGTACATAAAATTAGTTCAATGAAGAACAAAGAAAATATATGAACACAAATAACTAGTAGATAAGTGAAGATCTTGCTTGTAAACACCACATATGAACTTTGGTATACGACAGAAAATATACAGACAGAGTAGCAATTGTGCTCACAAGATTTTTCTTTCTTGGAAAAGAAGAGTGTGAAGCCTAGAAGGATTGACAAAATAATAGTATCAAAGTGTTCTTAGGAGGAGATGATGTTGTCAGTTCTTGAGCTATCCTTGTTGAGGTAATAAAGTAATTGGGAGATCAAGTAGTAAATAATTATGAAAAAAAGTTCAAAGAAACATACTGATAATTGAAGAAAGCACTTCACCAAGGTTACTTATAAAAACATAAGTGTTTAGACTATAATAAAAAATAATCAAAGTGAAACAAGGGCAGAACACGATAGTTATCAATCTTGAAATAGCCTATGATAAAATTTCTAAAGCATACGATATGATAAATTAAAAAATAAAGAGATTTCTAGTTACTGCACCAATGTATATGATGGAGCTAACACTACTTTACAAACAATGCAAGATGTGAAAGGCAAGTTCTCAATCACTTAGCATCCACCCAATTGGCAATCTCGAATTATCACCTTTTTGCACTGGTAAAAATATCCAACACAAAACTCCATACACATTTGGTTAATAATAATACATTAAGATAAACTCTACATTAAAGTCATAAAGGGACTGTGAAGTTCGACAGTTCTGGATAAATAGGTAAGTGATGTGCAACTTTAGAATTATAATTTCATTATTTTTGCATATAATTGAAATAAATGGCCAAAAAAATTTAAAATTCAAAAAAATATATGGCTTTGAAGTTTGAACTATTATTCAACGGAAAAAATGGATGCATTACAAGAAAAATAAAATGGAATGGCTAGAATGGAGTGAGGTATCTAGAGTTTCAAGTGAACAACTAGTGTCCTTTTAAAATCAAGAGAGAATTTTACAACACAGTTGTAGGATCATCTATTTTTCATCAAGCAGGAGGTCATGTTAAAACAAAACATATTGAAAAAGCTAGAGCATAAGACATAAAGAGTGTGAGAAGGATGTATGTTATTACCCTAAAGACAATAAATGAGAAAATTGCTTATATCAGGTGTTATCATTTGATAATAAATGACTGATAAAAAGAACATGTGCATCCCACTTGAATATGTTGAAAGAATTCCTATTCGAGGCAGAATAAAGGTGCCAGGAAATATGAACATGAAATCCAAAAACTTGGTTAGGAACATTAAGAAATGGTCTGTCAATTCTCTACTAGCTTTGGCCTAAAGCAAATTACAACAAAGGGAAGGAATCATATAGAACCCAAGTGGCAGCAGAAAACAACTTGTTATATGTTCTTATAATTTTCATCTAAGTGACAGGTGAGCTTCATGGCTTCACTTGATATATCTTAGTCTAGTTAAAATATTCAACTGGCCAAATTTATACAAGTAGTATGTGGTATATATTTTTATTTCTCCATTTTGTCTTATAACATTTTGCAAAATGCTGTATCATATTTTGCACCAAAGGCCAATTTACATGGGACAGCATGAAATGGAAATAGTCCAACTAAAAATAAATGCAAATTATTTAACTTAGAAAACTCTCATGAAAGCTAAAACCTTGCAAAAGGCATTTATACCAGTTTCAGGATAAGAGATACCTCTAGCATAACCCACTTGTCCTTGTTTCCATGCAGCCTGTTCTCTCAAAACCTGCAGGAGTTCATTGGTAGTAGAAGTCTTCTTGTCTTCACCACTTGCATTGTGATCTCTTTCAGAGGACTTTCCCTTGTACGAAGAAACACTTGCTTTCACTTGGCCTAGAGAAATGATTCAGAATATACAATGTCAAATATATTTGGTTTATAATTCACTGAATCCCTACAAGAACTTCAATGGTATAATCCAAAATTAGCGATTTAAACCAACTTAATTTCATTTAGTTTCTTTGTCATTCATTGAAAACTCTTCACAAAAAAGGTAGGTTAAATAAAGCTATGACTTACTCTCAAATTTTGTCAAATAAAACTTGACCAGAAATATATGGGAAAGAAAAAACAATCATTTCATGGTTTTATTGGTGTAAAAAATCATAATGATACATGAGCTACTAAGATTAAGGCTAACTAAGCCATCTATAATGAATAAGATGGGCTCTTTAAAGAGTTAAAATGCAAAATAAATCAATTTCAAATAATTTGACTCGAGAAAATGAGCAGCTCTCATGATCAGATAAGATATGGAGAGAGGCATCTACTTTGAAAACACCTACTCATACAGGTGATAAAAGGATTTGGAAGGGAAAATAAACCTTTTTAAATCCTGTAGTGGAACACACAAGAAACCATGGAAAACTTCCTGAAAGATGAACCAGAAAGACACACACACACATACACACATACATACATACATGCATAAATACATATACACACACACACACTAAACCATGTTATCACCTAGCGAACAGGGAATGGAAAGAAAGATGGTGAAAGAAAAGAAAGACAGTAGGTGCAGCAATTGTACAGCAGGATGTGAAACGATAGAGAAAGCAGTAGGCAATACTTAATTGAATTGAGCAATCAAATATAAATTATAAATAGAAAAAGAACTCATAGCCAGTGGGTCTCAGGTCTCATACAACCAATGGATCATAGCCAACCAACCTTTGTCTATCGATGAGTCATCTATCAATCAATCACTAGTAGTGGGTCAGCAACCAGTCAATCCTTCATAATATATTCCAGAAATTGCATTCATATCTAGTGGCTGGTTGACTACGAGTAACCACTTCATATGACTTCAGCTCAGTCGAAAGTCAGTGAAGTGAAAACACTAGGTATAAAAGATCATTCAACCACCTTTAATGGAAGTGACCTTCTAAATGACTTGTATTAACCAAATGACTCAAAGTCGATTACTTTCAAGAAGCCTAACTTCCACCAAGGTTCATAATTTCGTCTCGTACCGACATTTCAAAATTTGCTCAAAACAGTATGGTAGGGGCATACCGAGCGATATGCCAAGGTGTGCCGCTCGATGCATATATATATAATATAAAAAAATAAAAATCAATATTTAAAAATATTTTTTTAAAAAAAAAGGAGGTGTTTCCTGCCTCGATGAGGTTGCCTCCTTTTCTTCTCTTCGTCGCGTCAAACAAGGAGAAAACTACTCATCGGCAGCGTTCGACGAAAACGTCAAAGGCCGCAGGCGTCTCCGACCTTCGGCGAAGAACGCGGTGAAGAAGAAGCTGAGCTGCCGCCTCTCCCTTACCTCCTGGATCGGGTCGTCGAGGGAGGGCGCCACCGAATCGAGAAGCGTCGAGGTTCTCCCGATTCTCTTTCTTCTTCTCCCTCTTCTTCAAGTGCATTCTCCCTCGACGCTTCTTCTTCCCTCGCCGCAACTAGGCTGATACCCCCCTAGTAGCGGGCGACGATGGTCGAAATCGACCGTTACCGCCCGATACAGCCTCATATCATCCGATATGAGGCTAGATCAATGGTACCGCCCAGTAGCGAGTGGTTCGCGCACCGGTCTGTTGGCGGAACGATACATACCACCCGGTACGAGCGGTATCATTCAGTATTGTAATCCTTGACTTCCTCTACTCCCTAACTAACCAAACGGGCCCTTGGGTTAGGATCGTTACCCTTCCCTATGGTTTTAGGAGTCCCAAGATGTTTATATTCATCACAGATTAATTAGAGCACGAAAAAGAAAAAAATAAAAGCTGACAATACTGTTGATAACTTGATATAACTGTAAGTAGCAATAACCCATGAATGATATGTGATCAAGTCTTTTATTCAAAGATCAACAAGAGACTACGACAAATCATAATGTCTCAACTATTTGAAGTTGATTATGCTGATATTCTTCTACCATTGAGCTCTGTACAGAACAAATCTTTTGTTAATCAAAAGCATTCAAATTCATATTTATAGCTTCTCACAGTCTTCTTGATCCTACCTCTACCAGTCCTCACACCACTAGTACTAATTATCTCATATCATCTAACTACAGCATCTCTAGATCTCCTTTGAACATGTGCATACCATTTTATAGGATTATGGCATGAATGGGAGGAGAAAAACAATAAAGGATAGGTTGCATGACCTGATTTTTTATTGGTGACTTGTTCTTTTGTCTCCTTTGAACCCTGTGAAATGGTTCTTGTCCTCTAATCCTATTTTTTCCTCCAATAATGTCTACGGACTCTACCCTTCAACCCTCTCACTCATTAAACCCTAAGAATTATCTTTATTGGTTTCCAATAAATATTATTGCCATTAGAAGCCCCCAAGCACCAAAAAATGATGTATTATGAATATAGACCAGCTGAAGGAACATAGTTATTGGGTCACATCTAGCGGCATTAGAGCAAATAGATATGTCGATGATCCAAAGAAGTGATACAAGAAATTTTAAAGGCACAACGATAGACAAGAGTGATGCTATATCACATAGATAGAGTCGCAGTATGAGAGAAGTGATGCTAGGAAGCAAGGTTTTTCGTGTACCAGTATTGTACCACTTATACCAGAAAGTGTTGATACACTGGTACGTACCAAGTTTAAAAAAACTTAGAAGAGGCAGAAAAATTAAAAAAGAAACTGAGTTACAGACACCATATCATCTGGTACAGAGTGGCACCGGCCCTATACCATGCATACTGCATGGTACCGTGCATTACAGGATGCTACTGGCCCTATACCAGGAAGAACGGGTCATACCGCATGGTAAAGATCTGTTATCGGTATATCATCTGGTTTATCTTGGTTTTGTATCAGTAACCTATTGGACTGCTAAATACCGCCAATACTGAATCGTATTGGGTGGTATTGCGAACCTTGCTAGGAAGTATACTCAAATTGGATAGATAAGAGATAAATGCTATGTCATATGGAAAGAGTACTAATACAGTATAATAGGCACATTGATAGACATGAGAGGTGCTAATTTGGATGGATACTTCGATTGATTCTCATGATAGCAAAAGTATGGTTTTTCTTATAGATCAATACAAATGGAAGAAATGATTAAAGAATAAAAAGAAAATTGAAGCAAGTGTAGACGGATGTTAAGTCAAGTGCAAAAAGGCATTGATGCAGTTGAAGTAGCCAGAAAATCAACAGGGAGCGTCACAATGTCAGAATGAACATGACATAAGAAAATAAACAGGTAATGTGGAGTTCAAAAGCTGAGGAACTAATAAGATCTTTACATATAAAGAGCCAAACTGAATCATCTGTTACATATCCTATTAATGAACAGATTATAACTAATGATGCATTTACGGCTACAAAAGCCTAACATATTTGAGATTGAAGATCAAATAAATCAGAGATTGAGCCTGTAGATAGGATTCTGCTTCTAGCTTTAAGTTCATCACTACAGATGTGCTAATTAGCATTGATATATTTTAAGCGTTCTTATAATTTCATGAATTCCTTTTATCAATGCCAAAAAGATCATGAGCCCATTGTTGGTGCACAATTGCACATCTACAATTGTTTGTGTTTAGGTTTCACAATTGAATTCAAGTCGATCATCATATACACACAGATGACTGACAAATCAGGCTAATCAAGTTGTTTGTCAGTAGGTATGGGCCTAAATGACCTTCTCAATCACTAAGTGATCACAGATGTGATCCTGTGCAGAGGAAGCAAATGATGCAACCCTGATTCTGATAGTCCAATTGCAGTTGAATATGTAAGAATGATTAAAATGAATCAGTCTCCCTATTCAAGGATTGGTACTGTATGCGGTCATATCAAAAAGGCAAGTATGTTAGTGTTAGTTTTTCTACCAATCCACAAATTACAGATGGTGCAAATGCTAACACATGCCAAGTAAGGGAGATGCTCTGAACTCCTAAGGCACAAAGTATGAACTGTGACCCAATAACCAAAATCTTTGGATAAATTTAATCCGTAGAAACAATTCCAGAATGAAACTTTGATTCAAGCCCCTGAGAGTCTATACATTCAGAACCCCACCAAACCTAGAAGAAATTGTTACCTGTTCCATTATCCAACCAATTTATTTGCATATCTGTTTGATTATTCCATCTCAACCATTAGTATTTAAATCTACGTAAAACAATATGTTTCACAGAAACCTTTACCAAATTCCAAGAAAAGATGGCATATATATTATATACTACAACATGCTAATGTTCTTATGTAAATCTCATCATGTGTGCTACTTAACTTTCAACTGAAGAAAATAGTTACTGAAGATTCCCACCAACACTAGCGAATTTATACATGGCTCACTGGCCAACATTCACCATCCTTGAGTCTCCACAGGAACTCATAGTATTTCAACTATAAAACTCACTTTTGCCAAAAGCTTTGTCCGCATTCTCTCCTTACACTTGATATTTGATTAGAACATTTTCAGATTCTCTCTCTTATTGATATAAACCATGTAATGAATAAATGAGGACCTAAAAAGATGGACTTAAACTAAAGTGCGCACTCCAAGTTCCAGTGAACAGATAGCACAAGTTAGGGCAGAATAGCACAGCAAATAGCCATGTTCACAGAGAGGTATTTGAGGAACAAAAAATAAAATAAAAGAACGACCAAAACCGAGATTGAGATCTGAAATATTAACATCATTTCACAGCCCTCATCTACTCTTCTCCAGCACTAAATAGTCTTCACCAGTCCCAGCCATTTTAAATTATTATAGAAACAATGGCACAAGGGATTCAAAATAACTAGCTTGTTCAGTATGCTAAAATGCTGGCAAGATAGTTTTTGCTGCGGCAGGTTCAGTGAAGTCTAATTTTGACATATAAAATGGGATATGGGTTAGCGAAGATTAAAACTTATAATCTTGACTAGATTTCCTAAATAACAGAGAGAGATCATAAAATTCAATATGAGATCTTTCTGAAGGACTACTAGAACATTACTAAATGTTAGGTGTTAATTTAACAATATTTATTAAAAAAATTATTATATGTATTAGAAATTTTTGTAAGAATTTGCAATCTTATTGGTCTAGTTAGTTATTGACCCCAGTTATCCTTATCTCTTGGAAAGATGAACATGTTTTACTTATTAGCATTTCAGAATTCGATATGCTGTCTGGAATTATGTATTTCATTTTAGCACCTCATTACCTAGCAAAAGAACTTTGCAACACAAACACAAGGAATCAATTCAGCACCCAGGTCTGCTCTGCTTAAATGCAACAAGAAATAATTTTGCACATGTTTAAATTAAACATTTTCCTTTTAAGATAAAAACAAAATCATTCTCCCATCTCGATTAAGATTATTTTAGACAAAAATGTTTGGTAGCATGACTTCCAAACTGAGTCCAACATATAGACACCTGACAACAGCAAAATATCAGCTCATTTTCCTATATTGAACAAATTGTGGTGATCTAATTTTAACATCAAGAAACAACAAAAACAGTCTAGGGAAAGAAAAAAAGATTCAAATACTGGTCCAATACTGGTTTCAGCACCAGTCAGACCAGTATGGTACAAAATACCGAGTGTCCATTGATTTATAACAGACTGAAAAAAAAAAATTGAGCATAATTGTGGTACCAAATGGTGTGTCCATTACCGGTGCTTGATCTGAACAATAAGTTCAAACTGATATTTAAAACATTGATCACAATCTAAGTGACAATGGCATGCAATAATGAGGCATTGTTACACTTCTAAAAATAGCAGAATAAAACAATAATTTCTAAACAGAAGACACATTGAATGTAAAGGTGATGAATATGATACTTACATGCATGGCATAAACAAAGAAGAAGCAGATCATATATGAACATTCCAAAGAGTCAAAAAATGGATCAGAAGTGATTACATCATGAAAAAGGTGGCAGCATTGAGCAAAGCTGGCATCTAGCTTATCGAAGAAAATGATATTCATGACTTAATATTCATGAATGGGTATTTTGAGAAACTTGTTGCATCTAAGGCAGTTCTTTTAACAGATGAACAGAGAAACATATTTATCTATCCACATGTTAGTAAATGCTTTGATAATCATTCGCATTGCTACAGTGTAAAATACATGTTGATTTTGGAATAGTGGATTACCATGTAGCGAAAGAAAAACATGACAGCTTTCTTACTTGAAGTAACTGTTATATCTAGTATCTCTCTGTTAGATGTTGACAAGGGATCTAGTTTATTGATGTTAACACATTTTCAGTATAAAAACCTCAAATCTAAAACAGCTCCAAGAAAAGTTAAAATGTCCAAACAAAAAATAACAAAACTATTATTTGTTGCAGACATCATAACTCACGTTGCACTGGTTTTAATTTATCCTTCTCTGTACTGGTAGACTTTAAGAACCCTTTGTTCTGCTTTCCTTTTTGCACAGGCTTAGCCAATGATACCTTAATGTTCACCTGGAAACCAGGAGAACAAAGTGTCCAGTGAAATCAACCAAAAACAAGTACAATTATATATATTCTTAGACATAAGAGAACCTTTGAGCCATTCTCAGTTAACTCTTCCTTCTCAAATGATTCAATGCAGGAAAGAGCTGCCTCTCGAGTGCTGTAGTTAACAAAGGCAAAGTCTTTTCTCTTAGCTGACTGAATATCTCGTGAGTGGACAATCCGCTCAATCTCCCCAAACTTTTTGAAGATCTCCCTCAACTTGGTTTCATGCCATGAAGATGGTATGCCCTCTACATAAACTGATTTGACCTAAATCAAGACAAGAGGAGACTATCTTAGCAACATGTCATGGTTAAGATGAGGTATCGTAACCAAAAGACAAAACATGTGGAAATTAAAATGAAGAAAATAAGTATTTGTTCCAATCAAGGTGCCAAATCATAGCCTGGTACTGCTATTGATCCTTACGCAGACAGATATAACACTAGTATAGTTCAGTGTGCCATGTATACACACATCCCAGTCCAAATAATATGGATCCAGCCAGAGGAGGTAGGGTGGAAGAGGAGGCAGCAGCAGAGGAGAAAGTGGAAGAGTAGGAGAGTAGGAGAGGTGTATTAGTAAGTGAAGGAGGTGGCGGTGGCAGCAATATGGTGGGGAGTAGGAGGCAACAGCACTGAAGGAAGGGGGGGAGGAAGAGCAGAGAGAGAGAAAGAGAGAGAGAGAAAGTCAGATAGAGATATCTACCGTTATTTTTAAAAAAAAGAGTACAGGTACAAAGCAGTAAGCCTTAATAGAAAAGGAATACAGATCAGTAAACATTCATAAAAAATAAGAAGAAACACCAAGGACCATAGGCTTGGTACAGTAGGCTTATTGGGTAGTACAGCACAAACCAGATTGAAACAAACTTGTCTGATCCACATCTTGGTTGGTTGTTGGTCACCAGACCATCAAAACAAATTTGTTTTTTTTTTTGGTCAAAGAATACTTGAAACAGTACTTGTCTACTTTTGTAAATAGCAAAGAACAAATATACAATTTTAAAATGTCAATTAGATATTAGCAAATCATGCCTCCACGTCCTTGGCCATAAAATACGGTGTGTGGCATCCATAGACTACGAGAACTGTCAATACCTTGAAAATCGATGCACTTTAAAATGGTTTGACAACAAATTTTTTTCACGAGTGCAAAACATAATCAAGTTAGTTTTACAACATGTAATGCAAAATTATATGAACCATGGTTTGTCATAACCCAATACTGACCAAAGTAACAAATCGACACAGTTAAAACATTATTTAGCGTTGAAAAAGGCGCAAGGCCCACAACATGAGATTCCTAATCCTGTAGCAATTAGGATGGTTCAAGTGCACAAATCAGCTCCACAAGCAAGAGACAACCAGTTTAGAACCCATAAAGCACAAGTTGCAATAAAAAAACCATAGATGCTCCAAGGCCAACTTCCTCTTATGTTGCCCATTTCAAACTCTCAAATTAACAGAAATCAATGTTCAACGTGGTGAAGGATCTTGAGCCAGTTTTTAGTGCTATCATAACTTCACAAGCAAACACAAACATGAAGATAACAAGGGTGCATGTGCAAACATGGAAAGACAGCAGGGAAGGAAGAGAGGGAGGGAGGGAGAGAGAGACATACCTTCTGCATTTGCTCTTCATCTGGATCATTTAATGGTTCAGCCCAAGCAACTTTGATGTTTCGGCCTTTGCCAAAAACATCTTTTTTCTGAAGTTTTCTATAAGCAAGATGCGCATCTCTGTTAGTTTCAAGCTCAAGAAAAGCAAACCCACGATTTGTATCAGCATTATAGGGATCAGCCATAACAGTAACAGTGTCAATCTTTTCAATTCCAATGTCCTGTAACATCTTAATTACCTGCACGCAAATTACACCAACAGCATGGAAAAAGGATTGTCACCAAAAAACATGAAGCGTGTAACAAGCTATTCTATTAGTTCAACTACTATGGAGAAATTATTAATACTTACATCTTCTTTCTTCCATTTCTTATCAATGTTTCCCAGAAATATAGTATCATTCCCCTCAAGAGCAGCTGCCCCACAAATCTTTCCACAGACCTTTATTTTACATCATGACAGGATCAAAATTAGTACCAACCGTACCTCTCAACACAAAGCCAAAACAATAAATAATCTTCTGAATTTCCTCCAGCACAACTTGGTATGATCAGGAAAAATCATAGAGGCAATGACAAAAGAATTATAAATTACAAAAACAATACATTGGAAGTATTGACATGTTAATTCAATGTGATTTGGCTACAAAGAATATCCAAGGAAAAATATTAAAAGAACAGGAGAAAGCATCAACAAGCAAATCATAACAAAGTTGGATAAGAATTGTAAAAATTATGCAGGATTGCCTGTACATGAACACAGGATACGCAAAGACACCTAATTAATCATAGAATACAAATGGCTTCTAAACTATATAAATCATGTCACATGCTTGTCATGTTTGCAAATTAGCCTAGGGAAACCCAAGTGATAGACCAATTAATAAGCCCAAGGGATAGAATAAGAATGTAGGTAGTAGCCCAGGAAACAACTTTTCAAAAGGTCACTTTGTGACCTTATATTAACTTATATAATAAGATATTCTATCTTAAACTTATATATAAAGTATATATTATTATATTAACTCAAGAAATACAAAATGATCATATTGCACAGCCAGATGGATTTTTGTTATTATTCTAAGAGAAGGGTTCATTAATTGTGCAGCTCATCTGCCTGGGTCCCTCTCATCATATATCCAGTTGGCATTGACAACAGGGATAATTGCCCCCTTTTCCAGTCTGATTGGAACTGTTTCACATCCATAAGCACTTAGAAGACTTGCACTTCGGGAGTCTCCCTGACCCCATTAGGAACCAAACAAGGATCACAAAACTCTGCCTGAGATCCCACAAGCCCCTTAAGGGTCTTGGCACAGTATAGCCCCTTTAGGAGCATTCAGCCAGACAAAATGAACAAAAAAAAGCAGCAGTAGGAATCAAAGAGTATTTAGACACAGATTAATTAGTCATGTTATTTTTGGATTCGAGCAACTGAAGCATAAAAAAAATCTTGTAAGCCTCCTAGTTCAAACAATTCTCATCTTTTTCTACTTTTATCTGATCTTTTCATAAAAAAACATTATCTGATCTTTTAGGAAAAAACATAGTTTCATTCCTCTAGCTTTCATCTTTGTGAGATTTTTCTCCTCAAATTGCAGAAAATGCAAGTTTGGAGGGTTGATACTCTTAACAATTTTAACATCATACATGCACATATATGTCCAGAGTCCAGACAATCAAATCCTTGGCATTGTTTACCACCCACTCGACTAGGCCATTGTCCACAACAACAATTCTCTTGATTCTTGTAAGTATGAACATATACGATGAATGATCTAGGAAACTCAAAACAACAATCACTAAACAAACTTGAAGGAAACCTTGATACTAATACTGTCATCCCAAAACTGCAACATGTTAATAGAAATCACAATCATCACATGTTGATTAAGAATAACATGGTGAAAAGTGAGGATGGCTTGTCAATAACACATCTAACATAGTGTTTTGAAAATGCGCCTGGGCGCACGGCTAGGCGCTCGAGTGAGGAGAGGCAAGGCCCAAGAGCCTAGCACAGTTATCGAGAAACATACTTCAATGAAGGGTCGCCTCGATGATCATCTAAACCCATGCGTCGGGCACCTCAGGTGAGTGCTCGATTAAAGGCAAGCAATCAAACCAAACCTCAATGAACCTTCAACCATTGGTAAGTGAGTTTGGTACACCACCACCAGACCAATGTTTAAGGTGTACAAAATCAAATGTTATCCAATGAGAGCCTAAAAGTCAAATGATACAAATGATGGGAAGCTATTCCATAAATGTCTTTTGTTTTTTATTTCTATTGTCAGATTTCTGAGTGAGCCATTGTGACTGTTGTAGTTCGGTTCCAAGGTTTGGTTATTTATTCACATGAACCATGGAAACAAAGCATGGTCTAAAAGGTAAATCAAAACCAAAATATATTATAAAAAGATTAGGCAGGTTATGCAATGAACAGATATTGTTTCTTTCACTCCTACTGATAAATCTTCTAACTTCAATTATAAAGTTTTGAGGCACAATAAAAGGCTCTAATATCCTTGGATCAATAATTCAATGTTATTCTCGTTGTTATGTTCCTAAATTTAGTTCCATCCACATGAATCACAGGAATTAATTGTGCCAATATAATATAATCATGAACCATGTTCATCATGTTTTATTCAAAACACATTGTACCACCAATGACCCATGCAACCAATAGAACTTGATTGATAACATAACAGTAACAACAAATTTTTCCTATGGTCTAAAACAGCATAGAAAAGCTTGGACTGATTCTTAAAGCTTGGGAACCAGGATTTGCCATTTAGGCTAATAGATCCATACTAGTCCCAGTTGACACTCGGACGGGTAAACACCAAGTGGTCCTGGAGAGATGACATTCTGTGATCCAAATTAGACCTTTGTGTCTGGTTACAATGCTTGCAACTAACTAACAATAGCTCTAACTATGGCAGTTAATGACAAAAGATTATGAATTCTCATCATTATCTCCAAAATACAAGAATCCCATTCTTGGCATCATTGCCCCACGATGAAGAATCACCATGTCATTTCACAAAATTCTATAAATTTGATTCAGAAAAAAAATGATATAGGGCAAGACAAAGTCGCACACAAAATCAGAGGTTATGAAGATGAAATTGAGCATAGATGCACAAAGAATGCAATTACCTCCACTTTAGAGAATTCAGAAACGGCCTTTTTAGCTTGTGCTGCATCCTTGTACCTCAAGAAAGCAAACCCCTTGTTCTTCCCAGTCTGTCCATCCATCATCATTCTTACCTCCACAATCTCGCCCACCTTCCCAAAAACCATCCTCAGATCCTCCTCCTTGACATCTCTACCAAGTCCTCCAATAAAAATCTCTGTCTTCCTCCTATTCTGCCGTTCTGACATCCCGGCCTCCTCATCAGCCGCAGTTATCACTGCCTCCTCTTGCCTCTCCTCCTTATCCTGCAGCGGAACATCCTTCTCCTCTTCCAAAGCAACATCCTTGTGCTCTTCGAAACCAACATTCTCCGTCTGTGTCGCCCCTCCAACTGCAACATCAGAACTAGGGTTCTGAAGCCCCGATTCGGTAACCGGGGTTTCTAGGTCTGCGGCTTCTGTCGGCGGTTGCAACGAATCTTTCTTAGCTAACGACACCACCTTCGGAATCCTCTTTTTGATGATTTTCTTTTTGATCACCTTCCTCACTCGGACGATGGTCTTCTTGGGCGCTTCAGATGGCACCACAGCTGCAACCTGGGTTTCCTCGACGGCGGGGGAGGCGTCAGTGGCGGAAGGTTCCGAGGGCTCCGGGACAGCCTCGGGGACAGCAGCGAAGGGGGTTTCCGAGGGCTCCGGGGCAGCAACAGGGGCGGGGGGCTCGGGGGTGGGTTCGACGAGCTCGGAAACGGGGGTTTCGGAGGCGGTCGAGGACGGGGGCGGTGTGGCTACCTCGGCGGCTGCGGCCGGAACGGGGGTGATAGGGATGTCGGAAGCGGCAGCGGGAGGGGAGGGGTTATCGTCGGCGGGGGCGGCGGCGGGGGCGGTGGCGACGGGGGTTTTGGATTTGGACTTGGGGACGGTTTTGCGCACGGTTTTGACGACTCGCTTCTTCGGAGGCATTCTTTCGGTCTGGTGTCTTGGGGGAGGTTTGGAGAATAGCAGCAAAGGAGAGAGAGAGAGAGGCAGCGAGGAAGAGAGGGGAAAAGGGAAAAGAATTCACGATTGTGAGGAAATAGGGATACGATCCGGTGGCGTCGCGCGAAGGGATGAAATTATATTATTAGTAACCACGATATACATATATATATATAAATATAAAGGCAAAATCTTGCAGTTTCAATAGAGTTGTCGATTTCCTCTCATTTAATTAATAATTGGACAATTTAACGTATTTTAATTTTCCATGTTTCTTATTATTACATGAAGAATTCCAGATTTTCTAAAATGCCTAAAAGCGACCTTTTTTTCCCTCGTTTTCATCTGATTGGGGCTATCAAACGTGTTCGAGATCTAAAGAAAAAAAATATATGTTTTTACAAATCTTAAAGCAGCTAACGCTATCTAATAGATGTGACTTAACTGCGTTATGTACTAATAGACAAATCCTATTACATCGATTACGGCTAAATGATAACAAATCTATTTATCATAAAGAGATTGAATCTGTTATCGTAAATTCAAATCCCGGTAACGCCACGGGTTTCATTGTCAATGGGTTTAATGCCCATTAAAGGTATATTTTCTTGCTTTTCTCCGAAGAAAAATAATCTTTAATCATTTTGTTTTTATTTTCGACTGTTATCGATTTGCAAGTACTTTAAAAAATTGTCTGTTTAGTCCGAGTATTTCATAATATCAATGTTTGATCCTAATCAATATGTTTTGTATTCAAGGAAGGATTTCTTATTCCTAATCAATAGGCTTTTTATTTTTATCATTACAGTATTCTTTTGGAAAACTATAGGAATAGTTTAATAATATTATTCTTTTGCCAAAGAAATTGAACCACCGATCATTTTGTTGATTTCCGAATATTATTTATCTAATTCATTTTAAAGATTATATCCAATTATTTAGTCCAAATACTTTAAGATATTATTATTGATTGCAATCAACATGCTTTCATGAAACTATTAGATTCACTTTATTGAGGCAAATCAACATGGTTTTCCTAGTCAAAGATATTGGGTAGATACAATCTTGTATTACCAACCTAACATTCACTATAAACTCAAACAGAACAAAAGTGTTGTTCTATGACTACTCATCTTTTCCTGATAATTATGTATAGTTTGCCGAAGAGTCTCTAAATCATACTGCTAGCCAAAGCACACCACAACCTCATCACATTCCTTTAGTGACTCAAATGTTTGCATATAATAAATATCATGTTCTACATAGGTTCATAATCCATAACATTCCTTTCTATTGGCTTGATATAGAGAGAGAATTCCTCCTCTTCTTCCTTCTCCGTCTCCAAGCCGCATATACCTGCATGACAAAGGAGAAAATGTCAACAAGTAGAACAGGAAGCAGAGAACCAGTCGTGATCACGCCGACCCGGTTTCATGGACCGGACCAAATCGCGTTTTGCCTCCTCGATCCCTTGGATTATAAGCAATGGAGATGCGAGTACTGACCTGGAAAAGTCAACATCGTTGACTAATTAATATGGAAGAAGTCAAAGCCACCCGAGCCTACATATAATGCCCAGTCCTGGCACAGGTTTCTGTAATCTTACTCTTCTTCAAGGAGTTTGGTATGGATCTCTTCTCGGAGGAACAGATCACCGAGTTCTACGCAACCTTCTGCCTCTTTGACAAGAATGGAGATGGTTGGTTCTTCTTCTTCTTCTTCTTCGACACCCACCCACCCACCCATCTTTGATCTGTTATGCTTCCTCTCATGCCTTTCACTGGATTTCTCAGGGTGTATCACGTTCGAAGAATTATCGACCGTCATCAAGTCGCTGGGCCTGAAGCCTAACGAAGGAGAGGTGCACAAAATGATCAGCGAAATCGATGCGAATGGCAATGGGACGATAGAATTCCACGAGTTCTTGAACCTGATGGCCAGCAAATTAAACAAGGTAAAGCAAGACTTCTTTATGGCACGCCACCGAATGGTTTCTCCTCGATCAATCTTCCTTCAACACACGTTCTCATGGCAGGGGATTGACTCAGAGGACGAACTCAAAGAGGCCTTCAAAGTCTTCGACAAGGACCAGAATGGCTTCATCTCCGCGACCGAGGTGCGTTATAGGTCTCCCTGAGCTGAAGGAAGGCGTACGTGGGCGTGCATTAGTATCTGATTGGTATTTCTGTGTTCTTGCAGCTAAGGAACGTGATGATAAGTCTGGGAGAGAAATTAACGGATGAAGAGGTGGCTCAGATGATCAGAGAGGCGGACTTGGATGGAGATGGGCAAGTCAACTTCGAAGAATTTGTGAAGATGATGTCTGTATGATCACTATATAAAGAGTAGGCATTACCTGTACATGTTCATGAAGTTTTCATCTTTTTCTTTGGGGGGGGGTACAAAAACAGTGGATGATTCTTTTGTAGTTTCAGACATTGACATACAAATTCCAAGTTCCAAACTCGGTTTTCCTTTCACAACTTTCCTCCACACTGGTCAAAACATGATGCAAAGACCAATGTGCAGCTGGAAAAGTACTAAGAATATCATATTGTCAAGTTCATATTGAGCAAAAAGAGATGGACATTTATGATCTTCTCAAACGATTACATGGTACAGAAAATAAAGAGGCAATATAATTTTTTTTTCCTTTTTAATACTATTTATCATAATGCCAAAGTTTCCAGCATCTGAGAAATGTGGACATCCTAAATGCTGATGCTACTACATCCAGTCCTAATTGCTACAAGTGCATGTTCTCCTTCATATAATGCATAGAGATTGTCTCTTGGTCCCTTCAGGTACAATTCCTTTGGTCACTCTTTGTCCCTTTCTTTGGAATAAGGATGGTGAGAACTCAACAAACACATGAATTTTCTTCTGCAAATGATTGATCTGAAAGCAATGAAGAGGAGTCTGTCCATAAAGAATCTTCATTTTCTTAAAGATCAATGATCCTGAACTCTTACCTGCATGACCAGATCAATAGGAGGATTCTGAAGCAGAATGAGCAGTAATGCCACAAGCAACACAACAATGGAATGGTTGAAATGAAGGCTTGAGCATATTTAGACTCCTTTTCTCCCTCTTTGTCTTCTTCAAAAGCCAATGCAGGAAATAGTTGGAGGAAGAAGAAAGTAAGCATTTATCAGGTGCCATTCTCACCCTCTACGTGAAGAGGGCGACTAGGGACGGGTGATGATTTCCTTGGCCACTCATGGCTGCAGCAATTATGGTGGTGGTGGTGCTGCTGCTGCTGCTGCCGCAGGAGTGGTGTGAATCATAATCATCCAGCTCAAGTGGACATTCCCACCAGGCCACCAGCCTCATGGTTGATGGAGATGGAAAAGCCTTGGATGCTGCTCATTAGTACAACAAATGAGACCTTCCACTCTGAATTAACAATGCATGTTACTCAAATAGTGACAATACACCAAAACTCTCAATCCAAATCCAACCCTCTTAACCAATTTGATATGATAGTACAAACCAAACCTTCATGTTTACAACCTAATCAATCAAGTAATGACACAATTTGATACATTTATGGGACTCAAAAGTTACCATATTAATTCTTAAACCTGAACCCAACTCATGAAATAGTAAGGTTAAACATAACAATCAGTCTGTGACAAGAAGACATTTAGGCTTAATCCAAACATAATATCTCTCCACTGACTTGACTTGCTTTGTAGCAGTCAAAGATTGTGCCAGCCACAATCTTTTCTTCCTTCTTTCCTGTTTAAGTATATGTATTATACCCCCAAACACTTCAACAAGAACAAGGAATGGATATGTACCTAGTAAATAACCATTATGATTGATCTCATTATCTTCCCTTGCACTCTTTACAAATGGAGAGATGGAATTAGCTTCACATGCATTCTTATCCGGATCTTAAGTTAAGATGGATCGTGCAGCATTCCTTCCTCAGGTGAGGAGCTTCTTCTCGTTGACGATATTGAGCAGGCGCGACACTCCCTGAGTCCACATCTCGTGCTCCCTCTGGCTCAGGCACTCGAACTCGATGACACGGTGCTCCGCGGTCCTCAAGCCAAAGTAGCGGCGCTGCTCGCCACCTTGGAGCAGATGTCGGCCCGGCCATGCCTGGATCTCCTTGCAGACTTCTACAACTACATCTGCAATTAAGCATCGCCCAGAACAAGTCAGGCTCACAAGGAACTTGGAGTCCAGGCCTTTGGGGGATTGTCCTAAAGAGAACTGTGTGGCCACTTACTCTTCTTCTTCTTAGTGATTGTCCCAGCAACATGCCTACTCTTCATCTTAAGCATGACCTGCAAATAGAACACCATTGATCGGAATTGGCATCTCAAACCTGGAGGACAAAAAATTGAAAGATTTTGTTACCTGACCCACGCCATTAATGTAGATTGAGACTAACTTCCAGTGAAGTGCACCTAAAATTAGATCAATCGACAGAAATGAATCCTTTGATATGAGCCTTTATAAGAAAACCATGAGAATGATAACTAAATTCGATACCTTTTCGGGTGCGTTTGAGCAGATCAGTCCCCTTGGCGAGGAATTCCTGGCTACAGAGGCCTAAGAAGTTATCTTCCTCTGGGACGAACTCATCGCCGAAACTGCTGCCATTGCTTTCCAAGTCCTTCTGTTGCTTGTTGCGGTGGTGATTGTTGTGGTTTCCCATGGCTCCCTTCTCCACTGGTATGACAGCAGCTATGTTCCACACGTCCTTGAGCGCCCTAGCCTTCAGGGTTGCCGCCCCTCGTAATGCTGGAACCCATTACAGTCTCATGGATCTTACCACACAAACAACGTGAATTGAAAGGTTTGGTAAGAGGGCGGTAATCACCAGTTGCAGCAGCAGCTGTAAGAGTAACGATATCTCCGGGAGTCCTGACATTAACAGCAGAGCCGACGACTGACGCCAGGTGCTCGCGCTCGGCCCCCATGGACTCGGCAGCCTCCACACACTGTGCGGCGACGAGGGTGGCAGCCGACGCGACCGCCATATCGATCCTGGCCGCGCGGTCATCTTTACCAGACCCTGAGGCGGCAGCGGTGGCGGCTGCAACGGCTGCCACCGCTGCAGCAACCCCAGCCACCGAGATTGCGGCATGGAGCTGTGCATTCTGGGCCCGGGTCTCCTCTTTCTTCCTCTCCCTTCTGTCCTTGAGCCACCTTCCCACGGTCTTGCTCGTCCCTCTGTAGTGCTGCGGTTTGGGCGTCGCAATTGCCCGGCAATACTGCATTCATTACATTGCACCCAACATGTAACGATCCAAGATTGTTCATTTCTTTTCAAGCGATCACTATCAGACATTTATTAGCATCCAACGTAAAGATGTGAGGTAAAATAATAATCTTAATCCGGTGTTGAGGAGCACTAACAAAAAGAACCACTGCATGAGAAACCTGTTTAGCTGAAACTACTGTCCGTGGTATTGCCCAGAGGATAGAATGGACACTGAGTCCTCAAGCTGGGCAGGGAGAAGGACAAACATTTGAATGGCAATATTATCCTTCGTGTTGCATACAGGATGAAGGACATCAGATAAGCCACAAGGATAACAGATGGTGATAGTGTAGCAATCAAAGACAGAAGACAGACATGGAGGCAAACACTGGGATGCTGTTTGCTTTTACTGACATGGGTTGCTTCTTTACCCAGGCAAGAACTGAGGAAACAGGATTCTTTTGACCTCAAGCAACACAGATCCCATTGTCCAATGCAGGCTTTGCTCAGGGAGCAACAAGACAAAAGAAAGAACCTTATTTTATTCATCACAATGCATCTTTGGCTTCACTCTAACGCCTAAAAAGACCAATCTCATCTTCTTTATCATCCTCACAAGATCTTTGACTCTGTCAACCCCAACTTTGTCTATTACTCAACATCTTACAGGATTAAAAACTACCAATATAGATGACATGGGGAGAACGAGGACTAAAGGGGGCAAAAAAAGCAATGAAGCTAAAGCTCGCAAAGTAGTAAAAGGGACCGTCAATTAATTACTCTGCTAATTATAGAGGTGTCAGGAATTTTATTGGAGGAAGAGAAAGGCATCTTCCTCTTTCTCCTTTCTCTTTGACAACCTTGTTTCTTCCTCCAAAATATTTCAAAAGGCATTGATAGCTCGGTGCCATTGGCTTGGGTACTCCATCTTCCAAAGAGACCATCTGTCTCCTCGAAGTCTGTAAATTACTCACCAAAGTTTCTGGGATTTGCATGTTAGACTTCCAATTTGGTAGCTTTGAGGAGCAAATAAACTTGATATACACTAAACAAATTAAAATGAAATACTAATATGTTTCTTTCAGTTCTGCTGCTTCCTTGCCCATAGAAGTCTTAACACAGTGTATTACTAACCTTTTTCTACACAAATTTATATTTTGTTTCAATGAAAGCTCTGAAAATTAATCAAGTAGATTTACAAAGGAAGGTTAAGTGCCATGAGAGAAAAAAAAATGGAACACCAGAAGATAGTTTTCTTCTTTTCGATTTACAAACCAAATAAGCATTAGTTTGGGAGAGAAGAAACACATCATGGTGAATTAGCTAACATAGAGCGTTGGAGAGAAGAAAGTACCTTAAGGTCATCCATTTCACAGGGGGAGACGGGAGGGCTGTCCGAGAGCGATCCGCCGCCGTTGAGAGGGCCGCTGCTGTGAGAAAGCCGGCCAGACGTCAGAGGAGACACTTCCTGCCATTGTCCAAGTAATGAAGAAGAATAAGAACATGGGATCAAAATTAGGCGCGGAGGAAGCTGTTCCTGCGGCTTGCGAAGGAACAAAAGACAGAATCTAACAAAATAGCTCAGGAATGAGGGTGTCAGAATTCGAGAACGTTCAACTATAATTGAATGCATTGAGCAGCAAGCGTTTTGTTGCTTTCCAGACTTTTCTACTACTAAAAACAAGAAGGAGAAAGGAAGAATTACTTCGTGGAGTTTGTCCAGAGAGAAATTTCGACTGTGCGCGTCACAAAACATGAAGAACAGAAGCTAATATGTTGTACTTTAAACAAAAGCAGCTTCTTTTTCATGAAGAAAGTTCTCAGTTGTCTGTCTTTGCAAGAAATTAAAACTAAGAAGAGGTGAAGAACAAGTAGAAGGACGCCCATCAGCGAGCTAGAAAAAGATGTGATTTTTAAGCAGCAGCACCCACCGACTGGGACATTATCCGCTCCATCACCATCTGCGAGGTGGCAGACGACGCGAAGGTGAACGGATTCCCAGCGACCACCACCAGCTCCTCTGGCTCCTCCTCTGGAATCGCCCCTGCCGGCGGTGGGAGCAGCGACGGAGGAGGTGGCGGCGGCGGCCCCAGGGCCTTGGACACTTCGAGCGCGGAGGCGCTCCAGGACCGCGACAAGAACTCCATGGGGTCCTTGGGGACCTCCGGCGGCCGAAGGCCGTATGCTAGCGCGGCTTCCGCGCGCCATTGCTCTCTGTTCCCATCCATAAAGCCAAACAACAGCAGCCGCAGTAACAATATCAATAATGATACAACAAGAGGGCGGTGGGCAGTAGTAAGTGAAGATGGTAGTCGGGAGAAAGAGGCCGATGGTAGTGTTTTTATAGCAGAAGAGACGAACGGAGGCACGACAGATGGGTTGGAGTGGAATATCAGGAAGGGGGTTGAGACTGTTTTAGTGACTAAGACCAGTTTGCTCCTCTCACAGAGAGAGAGAGAGAGAGAGAGAGAGGGAGTTGCTTTCATGGCTCCAGTGCCACTGTCCCTCTTATTAATTGCCTCTCTTCTCTCTCCCTCTCTCTCACCCAACTTGCATGGGATGTTTGCCACAACAGTTGCCTCAGTGATTGCAGCAGATTCTACCAAATACACACTGTAGCCAAAAAAACAAAGGATAGGGAGGGAGAAAGAGTATGTATTTTATTTTATGTTGAGAGAGAGAGAGAGAGAGAACAGAGTGTGTATTCTATGTTATGGGGTGAGAGACAGAGAAGAGTTGGATTCATACACTTGTCTGGCTTTTTTTACATGTACAAGTCCTCTTACTATTGATCCTGTGATCCAAGCAAAAGACTGCTTCCAATGAAACAAAGAACACAAGGGAATGGGATGGACTAATTCCCTGAGTGTCCATTGAAGGGAGAGGATGGGGTTGTGCCATGCACTGACATGGGAACCACCCTTGCAATTTGACTACTTGTCTGCATCCAACTAATTTACATACATGGAGGGAGAGGCCACATCCACCCAGTGTGGGTCCCACACAAAAGGTTGTGCCATTATAAATCACTGCACCTTTTCCCTTCCATTCTCACAATCAACATATTTCATTTTGTCACCAAGTAACACCCACATACATAGGGTTCATTTTTGCCCCCAAAAAACCCAAAAGAAATACTTGGTATTTGACCAAAAACCAATGTACACTAAATCTTCCATCTTTTTCGATTCTTGGCTGGCCCAATTGTAGGTCAGTCCAATCAAAATATGATGAGTTGATTATTGATTTGGACAATTGTGTTGATGCTACTTGGAGTTATTTGGGGCTTATTGAAATGGCATGTATTTAGCTGTAAGAAAAAGATGTGAAAAACCATTCTGGTAGGTCCAAAAATATATGTCTTTATCAGTAATTGAATTAAAAATATTGAGGGACCAATATCTATACAGATCTTAAATGTCATAGTTGGCTCCACTGTACTGATCTCACCTTCACAGTGCTTATATTTTGTTAAACCATAGCATACAGATGACCTATCAACATCCAAGCATTGGTTTTTTGTTTGTACATATGAGAAACACAAGACAAAAAAGAACAAATTATGAGCCTTCTTCCATGCAAGATAAAATTCATCATGAAGATGTGCTACTTTAATTATTGGGTTCTTTAGGTTTCTATGCCATGTTACAAGCAATCTCACAAGCCTATAGTCAGTCATACAGTTCCCACTCATGAGCATATTATATTCTAAAATTTCAACTCCTCATTTAGCCTTTCATAGTCATCTTTTCTTTATCAAATTAACGATAATGAGACATATAAAACAAAATTATTTTGATTGATAGTATGATTTCTTTTTATATGAATGTCTTGTCTTCTCGTAGAAATATACATACAGTACCATTGACATATATTTATCACAACAGTGAAATGAAATGGTCACATTTGAAACAGTGTTTTCTCCCCTCTCCTCTCCTCTCCTCTCCTCTCCTCTCATCTTTCAGAGTTCCACTCATTATTCTCATCTCAGAGCAAAGGATTTGAGTAAATAGAAAGTCCAACGACACACAGTGGCGTCAAAGCATAGAGTGCACATCCAACGAGAGGGAGAGAGGAAGTCGGCCACTCGGGCACTCCACCCACCTGCGACTACTAAAAGAAGCACCACCTCACCAACCATCAGTCAAATCTATTTGCTTGGAAAAGATTGATTGGCTTTCACTTCGATCGCCTCGACTATGGACGCATTGATTGCCTTCTCCGAGGCTCTACGTTTGCCATTGCCACAATAAACAGCAAAACAACGACAACAAAACAAAACTCCTTTTGTGATAATAAACGAATATAATATGTTTTCTATCAATTTTTTTTGTGTATGTATTTTTAATTGAGTCATTTTTCTCCGAAACTCTCTTTTTAGAATTTTGCTTGGAGGTATAATAAGTTTTATTTTTTTCATATAGTACCTGTTATATTCTATAATATTAATATCGACGTTATTGTCTATCGTCTTTGTTTTACTTCGTTTTATCGTATGGTTTTTATTGTCATTGTCAGCGTCTCCGTTTCGCTAATGTGTGAAGAAGAAGATGAAAGATGAACAAGAATACTTCACGATAATGCCATGAGAACAAAGATGACGATATAGAGATTAACAATTGAGGGCAAGCACGATAAAATTACTATAAAAGTGGGATGAGGTGGAAGTATAATGGGTAAAGAAAGATAAGTGACTACACAACGAAGAATGTGAAGAACATTTACTATATTAAAGAAAATAAGAGAACATCATTTGAAAAATAATAATAAGGGCATTTCTTAGAAAAAAATTAGAAAGATGGGTTTTTAAAAGAAAATAATCATTTTTAATTTATTCTAACTAATTAATGTCAATTACTACAAAAATGATTAATCAAAGTTGATGGTTGGAAACTTAGACAAATCAAGGAATAAGCTATTGTGTTTTGGCTATGGTTAAGGAATATAAAAAAAGGTAAATTATGCTCCATAAAATGAATAAGAACAATCATATTATTTCAAACCCATAGAGTGATCAAGAAAAATATATATATATTTTTTATATCAACAAATATTTCATGTCTTATATGATCGTTATAGATTTCAAACGCATCTAATGACTCCATAAGCATATTATGCAATAAGAATTAAATTAGAATTAACATTCCATATAACTACAACCACAAAAGAGACACTCCATCAACCATCACAAAACAATCAAACTCAATTTCCATCAAATACACCTTTTTTTTCAAAAAGAAAAATTATTATAAATCAAAGAGTTTGTTCTCTCTCTCTCTCTCTCTCTCTTTATATATATATATATATATATATATATATATATATATATATATATATATATATATATATATATATAGTCACTCCTTAATCAACTCTCCTAAGGTCTTTATGATCTCGAGACATCAATTGAAATTGTACCAATCGGAGGCTTAATGTGATTTTCTGCACACCTTCCATCATAAATGACATCAATCACATCAAACACACTTTATGTATTGGCCACAACTTGATGAAATTTCATAGAAACATAATTTACATATTGGTCACATTTTATAAATTATATACTTTCATTTAAGAAATGATTTTCTAATGAAAAAGTAGGAATTACATTAAAAAACCACAATTTGGGACATTTAAATAAATAAATATATTTTTTTTTCACATAAACAATGTTTCAAATGTGTAACAAAAATCTAAAAGAAAACCTATCCCTAATCTAATTATTGTTGATTGTACCCATGAATTGTTTGGTTTTCCATAGTTTCCTAATGTTATTTGAGAAGAGAAATTCAAAAGTTAATAAAAAAATATATAAATCTAAAAATAGGTTATTATAATATTTACATGATCTGAAATTAATAAAATTTAATTGAAAAATTAAATTATTTATTACAGAAAAATAAAAAATATATATATATACATATATATAATAATTTTCTGAGCTAATTCAGGTCATAGCTCAAAAAAAAATTTCACATAAATCTCAATTAATTCTTTCTCTTCCAACTCTCTAATAAACACTCAAAAGTATTTTTTTGGATATTCATAGAGTAACAAATCCTTATTTTTGAAAAGGAGTTTCTTCTTCTTCTTCTTCTTCTTCTTGAAGCAAAAGTTCTCCCAATATTTGAATTCAAGCAACTCAATAGTCACTCTCATTTTCTTTTGGTAGGCATCATATCATGTCTCAAGAAATAGGCCAGAAGATTACAATGATGAGTCATCGAAATAGTCTTATGAGAACCAACATATCATATCATTAATCTCCTAAGATCGCAAGTATGTGAAGGTTTTGCGTACTTTCATGGACATAAATCCCCACTTTCGGAAATAGCTGCCAAATTCCCGCATCAGCACGGGGAACACACCGTCCTTTCTGCCTCGAGCCAATGCAACCCTCCATGGCTGCATGCTAACGAGTACATCTCTCTCTCTCTCTCTCTCTCTCTCTCTCTCTCTCTATGTATATACTTCTTTATGAGGAAGAAGTACATGCGGAAATACGTAGCCACCCCATGATCATATACAACTGTGTAAGGGTACAACATGATAGTACGGAGGAAGACAGGACTCATAGGCTTCGGGCCAGTTAGAGCGGAAGGAAGGATGGATGGAGTCCGACGCTGGGCTCCACCTCCCTTGTCTTGCCAATATCCCGACGTCCCCCCACACTGCATGCTTCTCCCTCTCTGTATTGGCATGTTGGTCTACAGCAGCCTTAGACCGGAGTCCACTGAGCAGAATAACACTTAAAGTGCACAGAGTCAGTCTAGAGAGAGAGAGAGAGAGCATGGGAGCAACGTCATCATGTGCGCCTCAAGAGGCGAGCATTCTGAGCAAAGGGCAGAGAAGTCAGTGACCATGGCAGTGCATGTTTTCAAGGATGGCTCCTGATCTGCCCTTTCCCTGTCTCCGTACCCATAAAGAAAAAGCTTGTGGTATCATGTGAATCCTAGTGTGAGAGAGAGAGAGAGATGAAGATGAAGACGAAGAGACACTAGGCATCTTCTTCTACTATCGCACAATCTCATTAGGCTTGTTCTCATTTGTCAGCGTTGCTGATACGATAAAACTTGGGTCCTCGTCGGAAAAGCTTCAAGTAAAAATCAGTAGAAGAATTATATTATAATATTCAAGTTCTGAAGTTTGGATTACAAGGGAAAGAAGACATTAACGTCATACAAAGATGGGCATGTAAACATAAAAAGGTTTTCCTATGTTCCGAGCACATAAGAAATATTATAGCACAACTTTGTGAAACATGAAACATCTTTTGTGGTGCTTTTGGAGAGTTCGGCATACTAATGGTTTTGGAACTTGAACAGCACAACTACGTGATTGAGAGGGAGTGGACAAGATTGACCAACTGATGGTCAAGAAGGGGAATCCTGCAACTTGAAAGGTACAATGGAATAGAGAAAAAGGAATCTGAGAAGGTACAATGTTGGATTGCATGAACCCTCAAAACCCCATTCGAGATCAGTGTTCAGGGTACCAGCGGGGATCTCCTTGTCTAGGCTCGTATATATGTTCTCCCACCTCCCTCACATGATGTTGTTGTCGTTGTTGTTGCCCTTCTTCTTGTGTTTCCAACCCCTGTGGGACTTGATACGATACGACAACGAGGGCAAGGGAGGAAGGCTTGCCATCATGCTTTCTACATCTCTAGGTGTTGGGTATGAGAACTTGGACATTAGCCTTCGCACATCTGACTTCATTATCAGAATGCACCTGCCGACAGGGTCACCACCTTATAATCCCTTGCGAAAAGGAGTGTTCCCCTGAGAGGGTTGGTCGGATAATATCTCTGCACCTCTCTCTATTTCTCTCTTTCTTAAATGTCATATTATCATCAACAGTTTCTCTTTTAATACATCAAAGTTACTGTCTGAACTCTGAAGTGAAACAACAACAGTGCAGTGTCTGTAGTTTATTTGAGGAGCTGATAAGTGAAAGAGAAGAAGAAGAAGAATGAGGGTTTGTGGAGACAAGAGCATCTGGCATTCATCATGAGCCCGTGGCAGGCCCTGTTCTCATCTCAACAACACCACCAGGCAATAGAATCATAGGCTCCACTGAAGCTGGTACGAAGGAATGTTGCAAGAAACTTACATCATTCTTGGCTTATGTAAGCAGGAAAAGCTTCTGAATTCACCACACTTTACAGCCCCCGTTTTACCATATCAGCGAGCAATTATGAAGTCTTCTTTTTCACCTTTCCCATAGGTCCGAAGGTTTAGTGAAGTGAAGGCTGCTGAGCTCCAACTTTTATTGTTTGGCTGAAAGTTCACATGTCACGTATCAGAAGGAAAACTTTGTTTCTTATTTGAAGTCTTTGTATATTTCTCTTTTATGGACTTTATGCAGCAGATTTCAATTAAATGGACTATTAGATTATGCAAAATGACAATCAAAAGTGCAAATTTCTATAGGAAATATAGATGTATAAATCCTTTTAACCTTCCTTGTCGAATGCCATAGGAAATGAGTTCATAAAAGAGGACCAGAGACTATGTCAATTTGACACTGATGTCGAAGAGAGATAGAGAGAGAGAGAGAGAGCGGGGGGTGGGGGAGACTGTAGAAGTAATGGCATGAGCTGATGGCTGCAAGCAGCAAGACCACCAGCATTGTCCGCTTGGTTTTCTAGGAACCCACCACCACCTCCAGCCAGTTGGATAAGAAGCAGCTGACTGGTGAAAGATTGGACAGAGTCGGCAACAACAGGCTGATGGGATGTCAAATCTAAGATGGGTGTGCCATTGCAGCTCAATGCCTTGTGGCCCTTACTGAGCTGTTCAGCTCTGTCACCAGATGTGATTAGACCAAGCTGGAACTTACCTCTCCTGATCATGTCTTTTATGATGAGAGAGAGAGAGAGAGAGAGCCTAATTCAAAGTCAAACTTTCACATATGTAGATCAAAGATTATCTTCATAGAAGGGGTGGTGGTGGTCACCTGAGAGTGACAGAATTCCCAATATGATGTGTGAA
Organism: Musa acuminata AAA Group; assembly: GCF_036884655.1. Taxonomy (NCBI): domain Eukaryota; kingdom Viridiplantae; phylum Streptophyta; class Magnoliopsida; order Zingiberales; family Musaceae; genus Musa; species Musa acuminata. Next base: position 5,935,473 of record NC_088333.1, read on the forward strand.
TGGTTGTGTTAGTTTTCAGTCAACAACACAATCAAATTATATGTCCAAGAAAAGCTCATCATCAGCTGGCCACGCTCGCTCAAAAGTAGGGATTTAACAGTTTGTGCATCTGATTCAACCTTTCTTTCTGTGCATCTTTGACATGCAGACTCCTCAGCATCTTAATCTTCTGAATAACTCACTCTTCTTACTACCGGAAGAATTAATCAGTATCCAACTCCATCTATCAAACTAAAAATTGACGGCTTTCTAGCATCCTCTTTACACACGATGCAATCATACAAGTGGTCGATGACATATCGGAATCACAATGGGTCACAAAAATACGATCCTTTTAGCAATGGACACATCGGAATCACATGCTCGATTTGTAACTTTTGCCGACATTGATCATGCTTAGGATCGTAATTGCGTCGAAAGGGAAAACTAAACATGTAGCCCAAAATATGAACAAAATTGCTATCAAGTAGGTCTTCATCAAGAGTAACTTCACACTGTAACCTCATGACAACAAATGTTTGGCCCACCTTATCTCAACTAGGCTTGACAGAGAAATGGGTGGGTATTAGTCTAAATCACCTACTAGAATTTAATGTACGATATTGCTTGTTCAACTTGGCTTCCCTCAAATCTAATCCTTTGCCAGTCCATGAATTTTAGATGGACATGCAGAAATCTTGTATCTGATACAAATTGAGTAACTTGAATCCATGTGTTGTTGTCTTTGAACATCAGATCATGTCCTACCATGGCAGAATGAAAGAAAAAAAAGAATCCAAGAAGCAACAGTTAAATGTATCTGAATCCTTTCCAATCATCCTTTCATTCTCTTTGGTGAGTTATCTTCCTCTTGATGAGATATGATGCATCCAAGTGAGACCTCAAATGAAAAACAAAGAAGAGACAAAAGTCCTTCGATTGTTCTAAATTAGATGCAGGGAAAGTAAAGGGAATTGCCTCCCACCCTGACCCTCTCTCATAGGTCTTTTGGAAATAGCCTTGAGATTGGAGCCTACCATGGCCTAGGGGATGGTGAAAGAGAATGAAGAGAAAGATGTTGCAGATCCATAAAATGATTTCACACTGTTTGTGGTTCCTGTCCTTCCCAAGTAGTATTTAGATTTATTCTTCTCTTTCCTTCATAAAAATATGCACACAGAGAGCGAGAGAGAGAGAGAGAGAAAGAGAAGACAATTAAGATCTCTTACATGCAAACAATCAAACAAGACAATCTGCCTTAACTAAGAAGGGACAAGTCATGCCAAGGTCAATAATTTTTTGATCTCAACACACATTTGCCATCCTCTAATCCACCTCAGTGAGCAAGAAATATAAAGAGCTAATGCAGTTGAAGACAAACCATGGTACCAAGTTCAGTGATGACTCGGTCTGAGATCAAACAAACATTAGTGCGATTGAGACTTGCAAGTTTGTCTCGAACTTTACGTAGGAAACCTGGATCTGATGTTGATGTGGATGAAGACCTGGGAACCCTGCATGGATGATCAGTCCAATCCATCTTGTTCTCACGATACTATGCTCCTCCTCCTCCTCCTGTATCACCCACGTATCGAATGCCACCGAGATCCAGTCTTTTGCATTTGATCCTTCCTGTAAGATTATCCTTTCTTTGACAGTAAGCTAATCGATCTGTAAACAAAATTATTGATAACACAAACATAGGTGAGGATGCGATATAAGATCCAACCATGATCGAATTGAAATAGGTGAATATTCATTCTTGTGCTATCCCTTTTATATGTATATATCAATCAATCAATCAATCAATCATGTTGCAATCTGGCACGGCTGGTGGGAATTATTCAGGTGGGCCACAGTGCAACGCAGGTTCATCTCCCATCCCACAGTAGCAGCATCCAAAGCTTGACGAACGCCTTGCGAGTAATGGCACCGTTCGTAGTGTAGCGACATTTGGAGAGCCCTTACGATCGAGCGATCGGTGCTGTCGTCTTCTACGGAGGTAAAACTTGAAAGACGGGAAGAACGGGGTGGAGGTTACTGTCTTCGATCGCAATCAGATTGCGACATGCTTGATAAATGGATAGATCGCAATCCCAAGGAAGCAGGATCACGTGTGATTGATGTGATCAATATACTGGGGCCCCTCGTTTATCTTTTATTTTCGTTCCACTATTTATCTGTTTCCAATCCCATAATTAGCTTATTATTTATATAATCAAAATAATAATGGATAAATTTCTTAAAAAAACTTAAATTTTTTTATGAGATATTATATCTTTTTATTTTATTCCTATATAGTTTTTTTATTTTCTAAAAGATGAGTTTATTTTTTTATCTTTGTCTCATCGGTCATCGTCTCTGTCTTGTTGTTTTATCGTGATTGTCTTTACCCCTTGTTGATAAGGCTTCGCTCATTATCTCTATCCTGTTACCATCCTTATTCCCTCTGCCAAGACTCTCATTGTTATCTTCATAGCCTCTGCCTCTACCATCATCCTCATAAGTCTTGTACCCTTCGTCATCATATTTATTCCTATGGTGTGTCGTAAAGTACCCCTTCGAACACGTTGGCCTTGCTCTTTGCCTCGTACTCTCAACTCTCGCTTCATGCTTGTACCCTTGAGAATATAAAATAAGAATACGGATAGAGGCAATGTAATAACTCAAAAGACTTGCAAATATGATTACGAGGCCTTTGAGTGAGGCAAAGATTGTAACGATGACAACAAGGACCCCGTGTGGCTTGCGAGGGTGGCGATAAGATGATGATACGTCCTTCATGAGTGATGTAGAGGCAACGAGACAAAGGCAAGGAGCAAAGATGGCCATAGCAGGATAGCAAGACGATGGTCGGAAAAAAAAAAATATTATAAAAAAAAAAGAGGAGAGGTTTTTTTAGGGAATTTCTTCAACAATAATACTATAACTCCTTTATTTCAGGAAAAAAGAGTGATAACTTTGCCACAAATAATGACTTGGATAATCATATTATAATGAATTTGGAAGACATCACCGTTGTGATTCATTAGAGCGAACGTTCTTACAAGTAGGAAAAAGAGAAAAAGCATCGGATTTCAGTACAATTCGAAAGGACAAAAAAAGGTTCATTTTTGGATTTGGGAAGTCAACTCGTGTGATTTCTGTTAATTGGCTTCCACTGTTGTAGCAGTGATTTGGCTAATGGCAGCCGTCATTTTCCACTATTCATTACAAACAAAGCCACCAGAATGCCTGTTATGTTCATAAAAAATAATTGAATATATCACTCCAAAATTAGTAATTTTGGTATTTATCATATATATATATATATATATTCAAAACATAAAAAACTTTTTATTTCCATCACTGTATCTAATCCACATTGTTACTGTATGAAAAAAAAAGTGAAAGCTTAAGATTTTTTTTATGAATTTGCCTTTATTTTAGCTGTCAGCAAATAATATTAATCATGATTAGAAGTGATTAACCTACATTCCTGGATAGATATTATCTTAGTATTTGGAGGGATATATATATATATATATATATATCACATTGGTTCATCATCAAACAAAGGTCAAAGCTAGCAAGCGCAGCTCTACAGCTCCTCGTGATCATGGAGATGAGGCATGGGCATCGAGGTGGGTACGTGGGGAGCAGCAAACGTCATACAGCCAAAAAGACAGGGAGACAGGGCCATGGAGCAGAAGAACAGGACCAGGGTTCGAAGGAAGAGGATAGAGAAATGGAAGACCAATGTACGCGAGTCCCGAGGTGATGCCGCTGCCGCTGCCGCTGCCGCTGCCGCAGCACCAGCACTCGACCGGCCGAGCCCCCCCTCGCAACGCGCCGTCACAGCCCCCGATAAAGCAAAAGGCGCTGCCACGAGGGAGGGAAGAATGCACTCAGAGAAAAAGGGGGAGGCAGCTGATACAACCGATGCAGTAGTGCTCCAGTTGTTGCAGACCGATGTCCCATCGCCACAAAAGGATCGGTAGGGCAAATCACGTCCAGTTAACCGGTGTTCGAGCAGCTGGAGACTCGATCATTCCTTCTTAGATAGAGATGTAAACGCTCCGATTGGGGCCATGAAATGACAGGTTTGACGGAGAACGTCGTCCTGGTATCACGGGATCAGAGTGTTTGCTGACTCCTACTGTAGTTGGCATCAGAAACCACACAGTGCATGCGCAGTATAGGAGCTGACCAATCCACAGGTCGGAGTAACCTACATACTGCTTGGTAATTCCAATCGGTGCACAGATGGACAGGAGGACGATGGCCTCTCTTCCTTTGTTCCAACACTAGGCTGAGTCATGGGTTACTGTTTGATGTGGCAGTGTTGGATTCACTTGTCACTGTAGTTTTCTTCGGAAAAACCACTGTTAATTGTCACTGTAAGTCTAATAGGACAAGACTGCAAAATACTGGGAAATCTTTAATATGATATTGTCTAATGGGAAAGAAATAAGCTGTTCTTATGAATTCTCCACAATTAAGCAAGTCAAAAAAATGTGCTGGAAATGTTCTTCAACAACAAGAGAAAACAACCCTATAAGCGTTCGCAAATTATAGTCAATTCTGCATCATTAGATTGACAAGCCTGTAAGTTGGGGCTCAAAATACAAAGGATTCGTTGGGTTCGATCCGAGCTATACCAATGTCAATTGCGCTATGCCAATCAATATGGAATGGATGAGAAGGAAGAAGATGATGTTGCCACATATCAGTGCTTGCAATGGAGATCATAATAACAATAAATGCAATTCCTAGCAGTGAACAGTTCTAACAACATTCGACCATTGTTACACCACTAGTCATAGATATTGAAGAAGCTTATTGTGGTTGTTTGGCTTTTCCAATCATTGTGCAGATGATGTCTCCTGCAAATGCCAAGCAACATCAGCTGCCACACTGGGTTGTGATCGTATAGTCTATAATTACACACCTCAAGTAAGAACAGATCAATTCAATCTCCTATCAACAAATTATGCTCTTTAGTATGCAGTAAGAAGTTAGAAGACCTTAGACATCACAAGGTCTAGAATGGATGGCCCAAGTGCCAAGTGAACAAGGCTCCAATAATATGTATTGGAACTTAAGCTGCCTGTTTCTTTCTAAAACAGAGAGTGAAGGAAATGCCATGAGAAAGTCACATTTTTACTGGACATCAGTAACTTCAACAATTTGCAAAATCAATTTTATTTAATCATATATTTTGATACTGACAAACATCCATTAAAATGACTAAGATTAACTGATTATAATTGTCATGGAACAAAATGGGAAGCTGCCATATGACATGAAATAAAAAGTTCTAACAGGATCAAACTTGAGAAATCTTTGGGAAAAAGAGTGAGAAACAAATAAGTTGTGCATTCCTATGCTTCAGAAAAGGGAAATCTTCTGAGCCATTGAAGTGTCCTGACACCTTGGTTATCCTTGTGCTTATGTAATTGAGCTTGAAATAAATTATCATATTATTGTTATTGTTAATGTAACTGGAAAACATAATAATTTCACAAAGTAGATACCAAAGAAAAATCAGAAACTTAGAATGAAACATAGCTACAACAACATAAATATAAGTGAAAAAAATTCTTGCCCATTGTTGTGGAGTGAACAGGGAAGGAGGATAAGGACATGAACAAAGCAAAGAGAAATAATCTCAGTGTTAGGAATGAATGTGTAAAACTACAAGTGCCATAAATTTATTGTAATGGAGATTATTTCTAGCATTGGCTTTCTATGCTACATCTGCCAACAAAGAACCAACATTTGGAATGACTGCTTGTAGTTGTTTTAGAAGAATTGAAAATATGGATGGAAGGAACAAATAGCATAAATCAATAGGTATTCACTCTTATACAATTTTGAGAACTTGTAGACAAAGCATTGGTCAGCTTGTTTCATGTAATTGCTTAGGGTCATTAATCTACTTGAAGCACTTGGCTGTATAGTAGATTTAGAAGTGATCTTGCTAAACTTAATTTAGATAACACTTAGGTAATGGACACTGATAAATCTCCCAAGAGTTAAACAACTGGCTGTGGTGCCCAATATAAAAAATACTTACTACCAAGATACTAAATCATCAGGTAATTGACCAAATATCTATCACAAAACATACACAATCCTATTTCACAGCATTTCCTATAATTCCTGAAAGTTCAAATTATTCTAATTGTTTCTATAGGACACTCCATGAATAGCCTGTGTTGATTTGTAGCTGCCGCATGTTCTGTTTCCAAATTTATGGTTGTCTGTGTGTATAAAGTGAGTGGAACAGCAAAGAGTTTCTAAATCTAATATCATTGTTTCTTTTACATCATCTGAATTTAAAGTAACTTTAAGAGATATCATTGTGCATCCAACTTACTAATTCCCAGAAACATTTTTGGAGACTTGCAACCATCTGTTCTTTTCTATACATATTTAAGTAGAGTTTCCCTTGAAAACATTCCTAAACCATCTTATTCCATTCTCCATCAACTCATTTTATGACTAGTGCAACAAATAACCAAATTCCTTTAGATTCCTATGATGAAATATTATGGTTTCATTTGACCTCATATACACCTTCTCGAGTGCAGAACATTGTTGTCTTTGGAGTGATACTATTGCTTTTTATTAACATGTAAGATGATAATTAATAGTTTTATATTTAAAATAATTTTATAAGACTTTGAACACCCACTAAATGGATCATCTGAAGCATTCTAATGAATTCTACAAATATTTTGATCTCCCACTAAATGTAACCCACTATATTAGCACGATAATTTAACCAACCGAGCTGATATGTCAGTATATTTTATTATCAATTTTATAAGGTATTTAGAACTCAATACATCAATTAACGATTTGCGATTCGATTCATTATTATTTATCACTACCTCAATATTGAGTTTAAAAATAAATAATTTCTTTTTCTTCTCATCGTAAACTAAAAAATGACTTTTATTTTTCTATTACATTCGAAAGAAACATCTCTTTTATTTCATAAAGTGTTTATTTTTCTTAAGATTTTAATGATTTCTTTACACTACAAAATGTGCTACACACACACACACATATATATATATGCTAAAATGGAGAAATATGTTAACTAAGTTAGAACATTAAGGAAAAACTACACCGAACAAAAACAAGGTCACCAAAAATAAAACCAAAGCCTCCTTCCCTTTCACCATTCAAAGTGAGTGATCTAAACTTAAATTAATGAATCAATCATCGATCGGATTATACCAAATATGAGTAGTCTAAAATTGCTATTAATCAAAAAACTAGGATAGTATTTTGATTCTTTTTTCATGGGCAATCAAATTTAGGTCATTCATTACTCATCGTGTTCTAAATGGCTCGATTCTGAAAGAGACCACTCCGAGTTCAATGTTGACGAATGATGGAGACATGCGCATAGAATATGAGATATGTTTGGGCCCCCATCCTATCCTAGTTGTAGTGTCTTCTCTACCCATTCACTCCTTCCATGTCAAGGCTTTGGTTTCTAAGGTACACAACTACGCAACAAAGGCACACTAATGGAGGATGCGTACATTATTCCTATGATGTCATAGAGATCGGATGATTCCATCGTGGAATCCTAGAATATGACAATTATAATGATCAAAATATTCCATTTGTTCTCTGTTTGAGCTTTGTGGCATTCACATAACACATCTCATTATTTGCTAACCCAAATCGAATCGGGTGAATTGTTCAACGAAAACGGATGATCCTAAATCGATATAATTAAAAATAAAATATAAATTATTCGATAGTATAGTGATTAATACTTTAGATTTAAAATTTATTAACTTTTAATTTTTATCAATCAAAATTAAACAGACGACGACGATATTAGATGGTTTCGGAACCAAAAACCATCTAGAACTTGATTCCAGAATCATGATCACCCTTAGCCTCATCTCACCATATGAGTTCAATATGACCTTAAATTCAAGTTATGATTCTTGATGTGTGGACACATATCCAAACATTGAGAGAGAAGCGAGCACTATATCAACACGCACTGATTGGCCTTCGAGAGAGCACACCTACGTGTCTTATTTTAGTGGAGATGAGAATGACACAAACAAAAAGCCGAGGCCGAGACGAGAGTGGCAAAGACTGGTAAAAACCGTTAGTTGAGCAAAAGCTATGCGAGATTGCTTACAAGTCTTTAAAGCTGGAAAAAGGAAAAGAGAACGGTAGATACTTTGCTCCAAGTACGGACAATAACACTCTTCTTTGACTACCTCTTCCTTTTCTCTCTCTCTCTCTCTCTCTCTCTATATATATATATATAAATACACATCGCGGTAGCTTAAGATTCGATTACGGTATACTTTAGATACTTGATCCGGTGATGATATGTCAAGTTCATTTAAGAATCTATTAGATTCGCTTAGGATCTTATCCGATAAATTTTTTGAAAATATTAATTAACTTAGTCGATAAAGATTTGAACTTTTAGTAATAGTTGAGGATAACTAGGCAAAAGTCACTTGTTACTGGTTGACAATTATGTTTGACTTGTAGATACAGGTTTTGGATAGAAACGAAGTATGATACAAACAAATAGAATTGAGTAGCAACAATGGATGAGTGATCAAAAGAGAATCTTCCATGAGTTGTACAGTTTCTTCCTTCATTTGTTGTCATGTGAAAGAAAATAGTGATCGATGCTTGTTTTGTGTTCTTGAGATATGGTATGGTATATATTTGCTACTCGCTGACTCTGTGATTTGACTCATCCACTGCCATTTCATGGCCTCTTACACCTTGTTGTCGTGTTACTCACAACCTAGCAAACAACAACTGATGTCTCCATTCTGAGAGCACTCACAAGATGGACATTGTAGCGCTGCTTGTTTCCACCATGTTCCTATCGCAAGTGCTCTTCTAATGGAGAGCTGCCATGGGCGATGTGGCCTTCACTGTGGCTTGGACTACTCTGTCACCTCAACAGTCGCACGTTGGACTCTCCTTTGTGATGTTAATCCTTCCCAAACCATCGTTTCCATGCTAAGCCGAGCAGATCAGAGCAAAGTCTGGTGTTTGGGTGATGGGAGCAATGGCCGTGCATCATGTCTTCGTTGAATCCGAGCTACCATTCAACGCCCATCGATGGTGGATCATCAGTTTGACTTCTCTCCCTGCCGGTCATCTCCCCCAGCAACTTGTGCAACTCATGCTGCCCCCTGTCACCTCCATCGTCCATGGCCTCAAGAGGATTCTTAAGCCCCCACACCGGTCCATTATTAGGACAAATGATACCTTGTCCTTGTGATGGCTCATGGAGGAAAGAGCCCACCATTACCTGTTCTTATGGTGTTACTGTTGGCCATTGTCGGAGGGATGGGATTGGCTGGTCGACAAATCAGAGCAGGCAATGCCCAGTGATGCAGCAGCACCACCATTGCTGCGTGCGTTTGATTTGTGGCCAGGTCATCAGGTGGTCAAATGGTGATCTCGAGAGTGGTCGATCACCATTGCAAGCGCAATAAGCATGCATGAGTAGGAGGGTGGTGGTGATGTCGGTGGGGACTCCTCCATCGAGGCCATCACCTCCATGCCCATCTATCTTCTCGAATGCTTCGCCATGTCCTCGATGCTCTACCCGAGTTAATTAATGCTAGGTTTGCTCGCTAAGCTCTAGTTTTTGTGCTGCTAAGCTCCCAATGCACGGTCTCCAATGCAAGATCCTTTGAGAATGGTCAAGCAAAGGTTCCTAGTTGACGACGGAGGCCAAGATTTGCGATGGGAGTTAATTCTCCATGCAAGAACAAACACGACGATTAAGAGATGGCTTGGTTGCGGGGGAAGAGAACCTCTCGAGCGTCCCAAGGAAGGTCTAGGAAGAGGTGATCTCGAAAGCTCAGTCACTCCCACAGACCTATGAGAGGCTTCTCTTTCCATGCAAAGAAAAGGAGACATTCCTGCTCAAGCACACTCATAAACACCTCCATGGATCTCTCACAATGAATACAAAACTGGCACTCCATGGAGGACAAATTAGAACCAAAAGCAAATGATGTGCATTCCACTTATTGCCCCAACCCCTTCCCCCCCCCCCATACTGATGCAAAACACAGTCACCCAGACACATTGAAACTCCAGGAACCAAAGTTAGAGGAGGACATCTCTCGCCTCTCTCTCTCTCTCTCTCTCACTCACTCACACACACACATGGTCACCTTTATCTTTTTTGTTCCTTCAACTGCTTTTCCTCTTCTCCTGCCCCCATGGTAAGACTCCATGGAGAGGTGTACATCAAGCTGCCCGGGGGCAGCGGCATGAGTGCAGATGCTGAGGACTGACCCGGGCAGGGCAGCTGCTCTAATTTTCCTTTCTTGTTCGGCTGTGTTTTTAATGCATTGCCCTCTTCGAGTTTGGCATTGGATTTGGGTCCAAAGGCAAAAGGAGAGAGAGATAGAGAGAGAGAGTCTCATTGTGGCCACTTTATTCTCCTAAATGGAGTGCTTTGTTTGCTGTACCCTGTAGCCTGTACCCTGTGAGATGGTGGTTTAGAAGAGCAGAGAGACGGTGCCCTGCCTTGCATTCTTCCTGGTGGCTGCTTCGCATTGTCTTGCTTCTCTTCTAAATCAGAGGTGCTTCTGAGCTTCTGCACCGAGGTTTTGGATTCCATCTGCGTTTCCAAGCTCCTTTGCCTCAAGACCAAGTTTTTAGATTCAAACCTTCTGAGGAAGGGCAACAATCCTTTTTCCCCCCCTCTCTCTCTCTCTCTCTCTCTCTCTCTCTCTCTCTCTCTCCCCTATGGATTTGAGTGGCTGGTTGTGTTCTTGATCCATTGTTCTTGTTGGGTGTACAGAGCCCACGATTAATGCGGTAGATCGCAAGACATCTCTGATTCTAGGCCTAACCCTGGGTTTCTCATCCTTCTCCTTGAAACAAGTTTGATACCAGTGTTTTGGGTTTCTTTCCCTTTGGTCCTCTTCGGCATCACCAAGAGGGGGGAAAAGTAAGTATTTTGCTGCGGGGTTTTGTTCTCCCCATTTTGCCACCGCAAGATCCAGATTCCTGCAGCGCCTTCGGAGGGGCTGGGCAGCTACCTTGTTGTGGCTGTATGCAGGAGTGCTGGAAAGATGAGAGATGAGAATCCGAAGAAAAGCAAGGTTTTTTTCGCAGAAAAAATCGATCTTTGTTCACCTGCTGTGTTTGGCGTATGAGATTGCTGATGTAGTCATGCTTTATTGTCTCATTTCTCTGGGAGCAGCTGTCTTGGCCCAAGACCCTTGTTAAAAGATGGTTCAACATCAAGAGCAAAAGTCAGGAGAGTCATTCAAATGATGCTAATGGCAAAGGTACGCTTGATATCTTCTCTTCCTGTTGCTGTTCTCCTTCGATTCACTTGCAGCCAGTTGTTTAAAGTAGTTGGTTTGGTCTAGAGGACTCTACTCCCTGAAGTTTGGTTCATGCTTCCGTGAAAGATCTCAACTTTCCCTTTGCTGCTTGCTAGATATGTGCCAATTGAGGGCTTTATAGTTGTTTCTTGAGCCCAGCTGATTTTTTTTGCTACAAGAACATCAACTCAATCCTCCTCCCTTTTTCTTCCCTTAACCTGTTGAAAAGTCGCATAGAACACTAATCGAATCCCTGCATTATCCCTCAGGACGGAGTGGGCAATGGAGGGCCAACCTATCTGAGAAGGTGGCATGTACAGTCAAGAAAGGCAGAACAGGTTACACTCTCGACACTCCTTTGCTTGTCAAATTTAGACGACAACTAGATGACCCTTGCCGTTTGTTTCTTTGATTCATCTGCCATATTCCTTCCTTTCTCAGTAATTATCTGCTCTGTTCCTTAGATGTATCATCCAAGAAGGACATCGAACAAGTTCAGCGAGCAAGGTTTGATCTTCATTCAGCTCGAATAACAGATGTTCAGGACTACAAGTAATTCAGTTTTACTTCCCACACTTTGATTCTTGGCAACATGGTAAATGAGTCTTGAATCATCCTGTTCTGTTGGTCGGCAGGATCTTTGCTGCGACCTGGAATGTGGGTGGGAGACCCCCACCAAAAAACTTGAATCTCTTGGACTGGATTCATGCTTCTTCTCCTGCAGATATATATGTTTTGGGGTTAGTCTCTGAACTCTCCTCCATTAACCAGTTTAGATATTTTAGCACTATCAAGAAGCTATAGCACTACAAACTCCCAAAATACATCCATATGTCTCACCAGACTAATGCTTCTCAATTTTCAGGTTTCAAGAGATTGTTCCACTTAATGCTGGAAATGTTCTTGGCACAGAAGACAATGGTCCAGCTAAAAAATGGTTGTGGCTTATTAGAAAGACCCTGAACAGTCCCGACACCTGTGGCTCTGATAGCTACCACACACCATCTCCTGTTCCAGATCCTATTTTGGAGTTAAATGCTGATTTTGAGAGGTCCACAACAAGGCAGAAGAATTCAGCATTCCTCCACAGGCGTTCCTTTCATTCTCTTAGTCGTAGTTTAAGAATTGATGGGGATACCATGGTGCCTCAACCGATGCTGGATCGCCGATTCAGCGTTTGTGACAGGGTCAGCTTTGGGAGTAGACCAAGTGACTTTGATTCCAACTTTAGATTTGAAGGATCATCTGATGATGAGAACATCGGGGAGGAGTCACCTACTACCATCTTTTTCTCACCGTTTACATATGGCTATGGAGCTCCCACATATGTTGAAGAAAGGGATAGATTATCTGCAAATTCTAGGTAATCCTACCATCAACAATTTCTCACTGAGGTCTCTGTTTGCTCCATTAGGCATCCCTAGTCTAGCACATGTTATTGCTTGATTAATATACAACTTATTCCCTATGATTTTGTCAGGTATTGCTTGGCTGCAAGCAAGCAGATGGTTGGAATATTTCTTACGATCTGGGTGCGCAGTGATATTAGAGATGATGTGCGAAACTTGAAGGTTTCCTGTGTTGGCCGGGGACTAATGGGTTATCTTGGGAACAAGGTAACTCCACAGTTCTTGATTTACCAATCTGTGGTTGTTTATCTCTTTGGGTTAGCAATATAATTGTTGGCATATGATTTCACAGAATATGAACTATATTCTTTTCCTGTATTAACTCAGACATGAGACATGGATATTCTTTTTTTTTTTTCTGTGTTTTTCTATTGGAATCACTAGACTCAGGCTAGATCTTCTTTCCTTTTTCTATAAAATGTGCAGTAGCCTGTAATTCTCCTTGCTTTTGTTAATCACCATGAATGAAGGAGGACATTGTTGCTTCTTGCAGGGTTCTATATCAATCAGCATGTTGCTGCACCAAACAAGCTTCTGCTTCATCTGTAGTCATTTGACCTCAGGGCAGAAAGAGGGGGATGAACTACGGAGAAACTCAGATGTAATGGAGATTCTAAAGAAGACTAGATTTCCGCGAGTGCAGAAAGGTGGCAATGAGAAGTCACCTGAAACGATTCTTGATCACGAGTAGGCCCATTCTTCACATATATTTGAACTTGTGATTCTTTCCTCTCGAGAAGGAATATGCCAGTACTTTCACTGAATTGACTTCCATTCCTTCTCTTGCTCCAGTCGCATAATATGGCTTGGTGATTTGAATTACCGCATTGCTCTTTCATATCGGTCAGTGAAGACTCTAGTGGAAATGCGCAACTGGAGAGCATTGTTGGAAAAGGATCAGGTGGTTTACCAATTATTTTTGAAGCGTTATATGTGTTTAGTTGTAATCACTATGTTTCTTAACATGGTTTCCCATGTATTCAGCTATTAACAATTTGACACGGTTCGTAGGTCGTTGTTTTATGGACAGTGCATAAAGATTTTTGTGGCATAGAGATAGTTATGATTCTTGCGATTCTTCTTTTCTTTGCCAATTATGAAACTGTGGTACCATAACTTTAGTTACTTCTTGTAAAACAGCTCCGAATAGAGCAACGATGTGGCCGTGTATTAGTGGGATGGAAAGAAGGAAGGATATATTTTCCTCCCACTTATAAATACTCAAACAACTCAGATCGTTATGCAGGAGATGACATGAATCCTAAAGAGAAGCGACGAACACCTGCATGGTAAAATTTGAAACTTTATGTTTGGGCTTGAAATATTTTTCTTTCAGATTGCCTTAATCTGAATTTTGAATCTCATCTTACTATATATTTGTATGAAGGTGTGACCGCATATTATGGTATGGGAGAGGCCTTAATCAGTTGTCTTATGTTCGAGGGGAGTCGAGGTTCTCTGACCACAGACCTGTATACAGCATTTTCACAGCAGAGGTTGAAATGATCAACCATAGTCTATTCAGGAAGAACATGGGTTATTTTAGCTCTCGTGTAGAGGTGGAAGAACTCTTACCACACTCGCGTGGTTACACAGGACTAAACTACTACTAACATGGATAAACATGCAAAAAAAAAAACCAAAAGGTAATTTTTTGTTGATAAAAGAAGAATCATTCACAACAAATGTATTTTCTTGTTGCATCCATAAGGAAAAATCTACAGAAGTAGTTGTATGTTCTTAAAAGAGAATGATTTTGGTTAAAGATGCCAGATAATATTTTTCTTTCTTTTTCTTTTTTTTTCACCTTTCAGTATTGATAACTAGAATCTTTTGAATATCTTGTGATGATTGAACCACTCTTTACTGTCTTTGTTGTAGACTTTCAGCATCATTTTCAACTAAAAATATGATCTTCAACAACCTCTACAGATCAGGGTGCAGTTCTTCCGATCAAGCATGTATTAATTATACTTAATCAGACTACTCTAGAACTTCAGTTGTTTTACTCCTTGCAACAATACTCCTTGTTTGTTTCCATCAGTTTTTTTTAATACTTTTTCCACCGTGTAAGCAAATAGAAATTTCTATTGTAATCTTGGACTAATTTCATTCATGGCTTACAATCATAGGCCAAAGAGAGCAGCACATTTCTTGGAAACTAAACCTGAAGGTAACCCTTTTCTCCATCAGAATTTTTTTCTGCATTACTTACTACCATCAGATGATTCATTCTTTGCATTTTGTGCTTGTTTCTTTCGGTTCTAGTGGGAAAAGAAACACTGCAGTTTTGATGCTGATAAATTTCTAGTCAAGAAAGAAGATTGAGAGTTCCATTCCAGAATAAGTCAGTCACTAACAACATCTATTAACCAGCTTGTTTCACCCTTGCAAACCTAAGCAGTCTCCCTAGCAGACAGTTGATAGTTCTCAGTAGAACAAGAATACTCCAGAAATAAAGAAAACAGAATGAACCAACAAGAAGAGGGGACTCTTGCCTGATCTGAAGCTGCCAAGTGGGAGTGATTTATTTCCCTTTTTATTTTAGTTTTTACATGACTTTATTCTTCTGAAAATGAAGGTTTTTTTCCTTTTGATTTTTGTAGAGTGAGAAGTAAAGGTGAATTACAGACAAATAATCATTATGTGCATAGTTTCTTTTCTGTTATAAATGTTGACAAGGATGGATGAGTTCTGGGTTCATACTCATGGCAGTCATGATAAAAGATTGTAGCTATTATGTGGTGTTCAGAAAGCATGGCTTGTGTTTCCTTGCTGCAAAAGCATGTGCCATTCACTGTCTGTGGAGGATCAGAGGTTGCATCTTTGTGTTTCTTATGTTCTTTTACAGGGGATGAGTGGTGAGGGCAGAATTTGGTAGCAGATATGGGGACATGTTTTCTTGGGCACTTAAAAAACATTGTCAGAGGTATTTAAATAAGCAGAAAAAGAAAAAGCACATATTAGTCGCATTATATACATAAATGTTTGTATGTGAGGGGTGTCAAAATTAAAAACCATCTTATAAATTTATTAATTATTATTATTATATAAAAGGAGCATTAATTCCAAAATAGGTATTAGAAAGGCCACCCACCCCATCCAACCATCTGAGTCCAAGTTGAGATGTGAATCATTGACCTCAGTCGGTTTAATGTATTGTATGATATGCTTGACAATATTTATAAGCATCAAAATGAAGGTTCTATTTGATCCGTTTTGTTTTCTTCTAGTAGGGATGAAACCACATGACATAATGATTTTGATTTTGGGAAACAAAATTAAAACTTTGCTCCAAATCTTTTTAAAAAATTCTTGAAGATGCCAACAAACTTAATTGTAAACGTATCAACTAAGAATATAAAAATCAATCAATCAAATACATATTATAGGAAATTTAGCAATTCAAATATTTAGAGATCCAAATAAATGAATATACATAGCTTTGTCAAAAGATTTATAATTATCATGTTTAAATATAAATATAAGACTATGTTCTTGTTTTCTCGCTCTATCCCTATATGACATATGAGACTGGTACTCAACGCTGCCATCTTGTACGAGATTTATTACAAGACATCGCTCGTGTAGGGACTCTCATCTTTTTGGAGGCGTATAGAAATGACATTGAGCTTTTCATCAGGTCTTGGCTCTCAATTCTCCCATCGATGTGATGTGGACTCAATGTCACCTAATCTGCTACTTGTGCTTCTATCTTAAGTCCCTGTCACCTGTAGTCCCCGTGTTCCAATCACAAACGCCCATTAGCGCATGGAGAATGGGGAGCCACACATTTCACTGTAAATTGGATCATCCAATGCTGCAATTTTGTTCAGAGGGTTTCTTAAAGAATCAAACCTACTAAAATGTTACCCTTTCGATTCAGTGTTGAGATCCAAAAATGGAGAAAGAACCACTTACATGGCTTCTCCTCTGTTGTAATGGTTCTATGTCCCGTCACTGTCCAAGACTTGCAGATGAAGAAGCCGAGGTCTGCATTTGCTGCAGCAAGCTGACACTATAGACACAACAACATTGCTGTTCTGTGTTACGTCCCGATCAGTAGCAGCAGATATAGCCGGTGAGGTGGAAAGAGACGGTCGCCACTAGAAGCAGGCCTCCGAGGCTGCAGACCGGCGCTTGGGCGGATGCAGAAGTCGGGTGAGACACCACTGCACGAAGAGAGACATGCGTGCGCACGAACTCAACAATTGAGTCAAAATTGTGGTCAACGTTAGGTACTGTGGAGAAGCTTACCGACATCTGGGCCGGAAACCCGGCCCGGTTCGTCGTGGGGTGGAGTTAAGGCGTCGCCGCTACCTGGCAAAGATAAAGAATTGAGAGACCGTCTACAAGGTCGGTAATATAGAGGTCCCATGTGGGCCCCATACAGTATGGCCAATTACTAGACGAGTAAACAAGCGGCTGAGATTGTTGGAGACAATGATGCATATATACCTGGCTCGGTCACTGTAGTGCTAGTGTTGCTGCGACGCGGCGGCAAAGCTCGGGCTTCTGCAACGTTTCCCAAAACCAGAAAGCAAAAAACATCGGATGATAGTGAGACACCGAAAGCAAAACTGAGAAACATAAAACAAGAAAACACAGATCTGAAAGATCCGGAAGAACAAAATGACGAAAACAAAAACATAAAAAACCCGAAACAAAAAGAAGTAACAGAAACGCATGTTGGAGAGCAAAAGAACAAAGTCACAGCGTTTGCTTTAATCCAAAACATGCAAGAAATGCGTGACACGAGAAGAGGGGAAGGGTTCCTCTGACCTCGGCAGAATGCCGTAAAGGAATCGGCGGCGACGGGGGGCCCGAAAGCGCTGCAGGAGGAGAAGAGCGCGGCGATTCGGGACGAGTTCACGGGGAAGCCGAAGAGGCCAGGGCGGCGGATCAGGTGGCAGAGGCAGGCGGGGCCGCCGTCGGCGCCGAGGACCGCTGCGAGGACGGCCTTGCAGCATGCGCGGAGGGCGCCGGCGGTGCTCGGGCTTCCTCGGGCAGCGCCGCCACGTGGGGGAGGCAGGCGGACGCGGCTACCAGCTCCTCGACGCAGCCGATCGGGGCAGGAGGCGACTGAGCGGCGACGATGAGGGCGATCGCCGCCACGGCGAGAGCGAGGGCGACGGCGACGGCGCGGTTCATCTCGACCTCCGGATCGGGTGCTATCTTGATCTGTCGATAATATCTTGATCTGAAATGAAATGATGGTAGTTACGAATTAATAACCACCATGCCGGGAAATGGGATTCAAATTAGAAGATCTGGACCGCCCATCTGATGTGGTTGAGCTTCTATGATCGTAATTTAATCATTTATATTGCGTCGTATGTGACATCGGACATATCCCCTCCATTTCAAGTCGGATTTGAGTCTTTATTGGATTGCACACTTGATATTTGCTATACTGACACAATTTTGCTTGATTTGAAAGCTAATAATTCTCATTCAAAGAGCCCAAGTTACACTCCGTCGATCTGATCCTTTAACTTCGAGGCATTTCCGGCGAGCGAACGACGTGGCTAAGAAAGTCCCGGTGATCGGCCTGGCATTAGCATTGGTGACAGTGCTGCTCCTGGGGCTCGCTTCGGCGCAGTCGGGCTGAACCACCGCGATCATTAGCCTTGCGCCTTGCCTCAACTACATCACCGGCAACACGTCCACGCCCTCCTCCACCTGCTGCTCCCAGCTCGCCAGCGTCGTCCAGTCGCAGCCGGCGTGCCTCTGCTCGGAGCTCAACGGCGGCGCCTCCTCTCTCGGGGTCACCAACAACCAGACCCGCGCCTTGGCCTTGCCCGGAGCTTGCAAGGTCCAAACACTACCTGTCAGCGACTGCAATAGTGAGCACTCCATCAACGTCCACAGACATTCGTATACTCCCAACTCGAGGGTCTCGGTATCATCATCACTACATGGACTAAACAGTCGATGGCTGTGGTAGCTGTGGCCGGTGGACCGGCAAAATCTCCGACAGCATCACCGACGACTCCGGCAACACCGTCAATGCCCGCCAATCCCGCGCCGGTGACCCCATTCACACCAGCAGCTCCAATACCAGGTTCTACTGCTACTACTGCGTTGGATTCTTCAGAGTCAAATCAAGAGCAGTTGAAGTGATATATATGTTAACTTCTGTTCCTTCAAGCAATGTTTGATCAAATGCTTCATTAGTTGCTGAACACAAAGAAGAAATGGTTGACTTCCTTAACAAGGTCGTCTCTACATGGGGCAGAAGGTGAATCGAAGGCTACCCCATCCACGACCTCAGACAGTAAGTACTTCTTACAAATCATCTGGTTCTCCGATGCTTACCATTCTCTTCCTCGCCTCTTGCGTCTCCTTCACCAACCTCTGAGTCTCCTGTGAGAGTCGATGATTTGCTTTATTGTCGTTCGTTTTTATGCGTGAAAACTATCAACTTGAATTCTTTCTCCTTCCTCGTGTTTGCTCCCCACTGAAATGATATGTGATTTATTGTACTCAATTCGTTGGATGATTTGAATGAGAAATCATTCATTCTCCTACAAGCATCGTTTATCATAGAAAAAAACCCGATGTCAGAGTTCAGAAGAAAATTTCATGGCTAAATCCCCAAATTAAATCTGCTCTACTGTTCCGAAGCTTCTTCGCACGTACTAATCTGATAGTTTGAATCCCGCTGGAACATCCAAGTTTAATATGCTTGGTGATCCCATATATTAGAATGTGTGAGGTCTTCTTTTGATCAAATTTGGACTGTCCAATTAAACTGAGAGAACTTAGCTAAAGAAACTAATTGGAAGCAGAGTTCTTGCTTGTCTTTGGGTTGACACATTTTCCTAGTCAACAAAACATATGTCCCTAAGAGTTATCTCTGCTTTTTGATATATCTGGCCAATGAAGACGACTCTCAGCGGAGCAGCAGCCATTCGTACAGCATCAGGCTTCCAAGTTTTGAGCCAGGAAAATGGATCAAATCCCCCACCTCGGAGATGATGAAGAAAAGAAGTCGCTTCGATTCCAGCTCTCCGATCTGGACGAGTTCATGGAGTGGGCGTCCGACGACCGAGTCATGCGATTCCTCCGCGAGCCACGGACGGACAGAGCAGCGGCGCTCGGCCACCTAAAAGGCCGCATCATGCCGCACCCGTGGTACCGAGCCATCTGCGTCGAAGACCGGCCCGTCGGCTGGGTCTCCGCCACCCCGGCGCCGGACGACAGCCTACACCAGGCCTCGCTGGGGTACGGCCTTGCTTACGACCACTGAGGGAGAGGAATCATGACCGCCGTGGCGAAGAAGGTGGTGTCCGTCCTCTTCGAGGAGTGGTCGCAGCTCGAGAGGGTAGAGGCGTTTGCCGCTGCGGAGAACGGGAGGTCTCAGCGAGTGCTGGAGAAAGCTGGGTTCACGAGAGAGGGAGTGTCGAGGAGGTACGCCATGCCGGGGGGGGTGAGCAGAGATGTTCCCGTGCACTGATCCCATGACTGCTTGACGAATGCTTACGTAGGCAACTCAGAGCGACTGTTATATTACCTTAGCCAGCGTTGAAATGATAAGCTTAAGCAACTCGTCATATCAAGACATGAGATCGGACGGATGCTAACGATCCCAAAGATTTGACGTGGCACTGTAATAGCCATGCTCTTATCATTTATTTTTATTTTTATGATTTAAGAGCTCTGGTTTAATTTCTACCCGAAAAAACCAAATAATTGGTTTTTGACGTGCCACCTCAACCATGTGACGTTCGCATGGTTGCTGCATAAAAGCAGGATGACGAAGTGCTACCGAGAACGGCACAACCGCTTGCTGATGGCCTCCCTCCTCTTATTTAGTCCCGTGAACTCCTCCCCCTCCTCTTGCGCTCTTAATCCACTTCTCTCTACCCCACCCTCCCCGCTTCGGCGGCACTTCTGCACTGCTGCCCGCACCCGCAGGAGATTCCGGCGCCGCCCCCCGGTGGGCGACGGCATGGCGTCCCCCTCCGCCGCCCCCCTGCCGCCGCCGCCCCGCCGGAAGGAAGGCGTCGGCGGAGGCTTCGAGGGGTACGACGAGGAGGAGGCCGCACTACAACCTCTGGAGCCCGATAGCGCCGAGGTCGAGACGCCCTCCTCCGGCCGCATGATGGGTGGGTCTGTCGGTTTCTCTTGGGCCGATCTCACTTGTCTCTTGGTTTTCGATCGACCTCCATATCACGATTTCCGTTTTCCTTAATCGGGAAGATTTTTTTATGTTCGAGAACCATGGATTTTGGAATAGTTTTTACCTTCAGATAACAAAAAGGATGTTGATGATGCTCTGAACTATTTTATGTATATTGTTCAGTTCATGGTGGATTATGTGAACTCTGCTGATTCTGGTGGGGGCTAATTGAATGTCCAGAGGAAAGAGTTAAAACCACTCGCTTGCCAATATTTAGCAGTTAACTAATATATTTTTTCTTTTCCCAAGAAACATTTTGCAATCTGGACGGGCAAGAATTTTCTAACATATGTTACCGTGATTAAAGGAGATACTTTTTCTTAAAATTTTCTGTCCTGTTATCTAGCATAGTTACTTTTAGCTCAAATGCTTTCAAATAATGGACAACTCCTACCCTGCCCCAGATGCACCTGAGGCTGCTCTATTGTGGTGATGTTTACGTATGTGCTATCTTATATCAGAGTGGATTTACATGTTTACTTGGATAGGTGATTTTATCAAGTTATTTTGTTAATAATCACTGTGCTTCAGTTTGATAATATAGTATTGTAAAGGTTTGTCATGCTTCTATTTCCTTATAAGAGACTAAGAGTTTCATAGGCATTCTTCATAGGTTCAAAGTAGTTAAATTGTTGATTAATCATTCAAGGTTAATCATAGAGGACTTTTAGTATTCTGAGCTTCATTAGGTCAAAACCGGTCTTAATAAATTGTCATGCCTACTGTAGGGACTTCCAGGTCAAGGAATCAGCTACTTGTAGCTAAAGGAGATAAATTGTCTAGTTATACTGCAGGCGAGGCACAGTTATCCAAAACAAACATTCCTCAGAGGAGCAGGTCCAAGATTAGCAGCATAACATGTTTTGGAGTGGATTTGACACCAGACAATTTTGCAGTAGCAATTGTGTATTTTGTGCAAGGAGTTTTAGGCCTTGCTAGGCTTGCTGTGAGCTTTTACTTGAAGGACGATCTTCACCTCGATCCCGCAGAGGTCAGCCATCGTATTTTAATGTCTGTTACTTTCTAATCCAAATTTTAGAATGCATTCCTAATTTGCTTCTCCTTTTCTGAAACATTATAATTCTAAGTGCAACTTTTGGTTTACATTTTATCTTCATTTTAGGAATACCAGACATCATTTAAATTAAATATCTGACTACCAACTGGATGTCCTATCTGGAAAGTAAAGATACTAAAATATTGTAGTTTCAAAAGTCATTTCTTCAATTAAAAATTGACACTATTTTTTTATTGGTTTAGACAGCAGTTATAACAGGTCTATCTTCTTTGCCATGGTTGATCAAGCCTCTTTATGGGTTTATCAGGTCTGCAGAATCTTTTATTGCATTGCTTTCTATAATTTCTTTGCCATCTACATGCATATGCTTGCTTAAATGTTTGTCTAATGGCAGCGACTCCTTCCCACTCTATGGCTATCGAAGAAGGTCATACCTTTTCTTGTCAGGAGTTCTTGGAGCACTTTCTTGGAGCTTAATGGCTACGTTGGTTGACAGCAAATATAGCGCTGGAATTTGCATTCTTCTTGGATCTCTTTCAGTTGCCTTTTCAGATGTTGTAAGTCTGATAGGTTTTTAGTGCACTTGATTTTGCAAATGTTGTGTTGTATTGTTTTGCTACTGATATATCCATTTATCTGGTCATCAAAGTTTGTGATCTTTACGATCTCTTGTAACTTTTTTATATTTCACACTAAGATGAGTGTATTTAAAGACTGAGATATGTATTACAGGTTGTTGATTCAATGGTTGTTGAAAGGGCTCGTGGTGAGTCACAGAGCACATCAGGATCCCTTCAGTCTTTGTGCTGGGGATCTTCAGCCTTTGGTGGGATCGTGAGTGCATATTTTAGTGGTTCACTGGTGGATGCATTTGGTGTAAGGTCCGCTGCACCAGCTGAGGTCTATTTGTTTCTTTATAGCTTCTATATGTTTATAGTTTGTGACTTGTTATTGTCTTCATAACTTTCAGATTTGTTTTTGGTGTTACCGCCTTTCTCCCACTAATGACATCAGCAGTTGCTCTTCTTGTAAAAGAACAATCTTTCAATGCTACTAGAGGACATAATTCTTCAAGTGCCAGTTCAGGCTTTCTACAGAGTTCCAAGCAAAGTATTCTGCAGTTGTGGGCCACCATCAAGCAGCCTGACATCCTTTATCCAACATTATTTCTATTCCTGTGGCAAGCAACTCCACAATCAGAGTCTGCCATGTTCTTTTTTGTGTATGCATCGGAACATAATCATCTATTTCATTCTTAATCTATTTGCAACAGAATTCTTTTCTGGAAGCATGCCTCTTGTTTCTAATCTCTTGCAAGTTATTTCTGTAATGGTATTGACTGAAAGAAGCCACATTATGTTCACCATTACATTTCTATTGTTGGACTATACTTATATTATATTCACAATGAAAGATATGGTTGTTTCTAAGTAGAGTTGGTCCGAATCCATCTTTGTTTAAATAGTTTAAATATAACTGCTAAAAAGGTACCAATTTTTTTGGGACAGTAGGGAACATATAATAACTTTTGTTCATATCTGAGAAAAAGAAATTGGAATCTACTAGCAGTGCTTATACATCTATAACATCTGATCTTTACCCCAATTTTTAGAATCTTGTGAAATTATCAGGATTAAGTTATCTGATTTTGAGTTCTTTCCTGGATCATTTGTGTGGTTCTTTTTATTCCATGGGAAAATGTTATGTGGCATTCAGGGATTTTGTTTACTTGAGTTATAAGCCTAGAATTGCTACATGAAGTAGCCACTAATCTAGAGATTGTTTTAGTAAGGCCAAGAACTGGTACAGTAAGTATCCACTATCTTCTAGAATCATTTTTGTATGCTTTGCTGCATTTTGGTACACATGGTGTTTGAGCTTTTTTTTTTTTAATCTCTGAATATTTCTTATTCTTATGAAAGATGGTATATAATTATATTAATGAACATGCCAAAGGAAGTTAGTGTTTTGTGTCTATGAGACGTATTTTGAATTTATTATCTGAGTCTGAAATTTCAGTAAGGAAAAAGCTTTATTTTAATATTCATTATATCCATTTCCAAGTCCATTTGATTTGCAGTTCTTGTTGTATAACTTCAATTTCAATAATGAAATCTAACTGGAGAAGATTGCACCTGAATCCACCCACAGTAGTCAAAACCTATATTTGTACCTAGAAGTTATGTTACCTCCATCTGTTGACGACTTGTCTGCATTTGGACTTGCTACATTAAATTTGTGTTTCCAAAAACTCTCTAAAATTGTTATCAGGGTAACATTTAGTAACATCCTTGTAAGATTCTCATTTCTTTTATCTAGAATACATTGACAAATGCCTTCTGCAGAAATTTCTTCGTGCCTTCTAGTTTGCTGTCAATGAGAAAGGTTCAGTGCCAATATTACATATATGTCTATATATATACTTATTATGATAGATTCTTTAGACTTTCTCTTTCTTGTTCATGACTGATAGGTAATTTTCTTGTTGGTCTTCTGGTTTATATTCTGAAAGCTAAACTGTGTACACTCTCCTATCTTTATTATCTCTGCTTGGATTTCAGCACAAATAAGCTTGGGTTTACTCCAGAATTTCTTGGCCGTGTCAAGCTTGTTACTTCAGTGGCATCCTTGGTAGGTGTTGCACTGTATAATTCATATCTGAAAAATGTTTCACTAAGAAAAATCTTTCTTATGACAACAATTTTTGGTTCAGCCCTTGGGATGACACAGGTACATATCATGTATTCTCCTACAGACTATGGACATTCAGATTTCTGTTGTCACTAAAATTTCATTATACTTCACAGGTTTTTCTTGTCACTGGATTAAACCGACAGTTTGGTATTAGTGATGAATGGTTTTCCATTGGGGATTCTTTAATTATAACAGTTCTCAGTCAGGTCAGTGCATATTATGTGTTCTGTCTGTTATGCTTTGTTGTCGTAACTTCTGATGCATGTATTTGTCTCCTGTTTGGCATCAATAGCTTGAGTTAGACAGAGACTGTTCAGAGAACATGAAGCTAAATTTGCCCTTCTTTTCTGCTTATAAGTTTGTCCTTTTGCCTGCAATATTAATCTCTATGACATGTAAAAACATACCCTTCATCAGACAAATCCTGTATTTCTGACAACAGCCATACATTTCTACCTTTGGTTCTTAGATTGATTAAGAAGAAGAAAAAGAAGGAAAGAATCACCTTGAACAAGAAAAGAAGACTATTAAATACTAAAAGGAAACATTACTTTCCAAGAGAAATATAGAAACTTATCTTCCCCAAAGAAGAAAAAATATGATCTTTTTTTTTTGTGTTGGACATTTTTATTATTATTTCTATTTGCTAACAAGTGAAAGTTTGAATATGCCGCATCAGTTCTCTAATTTTATCAGCTGTGGGACTGAATGGTCAGGTACAATTTATAAACCCACCAAAGATTTCAAAGTCATCGTCTTCACATGATACAAATGCAAGAAAGAAGTTAATTAGTAGATATATAATTGGTATAACCATTAGACATCAATATAACAAAATATGCTAACACATGACAGGGTTCCTATTTTTCAATTGTTCTAGATCTACTAGAACTGCACTACATGGAACTTTTAGCTAGTCATTTTCCCTAGACTATGAAATTTCAAGCTTTAGTCATTCTTTCTGTAGCCGATCCCAAATAGTTGGGACTTACGGCTTTGTTGTTGTTGTTGTAGTCAATCTTTATGATCTAAATATAGATGATTCCGGTTTCTTAATATCCACAATCACTGAAATTTTGATATGTGATGCAGGCTTCATTCATGCCCGTTTTGGTATTAGCAGCCAGGTTATGTCCATCTGGAGTGGAGGCCACCCTGTTTGCTACACTCATGTCAATATCAAATGCGGGCGGTGTCACTGGTGGCCTCATAGGTGCTGGCTTCACTCAACTTCTAGGTGTCACAAAGGACAACTTCGAAAACTTGGCTCTGTTGATTGTGATCTGCAATCTCAGCTCGATGCTGCCTTTGCCTTTGCTTAGGCTACTTCCAGAGGATGAAGAAGATCTGAAGAATCTCGACATCGAACAAGCAAAGTTAAATTGAGCATCATATTTGAGGGAACATCTCTGTGCCATAGTCACTGCTAGATCCAAGATACCAGGTTGGAATTCCCACATAGTGATTCATGTAACAACTAACCCACATACACAGTCCTGCATTCATCCAGTGTTTTAAGATAGCAGGCAGCTGTAGGTTCTTTCATATTTTACCACACATTAAGCAAAGGAATCACCCTCAGTTTTCAGATCACGGCAGATTAACATGTATTAGTGTATTATCGTTCTTTCCGATTCTGTTATTGTAAATATTTGTAAGTGAAAAGTAGCTTTATGCTGCTATATTTTTACTGTGTGCTTACAGTCATTCAAATACTTAGTTGATTAATCTGTTTAGGGATATCCAACCTGTTAAAAGCTAGTTCATGTATCTTTTAATTTGGTCAGGATGAGCTTCTAAGGAACTCCGGTGCTTGTAAATCTATCATGCAGTGCATCGCATGATTTCAGTTGCCATATCTCTTCGATCACATCAAATCCTTGCGACAAGAATTCCAATGCTTCCAAGCTGACATCGCTGGGGACGTTCAAAACAATGAACATAGTGATTGATGTATAATGATATCCATTGCTATTCGTAACCATCTTTGCTGTTTCAGATGCAGTAATCACTTCATGGGAGGTTCAGCTGTGAATTTTGTTGAGGAATACAGAGACAGATCCTTAGCTATTTTCGGAGAGAAAAACCTGAGTATAATCCCAGCTGTGAGTTATGAAGAATGTTGCTGGTTGTGCAATTATATATTACCCTTATAATTAGAACTGTCAATTATATATTATCCTTATAATCAGAACTATTTAGTTCGATCTCTAGACTTAAAAAATTTATATTAAAATATCTATAGTTATAAAAATAAAATAATTAGTCATATTTATCCTAACATCGTCAGTTTTACCAACGGAAGATGCAGCACATGTAGGAATGATAATTTTAACGTCATAGTTATGTTTTCTTTCTTCATAGTGGTGGTGGCGGAGAGTGGCGTCGCTAGAGCTACGGGTGGCTGTTGTGGTTGTGATCGATGAGAACAATGTAATGGTCGATGAGAATGATGCGGGGATATCCTTCGAGATGAGCTGGGTGAAGTCATAGAGGTAGAGTTGAGGACTTCTATGGTTTCTTGCGGAAGGAGGAGAGTGACAACGAGAGGTGAGACAATTAAAGATGAGGGAGAAAATGATGTAGATGTTGAGCGACGCCGACGCAGATGCTGAGCGTCCAACATGTGTCGTCTTCTTCCTTCTCTCGTTTTGTTTTATCTCTTTTCATCGCTCTTCCTCCTATTCCTCCTCCTCCTTCTTCCTTCTCTCCTGATCCCTTATCCTTTTTCTCCCTTTTATCACTTTGTATCGGCACCGATGCAGATGCTTAGCGATCATTTCATTGCTCTACATCCATGTTAGCGTCGACGTCTGCATCTTCTTCCTCCTCTCCCTTTGCCTCACTTCTTATCATCATTCTCTCTTCTCTTCCTTTTTCTCCTCCTTCCCCTTTTAGAAGCCACAAACGTTCCTTAACTTGACCTTGAGAACTTCACCTGACCCGTTTATAAGGACATCCCCACATTGTTCTTATCGGCTACTGTATCACTCTCATCAATCACAATCACAACAAACACCCGTGACCCCATCGACATTATCGTCCACCACCATCACTAAGAAGAAAGAAAACATAATTGAGATATTTAAATTACCTTTTTACCTATCAATTTTGTATCATTCCTACACTGTGCTCTGCATCTTCCATTGGTAAAACTAATAATATTAGGATTAATAAGATTAACTATAAAAATTTTAATATAAATTTTTTAAGTATAAAGATTGAAATGTTAAAGAGATCTAATTGTAAGAAATATTATTCCAAGAATATTTTAA
Source organism: Musa acuminata AAA Group (assembly GCF_036884655.1). NCBI lineage: Eukaryota > Viridiplantae > Streptophyta > Magnoliopsida > Zingiberales > Musaceae > Musa > Musa acuminata. Next base: position 5,963,384 of record NC_088333.1, read on the forward strand.
GTCAACGTGGCACCCACTCTCCCGGTAAAACAATTCAACACCGAAAATGTTTGGCACCCTTTTTTTTTTTTTTCTATTTCGTAGGATTCTCCCGATGCAACTTCGGTGGATGCACCACTTAAGGTGGAACGATAACCCCTTAAAATCTTGATGTTCCACTTAATTAGTGGTGTGATCTAAGGGGAAAAGTTGCTCCTTTGAAGTGGTACAAGTGCCGTAGAATTCGTGTATATTTTTCACCCCTTCTATCGCTAATTAATCGCAAGAAACTTGTATGCAAAGTTTATAATCTTGATGCGTGGGTGTTCACGAATCAACGTAGTCATTCGAACTTTTTAGTACAACGACTCTCGGTGATCGATAACGGTCTCAAGATTCCTAAGCATCGGTGTTCAAGAATCAAGAAAAGCAAAAGATCCGACTTTCGAGATCGCATGCTTTGACGATGTCTGGTCGGACTCCAACATGAAAGTCCATCACCTCCGATCCTATGAGAAACGAACGAAGGTGGTTAGTGTTTGGATCTCCAAGATACAAGTAGAAAGCTTCAAGTAGAAAAGAAAGAGAAGCAAATGCATATTTCGAATATAAATTGATGTTTGATGATTTCTTTTAAATTATATTTTTGATCTAAAGGTCTGCTAACAGTAGCATTTTAGCATTTATAATGATATTTATATAATTTATAAATTTATTAAAATATTTTATAAAATTATTTAAAATCATAAGATTATCAATAAGATTTAGTAATCTAGTCAGACAACGCTATCTTGCGCGTGGCTTCTTCGTAAAGATATATGGCGTGGCTTCTCCGACGATTACCTCCCAACCCCCGCTTGCACTGCGAGTCCCTTCTCATCCAATTGGCTGCATCCGCCGCCCTCCCCCTTGCCGGCCGCATTGCCATAGTCACCGGCGCCTCCCGAGGCATCGGCCGCGCCATCGCCGCCCACCTCGCCTCCCTCGGTGCCGCCCTTGTTCTCGGCTACTCAACCAGCTCCGCCGCCGCCGACCTCCATGCTGCGGAGATCAACTCCCAGTCAATCTCCTCCGTCTCTCTCCGCCCCCGCGCCGTCGCCGTCCGAGCCGACGTCTCCGATCCCTCCGCCGTCAGATCCCTCTTCGACGCCGCCGAGGCCGCCTTCGGCTCCCCTCCCCACATCCTCGTCGCCGCCGCGGGCGTCCTAGACTCCCGCTGCCCCGCCGTCGCCGACACCGCCGCAGAGGTCTGGGACGCCGCCATGGCCGTCAACGCGAGGGGCGCGTTCCTCTGCTGCCGGGAGGCGGCGCGCCGCCTGGTCCGCGGCGGCGGGGGGCGGATCGTGTGCGTATCCTCGTCGCTGGTGGCGGCGCCGGGGGCGGGATACGGGGCGTACACGGCGTCCAAGGCGGCGGTGGAGGCGATGGTGAGGGTGCTGGCGCGGGAGCTGCGTGGCACAGGGATCACCGCAAATTGCGTGGCGCCGGGGCCGGTGGCGACGGACATGTTCTTCTCGGTGGCGGACGGCGGAGGCGAGGAGGCGGCGCAGGGGAACGCGATGGGGCGGCTGGGGGAGCCGCGGGACATCGCACCGATGGTGGGGTTTCTGTGCACCGATGCAGGAGAGTGGGTCAACGGGCAGGTTGTCGGCGTCAATGGTGGCATTTTGTAAATTACACCAAACGCATAAGTTGCGGATCCTATGCAACGGTCTCTCTCTATCTGTAAGAATCATGCTTCCCTTGAATCAGAGCCGTCCATTGACATGCACCGCAGCAAGTGCAGTCATTCTACGAATCATGCTTCCCTTCGCACCACTGTTATCATTCACAAGTCGTATCTATTGTTCTACCACACGGCATGTTGTAGTTTATCTTCTCGTCCTTCCTGTTTAGGTAGGTCATGCATCCTCACTTTATAGGGCTATACTCTCACTGTAATATAATTGAATCTACAAAATCTATTCAAATGAAGTCTATAATTTATTAATCAGCTTAGGAAGTCCATACGACGAAACGTCTCTTTATTTTCTTTTCAACGAGGTTGCTGAGGCTGATGTTCTCATGAAGTCGTACGTACATCTGAAGGCGAAAAGAAACTTTTATGCCGTATCGGTTTTCCTGTAGAACATAAGATATGTTCATGTAAACCACTGTAAGCAATTCACAAAAAAGAAAAAGGTGCTAAAGAAATATCAAGACCTACCAGAAATAAATAGGGAGCAAAGTTGTAATAAAATTTTCTGAGGCAAGAAGATTATATAGTTTGTCTTAAAAGACCAACTAACTATTTGCTTGCAGGCATTGACATGAGCAACACAATGGTTTAGCTTTTCAAATGTAGTTGGAGAAATCAGTGCTTCGATGTTATCACGTCGATGTCAACAAAAACTAGTTCTAAAAATGTTGATCCATAATTCCAAATAAAATCATTTCCTCAACCTCTCCACACAGCATTAATCTAATTAGTCTCTTAAGCTTATTTCAAACTGTTAAAACCACCAAAAACAGGGCGGTTCTCAACGTTAAATGCTAAAAGAAAAAGCAGCAGCCGCAGCAAGAATATATTTGTTCTACAAGTCTGCAGAAACACATGAATTATTGTTTAATCAATTGAAATCATGCCATATTGTCTGTCAATCAAACTGAAATAGAGAGACTATTCCTGTTTGTCACGATTTCTCTCATTTACAAGGTTACTATGCTATCATATAAATAGTTGAACAAAGTTATTTTATGGAATTTCAATGGAACATAAATGATATATACCTGCATGGAAATGACTTTTTGCTTGGTTCATGGTGTTTGCAAAAGCTCAGTGATGGTCGCATGTTCTCCACCAGAGGAAAATCACAATGACAAATGGATCTAATCAATGTGACAAAAGAAAAAAAAAAAAAGGCTTCTCCACACAAAAGGCCAGACTACTTTTCTGCAAAGTACCAAATCGATGCTATTTCAAGTGAAGAAAGACATTCTTTTTACTGGATGCAAACACCTAAAGCAGTGAAATGGCATACTACGGATATATTTGATCATTATCACCATATTACAACTTGGACAGGAAAAATGAAAAATATTACAATCTTCATTGCAGATGATGCTATGAAAATTGATTAGTATCAAGTTGTGGTCCTAGATGTTTCATACTTAAAACCTACATGATCGACAAACTGTTGATAAATATTATTACATGATAGTTTCACAAGATTAATTATGAAGTGGTTAAATGAGGGCAACGAGGAGAAAGACTCAATTAGAAATTTCAATCATGAATTTCAATTATTGTACACAAAAGCCTAATAAGATTTTGCAAAAATAGCAACTTCATCAGCTGGATTACCAGTCATGAAACCCTTGAGGCTGTTCAAAAGGGAAGCATCTTATTGTTGCACCTGTCTATTCATTTACTTTTAGTTCCTCAGCATCACTGAAATTTGCCTTGTAGTTAGTAGACAGGTTCTCATCTTATAGTTACAATTTCCATAGTTTGATAAAGAATAGAATAATAAGCTATTCGACTTCGCACCTAGCTGATCATGGACCCCTTGCCCATTTCCCTTCAGTAACCTCCTTCAACACCTCATGCGAATTCACATCTGTAATATTACTGTAAAGGCACCCAACCACTCTCAGCAAAGTCAAAAGGAAAATATATGTGCAGACAATGCAGTTCTATCATGCTTCACCACATAGATGAGACAAAAAATAAAAGAAACACATGGAACATCTAAATTAATATTCTCTTCTTGGTTCACAGTATAGGCAATATTGCTGGAAAAATGCTAGAGTGCGTAGTGTGGTTTGAGGATACCTAGAAGCAACAAGAAATGTCTTCATAGAACTAATACAGAATAGATGGTGGAACATTAAACATACTTGCGAAATTACTGGCACTAAGAAATTTTTTTATGTAGTAGGTCTCCTTATCAAAGCACATCAGAGGACCATGATTACCTATCTCGAGCGATGCCTGGATGTCCTCCAACCTGCTCTTTACATGAGACACCAAAACTGAAGGCTCCATGGATATCCCAAGATCTTTACCTGGCTTCCCAGGTACATCTCTCCTAGATACCACCACACTCCTGTTAGCAACATCAGGAGGCCCAACCTCTAATTTTAAAGGGACACCGGAGATCGATTGTCCAAAAGGAAGTCAGATTGAAATAGACAGCTTAGTTTTTCAGATACTGAATGACTCCTCAATAAGATTCAACAAAGATGATTTAATGAAACAAAATGCAAGAATCAACTTATGCAACAATCAGGCTTACACACACATTTCAGATGGATTGATGAAATAACAAAAAAATCCTGTGTAGAAGGGACACAACTGAAAAGGTAGAAATGGAGAAAATGTGTAGATCACATTCAATAAAAAATTCAGCAGTTGGGATAGAGGTTTAGATTTCTCCATCAACTATATTGGTGGTTTAAACAGTCCAAACTGACTGATTCAACAAGAAAGAAAGACAAAGCAATGAAATTTGTTTCTCAGATGAACCGGTAAGAGCACACAGCTCGCATGAACTAGTAAGGACACAACTGTTGTTGAAGACATACGAGAATAACATCACAAATGAGTGCCCTGTTGCACTGTGATGGAGATGCCATTAAAATTAGGTGGAAACATACAACAAATAAGCAAATGATACTATCACTGAGTAACAATCTTACCTTCATCTCCCAGAAGTTGAATTTCCATCCTGGAGTCCTTTGTTCTGAATCATCAACTTTGATTTTGACTCCTGTTTTATGCAGTACTTCCTTCAGTAAGGTACTAAGGTTATGGCATCCATGACTCCATTTTCTCATCAGCTGTCTTCCAGATTGGCACTATTATCACCTGATGATAAATTGTCAAAAATAGTACCTAATATCTCATAAAATACAAAAATGAACAGATAATACTAGCAATAAGGCTGAAGCAATATATTTTGTGGTCCTCTTTCTAAGTTTTTCACCATCAAATTCATCAACAAAAAACTACACAAAAGACAAGTGTGTAATGCAGATTACCAGAATCATGCTAAACTCAAAAGTCAATTCATTTTAACAAAACTAAGTCAATATTTGTGAATCGATCCGAGATTCCCAGGTACATCTCTCTTAGGGTTTAGAGTTTAAGGTTGTTAAAAGTCCTGTCTATACTAAACTCAAAATGATCACAGATTTCCAGAATCATTTTATCCATGTATAAGTTTCTCCATGATCTCCTTCACAACTCACATAAGTCTTTAAGTTTAGAGAGAGTATATAATACGAGAATATGTATTCGACAACAAATCTTGTGTCATGCAAATGCAATCACAATCAGCTATTTACATTGTGAAACACAAATAATACAAATTCGATTTATTATATCTTCAAGTTTTTAAATCTTCAGGTAACAAACCCATCCTCGAGATTTTCCAATAAATTCCTCAAGTTGATTGTAATCCTTCTATTGAAGTTTCTCAAATAATTAATTTTCAGCAATTTTAAGTTGTCATTAGTTTTCTAATCTTTCACATTAAAGCTTGCTGAAAGTACTCAAATAGACTAAAATAGACTATTAATATATAGATCAGTTAATAATTTGTTAGCAAACGCACCTGAGCGAAGTACATGTTGCTGTGGCCGGTTTCTTTAAACTTCACGTTCAGATACTCCTGAAAAATAAAAGGGGCACAAAGCACATTTTTACAGAGAAAGTCAACAATTATATTGAAAAACAGAATAAAGAAGCATCAGACCTGTATTGCCTCCCATATGGCGTAGCCGAAAGCGCGGATGTCCATAGTACCGCGAACGGGGCCATAGTCCGCGAGCTCGGCACTGGCGATGACGTCAAGGTACCACGAGTTGAAATCCACCTATCGAGGGGTGACCAAACCCTCGTAGATCTTGGAGGGCTTTCTATCAGGGACGGAGGCGGGGGCGTGGGTGAGAGCAAGGAAGGCGATGGCTCCTCCTTCGCGACGCTCTGGGCGGAGAGGCCTCTGCTACCGGCTCCGCCGGAGAGGGAAGCAGAAACATTGGGAGAAGTCGGCCGGAGGCGGAGAGAGAGGGAAGGGGGAGATAGGCGAAGGGATTCTGATGGGGAGAGGCGAAGGGCGAGAGACGGGATTCGCAGAACCCCCATGGAGAGAAGTAGAAGAACGAGATGGCGAGGAGGAGCCAACGCTGGTGATCAGAACTGATTGAAAGGAGGGGTTTTATAGTGTAGGCAAAATTGCAAATATATATATAATTATTCCTTAAAATTATGTTTATCATATTTATCCCTCTCAAATCCAAAAACTTATGTATATTCCTGTGATTAATCTTTATCAAGCGATCATTAGAATCAAGAAATTAACATTTTGATTTCCAATAATGTCCTTTAGAACTATTATACCAATAAGAATATCCAGAGTATTTTACGTATTATCTTTTTATTTTTTGAGTTCAAAATAACTATTAGTAGGGTGTAATGTGAGTTTTTCTAGACGTTGTTTATATATATTTATATATATATATATATATATATATATATATATATATATATATATATATATATATATATATATATATATATATATATATAAGGAACACTTTATATTAAAAAAAGAAAATAAAAAAATAAGACTTGGGATAAATGATAAATCGTGAAAAAAACTATTATTTCATAGGATATAAGAAAGGGCCCCAATTTACACAGGTGGTATAAAGTGCCACCCCCGGTAATCTCCTCCGCTTCTCCCCCGTCTCGATTTATTAGGGCACGGCCACCAGATTACCGTACTCCGCCTCCACGCCGTCGCCGGAGTCACCGCACGCACCTTAGCTGCCTTCCGATCCACACCATCTCCCTCACGCTTGGTCCCTTGGCACCGTGCTAGCTACCTGCAATTGTCCGTCTTCCCATCCTTATTCCTGCTTCAAGCACCGCCAGCGGCGTCCGCGAAAGAGCATCTAGGTATGGAGCGCCAGAGACGTCCCGCCTGATCTGTTGGCCGTGTTCGTGTACAGGATGGAGACAATCGAGGTGCTGGTGTCGTCGGGAAGAAGACCGGCGGTGGGGCCGGCCTGTCCCCGTGTCCTTGCTGGGTGAACGGAACCCGTTCCTGCAAATTTAGTGGCTTCTTTTTTCTGTATTTTACTGTGCAAGAATCCGCGACAAACTTATGCTGGTAATGGGTTAGCAAATGTTTTTTGCTGTCTCAGTTTGCTTGGTTATCCTAAAAATTGAATTTTGAACTGGCTTTTGCTTGATATATGGCTATGGCTGCCTCGTACTCCCACCCAGTGCCTTACCAAATAGGTGCGAGGAAGACTGTGACAAGCATCTGAAGCCTATATTCGGTTCTTGCCCTGGTGAGTTATTTATTCCTTCTTTTTTTCAATCTTCTTTATGTTAAAATGATTGTTAGCAAGACTTTCGTCTCGCATCATTCAAACGAGACATGTTGTGCTAGTGAATTTTCAAGATGAAATGGTTACCTTCATGATTAAATAATATTTGTCAGGCTTCGTGTTAAGAATGATTATCCATAATGTGATAAAAAAAGATGATCAATCATTCCTGTGTCAGGAACTACCTGCTGATCAAACTTACTGTAGAGCTCAGAAGTAGATCTGTTGTTTATTCCTTTGTATTGATAGATTAAATTTGCCTTACATTTGAATTGATGGAGAGGTTAGAGTTACCTAAGCTGTATAGCAAGGATTCGATGATTTAATTGTTGATGTGTTATATTTTATTTTTTTTAACATCAAGATAACTAACATTGTTTTTTACCTGGATAAATTATCATTCTCATTTCTTCTTTTTCTTGCTTTATTAATAAATGACACTGCTTTTTATGTTATTTAATTACTGCAGGACCAAGTAAGCTATATTTAATATGGACAAATTTTCTTGCTTTAATGCAGGAACATTTCTTGCTTTGCTTACCAATTCTGGTTAATATTAGGTTCATTATAATAAATCCAACTTTACTCATAACCTTAACCACTAAACTGGTTTATGATTGTTAACTTTCTTGCTTATAGCTAAGAGGGGTTGGCTATGTGCAGTCAGTAATTTCCATATTCATGGAGAGTACTAGAAGTGAAGGAGATGAGTTAATAGAAGATTATGTGGAATGTCTCATGTCACTGGATGCTAATGCACGCCCATGTGAGAATGATAATTCCTCCCTTGCAACTCATGCTGAAGATCCCACAAGTATTCCTGTTGGAATAATCGTGCAGCCAATAAGAGAGTTGGCACCTGTCGGTGCAGAGGACAATAAAGAACCGACATTAGGTATGGAGTTTGAGTCTGATGAGGCTGCAAAGTCATTTTACAATGACTATGCCAGGCGATTGGGCTTCCCTTTCCGGGTTGGCAGGTCTCGACGTTCTAAGGGTGTTGAGGAGGTCCTTATAATGAAGAGGTTTGTGTGCTCTAAAGAAGGTATTTATCGGAAGAAACCTTCAAGTGAGGGCACGAGGAAACGTGAGAGAATATCGATGAGAGAAGGTTGCAAGGCAATGATGGAGGTGATACGTGATTCTGATAGGTGGGTGGTCTCAAAGCTTGAGAAGGCTCACAATCATCACCTTGGGACTTGTAGTCGAGTGGGCTACCTTCGTGCAAGAGGCTTTATTGACACCTCAGACAAGGCGAGCATAGTGGCATCAGATGCAATGACTCTACTTCGACAAAATGCTTTTGGCGAAGGTGGAGATGCTCAGGGTCTTCTAGATTACTTCAAAAGGATGCAAGCTGACAACCCTGCGTTCTTTTATTCCATACAGGTTGACAACAATAGCTGTGTTACCAATGCTTTCTGGGCAGACTCTAAAGCTAGAACTGCATATGGCTACTTTGGTGATGCTGTAGTCTTTGACACAACATACAAAAAGAACAAGTACATGATGCCTTTTGTTACATTCTCTGGAGTCAACCATCACTTGCAGCCCATTATCTTTGGTTGTGCCTTGCTCATCGATGAGACTGAGTTCTCATTTATTTGGTTATTTGAAACATGGCTAGCGGCAATGGGGGGTCGCCCTCCAGTGTCATTGATTACTGATCAGAACAGGGCCATGGCAGCGGCAATTGCAAAAGTGTTCCCCAATACATGCCATCGATTTTGTAAGTGGCTTATTTTGAGTAGAAGCAAGCAGAAGTTAGCCCATGTCTATTCTGCACATCCTACTTTGAGAGGGGAATTGGAAGAATGTGTCATCAAGTCTGAAACTATTGAAGCCTTTGAAGCTAGATGGGCGTCAGTCATTGATAAATATGACCTTAGGAAGAACACATGGCTTCAGGCACTATTTAACATCCGTCAAAAATGGATTCCATTGTACTCGAAGGACACATTTTTTGCCGAAATATCCTCAATGCAGAAGTTAGAAACTATGAGTGACTTATACAAGAAATATTTTAATACGAAGACCTCGTTAAAAGTATTTCTCACACAGTTTGAATTAGCCATGGCAGACCGATTTGAGGATGAAGCACAAGCAGACTTTGAGACACTTTGTACAAAACCAAATCTAAAGACTGCCTCACCAATAGAAAAACAAGCATCAGCTATCTATACAAGAGCAGTATTTAATAAATTTCAGGAGGAATTTGTGGAGTCGTTAGGTTATAATGTTTACAAAATAAAAGATGGTGCTAGTAGCAAATTTAGTGTGACAAGGGATGAGGATTCTCTTGAGACGTTCATTGTCTCATATAATGCTGGTAAAAAAACAGCAACTTGTAGTTGCAAAAACTTTGAGTTTTCTGGCATTTTGTGTCGCCATGTTTTGGGAGTATTCTTAATGATTGATGTTCGAGTACTTCCTAAAGAGTACTTCTTGCAGCGTTGGACGAGAAGTGCAAAAGTTGGTGCTATAATGAATGAACTTAGCGCTGAGCCTCAAAATAATTGTCAAGAATCCATTACTTCACGATATAATGATCTTTGTCGTGATGCAATTAGATGTGCAGAGAAAGGGGCAACATCAGTAAAGATATATAAAGCAGCCAAAGATGTTCTAAAGAAGGCTTATGACAATATTATTGCTTTTGAAAAAAACACTTCAAAAGGTGCACAAAGAGATGTAATCAACATTAATGAGGAAATCACTATAGATGATGCAATAAATGATCAATCTTTACAAGATCCTGAAAGAAAGGTATGCAGTTTTCTTTGTTGTTACTTCTTGTTATTTCTTCTTCTGTTGGTTTATACACTGTCAAATATTGCTTTATGATTCTTTTGATCCACTATCTATTATTGTGCCACTGCCAACTACTGTAGTTGAAAAAGATGTCAGGGCTGCATCATGTTTCATTTCTTGCTTATGCTTCTTAATTCTTGTTGCTATCATATTTTTGAGCTACATCGCTTGCTAGTGAAATGTCAGATTTCTTTTACGTGTTGTAGACTTGGATAAAAGCAATCACTAACAGGGATTGTTGCCAAAAAAAAATTTATGGTTGTATGTTCGGGAAGCTTCTATTGCAGTTTTGTTAAGACATTATTTATCAACATGTGGACATCAATGCTGCATCTTGAATAAACTAAACGTGATTGTAAGAAGCATTTTGTTTGTTTATCCATGAAATGCTTACCACTCATGTAATTTATTAGTTTTTTAGTTTGTTACATGAATCTACTTAAATTTGAGTTGATAATTATCTTTGGGGATAAGTTGGCTAGTCATAGTAATATTCAAATTGTAATAATCAACTAGTTTTTTCTAGTATCTTATGGAGGTGGAGAGATTGATGGAAGATCTCCTTTGTGCTTGCTTATTCATAGCTGCCACGTAGTTCTCTGCTTGTGATACATGGCATGTTTCTGGGCATATTTTTAAGAACGGATGAAATGTTTTAAAAGCATTTGTGTTATGCTGTTCTGACAGTTTGATGGTTTGTCCCCCACTTTCATTTGCCAACTTCATGAATAGAAAGTGAAAGTGCTTTGACATGTTATGTAATTCACCATTCAGTACTTTTTCTTTTGTATTGATTGTTGGGATTAACAAAGAATTGTGAGGTCAATATGCTTATTTTACTTTGTCATCATCTGATGCATTTCTGGATGACTCTTGCCAAAATTGACCAGGATCCATGAAATTTTTGGTAGAATTTGTGAGATCTTGTCAGCCTGAAACAAACCTGAATCTGGTGGCAAGACCCATAGCTGGAAAACTCTAGGCAAGAGAGAGATTTTCTTCAATCATGACTGATGTTTGGTGAGATTAATTATTCCCTTGGGACTCCTTAAGCATCCAGGAGTCGGTCCATCAAAACTCTTATAGATGTGAAAAATTGGAAGGGAGAATTTTTAGTTTTTAACAGGGAGAAACATTTATTTCAAAGGCACAAATACATACACAGTAAATGCAAACACAGTCTTTTTTTTAATAAAAAAATTATCCATTATAATAGCTTCTAAAAAGTATCGGATGCTCCATGATAGCTTGAAATTAGATAATTCTCTTTCTACATAGATGGAATGTTTCTGCTTATGCTTTTAACCTTTCAGATCTAATATAGTTTACTTTTTATTCAACTGACTTCTAGAACTTCTAGATCAATACCTCTAGTTCCATGCAGAATGTTATTTGCTTTGGATATTGATCGATATTATTTAAGTTCTCAGGTAACTAACTTGCTTGGCCAGTTACTTGGTTCCTCTTGGTCACCGTAAAACATTTTCTCCGGTGGATTTGTAAATTGTTTGCGGTGCTTTTGCTGCTGCTTGGTGTCCCCTACCGCGAATCCTTGAGCTTGCAGCAGGTTGCCAAAGAGGCTTGAAAAAGCGTTGCTCTCATTGCTTCATCGAAGCAGAGCAGTCTCATGATGCTTTCAGTACCTTTCAAGACTGGAGCAGCTTAGTCAACAGAAGGGAAGATGATATGGAACTTTGATGGTGACATCTCCAAGGCAGATCTGCAATGCAGTTCACGATCATGTAGATATACCAGTTCATTATGTTTGTGCCTTTTTCTTCTTTTTCTCCTTGCTTAACTCGACCTTCATTGCCTTAGAGCTCTAGATCAACATGTCAGAACCTGATCCAAACTTGTGGATTGTAAAATTTGGACTCTGTGTAGACTGTCAAGAATTCCAGCTTACAGTAAAGCTTCTTCATTGCTTACAAAACCAAAATTTTAGTGGTTTTCACAAGGTGACAGTAAAAGGTCTCATGAGTTAGTAATCTTGTGGGACTTGGTGGGAATGTTTTTAAGATAAATGAGAAAAAGAAAGGGATTGCACATTCTAATTACTTAGGTTTAGTTAACACAAGACATGCAATGAGGTAAGCAAATCATGTAATTATATATATATATATATATATATATATATATATATATATATATATATATATATATATATATATATATGTGTGTGTGTGTGTGTGTGTGTGTTAAAAATATAATAAGTATAGTCCATACACTCCTTAAGTTTACTAGTGACGAATCTTTTATAATTTAATTTTTAGTTAGTACTATGTTTTTATTTAAAATTATTTAATATAAGGAATTATTTAAAAAAAATATTAAAATAATTAAACATTATTAATATCATAAATAATTAAAAAAAATAAAAGATTATTAAATAATATTTTGATGACTCTGAGTTGTCTTTAATTTATTTCTTATAACTTGAATTTTCTTAATAATTTTTTGTACTTTGTCTAGTGTTAACCGTTTTTTGTCGTCAATTTCTTCCCAACATATTGTTGTTTTACATTTTCTTGCATATAAAGTTTTATAAGGAGTCATCTAAATACTTGAATGATAATTATTATTATAAATAAATTCGAGAAAAATATCTTTAAGTAAATCTTCAACTGTTTAAATTATTCTTTTTGATTGATCATCGATTTAAGAGTGGTAAATAGTGTTAAACTTAACTTTAGTGTACATAGATTCTTATAATTTTCTCTATAATCTAAGAAGAAATCTAGAGTCTATGTTAGTCTTACTATTTCATTAATATATAAGTTTAAAAATCTATCAAAAAACTAAATCATATTGATAGGTAAAATTTATAAAGATTTGACTAACTTATCAATAAAATAAGTTAGTCAAATACTTTGAAACATATTTCTATAGGTCCTTGATAAACCTAAAACAAAGTCATGGTAATACTTTCCTATTTCCATTCAAGAACATACGAAGATTGTAACAAACCTTCGTATCTCTAATGCTCTATTTTGATTAGCTAAAACTTCAAATACTTTGAAACATATTTTGTAATTTTTTTCCTCGTTCCATCTTACTTTTTGATATCTCTATATATCTTAGTGCTCTTAGGATCTATTATGTACTTAGATTTATGTTTTTCCTTTTAACATTTGGTTCTAAATGTTTGGATCATTGAAAATGTATAGTCTATCCTTAGATCTCAATACGTTATCCATCAAAATTTAAAATTTAAAATTCAGGCTTCAATTCCTTTTTATACTTTGTTCCACATCAAATATGGATCTCTCGCTTTTCTTTAATTTGGTGGGTGAGATCGGAATGAACCCGAATAAATGCCATCAATATTCTTTCTTTGTAATATTTAAATCATAATTTTTTTTTAACAACTTCTATTGCTTTATAATCAAGCTAATTGTAAAAATTATAGATTTTCTACCAAGTGCATCAGTTATAACATTGGCTTTACCAAGTTGATAATAAATAGTATAATTATAATCCTTTAGAAGTTCTATCCGTCTTCATTGTTTTATATTCAGTTTTTTTTAGATAAAAATATACTTTAAACTCTTTTGATCAATATCGATTTTAAATATTTGTCCATGTAGGTAATATCTTTAAATCTTTAGACTAAAAATAATTATTGCTAACTCTAAATCATTAGTTAGATAGTCTTATTTATAATTTTTCAATTATATGAAAGCATAAGCAATCATTTTCTCATCTTATATCTAAACATAGCTAAATTCCTTTCTCGAAGTATATCTATAAACTACAAATCCATCATTACTATTAAGGATATGTGTACCAATCAATATTCCTTTTAACTCTTAAAAACTTGGCTTATAATCTTCACCATCATTAAAATTGTATATTCTAAAACTTTTAACTTCTATCACATTCATTGGTCTAAAACTTTTAACTTCTATCACGTTCATTGGTCTTTCCCATTTAACTACTACTTCCCAAGATCTTGAATTAACCCAAAATCCTCAAGCCAAACTAAGCACACTTTACTTATTCTCCTATTCAATCCTCAAATACAAGGTAGAAGGTAACAAACTCTAAATTGGTAATATCTTTCTCTTTTTCTCTCTAATTACAAGTGTTTAGATAACATAAGAGTGACACATGATCTTTCATTTTTCTTTTTTCTTTTTTTATATTTTTCTCCTCCACTAATTTAATATGAAAACTTTTATAAATTATATCAAAATTCTAGGATTCATAATTTGATCGCCAGCATTAGTCCTCCAATATAAAAATTACCTAATGTAAGAAATTATTAAATAAATTCTCATATTAAAATAATTAAAAATTTTATGTTATCATAAATAATTTAAAAATAAAAGATATTATACTCTCTCGCTCTTAAAGAAAATTTAGTCCTCTAAATTATCATATCTCAATCAATAAAAGATGAGCGTAAACCTTCTTCGTTTAAATATCTTTATCCCAATCTCCTTTTCTATCAATATCATAAGCATTAAACAAATCTTTAAGTACTTTAATTTTTCTCCCTCTAAAATTTATGACGATAGCTACAAAGTGAGGTGTGCTTGTAATAACTATGATTTAGTCTCACCTCTACAAGAATTGACTGGATTATATAGCTGCGATAGATGAACTAATGTTACTTTGAATTTATAGCATTTTCTTCGGATATATGATTCTATTTTATTTATTTAAATCGGGTTTGAGTACTTTTAGTTGAATTTGGGATGCCTTCTTATAAGTAATTAATCAAGCCGGATTTAGATACCCAAATTATTAGATAATATTAATTTTATCTAAGTTTACTAGTCTTCTTATCAATCAAGTGTTGTAGAAAAGGAGTGTTCTTTGAGGGCACATATAAGTCCAAGCCTTTGGAAGAAACACATGCTGCATTAAGTCAATCACAGTCGTCTGGTGGAACGATACCTTCTTCGGTTGGTCTGCATCCTGCAGGATCTCCAGAGCAGAAACTTTGGACCGGGAAGAGAACGACGACTTGAGTTCCTACTGGCTCCCAGTCGAAGTAGCGGCTGTCCTTTACGTGATCCATGTGTAAAAGAAGAAACTCCATTTTTTTGTTTTTTGTTTCTAGACTGGAAACTTCATCTTGCAGTTCTTGCGTTTCTTCCTCGGCTGCAGTCCTACAAACTTCTCTTTCTTGAGGAATGGAGGAAGCTGAGGTTGAAGAGGAAAGCATCTGATGCGTAATTGCCTTCAGGAGAGCAATGAAAGGACTGGCCAGTATGGATTAATTGTCTTCAACGGATGCAAGTTGCACCGGATGATCGTGCTATTTGATAGTATCATCCTGGTATCTCCTCCTCGTTAATGTGGAGTGCTGATGTGATGAACCAACATAGGAGGTCGACTAGGAAGATGATTCGTCAGATTTGATCTTAAAGTGGAGAGGCGAGGTAAAGGAACAGAGGTTTCCCTTGCTGTGAGGTCTGGTCACCGGAAGTCTTGCACAATAGGTTTCTTGGCTCCATCCCTCCGATGCTTAAGCCAATGCAAGTCGGGACGTAGTTTTTATATTTGGGCACCGAGCAATATGGTTTGCTGTCAGTCATTAATGTAGAGGCATGGCTCGAGATATCAACCAAGAGGTGTATAGGAAAGTTGAGGCATGTGATCATTAATGATCAATGGTTCTCATGCTTTTATTATTTATTAATCGTATTATCTGTATCTCTATCTGCACAATCTTCTCCGGTTTTCCTATGCGTTCTCTAACTCGGCGTCTGTGGTTAGAAAAACTCTGATGATCCTTATTCCTTTTCCTTGATTTCAAACCCTACGTTCCAAGACTAGTGCTTCTTCAACCTTTTCACCACCTCAGGTAACCGGTCCACGTTCCTCGTCTTCCATCTTAGGCTTGAGCTCGTCTCCTTGTCTTTAATATAATCAATTCGGATGTCTCAGTAGAGAAATTTTCCCTCTCTATCTCTTACCAAGATCTTAGCATATAAAATTTCTCTTAACTTGTCCCCTTTTCCTTCTCGATCATATGTAATTCAATGGAGTTCCAACATATACATATCAATCATTTCGAGAATTGGAACAAATCAATTTGTTCCAGCCGAAAGGGCTACTTCTTTGTTCTTCAAGTTCATTTGCAGATGTGGCAGTTTCTTCTCAGATGCCCTGCCCAAGAAACAAGGAGAATTCCAGCTGCAATTGTGGGACTCGGTATGCAAGAGGAGAATGAACTGAATGAGATCGATCGTTTGAGATTTTGGCTTTTCATATCACTTCAATGAGTAAACAAATATCATACATGATGTTTTGATTGCAAAAGCAAGAAAGATAAGACTGTGATTGGTGTCAGTGATCTCTTATGGGGTTTTCTGAAAGATGAGCTGCATGATAAGTAGATGAGATTTCCCTAACTGTTGAGGAAATCTCTCTACTCTGTTGAGGGAAATCCTCTAACCCGTTGAGGAAATTTCTCCTTCTAACCTGTATATAAGGACGGAGGATATGTCAATAACATTCAACTTCTTCTTCTACAACTCATTTATCTCTTTATTTTAACATGGTATCAGAGCCAGCTCCTCTTGGCGACAGCAGCATCGCCATGTGTTAGCCAAGCGGCCACAGTAGCACGCTGCCTCAAGCGGAGTCATTGAAGAAGCACTCTCCTATTTGCTGCCTACAGCAGACACTCTCCGTCGCCGTCACGCAAGGAGGAAAACATTCTCTCCTCAATAGCAGTGAACGGCGAACAACGGTGTCTTCCTCGCTTCCCGGCCAGTAGCAGTCGCAACTGCTGCACCTTCCTCTTCCTTCTTCTTCGCCGGAAGGACAACGTGGTCCTTCAGCCCCACGTTGGGCAGCACCAGAGAAGACATCAGCCGCCTCCTGCACTTCTCCGGCCAGTAGCAGTCGCAACTGCTGCATCTTCCTCTATCGCAGCAGCCGCCTCCTGCACTTCTCCGGCCAGTAGCTGTCGCAACTGCTGCATCTTCCTCTACCGCAGCAGCTTTCGCTGCCGTTTCCCTCTACACAACGGCGCCTCCTCAACGGCGGTGTCTTCCTCCTTAATAGCGACGAACGTCGAACGACGGTGTCTTTCTCGCGTCTTCCTCCTTCGCTGTCGCAGCCACTTCCCGGCCAGCAGCAGCCGCAACCGCTGCATCTTCCTTCCTCTATCGCAGCAGCTTTCATTGCCGCTTTTCTCTATACACCTAATTGCTACAGATTTCTCTCACTGCAGTTTCCTTGAGTACTGCTGCAGATTTTTGCGGTCATTTTCCGGCGAACCGCAGTCTTGAGTACCGCTGTAGTTTTCGCAGCCATCTTCCGGCGAACTGCAGCCTCTACAATCTGCTGCAGCAAGCAGCAATCCACAGCAGCGAACTGCAGTCTTGAGTACCGCTGTAGTTTTTGCAGCCATCTCCCGGCGAACTGCAGTCCCTACAATCTGCAGCAGCAAGCAGCAATCCACAGCAGCTGCCGGCAGCTTTTGGCACTGTTGTAGATTGCTCAATCTGCTACAGCAAGCAATCTATAGCAGCAGCCCCCTCCCTCATTCTCCACCTTGTGTGACCTGAGTATCACACAAGGTTCGCTGCCTTCTTCTGAAAAAAAAAAAAAAAAGAAAAAAAAAAAGAAGGAAAATGTCTTCGTTCACTTCTTCTGATGTTTCAGTTCCTGTAGGGACTCCCACTTCTTGTTCTTCTACAGGGCTTATCTCCATCAATGCTGCCACGCTAATCCCCTTTAAGTTATCAAAGGGTGGCAACTATGCGTCCTGGCGAGCTCAATTCTCTAATCTTTTATTTGGATATGATTTGTTAGGTTACGTTGATGGTTCTTTCAGTTGTCCTCCGGCCATGCTCAACATCCCCGGTGATCCTAATCCAGTACCCAATCCAGCTCACAAACTGTGGCTACGTCAAGATCGTCTCATTCTCCAAGCCATTCAAGCTTCAGTTGCTGGATCCGTTGCTCCCTTGATATCTTCATGTGTGACAGCTGCCGATGCATGGTCTAAACTGCAAACCACCCTGGCAAATCATTCGCGTACTCGCAAGCTCAGTCTTCTATCCAAGCTTATGGAGACAAAACAAGAGGGAAGTACTATCTCTGATTATTTACAACTTATCAAGGTTATCATCGATGACTTGGCCTTGATAGGTCATTTCCTATGTGATGAAGAGGTTGTCATTCATACCCTCAATGGTCTCGACACCGACTACAAAGAATTGGCTGCTGCAATTCGGGCACGCGACTCGCCAATCTCTTTTGAAGATCTCTATGATAAGTTGACTGACTACGAGATGTCTTTGAAGCGTGCGGACAAACTGCCTGGATCAACTGTCACAGCTCAAGTCAGTCACAAGTCTAAACGGAAGAACACTCGGTACTCACCGAACATCACCCAAGGTTTGGCTACTACGCCTCTTGATTCTGTGAGTTCCATGCAACACCCCTCCTATCCTCCTAGTCATCCCTTCTCGCAAAGTGGCGACTCTAGCCATCATCCGTCTTGGCGTCCTGCCCTACCGAGCCATCAGAGATGGGTCGTTTGCCAACTGTGTGACAAAGTCGGCCATTCCGCTAAAGTTTGCCGGTCTCGTCTCCGCCTCCCTACTCCGTCACACTGGCCACAGGCAAATCTCCTAACTACTCCGACACCTAGCTAGTCCAACTGGATTGTCGACTCTGGTGCCTCTCATCACATCACCGCTGATCTTCAGAATTTGTCTCTTCACAATCCCTATGGCGGCAATGAAGATATCATCATCGGTGATGGTAAAGGACTTTCTATAACTCATACTGGTTCCACAACGCTTAATTCTGACTCTAATACATTTACTCTCGATGATGTTTTATGCGCCCCTCATATTAAACGCAACCTCATTTCTGTTTCTCAATTTTGCAAACATAACAATACTTCCATTGAATTCTTTCCTGATTCATTTCTTGTTAAGGATTTGAGCACGGGGGCATCATTGGTCCAAGGCCCGAATAAAGACAACATTTATGAATGGCCGTCAGCCTCTCGAATGACCCAGCCCACTGTTCATTCTTCTGTTGCGGCTCCAGTTGATGTGTGGCATCGTCGGCTTGGCCATCCCTCACCCTTTATTCAGCAGAAATTATTATCTTGTCACTCTCTTCCTCTTTTTAAGTCCCCTAATTCTCTGATGCATTGTGATGCTTGTCTTAGTAATAAGAGTCATCGGCAGCCTTTTGGTTCATCTTCAATTTCCTCCTCTAAACCTTTTGAAATTATATATACTGATGTTTGGGGTCCTGCTCCAATCTTATCTTTTGATAAGTTTCGATTTTATGTTATTTTTGTAGATCACTTCTCCAAGTACACATGGATATATCCTCTTTCTCATAAATCTGACGTTTCTCGCGTTTTTTCCACTTTCCAGAAGTTGGTCGAAAACTATTTTCAGTCTACCATTAAAACAGTCTACTCTGATGGTGGCGGTGAATATCAAGCCCTGGCGTCTCATCTCTCAGCTTGTGGCATTCAACACCTCAAGTCTCCTCCACATACTCCTCAACTAGTTGGTTCTGCCGAACGCAAACATCGGCATATAGTAGAAACTGGACTCACACTTTTACATCAGGCTTCCATGCCTTCAACTTTCTGGACAGCAGCCTTTCAAACTGCTGTCTACCTAATTAATCGGATGCCTACACCAGTTCTACAACACCAGTCCCCCTTTGACACACTGTTCCACAAACCCCCTAACCTTCGTAAACTCCGCGTGTTCGGTTGTTTATGTTATCCTTGGTTACGTCCCTATGCCTCTCATAAGTTAACATCCCGATCTTCTCCTTGCGTCTTTATTGGTTACTCACTTGACCATAATGCTTTCCGCTGCTATAATCTCCACACTCACAAAATCTTTGTATCACGTCACGTTATCTTTGTTGAGTCTAACTTTCCTTTCCAAACCCTTCCATATCCTGCCATACGGACCACTTCACTATCTCACTGGAGTATACCTTCGGATCAATCGGACGAGCCTCCCATGTCTTCGTCTACTTCCTCCCCTCCTGATCCGCACTATATCACTCCAGTTCAACACTTGCCCGTTTCCTCTGTTCCTACTCCACTCCACTCTTCTCCAATTGATGGGGCAATATGTTCCGAAACACAACCATCCTCTTTACCTCCTTCTCGCCCAAGTGCCCCTGACGTGTCTCCACTTGACCCGGCTTGTGCCACTGATCCTCACCCAACATTACCTCCTAATCCTGTCATCTCCAATCATCCTATGACCACTCGCTCTAAGCATGGTATTTTTAAACCTCGTCAAGTACTTAACCTACAAGCTGTCATGAATTCCTCATCCCCCAACATTGAACCCACCACCTTCACTCAAGCCCAAAAATCTCCGCATTGGCGTATTGCCATGAGCGAGGAATATAATGCCCTCCTCCATAATTCAACATGGGATCTAATTCCTTTTCATCCTTCACAAAACATCATCGGGTGTAAGTGGGTCTTTAGAATTAAGCGGAACCCAGATGGCTCAGTTGCTCGATATAAGGCACGCCTGGTCGCCAAAGGGTTCCATCAACGACCTGGAGTTGATTTCACTGAGACGTTTAGTCCTGTTGTTAAACCCACTACAATCCGGCTTATCTTGAGTCTGGCTACCACTAAAGGCTGGCAATTACGACAATTGGATGTTAATAATGCCTTTCTACAAGGATCTCTATCTGAAGATGTTTTTATGCAACAACCCCCCGGTTTTACTCATCCTCAGTATCCACAGCATGTTTGCAAACTTCGGAAAGCCATTTATGGACTTCGTCAGGCTCCGAGAGCTTGGTACACTCAACTTAGCTCATTTTTGACTTCTGTCGGCTTTCTTAACTCCAAATCTGACACTTCGTTGTTTCTGCGACATCATCATGGAAACACAATGTATATTCTGGTATATGTGGATGATATTATTGTCACAGGCAACAATCCCGCCAGCATCCAAGCGTTCGTCAAACAGCTGGCAGCTCGATTCTCGCTTAAGGATCTCGGACCCTTGAGCTACTTTTTGGGCGTCGAAGCTACCTTCACATCTTCCGGTCTCCTTTTATCACAACGCAAGTACATTCAAGATTTGTTATTAAAGACAAACATGCGGATGCAAATGCAGTTACAACCCCCATCTCTACTAGCGGTTCTCTCAAATTATCAGATGGAAGTCCTGCTACGGAACCCACTCAATACCGCCAAGTTGTTGGCTCTTTACAATACTTAGCTCTCACGCGTCCAGACATCTCATTTGCTGTGAACAAATTATCACAGTTTATGCAGCAACCATCTACTCTACACTGGTCTGCGGTCAAGAGACTTCTACGATATCTTAAAGGGACTCTAAATCATGGACTCTTTTTTCGTAAACACTCTCCACTTCGTCTTCATGCATTTGCCGATGCTGATTGGGCGGGCAACCTTGATGATAGAACATCCACATCGGGGTATATTATCTTCCTTGGTGCTCATCCAATCAGTTGGAGTTCTAAGAAGCAAAAGACAGTCGCCCGGTCTACAACTGAAGCGGAATACCGTGCCATTGCCGCTACCACTGCAGAACTCAATTGGATCACGAATCTTCTCCAAGAACTCAACATCGATTCCACTCCTACAATATATTGTGATAATATTGGAGCTACCTATCTGTGCGCTAATCCGGTATTCCACTCCCGCATGAAACATATTGCTATTGACTTCCACTTTGTACGTGATCAAGTTGTCCGCCGTCAACTCCGTGTTTCTCATGTTCATACAGCTGATCAATTGGCCGACTCACTTACGAAGCCTATAGCTCGTAAGCTGTTTGCATTACATCAGTCCAAGATTGGCCTCCTTGATAGGAGCACCATCTTGCGGGGGCATGATAAGTAGATGAGATTTCCCTAACTGTTGAGGAAATCTCTCTACTCTGTTGAGGGAAATCCTCTAACCCGTTGAGGAAACTTCTCCTTCTAACCTGTATATAAGGACGGAGGATATGTCAATAACATTCAACTTCTTCTTCTACAACTCATTTATCTCTTTATTTTAACACTGCATGCTTACAAGGAAAAGATATCCGAGAGTTGTATGCATCAGAATTAGAGGCCTCCTCATAATTCTTCTTCACTGCTGATCTGAGGATTCTTACAGGAGAAGGAGAACATTGATCGTTCATACATAGATATGCATCCAACAATTTACAGTGGATATGTGCCTTCAAAATAATGGACTAAGATCCTGCAAGCATGCCTGCGTATTCGGAGAACAAAAGAAGAGACTCGGAGATAAGATCGGTGAAGGAACGGAAGACATGGAAGAGAACTGGCCCAGCGTGAGCAGCAACGGGTCTCCACCTTCACCAGCTCCGACGTTCTGTCCCACGCCAGTATCATTCAGAGAGTCCATTCCGGCGCCTCTCTGGTCGAGATCGGAGCCGGTTCTACAGCGAGAAGAGCTCGAAGAAGATGACTTCCCCGTCAGCCGTTGCACCAGGCTCATGAAATCTTGGGGCCTGGTGTGGAAGACCTTGGGCGTGTGCAGGTAGACGACGACCGGCTCGCGGTGCTCGTGCTCGTGCTCGCCCCGAGAGAGAGCTGCCGCCGTTGCTGGTTTCTTGACTCTGCACGAATCCCTGCTCACCTTGAGTGGCGGAGGCCTTGGGCCCTGGAGCTCTCTTCTGGAGGAGGAAGGCATGGTGTGGTGCCGATGTTGCACTGTCGCCGTTCCATCGCACCCTATCGTCCTCGACCTCTCTTATAGAATTATGGGCCATCGTGTATGTCGGTAGCTTGATAGTGGTTGGGTCGGGTGTTGAAAAGTCAGAAGTCCATGGTCAACATTGGCACATGACTGTTGACTTGTAATGGAGATGGTCTCACAAGTTAGATGCTTGAATGTTTTGTTGCCTTTTGCTTTCTGAATCTGATGGTTGACATAAAAGAAGAAGAAGAAGAAGAAGAAGAAGAAGAAGAAAAACTAATCCAGAAAACAGTCAAAATATTACCACAACAACGCACTCCATCGGCAATCTTGTGAAGAAACTCTCCACATTAAGAAGTCAACAAAAGTATGAGCGATGGGTTTAGTTGCTGCGGGCAGGGATTGCGTTGAAAAGAGGGTGACGGCCGATGCAAAGGGAGGAAGAAAGAGTGGATGTGGATACAACAGTAGTCTGACTTTGGTGAAGATTTGCTTGGTCAGAGCAGCAAAACATGAGGCGGACGAAAAGACACTTCGTGTCCACATTCGTGGTCAAAACCAATATATAAATAATAATAATAATAATAATTGTATATAATTAGAAAAATGGTGCTCAAATGCAAGATGAAGATGAAGATGATAATAATAATAAAGGTTGCCAAATCAAACACGAGGGTTCGAAGTTTTGATGATGATGTAATTGTCATTAGAACTGTGAGGTTTGTGTATGAATGCTAATTGAGAAGGTTGTAGGTAGTTGTTAGTTGGCAACACACACAAACTTCCCTACTTCAATCTAAATCAGGCTCAATGATGACACCCCTCTACAATATTTAATTTTTGTTTATGATTGCGAGTTAAGGATAATTTTCATACATACCATATGACCGAATCGAACTGAGTGTAGTTTGATCCTCAACATGTGCTTAAAAAATCAGATTTTTTTTAATTTTTAAAATTTTCTATCAGGTTTTCGATACTAGTACTCGGGGAGGAATCATCCTGGTCGTATTTTGGGATCAGTTTCTTAACAATAACTCGAAAAATAAATAAACTTAAGATAATATGTCATGTTTTTAAATTGTTTTAGGAGATTATTATTTATAACCCATTTTTACTATTTATAATTTTATTTTATTTTATTTTATATATTTTCATATTATCCCTTTATAATTAGATATAAATACCCTATTCTTCTTTCTCCTCCTCCTCCTCCTCCTCATTATTATTATTATTTTCAAATTATCCCTTTATAATCAGACCTACTTATATTTATAAATTTATATTTAAAATATTAATCATGATGATGATATATCAAATTCACTTATCAGGATTCAAAATATCATCTAATACTTTAGGGTTAACATTGATGGAGATCTTAGAACTTGAAAGATATAATGGGGTGAATTGAACTTTCAAAAATTTCTTCTGGATTGTATACATATAATTAGATTTCACAGTTGACATTGCTTTTACTTTGTGATCACATTTAATTAGGTGGTGAAAAGGCCAAAAGAAGAAGGTAAGATCATGCTTGACCACAAGAAACTCAAACACCAGCGGGTTTGAAGGAACATGTTAATGCAATTTTACTGATCCAAGAATTGGCTTTAAATTGTGCATTATGGGTCTTATGACTCAAATAGTATATCCTCTACCTCTATGCTTTGCATGTCATTCTGGTTCTTGCAGCTGTTGTTCCTTGAATGATGGTAGCAATGGGTTCACCTTAAGTTCCTATCTTATGATATCCAATGGTGGTTGTTCCTTTATTAGAATTTCCTGCACTTGTGACATGGACATCACAAAATCTTCCTTTGGCAAGGCTGTTTTCACATAAACAGAGATCATTTTCATACTGAATCCAAGAACAAATATGAAGCGTCACTGATCAGGAGACAGGAAATAATAGATTTGATGAATATATCTAACTGGATTCATAGTTCTTTGGAAAATATATTACTGCCATTAACAAGAAAAATAGAGAGTACATGCTGAGCATATTAAACTGAGGCAAGAACAGGTCCACCATGATCCAAACAGTACACTGTGACCATATATGGGGATCAAAAGTGACCAACATTAGTGCAACTCAATTAAATGCTAAGAACTAGTAGAACATTCTGATGTTAATGTCATCTAGAAAAGTGAACTTCCATGTGAAACAAGAATTTAACTACTGAGGGCTAGTGCCACTGCCATTTTGTTCACATACATTGAAGTTGGAAAGTCCAAACATTAGATAATGGATGAGAAAAAGTTGGATTTTTACAAGTAGTGTTATCTCAATGAGGAGACGGCAAAGAAAGAGCTTCCGATCCCGACTATTTGTATTGATTATAACAAACACAAGGAAGGATAATATAGAAGAAACAAAGAGGAGAAAAAAAATCAAGAAAATTACATCAGTACATTCTTAACCAAGCTTCAGAGCCTCCCTAAAACCAATGCTGAAGTTACTTTGTAATCCCTTTTTGCCAATGACAGTAGTATTTCCTTTTTGCATCATTGCCACGAATTCGTTGTAATCTATGCGACCATCCTGCAACAAGGATTCAAAAATTGAGCAGATGCAATCCCCAGTAGCATTTCAAGATTCATAAATGAAATGATGGCTGACTAAGTTATATACATTATCTTGATCTGCTTCTCTGATCATTTCCTCTAGCCGGACATCCCCCATACCAAATTCTTCGCAAGCCTGTTGCAACTCGTCCGCAGTTATATAACCGCTTCCATCTTTATCAAAATATTGGAAGGCTGCAAATAAGTGGTCCTCCTTCTCTATCTTGTTTAGATGTAATGTAGCAGCAATAAACTCATCATAATCTATAGTACCACTGTTATCAACATCTGCCTGCAATTTATAGTTTTGGAGAAAAGAGGGATAAGCAAAAATGAAGAAGTTTCATTATTATGTTTGGTAAATTATCTCTTCTTGTTAAATGTTTTGCACATGGACATGTAACAACTATTTTAAGGACAGAAAGTGCCCTGAACATGGTTTCCAATAGAATATGCTAAATTTTCCTCAAGTTTCTAGAGTCTATCACAGAAACATGTGTTACGGTAGAAAACTCTAAACCAGAAAGAAGTTTAAACACCCAGTGTATAAGGTGTTATCAATTAATTAGCAAAACTAGCTTAAAGTTGTGATAGATGGATCGAAAAAAAAAAAAGTTGTGATGGATGTAAAATCTTACTTGAGATGACAACTTAGAAAGTTGAAACGTTCATAACTTCACAGGTAGTACAATGTTCAAGAAAGAGTTTTGAGTACGCATCGTAAATTGTCACAAATATATGACTATTAAATGTGCATTACATTAGGTACTACATCTTTATATTTCCATATCCACATTTTATCTAATTTTTAAAATATAAAAACTAGATTTGTTTTGAAAAATAATACTTGCATGGATGATGTAGTTGCATAACAAAGAGGATACAAAGAAACATACAAACTAACAGTGGTACAAAGAGAAAGGACAAAAAATTAATTGTGCTAAATCGCAATTATCAATAAATTTTGGTCTGACAGATTCATCTTTTGCATTAGGGATCACTCATTTGTTATTATCTATAATACATGAATCAAAAATAGTATGATTCTAAAAGAAGAGGCCTTAGCCCTGCTGTTTGCACCACCTCTGTTCACATTTTCCCCTTCCCTAACAAGATTGACTTATAATGTAGTTTAAATAACTTCTGTTGGACTTTTTACAACAAAAATAGTAAATTACACTTTAATAGGTAGTTATTTAACTTTAGTTGATTTTTTTATAAGACCAATACTACAATTCAAAAGGTAATGACATATTTAGTCAACCTTCGACAACAACATTGATTAAATTATAAAATGAAAAGAAACTGACACTTACTGCTTGCATAAGTGCATAAATTTCTGATTCCTTAAGTTTGGCACCCACTCTTTCTAATCCAACCTTGAGTTCTTCAAAAGTTATCTGTCCACTATTATCTGTGTCTATCATCTTAAACATCTCCTTCAGGCCAGCAATTTCATCCTCAGATAGGTTTGAAGCAATAACCTGCATAAAAAACAATAAAATATAGAATGTGTATCATTTTATGCCAATATTCACTGGATGAAGCACATGAATACAGACACTCAAATGTCTAGTATGTTTTCAAATTAAAGCGGTTTCAGAGCCTGAAACTTAAGTTTGTATGGCAGCTATGGCTTGCACTATTATTCATTAAATTGTACAATTCAATGTTGAAGATTTGAAGGAATCCTTTTTCTTTGAAGCACATTATTACACATCAAATCACAGAAAAAGGAAGAGTAAATATTGGAAAAAGATATGTAGATTGTGAAACAGGTATGCTTTTGCAGATATGTGGTTTAGCAAATTTCTAGTTTACCATCAAAATAATTCAATTACAATTAATTACGAAGCAAGTTCAACTCAGTAGGAACATTGTTCTCCAGTGCAGCTAACTTTCATGACATAAGTCCCAGATTGTCCTAATCAGGTAGTCTTGAACACCCATAAACTTTTCACTGCATCATATGTATAAAACTTTTCTGATATATCTAAAAGTTGTATACAAGACAAATATATTTTCTTCATAATTACAAAAATTTCAGGCATTAGAAACCTTACCCTCAAGGCCATCTTTTTGAGCTTGTTCATTGCTGAGAAATGTTTCAGGCGAGAGAGAACTGCAGAATCCAGAGGCTTATCAGGAGCCACACCATCAATCTGAACCCAAGGATGACCTGCAAGAAAAGAAATCACTCTAAAGCAACTTAAACATCCATAGGTGAAATTGTTTGATTAAAGCCAACGGGATAGCATGATTATATGTGAATAAAGACAAAGCAGTCGCAAGGAAATAAGTCACTCTAAAGCCTTTTGAGATATATATGAGATATAAGTGATGGTTCGTTGATATACTGTAATTATTTATTCATTGTACGCTATGATGTGTTCTTGGAAAAAAATTGAGTTAATAGCAAGCCGTAGATGTTCTTCACTGAGAGATAATCCATAGTTTCTGACAATATAATAATCTAAAATTTGAGGCCAGAAAGGTAAAAAACTTACACAGTACTTCATGGGCAGTTAATCGCTTACTAGGGTCTCTAACAAGCATTCTCCTTACAAGATCTTTTGCACTTTCTGAGATACTAGGCCATGGATCTGATTGGAAGTCAAGTTTACCATGCAAAACCTCCTCAAATATACCTTGCTCAGATTCTGGACATGAAAACAAGAAGTATCAAATAGTTGAAGGATAGTACAAGCATATGTTCTTGGTACTCACTATATGGGTATGTGATACACACAATGACATACAAAACAATCATGTGCTTATAAAATTATGAACTGAGAAGTGTAGTCATTGTAGGATAAAATGAGCAATTAGTTAACGTCAAATTTCTCACCAGCCCAAAATGGAGGTACACCACTAAGCAGAATGTAGATGATAATTCCAGCACTCCAAACATCTGACTCTGGACCATAACGTTTCTTCAGGACTTCTGGCGCAACATAGTAAGGACTACCAACCACATCATTAAATACTTCCCCTGAAAGAAAAGATCGACCAGTTTGTGAACAGCTAAAGAAAGATTGTTGACAAGTATCAGCATAAAATGAGTAAGTAAACAATATGGCTCAAGGATTTAGATTTAATTGATTTAAACTTCCTTAAAAAGTTACATTATAATAAAGAACGTGGGTGTTATATGTGATATATTATCATAATGCTTCCTCTTCCACATTACAACCACAACAAGCCATAATGTCCCTCTTCTTTAATAAAACAAGAAACTAAAGTGATGTTATTTGAAAGAAAAAACAATTTACTTCCATCGAAGCACACACTCATCTAATTGCAGCCAGAGATTTCACAAAAAAGAAACAAAAGCAGAATATATCTTCATTGTAGTTCATTTTTTGTGTACATATTATGGATAATTATGCTACCACAGAATCAAGTTAAAATTATGAACTATTCTGCTAATCTCAGGTGGATTTTACAACAAATGTAATTGAAAAAATAGCAAAAACAATTCCCTCAACCTGATCAAATCAAGGTACTGATAACTCCAAGTAGATATCAGCTCTGCTTTGAAGCTGAAAATTGTGTACCCTGTTATGTGAACATTATACATCCGACCAAACTGGAGATCTGATGCATGGAAATGAATACGTTAATGGCTTCCAGAGAAGTATCATGTTCTTAGCTAGTAGCCCATAAACTTGATTGACTACAATCTATGCTGAAGAGAAGTCTTCTTTAACCATTTTCCAGTAAAGATAAATGGAAGCCACCAATTTTCTGTTGTCCCTTAGACTGCTTAATTAACATGGTAACACAATTAAGGGTCAGAATAAAATACAATAGTTCTGGAGGAACAAATGTGACCCTTGGTGTTCCAACAAAACTGCCCCTTAATGATCCAAATAACTGGAGTCCTCTGCTTGCCTATAAGTCAACTAAGGATTACTAAGCTTGCCAAATGGACTGAAGAGAAATATGATGGTGCAAGATAAAGAAACACAAGACTCCCTTACCGCCAAAATAGAAAGGCTATTTTTGTGTAGTCCCTGTTTCGTTACCAAGCTAAATTTCTTAAGCTCTATGATCTCATCTAAAAGCCAAATTATTGCATATAAACTCTAGTATCCTACTTGCTTACAAGTAAAGGATTACCGGGCTCCCCAAATGGACTGAAGAGAAAGATGATGGTGCAAGCTAAAGAAACACAAGATACTAACTTGAGATCAATAAATTAGTATCTCAATTCAACATGGAAGGATAACAAGTAACATGAATGTTCTTACAGATCAGTAAGGAAAAAGAAAGCATCTCTAACAAGGGTCAAGTCATTTCATATTGTTGCATCAAGGGTCGAGTTGCATTTATCACAAAGCCTATTTGCATAATTAAAATAGATAAGATCGTTTTCTTGGAAACGGTTGTTGTCATTTGAATTAATCTGTCTCAAGTAAAACTACATTCATAAATCTGCACCTCCAACTACAATTTTGTGACCGACGAAACAATTTGCCTAAAGCATAAGCTGAGAAGGCAAAAGAACATACCAGGTTGAAAGAATATCGACAATCCAAAGTCAATGGTCCTAAGAGAAGCATCCTCCATTTGGTTCACGAAAAGAAAATTTTCGGGCTTGAGATCCCGATGCATGACGCCCATCGAATGACAAGCTTCCACAATGCCCACAATCACCCTTGCAAGCTCCGCTGCCTTCCTCTCGGTGTAGTGCCCCTTCTGGACTATCCTATCGAACAGCTCACCACCAGCACACAACTCCATTACCAAATGAACAGCCACGGCATCTTCGTAAGCCCCTTTAATGGAGATGACGTTGGGATGACCAGACAAATGGTGCATTATCTGGATCTCTCTCCGAACGTCCTCGACATCATCGTCGGTGGCCAACTTCCTCTTCAAGATGGACTTGCAAGCATACTCCTTTCCACTTGCCTTCTCTACACAGAGATAGGTCGTGCCAAACTGTCCCTGTCCGAGCTTCTTCCCTAAGCTGTAAATGTCCTTCAGATTCTCGGTCTTGCGCTTCAACACTGAGCCAGCCTGAAGGCCGGCTGAGCTCCCGGTCCTTTTGACCTGGGTGGGCTTCTTAGAAGGGTCTGCCGGCGCCGGATTCCCGACGACTTCGGGGACCCTGGAGTGCTTTGTGTCGACTCCAGGGATCTTGACGGGTTCGGGGGCATCGGTGGCCGATGAAGCTTTAGCGGACTCACTGCCGGCAGCCTGGCCGTGGGCGGACGGGAGAACGTCCTTCTCCGAACGGGTGCGCCAAATGCTGGCGGAAACCGATTGGAAAAACCCGTTCTTCGTCAGGCTCGGCCCGACGCATGTGTTGCCCATCGGATACGATGCTCAATTTTCCCCGCTTTTCCTCTGCAGCATTCGTGTCAGGACTTCCAACAAGCATCCACAGATCTAAAAAAGCCGGAATCTGGCCTCCGTACGCGTTCAATCCCAGTGGAGGAAGAAGCTTGGAAGTCCAGAAATACGACAATAGATTGACTATTTCGCACAATCACACACGTAAATGATCGACCAAAGAGGAAAAACTCTGAAAAATTCAAATTATTGTCCCGATCAAGAACGAAATAGAAGAAGAAGGGCAGGAATCAGGACGAAAGCACAGAGAAAACCGAAAACGCGAAATCGTCCATCGATCAACAACCACGAATAAGTCCAAGTAACGATGAGGAAGGCAGAAGGAATCTTCAAAAGATCGAATCTGCACCAAATCCACCGATCCGAAAGCTAGTTGACATGAGAGGTGGTGGAAGAAACGATGCTCATCGAAATGGAAAGCAAACCAAAAAGAATGGGAACAAGATAGAAAGCGAAGTCAGTTTACATTTACACCCCTGAGGATACGATATTACAAACCCATCCCTATCAAGTCGGCATATCATCGAACCTGATGGTTTCAGGGACACACATGCAAAACAAATATTTTCATAAAGACCCAAAAAATCCAAATATTGGAAGATGCATGTGAGATTTCATCCCTGGCTAAGGTAAGATATGAATTTTCACATGCTTATAAGGACCAAAATGTAAATTTAACCGAAGGTACGAACAAATGGACGCAGCGGTCATTTTACCGGTCGGCAACCGGCCTTACCCGAGTCAAACAAACGCGCAATTGGGGAGTTGACTTCGTTGCTTTTTCCAACTGCCAAAATCTTATACGAGATAGCAGCCGTTATAATCATTGTAACGGTTATCGTAACGGTGATTTATCCTTGTGCTGGGTATTTGTGTCAGCACAATACTCGATCAAAAGCCATTTTGATACTCCTTCCTCTTCCTAGTTTGTCAACTCCCTTCGGTGAATGTAAACCGGTAACATCAAATGCCATGCAGAAGAGCATCTAAATTTGATGATTTAGTCCCTTATGCCATTGAATGACTAAAACCAAACGTCAAAAGAGAACAAACCTTTCGCAAAACAAGAGATGCAGACCAAGAAAGCTTCTCTTGGAGATGCAGATCCAAGAGCAGGAAGCATGATGGGTCAACGACTGGGTCGGCACAAGGAGGAGCGCGGTGCAACATGCATGCACGTTGACTTGGTGGGTGTTGCTGCTCGACGTGAGAAAACGTCGGTCGAGAGGTCAACGCATCATGGGGGATCGGTGAGCACATCAAGTAATGCGATGAAGAGGTCAACGCATCATGGTTGGTGCATGAACAGCGGAACATGGCGATCCAAGACCTGTTCTTCGTGGTGAAGTAGGCAGAAGGAAGAGTCGCAGCCATCTATCTACTCGTGCCCTCTGATCGATTGCATGCATTTGACCTATGAAGAGGTCAGAAGAAATCAGTTCTGGTGTTCCTATACTTGTCCTCGGGAACCGTTTAAAAGCTCATCACACACTATTAAGACGTCGGTCATCTGATGATTGATGCAGCAACAGAGAAGATTGATGCATTAGAGAGAAATCAAAGAATACTCGCTTTCTTTTATAAAAAAAAGATTATTTTCATACTATAATTTCTTATGATTTTAGTTCCAAGAATCTAAAAATATGATCACATAAATATTTTATTTTATTTTATTTTAAACATTCAACTTTTATTATATAAATAGTCTTTATAATAATAATAATAATTATTATTATTATTACTTTTAGATGGACTACGACACCCCTGAAAACCGTTAGGGTTGATGCCAAACGTGACATATGGCGTGATGGGTCTACAAGTGCGGGTGGTCCAACATCACCCCTGAAAATCTTTACGGCTGATTCGTTCAAGTTATGACGCGTTTTCTACAACGGGTCAGCCGCTTAGTGCGCCATAATCATCGAACGGCGGTGGCGCTGGTGCGCCGCGCCGCGTGCCGCCCTCCACCCGATCACCCAACAGCGACGGGAAAACAAATGAGCAGTCTGTGCAAGCTGTTCTCGTCGACGAATCCGACGCCTTCTCGGCTGTTGTTGTATCGCTTGAAGTCCTCGAACACCCGCGCAAAGAGCAAGTCTCCAGCTCGCAAGACGTCGACCCGCTCGAAAGGACCCACCCCTGCTTCCGTGTACCAGATGATCTCCCAGCTCGTCGAGGCCGAAGAGAAGCCCGCCGTTGATCACGCTTCCACTCAGGTTTTGCTCGCTAAAGATGGCAGCTTTGGTCGTCCAGTTAGTTCCTTTGATGGTAGCCCAGATGCTTGCCGAATTGCCCAAGAGAGCACGAGTACAACCCGTGCTGGAGAAACGCTGTTCAGAGCAGGTGATTCAGAACGAAACCCACCGCAAAATTCCAACTTGGAAGACGTCAGCCCGATCGTTCACCAGATCACGAACATTGTGCGCTCAGAGAAATCTCAGCTTCGCATGGAACGGCGCTTGGAGGAGTTGGATTCGGTTTTGAGTTCGGATGTGGTAGAGAAGGTGTTGAAGAGGTGCTTCAAGGTCGGCCATTTGGCGCTTCGATTCTTCAACTGGGTCAAGGAGCGGCCAAACTTTTGCCACACGACAGAGGCCTACAATGTGATGATATACATAGCCGGCGAGGCTAAGGATTTCGATTTGATGGAGAAGTTGGTGGATGAAATGGATGAGGAGCCGTGTCCCAGGGATGTCAAGACATGGACTATTCTCATCTCGAAGTATGGAAAAGCAAAGCAGATCGGCAAAGCTATGCGCACATTTGAGGCAATGAAGAAATCTGGTCGTGAAGTAGACAACGGAGTCTATGAAATAATGTTTCGAGCTTTATGTTGTGCGAATAAACCAGAGCTTGCCATGGAGTTTTACAGAGAAATGACTTCTAAGAACATGGCGGTCAAGCGAAACTTATATGAAATGCTTATGGATTGTCTAGCGATATCAGGTGATGCAGCAGCTGTTAGGTCGGTCGGACTTGATATGATGAAGAATGCACAGGTCTCAGAAAGTGAGGTTTACACTCGCATCTTGAGGAGTTTTTGTATTTCTGGGAAAACTGAAGAAGCACAACATCTGTTCGAGGAGATCAAGAAGAAAAACCTCCTTGTTGATTCTGACACCTATGACATCTTAGTGAAAGGATTTTGCAGGGCAGGCAAGATGGATAAATCTGTAGACATTGTGAAGGGCT
Source organism: Musa acuminata AAA Group (assembly GCF_036884655.1). Taxonomy (NCBI): domain Eukaryota; kingdom Viridiplantae; phylum Streptophyta; class Magnoliopsida; order Zingiberales; family Musaceae; genus Musa; species Musa acuminata. Next base: position 5,997,336 of record NC_088333.1, read on the forward strand.
TGAGGCAAAATTCAGGTGTCGACAGTAAGTTGTATGGTTGTTTGATTAGTGGTTTCCTTAAAAAAGGTGATATAGAAAAGGCCTTAAAGTTGTTGCAAGAAATGAGAGAATCTGGGTGCCAGCCAATGGTTTCTACTTATACTGAGATGATCCAATGGCTATTTAGATCAGATGGATATCAAAAGGCATGCGAACTTTCTGAGGAGATGTTGAGAAATGGTATCAAGCCGGATATTGTAGCAATCACAGCCATGGTTGCTGGTTATGTCCAAAACAACAAAATTTCTGAAGCTTGGAAGGTTTTTGAAACCACGAAGCAGAACGGGATGAGGCCTACTAGAAAAGCTTATACTGTGTTCATCAATGAACTTTGTAAGGTTTCCAAACCCCTAGAGGCTCTTAAGCTTTTGGAAGAAATGATCAATTCCATGATAAATCCAAAAGATGGAGTATTCCATCTGGTCATTTCTTCTCTAACCAAAATTGGAGAGTTGGAGAAAGCTAGAAACGTGGAGAAGATATGCAGATCATCCAGACTATATTGCCTAGAAGAGGAACCAGCTTGTCAATCATCTTGCCATCAGTTTCTTGATCATGAGCATGAGGTATCAAGTTTCTCACCAAAGCAGGATGAGCAGGACATGAAATCTGTTAAAACAACAACTTTTAGCAATGCTGATCTCAAGGAAGTGCGCAGAATTATATCCTCATATACCGAATGGTGCTCAATTCAGGAAGTTTTAGAGAGCAGCGCCATTTGCTTTACACCAGAACTAGTGGAGGCCGTCCTCCGTAGTAGTCAGAGACAAAGCCGTGCAGCTTTGCAATTATTTTCATGGATTGGAAGGAAAACTGGTTATACTCACACAGCCGAAGCCTATAATATGGCCATCAAACTTGCAGGAAGTGCCAAAGACTTCAAGCACATGAGACATCTTTTTCGGGAAATGAGGAGAAGCGATTTAGCAATAACTCCAAATACCTGGACAATTATGATAGCTCAGTATGGTCAAGCAGGTCTAACTCAAATGGCTTTAGATGCTTTTAAAGAGATGAAGAAAGATGGCTATGAGCCATATGGTAGTACTTATAAATATCTTATTGTGTTTCTGTGTGGCAAGAAAGGCCGAAAGACAGATGAAGCAATCAAAATATTCCAAGAAATGATCCGTGCAGGACACATGCCAGACAAAGAAATGCTTGATATTTATCTTTCTTGTTTGTGTGAATCCAAGCAATTAGTTGATGCTCAAAGATCTCTTAAAAATCTCTGTCGTAGAGGGTTCACAGCACAGGTTGGTTACTCCTTGCTAGTTAAGTCTCTCTGCAGAGCAGGCAGAATAGAAGAGGCTCTGAAGGCAGCAGATGATATGGAGCTTCTTGGATGCACCAGAGATCAGTATGTCTATGGAAGTATTGTCCATGCACTTCTCAGAGAGGGTCGTTTGGATGAGGCCTTAGATAAGGTTGAGACAATGAAGAGGGCAGGGATTTCACAAACCACTCATATACATACATCTTTGATTGTTCATTTCTGTAAAGAGAAAAAGATTGCTGAGGCAATGAAAATATTTAAGAAGATGAAGGATGATGGTTGTGAGGCAACCGTAGTTACATATTCGGCACTCATTCGTGGATTTATGAACATGGGGATGGTTTCGGATGCATGGAATATTTTTCGCAGAATGAAACTCAAAGGCCCATATCCTGATTTTGTGACCTACTCAATGTTCATGACCTGTCTATGCAAATCAGGAAGGTCCGAAGATGCACTGGAACTTATCCACGAAATGTTGGAAAGTGGTATCATTCCTAGCGCCATTAACTTCCGAGAAGTCTTCCATGGCCTGAACAGAGAAGGTAAGCAACATTTAGCTCGTAATGTACTCGAAACAAAATGGCGTCTAAAACGAGAAAGGATGCTTTCGCTATAAGTTAATTTCTCTATATTGTTGCTGAATTTTCAATTATAGCACTCATCTTTAGCATGCCAACCCTCCATACGAAAAGCTCTATACCGATTAAGCTGATCTACTACTTTTCTGAATCTGCCAAGTCAACGCTGTTTGGGGCTTTTTATGAACTCGAGATCATTTTCGAGCGATCTGTGCACTCCATGCTACACCATCCATGTGAAATCTCTCACAAATCCTCAACCAGAAGTCTCTTTATGTGATCAATCGTTGGTCAATCCAGAACCATCTGCAAGCAGATTGGCTACCAAACTTATCTGTCTAAACTCTTTGATACTAATTCTTGTTCTTCCCTAAAAGTAGAGCTATTATTGTCTTTTTTAGGTTATCATAGTCCGGTATGCGGCGATACATATTGTTGCTATATTCAAAGGCAGTACATGTGGGATTTCTGTATCCATCTAGTGCAAACCTTGTAGTCATTTAAAAAATCAACTACTTCAAGAACATCAGTTTAAGAGAACAGCTCTCAGACACACTGTTGCTGCTGAATCTCTTCTTGGCACTCTCAAACTCTGTTTGGAAGTAGAATTATCATTTTATATATGTGAAGCATAAAATAGGGAGAATGGTTGCAGAAAAAGAAGAGTTCATTGGTGCCTGCTTACCAGCCTAGGTTTCACTCCATACATACAAAAACAAAAGAATAATTTCTAACGCTAGCTCTGTTGTTTTCATGTCACGAAGAGAGATAAAGACATGAGTGACGTTTCGGATCATGTTACAGAAAGATAGAAAGTAGATGATGGAAGAAGGAACAAGAACACAGAATTGTTACACTCGATGCTACCCTCTCTCTCTCTCTCTCTCTCTCTCTCTCTCTCTCTGTCTTTGTCGGAGTTGCTGCGTGCCTCTGATAACGTGAAAAGAAGAGAGAAAAAGCACATGAAATGACGTTTCAGATTTACATCGAGCGTTGCGTCAACCATGAAATGTCACTCAGCCATCTCTTTCTGCCTGCCTTTTCAGTTGACATTGAATAATATGCACAGGAAAATGAGTGAAAGAGAGAGAGAGAGAGAGACGAAACAGCTGTGGAGATTGGAGCTGCATGCACCACATGAGAGATAGCGAAGCATCGGTTTGCGTCCACAAAACGTACTGTACGTGTTAAATGCCACAAGTTGTACGCTTTTATGTATGCAGAGTTGGGTGGTACTGTTGCTGTATGAAGCGAGCAAACATCGACAAAACGTATCTCAAATAATTAATTGATGTTTGGTCTAACGAAAGCACCTCTAATGTCTTTTCTTACGCCCGACCAACATATAGTGCAAACGAGTGGATCCCACAAATTAATTCATCGGATTAGTACATTTCATAGTGATATTTCGAATAATCCAAGGAAGGAACGTGTTACCACCTCCTTAGCGATAACATCTGTGGAGTTGGGTTCAGCAATAGAACGAGTGGCGCCACCAACTACAACGCCTCCTCGGAAGTTTGAGTGTCGATTTGAAATGCTAAATCGAATGAAATTATATTCTAATCATTATTTTTAGGACAAAAAATGACTTCACATACAAACGCGAAATGACAAACAGAGAATCCCAACATGGCATCCCACAGTAAGAAGAGAGAGAGAGAGAAATAAATGCGAGCAGTGTGCTGCTACAGGAGGGAATCGAACGCAGGGGGAAGGGTCCCACGGGGAGGGGGACCAACCAGAGGACAGAGAGCGCGAGGTTTGTGGCGCGTCAGAAGCCACCGACACCGCGTGCCCTCCTGCCAACGGTATCCGCCACCGCTTCGTCTCCCATATGCATCACCACGGTGTTACAGGCGTCTGTCTGTAACCTACCCTCCTCTCCTTGGGAAGATTCACCAGTTTGTGTCGCGATAGGCCTCCAGTGCATGCATGTGTCTTCTGCCTTTCTTCCTGATCTATATTTTATCTAGTTACTGAGAAGAATCTGAAGATAAGAGAGAGAGAGAGAGAGTTTGGAGTGAAGTGAGTGCCAGCTCGTTGCACATTCTGAATCACTGTTGAGAGCGACACTTCATTGCTACCCAACAAAGCCTCTCTCTCTCTCTCTTCCTATCTTCGATCCATGATCTTTATATTTAATGCATAACATGGCCTTCCTGCTCGTTGCTCACACCATTCAAGCGCTGAAGATTTGAATTGACTTCCCCTCTCTCCCTCTCTCTCTCTCTCTCTCTCCAGCCACCCAAAGCTTAAGCTAGATTCTTTCCGACCCCATCTGTCCATTACTTGAGCCCGCAGTACTTGTCTGTGTTTATTGCACTCCTACATATTTTAGAATATTTTCTTTCCATTGACCTCATGTCTTCCATGATATGATCACTGTGCCTTCATCTCCTTTGGGCGTTGAAGACTATTATTCTTTGATGTTGATGGTCACTTGTGGAGACAAAACATGCATCTCAAGTCAATTATTATGCCACTGTCTTCCACCATCTTAGGTTGCTACTGATAGAAATAATAGAAGATAAAAACAATAAATACCATGATAGAAATAATAGAAGATAAAAACAATAATTGAAGAAGCTTTATTGTAGAAATGAAATAGCTTTAGCTTGAATCTATTAACATGTTCATTCTGAGGGAGGATTTCCCTAACAGAATAGAGGATTTTCCTCAACAGAATGAGAAATTTCCTCATATAGTTAGGAAAATCTTATCTTCTATCATGCCCCCGCAAGATGGTGCTCCTGACAAGGATACCAATCTTGGATCGATGCAAAGAATTGTTTACAAGCGAGAGGCTTCATGAGTAAGATAAGTGTAGATCGCTACTGCTGCTGTTGCGATTGCTGTTGCTGTGATGGCACAAGCGTTCCCTTCATTCTCCTTAAGTTTGTCGAATATTGACAGATCAACGAAGACTACCGCGGTGAGGAAGATGAGGATTGACCACGGAGCCTCTTAGGAATGCAATGGCATTGGTCGCTAGCCAAAGGGTGAAGCTTCACTTTTCTCAGCGATGTTGGTCGCTGGCCGAAGGTAAGAGCGAAGCTTCGCTTTTCTCAATGACGTTGGTCGTGGTTGCGATTACGACGGCTGCGACGGTAGAGAAGAAATCTACAGCAATATTGCAGTGATGCTAGTACAGCAAAGGAGGAAACTGCAACAGAGGAGGAAGCTGTAGCAGAAGAGGAAGCTGTAGCAAAAGAGGAAGCTGTAGCAAAAGAGGAAGGAAAATAGCTACAACGAGGAAGAAAGGTGGGGCAGTGCTGATGAGCAGCACTAGAGATGTCGTAGCGGAAGTGAACGGACGCTTCGCAGAATGACAACACCAATGATGAATTGGCAGCGAGAAGAGAGCTTGCTCTAGACAAGCGACTCTGATACCATGATAGAAATAATAGAAGATAAAAACAATAAATACCATGATAGAAATAATAGAAGATAAAAACAATAATTGAAGAAGCTTTATTGTAGAAATGAAATAGCTTTAGCTTGAATCTATTAACATGTTCATTCTGAGGGAGGATTTCCCTAACAGAATAGAGGATTTTCCTCAACAGAATGAGAAATTTCCTCATATAGTTAGGAAAATCTTATCTTCTATCAGCTACTCATCTCTTCTGAAGAGTTTTCAGCAGGATTCCTACACGATCTACATTTTCTATCCTCCATAAGCTATCACTGCCACAGTCAATTGTTACAAGCACAATATGCCAAGGATTACTGCTTCCCTATTATACATTACGGAATATGGGGCAGGATATGGATGGAAAGTGTATGATAACATATCCACAAATGAACTCTGCAAAGAGGTGATATAGAATCCAAAGGCTTGTGAATGAATGATACATACACCACTTGAAAAGCAGAACTAACATGTCAAAAAGGCTTTTTTGGGTGAAGTGTTGCTCGATGAGGAGGTCTGGTGTTTTCACATGCACTTCTGACTCAAACAGCAGCCTATCTATGAATCCAAATGTCTACAGTACTGCATAATCACAATAACCAAAAAAGAATGTAACCGAAACAGCGAAGAACTTGTATCGCAATTGGGCTAAAAATCGAGCGTAGACATATACATGAGTTTTTGGATGATATCAAAGTTTTCCTCACTGTAATATGTAATTGGATTGAATGAAACATTCAATATCAGATACCAAGTGCAAGAAGACAACACACTCAATAAGACGACATAGTACACAACTCCTTTTTCTGGATGATAGAAGGCATACTTCATTCACTGACTTGCATAATACAAGTTCAAGATTTAGATTCACTAACACATATATATATATGATGAGCTTATACATATGGTTAATAGAAACCTGGAGCCTTTTCTCCTCCTGGTGCTGCTGCTATGGCATCGTCCAGCTTTACTTGCTTACTACCATCAAGGGTTAGCCCAAAATGAATGTGAGGAAAGTGTGCCCACTGCAAGTCAGCATCAAGTACTTCAGTTCAAAGCATTAGGAAACAAGGATTCCGAATAGAATTCGGTACACCAATTCATGCAAGTTGTTTGACAGGCTACATAGAATTTGCTTAATACAATTACAAATTTTGAGAGCATCTTTTGAATCAAAATTCTTTAAATATCAAAAAAAATTAATCGTAATTGCTCTGCGTTATTAAGAAAAAAAAAAAAGTTTCGGTGGGAGACCAATTACATAACAATTTGTTGAGGCGATCGACTATTCTGCAAAACATCTAGGGCGTATGAAATTGGATGAGATGATGGAAAAGAAATAATAGTGACATGAAGAGAGATAGTCGAATAAAAAAGACAATAAATACAAGCTTTGAACAATTAAGCACAAGGTGCCAATTTCTTGAAAAGTATTTAATATGAAAGCATATTGCATGTGTATAGATCAAGATATAATAGGCATTCAAACAAGTGATTCCACATTTCCATGGAAATTAATTATACGAAAGCTTTCTCTTTTCCTCTAAATATGTCGCAATAATCATAATGCACACTACTTTCTAGTCTCTCATCTGCATTATAGATATAGATTGTTCTTTTTATTTCTTTTTCATATCTGTCTATATATAGTTACATCGATATGTTCATAATGGTACACCGAGAAGGGCATTTGTACCAAATTTCATGATATTATATCCAAAAATTTTAACTGGTAATCCATTCCCCATCACATGCATCCATGTTCTTGTAACCATGATATGATTCAAATCCCTTTGATTCAAAGTATGTGTGAGTCACATAAAGATAAACTTCTCCTAGTTTTGATCTTAACTTCAGGCAAAGTTTCATGAGAATGTATGGTAGAGTTATATAATTAGTTACAAGAATGATACTATTAGATAGAGTTGCTAGAGATTATGATATTGTCCACTTCTTCTTTTTATTCATGTTCAAGTGCATTTTAACTAAGGTTTCGGGACCGAAACACCACCAAATGATTCAGAAGTCCAAATCAAGTTTGAACTTAAATGGAACAGAGAGTTTAGACCAATTTAATGGCAGAAACTATCTTTGAAGCAGAATGAATTATCAATTTTGGAGGGGGAAAAATCATAGATTCAACAAATGAGTTGCATTCAATTAGACTAGAAGCTAAGAAAGATGCATGAATCATTCAGTCATGTTAATTACATTAAATGCTTGTTGCTATTTCTTATTGAATGTCATAGATAGATAGTCTTCCTTAAGCATTGTCGTACTTACCGAAGTCCAATAAGCAAAAGGTAGAGTAGCAACAATTTGATAATCCATGCTGTTCAAAGAGTTGTAATGAAAATACAACAACACTTACTCCGAGATCCAATTGGCATATGAAATTAAACATTTATACGTACAATCCTTTTCTTTTGTCGATCCATAACAATTTTTCGGTAGAATTCAGAAACAAAAGCCAATATACTTTGTCGTAGCCTTACGGACTGAATGATCAATTCAAACATCTCAAACTAATTTGGATACATGGACAAGTCAGGCTTGCAATGCACCCTTCAAATTGTTATGTTACTTTGCCAACTACTTGTCCTACACAAATTTTGATTTTCCTTTTATGTAGAAAATAGGGTTCGAAAAACAATAATGTTGGATAGAAATATATCTTCATTTCCAGCTTGAACCAATCATGCTTGTGATGGCAATGACCACAATTCCAGCTAAATACATCTTCATTTCTACTTTAATGCAACTTGGTAAGTAATACTTACATTCTTCGCTGCAGCGCTGAAGGCTTCCTTGTGGCTAATATCAGGATTGTTAGCTTTTATCCTTTGTATCTCCTCCCTGTCCAAACAAAATAGTTGGTCTAAACAAACTATGTAATGTAAGTACATAGGTTTACATTGACACTCCAGAAATAACTAGAATTCTCATCGATACTCGAATTCGTAGGGAAGAAATTTACAGAAACAAAAGTATTAGGATTTCGGGGAACAGACAAATATATTTCTAATGTCAAAGTAGGATCAACAAAGACAGAATTAGGTCAAACTCTTCTTTGGTGTCAAGGTAATAGGTATGAGTAGTAATCCTTCTCCACTTTCTTGCACATCTTCCTCTTTCTGATTCATTTTTATGTGAGCATGCATGTGTTAATTCTGATGACATTATTGTAAGATGTTCATCAAACAAACATGTATATTAATTAGAAACCTGACCTGATAAACCTGTTGTAGGCGGAAGGAACGCGTTGCCTCTTCTCTGGGGCTATTAACAATAGTAAACAAAAAAAAAAACAATCAATAGGTTAATCATAATTATTTGTTCAGCACTTGCTAATCTATATGGAAGCATTTTTTTCACTTAATTCAGTTATTAGAAACAAAAAGAAAAGAGTAAATTTCCTTTGCAAGTTCAAATAATGAAACGATGATTTGTTGAATGATAAATTCAATGGAAAAGAATACTCATATTTCAATATATTTAATGGAACAAAATAAATGTTTATGTTTGCTGCTTCCAGAAGCCCATTTTATATCACAATCTTAATGTATATCATCATTGTTGTGTGACATTGGGTTTTGTTCACAAATATTCTTGCAAGTCTCCATTTAGCATGGGTTGGAATTTAATTATATTCTCAGCTTACTTTACAGAACTTTAAGATCAGAAGGGTAAAAGGAGAAAGTGAAAAGGGAAAATGCCCAATTGGTATGGTGTGTATGACCAATTAAGCATACAAGGATTCATAAGTTAATAGGTATTTTACCACACCAAAAAAACAAAAAACACTCTACAATAGCATTTATTTATTTTCTTGTTGTCATGTACAAAAAATATGTAACATTTATTTTAATAAGTCACTCTGATTTTCCAATTCTGTGGTGTAATGAAGCTTATACATTGCAATGCCTTCAAAAATATAGAATGTCTCAACATATTTGCTTTTAAATGAATATTTTCATTTTTTTTTTGGTTAATTAGCATTTTGCAGTTATGTTTCCTCTTGATCGTAGCATCAGAAAATGGAGAGAAACATGGAGAGAGGCTTACGACGTAAGGCTACAATTTGCTGCTGTTCATCCTTCATGGAGTACAATGAAGACCTGTTACATCTGGAAGATGATCCAGTCTCTAGCCTGTTGCTTTGAGATCCAAAATTATGCGCCTGCAATTTTTCCAAACATTAATTTCTAGTGGCTAAAGTCTAATGGAGACTCTCTTTTTTCTTCTCTGATAGAAGAAGATCATCTCATGTTTTCATGCCATTCTCTTGTCTACATTCCAATCTCTCTCTGCATCTCTCTTGCTCTCTTTTTCTTCAAGACATGATTATAAAGAGACCATGGCAGTGGGTGAAAGACATGAAAACCTGGAAATCTTGAAGAGGGAAAGCTTGAAGCAAGGCTCCCATGTTGACCGACAGAAGATTGGCGCAATGCCCGCACCGGACTGTCACGACGTTGAACATGCTGTTTCCGGGAACGCTAACCTGCGTCAACAAGACATCAAAGTCGGTTTCAAGCTTCATCATCATTTAAACTTGGAAAGCATCAGTTGTTTATGGTGGATCTCAAGACTCTGAGTGCAAGTACTTTTGGCATCGTACTTGAAGCATCACCATTCTACCATGGTGAAACCCATGCAGTTTAGGGAGCGAGAAGACTGAAACACCACGGATCTAAATCTACTGGAGTATAAGCATCGTGACTCACTAGAGATTGTGGTAATTGGCACGAGGAAGTGTTGGGAGTTGAAGAAGTTGGATCGAGCATCGAGTACTTGAGAAGGAAGAGAAGAAGAAGAAGAAGAAGAAGAAGAAGAAGAAGAAGAAGAAGCACGTCGAGAGGAGAGATAAGCAAGCGCCGGTGATCGAAGATGCGACCGGTTCTTCTCTTGTACAGTAAAAGCTGGACTCGCTTTTCGCATGGTTTTGGAATTGCTTTACCAATGTTCGCCCTTATGGGTTCATAACCTGGAGGGGCTTCAGAGTCTTATGCGAATGGTGGAGGTAGAAGCCCCTACGCAGTTCCGGAATGCAAAATGAAGTAAAGCGAGGAACAAGATGGGCCTCAGATTTGAAGAGGAGGAGGAACACCAGAGAAAGAAAGGCTGCTTGCGCCAGTGGCATCTGCTTGAGTTGAAAGCGTCATGCCATTTCCCCACTTTATTCACACTCCTGACCCTTCCTCTGACTGCTTCAGAATTAGTGAAAGCAAGCAGTAAGAAGCCATGACTCATCAAGACAGGAAAATGACATGGTTTTTACATCCCCCAAAAGCACAGTAGAGAGAGAGAGAGAGGGGATACTTTGGTGTATGCAAACGAAACCCAAAGGAAAAGAGAATTGCTTTCGGTAGGTGGAGAAGCAGATGATAAATCAAATGGAGATGGGAGTGGGCAAGAAACTGCAAATATTAGCATATCGAGAGAAACATCAAATTGTTCTTGAGGAAACTTTCATAGCTGGGAAGAAGAAGATCTAGTAGAAGAATCCATGACGGAAAGGAGGGTGGTCTTTGTTTTCTTTCTTGAGAACAAAAGGATAATTTGATCATGGATGAATCGATCAATTCATCTTTCCTATGATGGAAGATGAGCGAGCAAAGAGCTTTGGGAAGTTGGTCGCCAAAAGATCTTCGAATGCTAAAACAAGTCCGAGCATCGACCGAAAAATCCACAGGAAAAAATTGGTTGAAGGAATTCCTTCGGTGATTACACCAATGCAAGTAAGGGTAGAAGCGTGGCATACATGCATGCGCTGAATTAAGTCGTCGGTATGAGATCTTTCTAAAAGATGATCATTCAGCGTTACTTCATATCACTTCAAGAAACAAGAAAGACAAGCTGCATCCTGCCAAGGAAAGCAGCAAAAGCGTAGGAAAACCTTTTCGATGCAATTGATGTATCATACAACACAACTGCTTTGATCGTATAGGTCTCCATGATTATGGAGATTCATCTCTGGAGGTGGGTTAGGTTTATAAGATGAGCGCTAGGATTTCCAACAAAACCACTTCAGCCCTGTTGATTCCTAATTATATGATATGGCGGGGAGAGAGAGATGAGAGAGAGAGAGAGAGCTTGGTCAATACCGCGAGGATGGTGTTGCAGAAGTTGCAGTGGATGTAGCAAACGTGCTCAGGAACGATCTGGGCCGACATTTTCGGGTTGCGAAGGGTCTGTCCGCATATGCCAAGGAGGAGGAGGAAGAAGAAGAGGATGAAGAAGAAAGCAGCGTGAATTTATAGGTGCAGGACGTGAGATGAAAAGCTCCCCTTTCCTCTTCCCCCTTGGCTTTGCTGTTTTGTTTCGTATAGTTGGATACAGAAACAAAGGGGTGGTGTGGGTGGGGGCAACAGTCTGTGTGAGTGGTGCTGGAGAGGTGACTCTGTGGGAAGGGTTGAGGAGGAGGGACGAGGTGGTGGTGGAAAGGTTATGATTGAATGAATGAGTGGGTGGGAGTCTCTCTCTCTACATTAATAACCCCTCCCAACCCCACATGATGTTGAGCTAGAGAGAGACAGATGGTTGCCCGACTCCGCCTCCCTCTCAACATGAAGCTTACCCACCTCGAACGGGAGGGGTGATGAGGAAAAGTATAGCCACCAGATTACTGCTCCTGTACGTATGTTTAGCTCAGTAGAAAAAAAGAGAGACAACCCAAAGGCAATGAAAGCATCGAGGAAGAGCCAAAACTCCTGCAGTGACTATGTTGCTGGTGGTATACTGTTGCCAAAGAAACATCAGATCCATTTACTCACTTGCAAGGACTGAGCCTACGATGGCTGTAGCTTTGGTTGTGTGTCATGCTCGTTTCATGACTTATCACAAGTACCAAAACCAAGTGTTGCATGCTTGTCTGCACGCACAAGCTCTCTCTCTCTCTCTCTCTCTCACTTGAAAAGATTAGCATGATCATTTCTTTGACCTGCATCAATTAACCGTATGAATCGGGTTACAGATACACGCAGCAAGCGATCACGACATGCTGTCTTGGATCTGTTCATCTAATTAGATGCCACTGGCAAATCTCTGTTGAATGTTCAACCATCACCCTGCCTGCTTTCGAGGTCTTATATCTTTCACCGTGCTTGACGCGATCTTACTCTCGGTTCATGCTCAGCAATGACTCCTCTTACACAAAGCACAAGCTTTCAGTCTGCAGAATAAATGGCCGCGACATATCCGTGCCCTACTTGTTTGTGCTCCTTGAATTTTTTGCTCTTCCCTTTGTTCTTTTTGCTCATATGGGAGAACAAGATCACAAGCCGTGCTCAGTGGTTGTGCGTGATTCCACCTTCGTTTTGTCACGTCGATTCGACGTTTCGGATCCATCAGACATGATGCCATGATTGAGAGGATCAACAAAATCCAAACTATAAGTTCAACTCTTTGACAGAGCATAATGCATTTCCAATTGCACCGTAAAATTGACATCTTCTTGCATCCGAGAGCAGTTCCTTCCTAGAGGCAACTCAAAAATGGTCTCTCTTGGAAGATGCAGAGAAGACGGGGTTAGCTCGCTGCCATTGTCGAAAGCTTTGGCAAACCATTTGCAGAAGCTTCTATCACTTGGCTCTCTTTTGTCGAGGCTTTTACGCTGGCAATCGCACAGGCCTCACATGGTTTTGGGCCAAATTCTTGCCTCGGGCCTGAAGACTTGAACCTCAACTTCTTCTCTGCTTCTCGTTTCACAATGCGAAGATCGAATGTGATATATTCGAGTTCATAGAGTTCACAGAGAACAACTTTCATAGATATTCCAAGGCGCCATTTCCAAGTCTAATATGGTGACATATTAGTTGTGATCTTAAACAAGAAGACTGCCCTATTCTCATGTCATGGAAGAATCTATGTCGGTTTGAACTCTGATCCTTTTTGTCTTACAAGCAAGCTATGCCCTTTTCATTGATTAATGAGATACATGAACACCAATATCAATTCATGATTTCAAAGATACAACACATGATAAAGATCTCATCTACAGCCATCTGAATAGTATTTGTTATGTCGTAGAACCCACCCAGACCTCTCGGCAGATAGATTGCTTGTCAGATCTCCTTGGCCACACCACAAAATCCATGCACTCCGTGATCGATGGAAACATCGCAAGTGCAGCTCACCACACGCTGAAGTCACTGGGAACATGTGATCCAGTTCTCGTGGTCCAACTTCCATACCTGCAGCAGCACTCGGTTGCGTCCGAGCAGTGCAATGCTGTGGTATAAGAGTCGGGATGTGGATCCAAAGCTAGCTTGTCTTCTGTGCATGTTGTTGTCGGAAGTCCTCCGTGAAAGGGTCCAAAATGGATTGGCGGGGGCGATGAGAGACAAGGGAAAGGAGGACCGAAGGCGTGTCTCCCTCCACAAGAGAAATGTCTCATTCCTCGAGATAGAGGTCGATGGTTAACAGGAGTTGAGGAAGGCAGTGGCGAGACTTAGACCCTACCGTAGTTTGGCAGAATGAGTCGCATTTATCCTCGCCACTTTTGAGATTTATAGTTCTATTGATTTGATTTTTCTTAATTATCAAAAAAGAATGCCATGAAAAGGACCATTCCACTGGGGTTAGTTATGTGTTACTTTAGTATCCTGATTTACTTTCAAAAGTTATATTAGAATCAATATTTATGAAAGTAAAATATTTAATTTTATTTTTTTCTCACGTTATCAATTTTACTGATGAAAATAACATAGGATTTATCACTAAGCACGGACTCTACCTCATTTTGTGATATTTTCATCAGAGGACATAAGGAGAAAAAAAAATTAAATATTTTACTTCTTTTGTAAGTACAGGGATCTCAATATAACTTTTAAAAATATAAGGATTGAAATACTAAACGTAGCTAATTAGATGAGAATAATATATAATTAGTCCTAAACTTAAGAAATCAATTTTTTTATAAGATTAATCAAATTTTCTTATCATATTGATATTGAGATGAAAGGAAATTTAATTTAGAGATTCTTATAATTATTTTTACCGTCAATTTTCCTTATGTACTATTATTTGGAGAATTTTTTTCGTTTTTTTTTTCTAGACAACCGATTGGACAATGACACATCAAATTTTAGGACTTTGTGTAATTTTAGTGATTTGAATTTTTTTTTATATCCTTAGTGTTGTATATATATATATATATTTCTAGATTTTACTTGTCCTGTCAATTTGTTATGGTGTTATGGTGACCCTACAGAAACAGTGTCCATAGGAATACTTTGCGTGATAGGTTGGGGATTGATTTAGCTCTACTAAGAATATGGTAGTAAATAAATGACTATTTTCAAGGGTATTTTTCATCATTTTATATATTTTTTTTACAAAAAAAATAAAAATAAAAAGTTAAATTTTTACATATTTATTTTTATGCTATTATATCTTAACATTAAAAAATTCTCCGGTAATTATATAAAAAGACTATTTTACCAATGCACTGAAGCCCTACGCTACCCCTACGTTGTTACTTTCTGGTAATTGTCACCTTGTGTGTGAGCAAATGACTTATTCTTATGATCATTATGTCCAATAGAGATTACTATGCTGATGTTGGGCGGGTTCAATGAAGTGGAGGCCTCACTCTTATCGCACACAGACGGCCACAAAGATTGTGCCTCCGTTACTAAATAAGTTTGACAAAAGTGAAAGTCTTATCTCGTCGTTATACCTTCATGGAAGGAGGTTTACCCTCGATAAGAAAAGAGGGCTACAAAAGCTACGATGATACCAACCCCTTTTACGATAGATTCGATGGGATAGAAGAGATATGGTGCCAGAGGCGATATAAAGTAACGACAGATAGAGTTTCAACCGAAGCAAAATGATTATTTATTATATATATATATATATATATATATATATATATATATATATGTATATATATATATATGTACATATATATATATATATATACATATATACATACATATATACATATACATATACATATATACATATACATATATACATATATACATATACATATATACATATATATACACATATATACACACACATATATATATATATATATATATATATATATATATATATATATATATATATATATATATATATATATATATATATATACACACACACACATATATATATATACACATATATGTATATATATATACACACACACAAATATATATATATATATATATACACACACACACATATATATATATATACACACACATATATATATATACACATATATATATATACACACACACATATATATATACACACATATATATATATACACACACATATATATATATATATATATATATATATATATATATATATATATATATAAACGAACTATAATTGAAATCGTCGGCTCCAGCACTGAACCCGAAACTGCGTGGATCCAGATTAGTTCGGGTCCTCAAAACCCAAACCCAAAACGACCTGTGTCCGGTTCCGTTCGGGTTCCCAAAAACCCAGGAATCGAAACCGTTAGGGATGTGCCTAGCTTACGACGACGGTTTGATTGTCGACGGCCCATACGAAATGGGCCGGCCTGCAGCCCTCATGAGCTCACCAGCAGGCAACGTTAAATGAACCGGCCCTATGCGCTCGGCCGGATTGCAGCCCACTTGACCCATTGCTATCTCGTTAACGGGTCGAAGGGCCGTGCTTCAACTCACAACAGCCCGCGGGCCGCTCTGCAATCCACATTGGCTGACGTGCTGGCATTCGAGTGTCTCCTATTATTATTACATGTACAGCGGCATATTATTATTACTCAGCCTACTTGTAAAATAGACATATATATATATATATATATATATATTCGAGTGAGGCAGGCAATAATTGAGAAGGTTGAGGTGGGCATTAATATCCGAAGCTTAAAGTACGTCGTGGCTCTCAACATCCCATGTGCAGCGCCCGTCGCTCGTTCATGCACTCATACACCCCAACGGCGTCGCCTTTCGTTTGTTGCACTTTGCGGTGGGACCCTATGACTGAGCTCATCATTTGAGCCACAAACTTGTGATTATTTGAGAACTCATACTCAACATGTACATGTATTATGCCAGACTCAGCAATCACTTCTCCTTTAGCTTGACCTTTTTTTTCTACTATCATACATGTTTGTGCTCATCTATGGCTGTAAATATGATGATTACCTGTATAAAATAAATGAAAATTCAAGTGGAATATTATAAATGCACCCCTTAATTTTGAGAAATTGGATATATATATATATATATATATATATATGAAAGTCTATTAGTTTTAGAGGGATGTAAAGGAATTTATACTTTAAAATTGCATAAATATAATTTTTTTTATGTTTTTAAATGATCTGAACCTTCTTATTAGATTACCAAGTTAGAAAAATAAAATTATTTATTTACTTTTCAATGGACAAATGATAAAGACAAATTTTAATCCTTGAATTTAATTAGCACATTCAGAATATATTTAATGAGTTTTTGAACCTTTAACCTGAGTTTAGTATATCACTATCGGATCAATGTTAAATATAAATTATATATCGAATGAGATTTGAAATCATCAATTAGAAAAGTCATTATTAATATCATTATGTTCACTGCTTGCAACAAATTATTATTAGTAGTAGTTTAAGATGCATGTCGTTGTCCGAAAGAAATGCTTTAGAGAGATGAGAGGCACGCATCGAGAAACCCAACTTTTCAAGTGAAGAATCAAAAGAGTAAAAAGGTTTTGTACCACTAAATGTGTGTGTTTCTTTTGTTTAATTACAAACCAAGAAAAGCATCTTAGTTCCTATACAATGGATAGTGTGGAGTTTACTCACTGTTTCGATGAATTCTTTTACCTTTTCGTACGATGAACTTACATGATCTCTTACCGTACTTGTGGCTCAGGATAATCTTATGATGATTAGAACTATTTTTGTAACTTGTGCTAGAAAGCCACTTTTGTTTTTATTGGAAATCATAAGCTAAGGAAACACAAAAACCTATTATCATTAAGGTAAGTGTGATTTAATAATTGGTTCGAACATTACCAAAATTACTCATTTAGTCCATGAATATTTATAACAAAAAATTCATTATTTATGTAATTAAAAATCATAACTAGTTGATAAAGAATATACTGTCAACTAATTTGACACGTAATAATTACGTAATATCCGGAGTTAGAGAAGAGAAGATGAAGGTTTAAAGTAAATATCTTAAACTTTATTTTGATCATCTATATGACCAAAACGACAATCGCAAGCTTCTTTTTGTCCTTTATGATCATAAAGATAATTACAAGTTTTTTTTGTATCCTTCGTGAAAGATAATTGTAAATTTTTTTCTCAATGATTAATACTTATTTTCAACATTATAAAAAAAATCAAACTTACCTTTTTTGAAAACCGTGTTCGTACTCACAAACTTCGGATTATTAACTTGGGCATCAAATGGATCATCATGGTAAGTCTCTTTCGATCTCGATCTTTGTATAGGTGACGCATCGGGAGAAAAAATGTTTATTCATCGAAGATACATCAAACAATCCTACGCATATGAGTTCGAACCAGGTTGACTAAGACGTCAATGATATATTTTTTTTATCACTAATAAAATAATTTCTTAATTATCCAAAAAATATAAAAATTTATATAATATGATTAATGCGTTAAATGCATAACTTAGTGAACATGAGAAGCAATTGGCATAAATTAAAGGCCGGCATGTGGAGTCAGTTAAAAGTAAAGGTGACGGCAGACCACGTGCGCATGCTTAACTGTAATCTTCGCGAGGGAAAAGAATATGCAAGATTAATTAATTGGAAAAAATAAAGCAGAACGCATAAAAAATAACAAAAAGTCATTAATGAATAAAGAAACTAATAAAATAAGAAGTTTACCATTTAAAACTCTTTTTTATATTGGTAATTTCTTAAAAATTAAAATAATAAAAAATAAATTTTACTATTTATAGTTTATTAATTACAAATCTTATCGTATTGTCGCTCCCGTTTAGAGAGAGACATGACAAGATTAGATGAGATCCTGATAAGATTGAGGTGGACTGGTCTTATCCTTGATCTCTTCAACTTTATTTTTCTCCTCACACGGATCTTTCTTGAACCTAAGATCGATCATCATATCAATAAATGAGTGAGAGATATGAGAGGCTATGATAGAGTGATACAATGATATCATGAAAGGTCTCTACTTTTGCATCAACTCTCTCATTTTATCCTTCGTGATTATTGTGGATGGCCCTTGCGGTTGTTGCCTACACTCCAAACGTCGAATTAAGAAAAAGAAATAAGAAAAATATATTTACATTTATTTATATAGATAAAAAAATAAAAAAAATTAAAATGAACCCGTAAATAACAGACAGCGATTGCGAATATAAATATTCTAAAATAATAACAGATAGTTGAGTAATAAAGTAACGAAAGGAAGATTCGAAAAGTGGTTTCCTTGTTTTATATTTAAGATTATTATTAATTAATTCATGGAGTGTTTTTTTACTGTGCTGGTTTTTACTGAGGGCAGAGGAAAGAGAAGAAACGTGGGGAAGAAGGTTCATTGGAGGAAAAGTTAGAGAGATTCCTACCGCTGGCGAAGAGCAAATGGATGGGGGACCGAATCGAAATTAATAGGCCTTGGAAGCTTCCCATTGTTTCTCTTCGTCTTCTCGTCGTGCGGCGCCCGCCGTGTCCAATCTGTGTCGGAGGAGCTCGGCTCGGGATTGGTGCCATCGATCGGGGATGGAGCAGCGGCTTCTTCGCAGGCTGAAAGCCTCGATCTTGCGGCTGCGATGCCGGTCTCCGTCGGGTAAGTATCGAACTTGGCCTTTTTCTAGGCCACTCGAATCTTGTTCCGTTCCGCCGTGGTTATTGCAGTTTGTTGGAAATTGAGCCCAAAATGGGGAATTTTTGTCCATCTGCTGCGTCGGATTGTGCTTCTTCTTCTTCTTCTTCTTCTTCTTCTTCTTCGATTGTCTTTTATTGTCGGGATTTTGAGGGTGTGAGATGGGGAAAGGAGTTGTCTTCTTGGGAAATATGCTATTTGTTATATATATATGTATATGTCATTAACCTAAATATCTGCACTTGGAGTCAAATTCAACAACTTGCAGTGGTAGACTTTCACTGATGGAGTAAACTTTTGTAATAACGCATGTGTTTGAAGATGTCGAGTGTTTTAGCAACGAGAGCTGAACAAAAATACCTTTCAAGAACTCCGAGCAAGAGAGACCGGATTCAGATGAAGACGGAGAGGAGTTTCCATGGATATGTCTACTAGAAGTTGTCATTTTGTTGTAAGCTTTGATGCTTGCGGACTCCAGCTAGAATTATGAACTATGTTACTTAATTTAGCGTCGTTTAGACTGATACTGGATCTCCAAAAGCTCATGAGTCCATGCCAAATCTTATGTACTCCTCATCATCATTTTTCCCCTGCAAACTCTATACTGCCCTCTTCAGTCCTCACACGGAAATAGCCTCTTTGTTTGCAAAGATCCTAATAGGTACACTGATAATCTCAGACCCTGCATTGGGACCACCTTTTTTTCACCAGACATTGCGAGAGACTAAGTAGTAAAAGACACACTTTGTTGCTTCTTTATTCTAATATGTTTATTGTTTTATTGATATATAAACATGGAGAGATCACTGTACCTGTTTGGAGATGTGCACAAAGTGTAATAAACGATACAATTCTGAAAAAGGCTGGAAATTGGTACAATCCAAAAGTAATAATAGCACTAATGTGCAGTGGTGCAGCCTAAATATATCAGGTTAGATTCTTGACTGCAATTAATGGACATTTTTTATCCAGTTATATGATATTCAGTCAATTCCTTTGTTCTCTTACTTACTTCTGGACTTGCTAGCCTAATATCTAATGCAATCAATATAATTTATAGAAATGTCTAATGCGATCAATACTTTCAGAAGATTGTCTTCATTCTTCTAAATTAATTCAGGTCTTGCTTTATCGAAGGTAAATTCTCATGCCATTATACGTTCAGAAAGCCCTAATGAACTTTATGTTTCATGATTTATCAGTTTAGACAAACATGTCATTTTCATGCTTTCAGAATGACAGCTGATCCAATCATATCTATATTTACCATTGGATCGTAATAACAATTTTCAGACTGAACAGCTCAGTAGTGATATATCTTGTTAATGAAGGTACATCGCCATTTGTTGAGAATTTCACATACAAGGAGATCGATAAAGCAACTAATGGATTCGGCATGGTTCTTGAAAGTGGTGCTCAAGGAACAATTTATAAAGCTCGATTTCCTAATGGACTTGTTGGTGCCGTCAAAAGAGTAAGATCTCAGCAACTAGGGAAAGATACCTTCTTTGAGAATGTGCAACTGTTAGGACGCTTGCATCATCGTCATCTTGTCAGACTCAAAGGGTTTTCGGAGGGCAAATATAGGTATGTACACTTGGTAAAAATCCAACCTCTAAAGAACTCTATCATAGGATGTTTTGTCGAATCTATCGGTCAAACCTGTCAATAAGGTTGTCTTCTGAGTATCATCAAATTGACCTGTTAACTGTGAGGAATTCTCATGCCATAGTATCCTCAGGTTTCTTGTTTTTGACTACACGGAAAATGGGAGCCTGAAAGATTATCTTCATGGTAAGACACTCTTCTATATGAAGTAATCATCTTCACAATTTTCTTATAACGCAGAATGATTCAATTACTTTGTCAGATCCGTTGAGAACACCGTTGAATTGGAGGACCAGATTACAGATTGCTATTGATGTAGCAGCTGCTCTGGTGGGTGGTTGACTGGAATGCTTTCTTCTACACATGATATAGCTTTACAGAAGCAGGCTTGACAGTTGATACACAAAAACACATTAGTCCCTTTCCACGAATTATGAATTTACTTTCTACAATTCATGGTGCAGGAGTACCTCCAGTATTTTTGTGACCCACCTGTATACGATGTGTCTGTCAACTCAAACAATATATTATTGGATGAGAACTTTGTTGCCAAGGTAAAAAAAAACCACTTTGCCACATAAGTCAAACTAGCCTGTATTGGAAAGCATAACTTTGTGTGGTGCTTTTGTTTTATTCATATACTTACCGGACAAGTAGAAAAGATTATAGTTAAGTTTTATGTTTCAGTTATCTGATGTGGGCTTCGTCGATAGTGATTTCAACCGCAATAGTGAATCAAATGTCACGTGTTCAGAAGGTTGGGCCTTTAAACTTGATGAATTTGCATTTATATGCTTGACAATACTTACAAGTGAATTTTCTGACAGATGATACCAAACAAAAACATAGGAGACTGGTTTTCCAGTTTGGTGTGCTCCTTCTTGAGCTCATAACTGGTCAGTCATTGTTCAACGAAGCAGAAATTGTCCAATGGATCCAAGAATCTGGATTTGCCTACTCAATCCACAAGATGGTGGACACTGATCTTGGAGATAGTTATGATTCCAAAGAACTCCAAAGTCTTTTAATTATAGCAAGATTGTGTACCAAGACCGAAAACGATACATTAATTTCTATTCCCCAGATATTGCGGTATCTGCAAGGACGGCTGGAACACTCTGCTTTGTAATATTAGTGTGATAATATTGAGAATTTAACTCGGAATTTATACTTTTTAAAAATGTAAATTTGACTAATAATGTAAAGAAGTTGGTGATCTTTTTTTTTGTATAATGTGTATTACTTGTGTCTTGACATGTGTGCTGAATTATTAACATAATAATGTGAAGAAGTTAGTATATTTTTTTGTTGTAAAGTTTGCTATTAAATTTATAATTATCATAAGGAGATGACTCTCTTCATTCTCTTGCATTGGATTATCATTTTAATTATATGACATCATTTTGTTTGATATTACATCATGAAATTAGTTTTTTTTTTATAAAATAAAAATATATTCAAGTTTTGATTCGATTGATATAAAAGTTAGGCTTAGAAAGCTTTTTTTTTTCCTTAGCAGATAATGCAAGAGTCCTCCGTGCATAGAATTTTTGATGGACTACATGAGGCCATATATAGCGTAATCATCGGCCATATAAGGCGTCAAGGGAGACGCCCAACTCGGGAGTGGGAAGCGGTTGATGTCAACCACCTCTCGTATCGGTAGCGGAAGCGCGAAACCTGCGTCGCTTTCGCCTTCGAACCACAAATCGGCGATCAGTTCGATCTCGCGAGCGTGAAAGAGATCGACGGCATTATGAGGATTGCGGTGGCGGTGGTGGTGGCGCTTCTGGCGGCGACAGCGGAGGCCGACGACCAGAACGACGTGTTCACCCCATGCGACGACGCCAAGATCCAGCGATGGGATGGGTTCACCTTCGGGATTGCCTTCTCCAACCACGACTCCTTCTTCTCCGACCGGGTGCAGCTCTCACCTTGCGACAGCCGCCTCTCCCTCTCCAATGTCGCTCAGCTCGCGGTCTTCCGCCCGAAGGTCGACGAGATCTCCCTCCTCACCGTCGACACCAGCGCCAACCCGGCGGTATGGTCAAGACCCCCTTTCTTTATCCCCTCCCAAATCCAATTTGAACAGTTTTGCTTCAGATGCTATATGCGGATTAGTTTCTTGATCCGATTCTAGGTTTTGTTACGACTCACTGTTTGTTTTCTCTCGTTTGTTGAGTGATTCGTAGAAGGTTCGGCTTTTTTCGGTTAATGCACAACTGCATTTCTAATTATACATTGCGGTTAATCTTAGACGATTGCAAGCACAAAATTATCTAGGAATAGAAGCATTTCTGTACCCCTATGATATTGGAATCATTCGGATGGGTAGTAGGATCATCTCACACAAATCAGTTTCTTTTGCTACTGCTTTGGTATTGGAAGAGCTCTCGTTGTAAATGTTTCTGTGAATGATGAGGGGAATCTTTGAACGATTTGCACAATCCGTCTCTTTCTCTTTATCTATAGTTTGCATGGTCCTGTGAATAAATTATTTTCGTGGATGATCAGGAAAATTGTAGCACACGGATATGTGTTAAAATGGAGTTCAAATTATGCAAAATCCAATTTTTAATCATGATACAAACTACATTGATAAATCATAACAATTAGTACTGGAGATTGGAAATTTGCATGGAAAACTTAGAAAGTGATAGCTTTTTATGACAATTATGCAACTAATGGAAGTGTGAGAGTAAATATAAAGTGCCTTCTCGAGGAAAAAAACTAGTGAGCCAACAGGATTAAATAAGCCATTGATCTCTTGTTTCCATCCAATAACTGAAAAATATTATTATCCTTGTCACTTTTTGTCAATTTTTTACAAACCTAAATTTATTACGAAAGAAAAAGAAACAGATGAGATTGTATTGGCAAATATAAATGAAAGAAAGTAAGAGAGAATCATCTAGAGGACCATATACATTTTTTTGACCATCTACCACTTTCTGTTTTATTTTCTTTGCTTTGTTTTCACACACATGGTGGTGAATCTATTCAGACAAACAACTGAAGTTATGTGTCTTATTAGTAATTTATGGTTTCTGCAACGTTGAACCTCAGATCTTTATTACATCAACTTAACCAGCGTTGCCATATGGAATGAGCCAGTAAGCTTCTTATTGGCTAGCACAGTACTAGCTTTATACCATCCACAATAGAACCTGCAAATAAACATGTAAAAACTATAATAACCACAATGTAACATAGTGCACTGAAAAGATTCGAGTTACCCTTATGAACAGTGGAATTATGGAGGAGACTATACATTTAAAATGCCCTGATGTTTTCTTTCCTGTAGAATATGTGATGATTATTATTAGACAAAATCTTTGTGTTATAGCATGCCTAAGTTTATGATTTTCAAAGGGTATGGTTTCCAATCATTCATGGATCTCATGTCACAATTGAGCTCTATAGGTAAACTAAAATCCATCAGAAGCCATGTTAGGTATTTCCTTAATCCTCTTTACCGTTAATCTGATTGACTTATCTCAACTAGGTGACACAGATATTAATCCTCTTATAGTACATGCAAACCACTTTGTATGACTCTCTCTCTTGAAGTCCTTGGTATTTTCCCTAATTGTTTGCCAATATAGAGAACTTGTATTAACTCTAGATATGCCAACAACTTTAGTTCAACAACATTTACTTCCTTTTCGATATGCTCTTACTGCCTAAATTCTGATTCATAAAACACAAAAACTCAAAATCTGTTTTCTAAAATTGTCTTACTTATATAAACGGCACACAATAATGCAACACCGAGAGAGTCGTTCCCACTATTAACATCTAGTGTCAATTCTATGATCAATATATTCAGTAATATCTGTTTTTTTGTAAAATAAGAGATCCAATATATAAAATTAGCTCTTTTTTTCTTTGGAAGATTTCAAGCCATCTATTCTGACCAATGGTTAGTACCAAAGTTGCATTTCGCATACTCATGATATGTGAGATTTTGGAAAAAAAAAAGAAAATAATTTGATTATGCTACAAAATCAACAATGACATTTTTTTTCTGTATTACAAATCCTGACATTTTTATATTGTTGAAATATCTAGTTGAATACTATGATAAAGAACAATAGTTAATTAGTTAGCATACCCTATCAATTCATGTTGAAAAGTACTTATTGTAGCATAGCGTTATAAGAATAGGCAGAATAACAAAGACTTATATTAAATTAAAGACAATGCCTCAATTTTGTTCAGTATTATGTTAAGTAAAAAAATTATATAGGTAACCGATCTATTCGTATATCTATCTCCTATATAATTGGAAAAAAAAAAAAGCATTCAAGAATTAAACAAAATATGCTATACCTAAGTATTCTAAGTTATGATCCTTCTAATAATGATCCATAAAAATTGTACAGTAACTGTGGAAAAAGAATACAAGAAATCTCCTATCTGTATCATATCCGGCATGTACATGTTATGGATATGGAAAGAAATTTGAATTATTTCTGTTTCATAAGGTTCCTATGGTTTATCTAAATTACAATTTCACATACTGACAAAAAAGTTTTTTGATTGACCTCTGTCGTAGCTTTTACATTTCCAATCAGTGGAGGCACTCTGCATATCTTATCAGTACAGGCTGCTCTGTCACTCGTCTGAGAGTTAGAATTCTCATATTATTTGATATACCGCAATAGCGAAGAACCTTAAATCCTTTTCAGGTCACTAGTGGAGGATACATGGTTGCATTCGCTGGCAGGAAGTATGCAGCACGATCCGTTCCTGTTTTTGTTAGTGACAACACAAATATTGTAACCAGCTTTACCCTGGTACGTTTGTGTGATTCAAATATTGGAGTTTAAGAAAAAGGTCAGGTTACATAAAAAGAAAAATCTGTGACATCTGTCTCGGTGGTGATGTCTATATAGGTACTTGAATTCCAAAAAGGCACACTTCAGAATTTGCATTGGAAGAGAGACGGTTGTGCTTCATGTTCAGGGAAGTCATCTTTTGTTTGTCTCAACAATCAAGTTTGTGCAATCAAGACATCAAGTTGCAAACACCAGGGTGGTTCTGTTGATTGCAACATAGGTATACAATTGGCTTTTTCTGGAACTGATAAGCATGATGCTGTGCTAAATTCATGGTATGAGGTGTCCAATCTCCAGCAGTACTCTCTCTATGGATTGTATTCAAACATCAAAGATTCCCTTACCATCTAGTACAACAATTTCTTCTGACCCCCTCTTGATGTCGATATCGAGCTCCTGGACAGGCATTCTTTTGTAGTCTTACGGTACCACATGCCACAGATCATATTCAAATGTTTGTCTATCAGACGGGTATTGTTGTAAAACTCATCTTATTCTTTTATTGATGGAACCAATGTTTATATTCTTGTTGGCCTGGACATTTTCATTCATCTCGTTTTCCTTGTTGCTTACTAAATTTTATTAGGAAGGTGGTTTATTGGTGCTTGTGCTTGGAGAGTCACTGTTGGTATCATCTTAGTATTTATACCTCATTAGTTGACCAAGTTGTGGCTGAACATGGAAAAATGCTCTCATCCCACTGTTCGAGGAGGAATGACTTGTTTGGTACTCTGATCAAATCAAAATGTCAGCTGCTTATGCATGGGACCAGCAGGTAAGCCCACTTGATGCTCTGAGGACAAACACATCAAGAATCTCCTAATCTTTCGGTGAACTATGTGTTCACTGATCTTATACAAACAATGTGTTATCAGCAGTGACATCAATTTGCTGTCATAGTGGTACTTGCATAAGCATCAAAAGCTACATTTTTTTAATATCATTTTTAAGTAATTACTATTAAAAGGATAGATTACCTTTTTTTTTTCCATTCTTCTTTAGATATTTGTGATGGCTTTTCAATGATCTTTTGTTCCATCCGATCAGAAATTTGTGTCACCAACAAACATTATTCAACCCCTTGAAAGGCACATCAAAATTTGATTGAAGCTTAGATTTCAATCACCTCCAGTGCGAATTACCGTGATAGAACACATCCAAGTCTCTCTGCTGGTGTTGTCTCTTTGTTGGTTCTCCTGTTCTTCCTGGCGTTATTATGTATATGTTGCGGATGCTAAATCGAGAAGATTAGGTGAGATCAGGAACAAAAAATGTCATAGTGGCAGCCAAGCAAGAAGCACATCGAGGCCTTCTTTCCTTTCTTTCTTTCTTTACCTGTCTCTTTCTATATAATATACAGGTGAAAACATTAGCTTCTTTTGCAAGTGCGAGGTATAATCCATCTCCCACCTCCCTAAAGCACTTTTAAGCTAACATAATCACTGGACATGATGATGATGCTTGATGTGGACTGCACATCAGAAGCAAACTGAGGTTACCTAACAGTTATCTCGATTGCTTTCTTCTAAACAACATAGCATTAAGGTCAACATCACCTCGTTGGCATGCAGTAGTCTGGCCATATAAATCCCAATCCCACATATACTGCACTTTGGACTATGTTACACTACCAACCAACATTAAACTAAAGGAACCAAGAGAAGGCTCGCCCTATGGTCCCCCTCCATCTCGATGATCCACCTAAGTGGTGCTCGTTTGGATTTCGATTTGTAGTTTATGTCACTGCCTCTCATGGCAATCATGCTCTTGATTTATGTGGTGTGTCACTTTAACCTACTCTCCATGAAAAGAGGAGCACTAGTTTGTATCTATCTCTTCCTTTAAACTATTTGAGTTGCATCCATCTATGACTTTGTGAGAGAAGAGGGAGGTGCAGTGTGGCAATCCGCAGTACACTGGGTGGACTTAGAATGGCTCAGCGACAGCGAATCACCCATGCCTCATCTCCAACTCCTACAGGAGCAAAGTAAATATATAGTTTACTTAGAATGTTTATGCATCTTGGGGGAACTTGAAAGTTTGGCAAACAAGCTTATGCCTCATAAACATCTGCAGCAAAAGGCCAGTGTGAGTTGGACACATCAAAAATGTATTGTATGTAGCTTTGTTTTTTTACTGAGAAAACAGTATACTATATCTATTGATATCCTGTTTCAAGGAATACCTTCAGCTTAAACTAATGTTACTTTAGAGGAGATCAAATTGGGTCATTCTTGGAAGTTAGGACAAAATATTTTCTTTATATATATACCAATACAAACCAACTTCTGCCAGAATCTAGCATTTCGATAATTTTGGATTCTTTTGACGTTGTGTTTTTTTTGTCTTACTCTGGTGTAAGCTGCTACTGAGAATCCTGTGAAACTTGCAGATCCATCACCATGATGAGAATTAAATGCTGGTTTGGACAGGTGCCTCAGATAAATTGGTCTAAGAAGCTATGGTAATGATTAGCTGCAAGCAAGTTTAAAAGTTTGGGTGCAGAGACACAGAGAGAGAGAGAGAGAGAGAGGACAGTGATGGAAAGGCAGCAAACTTTCCTACATATGATGGTTGCCTTCGTACCGTGAGGGGAGACAAAGCAAGGACAAGGCAAAGTGGATAAGAAACCTATCGTTGATCTCCAGTACTTACCAAACTCGACTACTATTCAATCCATTGAGTTACTGATGTATGTTCTACATTGGGAGCCACTTATATCAACAGCTCCAACATCTACTGCAAGACTAGCCATATGGATCTGCTGCATCATTGGGTTACACTGCAGTATGTATCTGTGCTATTATGTGTTTATTACATGTGAATATTCTGAACTGGTGTCCAACTATATATATATATATATATATATATATCACTAAATACTTAAAATGAGAATCCTTAGAGTCTAAAAAATTTCTCTTAAAGATTCCAAAACCTAAATCTCAATACCCAAGTGTTTGGTAATCCAACAGTCTGTTGTGATCATTATTTCACCTCAATATCTAGATTATGTCTACTTAACTTGGCATACCAAGTCATTTTGTTCAAGTTTGCAACTATGTGAGAAAATAGAGTTTCAACATCACTGTTCTATAAGATATGCTTTGATAAAAAATAATATTGAGATAATACATGAAACATAAATTCCAAAATATTATACACTAAAAGATGTGAGTGGTTCCCCAAGAGATACTCAAATGGTCAACTATGTAAGGATAAATACAACAAAAATAAGATAAAATTTTTCATAAATTAACATGAATATAAAAAATCTTTCATACACCCTCTCTCACCAATTTTAAAGAACTATTTATCATATATATATATATATATATACATATATAGATAAAGATAATCCTAAAAATAATCAAAATACTTATCCTTGACATCCAATTGATCAGTGCATTATTGTATAAAGTGATAGGTCTAAGATTAAAGTCCACTTGCAAGTATTATTTATGTCATTTAATATAATAAAAAAAATATTTTATTTTTTCTAAAAAATAAAAAATATTTTTCTAAGCAAAGTCTTTTTGATCTCTATCAAGGTTCCCATAGGTGAAATTATTATTATTATTATTAGGAGAAAAACGTGAAAAATGTATGTCAATCCCAAATTATAGGGATTACTATTGCTCAAATTCTAAGAGCATTTTGGAGCATCACACTTTGGGAGTGTGGGGGAGGGGGGAGACGGTTACCTTACCATATGAGGTTGGTGGACGGTTGTGGGACTGACTTGTTTGGGCCTTTATTGACTCCACCAACTGGTGATGGAATCCCCACCGGTGGTCTAATGATCCCGCAAAGAGAAGAGGAGAGAGAGAGGTGGATAATTAAACAAGTATTGGTGAGAAGTGAGGGAGGAGATGGTCCATCCCCACTATGCATCCTTAAGAATCCCGATGGCCATTGGCCATGAAACCCACTCCCCATTGGCTCCTCTCCCCTGCCTCCGGCTCTGCCTGTTACACACATACCCACGAGTCTCCCCCCCCCTCCCTCTCTCTCTCTCTCTGGTTCTCTTGTCTTCTACTTCCGCCATGGTCTCTTTGCCTCATGCATCCTTTTGGGCCAGGGGATTTCTGCTGCTGCTCCTCTCATGACGCGGTGAGAGTGCTTTTCCTTGCTGGATTTGCGAACCCCTTGTCTTGGTACGCTGGTTTTCTTGTTTAGCTTGGGTTTGGTAAAACTTAAAAGATCCTTCTTTGGTTGTCTTTGATTTGGTATTTTGGAGCTTTCAGCTGCTTTGTGATGAGCTCTATTTGGAAAGATTGCATTTTGAGAGTTGTCAATGTTAAGTTTTGGTGTTTCGATCTCGCCAATGGCAATACACCAAAACAGAGACCTCCATCCTTTTTGTTTCCCTTTTAACTTGGTTAATTTTGCGTGCCTAGGGTTCTTGTTCTACACATTTGAAGGAGGTTTCCAACCCCTTCTTTGTTAATTTTGGGGATATTGGTTAAGCCGTGTGGTGCATCAATTTTTTGAAGGGTTTGCTTTTGTGCTTGCCTATTAGCTTCCGTTTTCTTGAACTTGATGGAACCCAGAAACAAAGATTTTGTGTGGCAGGTTTTATAAAGGTGAAGTATGACCATTACAGCTGATAGGCAGTTGGGCATTCAATATCTTTGATCTCGAACTTCCTTGGAAAGGAAGAGCTAGGTTTGGGACCTTGAATTCTGATTAATCAGGTTTTGGTTGTGACCACAATGCAAACAACTATATGCTTCACGAACCATGGAGGAGTTGGCCAGTTTTCGGTTCCTCAGCCACCCCAGGCTACGCCACTTCCTTGGTGGATCGGATCCCAATCGCTCTTTGAGGGCCACTCCAATGGTGAGGACCAGCTACCAGCTGCATCCCGACAACTGCATCATGCAGTAGTCCCAAGGGTTGGACCAGGGCCAGCAGTCACAGAGGAAAAGGGTACTGTTACTACAAGTTCTCAGTGATTTTTTTTTTGTTACTTCTAGCTAAGCTTCTGCAGTACCATGCCTGGTATTAGGCCCTTTCCCCTCCACTAGACATCTTGTTGTTAAACAATATTTTTTTATATGTTCTATGTTCATGAAATAAAACAAGTCACATCTTTGTTACTCGGATGCATGATCATTTATTGAGTAGCATCTCTAGATGTCATGTTTTTTATTTGGTATTGTCATTCTGCTGATGAATAGAAAGGATAGAGTGGAGCAGGAAATGAATTGTTTAGATTCATATTTAAAGTAAGACAGGCATTTGCCATTAAGTTTACATGAAAGCGGAGTATGGAAAAGATTATTTCCTTTTTATTACCATGATTAAGGTACACTTATTGCATGATTTGACAAAGCCAGTTTTCTTACTACTATATCTTCTGGATTCCATATTAAGGATGATGTGGATCTTGTCACTGAATTGATTAAGTTCTTCAAATCTTTCTGTATCTTTTTAATCTTTGTTATCCTGGTCCTGTGCTGTGGTGATCCTAGTCAGTGTATACGTATTGATTCCGTGCATGAATGCTATTGCCTTTCCATATTGCAAGTATGCTTTTATATCATATTATGCATTTAGAATCTTCCAGAACTTGTATGGAGCTCAATGGTGTGATAGTACAAATTTCAATTAAACAACTTTCTCGATATTCTTATAAAGGAGTTGCATAGGTTGGATAACCTGTTCCATGAGTTAGTTTGCTTTTTCTTGCTAAAAAATTATAGAATCAAGAGAAATGTTGTCATTAATATGAAAATTTCCTATTTCAAACATTGCCATCGGAGAAGTTCTTTTAATCATGTCCTTCTTGTTAGTCCAAAGTGTTCCAAAACTTTGTTATTGATTATGAAGCTAAATCTAACAATGTGAGTTGGCTTTTGGTGACTAATCTTGAAAATTGATCTTCTACGAGTGTTCCTTTGATTTTCAAGTTAAGCTTAGGTATAGTAAACAACTCTAGGGATGATAATGAGCCTTGATACCCTTTTTTCTGCATGTTTTCACTCGCCTCTCACTTGCTTTCTCATCTTTTCTCTCCTCCCACTTTCTCCTGCACTTTCTCCTATTGTTCTGGGTGTTCTTTCTTTTACCTCCTTAACATTTTAAAAATGTTTTCTCCAAGACATTTCTGCATCTGAACCAAAGGCAACTGTTACAGAAACTTTATAACCTTCCCTAGTTGCCAAATGGTCTCATCATCATGAACATCGCTTGAGTTTGAAGCTACACCATCATCGTTTAATCACTCATCCAATCTAATGGGTATCTCCAAACTTGAATTTGAACGAATCAGGGTGCCCTAAACCTAACATGATGTGATGAAAATTGTAAAACCCACCTTGACCAAATGCATGATATATTAGATATTATGCAGGTTAAGTAGCTTAAGATTTGAATTTCTGTCCATAGGATCTGGGTAACAGCACTACTTCTATGGCTTCACATAGGCTGAGTAACAATTTCTTGAAGTGAAAAATTAACAATAAACAATGAAAAATGAAGACATTAGCATGCACAGTAGGCAGTCACTAATATCAGAAAGGTAAAAGACATAAGCATAATGATGTCATGAAGAAAATGTTGAAGCTAAGTAGTTTGTAGCTATTTCTAGTCACTGCAGTAGAAACTTGAAATGTAGATTTCTTTGTTTGTATTATGCATTTCTCAAGAAGATGAACTTATACTATAACTTTCTTACTAATTGTAATCTCCTTCTGAGCTATTTTTTCTGTTCTACTAATGGCTCTTTGAAAATACAAATTTTGACCTTAATTTTTTCTTTCAGACCACAATGTCTCAATAAAAGAACAAAAATCTCAACAACAGTCTGCAGTCATCTCTCTTATGCCATCATTTCCTGAACATTCAGGTCATGTTGAACTTGAACTTGGTCATTCCATGGTAGGTCTTTGCCTTTCCCATTATGTGTGCACTTGATTATAAATAATTTTGGACTTCATTTGCAAGTGCTACTCTGCATAGTGGGCCTTGCTTTGTAATATTTGTAAATATCGTTGCAGGTTTATCCTAATTACTCCTATGGTGACCAATGCTATGGCCTATATGCAACTTATGGACCTCAATCAATGGTTTGTAAATTTTATTTCGTTATTCAGTATTTTCTTGTATAGCTAGTGTTCTATTATAGCCATATTGTAAATGATCTGAGTATACTCGTGATATTGTCATATTGAACAGCACAGGTAAGGATTGTCACATGGTCATAACTCATGTTGGGCTTATATAAATTCTAGTTATGATCGTTTCTCAGTTATTATTATGTTCCCATTTAAAAAAGCATTTATCAGGAAATTTCATTTGTTTATTATCCTTAACCTTCATCCCCTTTTGCATTTTTATTATTGGATGGGGATCGGAACCAAGGATTCAAGATCCCTCGAGGTGCCTAACACAAGTATGCATGGGAACACTGAAATAGAACATAAAGCAGTATAACAGAGTTCCAAAAAGTTATATATTATGTTATGAGAAATCCCAGAGATCATGATTTAAAGAAAATAATGGAGATGTAGTAACCATTAATTTCTAATACATGATACCTTTCTTCAACTATCCACTGAATGAAGAGATGCTACGGCATAAAGGAAATCAGGAGCCTTAGAACTGCAATCTTTTTCTTTTTGATTTTAAACCAGATGCTAAATGACTCAAGGTCCATGATAGCACTTAGTGGGTTGCTTGATTTATTGACATCAGTGAGGCTTCATCCATCCATCTATTCTTGTCTTCAATGATCAATCATAGAGGTTGAGTTTTCAAGGGAATAAGATGGAGAGGTTGTGATACCTTTTCTATTTTTTTTATTTTCCCATAATATCAAGGCACCTGCAAGATATGGTTAGCGGGATTGGCTAATGCCAATCACTGCTGATCCCAGTCAAGATGTTAATTCTAATTCTAAATTGTAGGATCAATTGCAAATTTCATGATTCAGATCTATGTGCCTACACATTTCTTGGCCAAAAGTAATATACAGGGTCAAACTTGATGGCTTTTAACTATAAAGGTAATTAATAATTTGCAAATTTTAATTGACCCAGCAGGTTAAATTCTGTGTTTCTCTTTCAATAGGTACATCTCAGTGATGTTAAAATTTTGATACTATGAAAAAATCTAAGAAGGTGAAAAGGACAAACTAAAAGATGAATAATGAGAGACTAGCGAAACCCATTGCGTTAAAATGCTGCTGCGATTGATTGAACTCCAGTGAGAAATGCAATAGAGTAGAAATTCTCATAAGCTTTAGTTTTTTGCTTAAAGTATCCTAAAGATGTGTGCAGAATATATTATCGTAGCTTTTGGGGTATCAATGCATGCCTTTGAAATTCAAAATGTTTGTTGCAGTGGTGGGTATGGAGAGAGTATCTTTTATAGGGAAAAAACATCAAATCTCTTTCATGAAGATAAATTTTTTTATTGCAATCATGATTAATAATATGCATTTATTTCATGCCTGATAAAGGGAATGTCAACTTTCAGCTTAAAATATATCTACATTAATGTTCCATCCAATAATTAACAAAATTTCACAAGTGCAAATCCCTAGCTTGTGACATATTTGTGCAAGAGAGATGCTTGTCCTAAAATTAAAAATTCTTTTCTATGAAACATGGATATAGATTTAGGACATAGGCAAAACGAAGGGCACCAATGTGGAAGATACAGGACATAGGATGTGTCGAATCTGTGCAAGAGAGATGCTTGCCCTGGAATCGTTGAAATTTAGCTTTCACATTTGGCAGGTCCAAAAAATTTATAAAGCTGAGAGCACTCATGTAAAGAATAGATAATGAAGAGGATGGATGATAGACGTTAGAAGAGAAGAAACTTTATTCACTATTTCTACATTGGTATATCTCTTGTTTTGCTCCTGCAGGCTACATTCTGATATATACAAAAGGTATCAGGTTGCACTAATTCTAAACGTAGTGAGATTCAAGCCAATGACAACAGTCCAAACCGACTCAAACTACTGTGTGCAATCTATTAGAAAAGACTGCACTAATCTATCCTATAAAACTTAAATTCTAACCAGAGACTAATTTAATATTTAAATATTCTCCCTTATGATATTTTGAAAAAAAATAATGTGAAAAACTAAAAGATCTAAATCTCATTTCTTTTGTTGCTGTTACGACATGCAATAATTTGCTTAATTTTGAACCGTACCATCTGAAGTAAAAATTTATGTATATGATCTATCTTGCATGTCTCAATCAATTGCAAACTCTTGATTCGTCTCAATCCAAACTCATCATAAGAAATTCACCAGGTTATTCATTATGTTTTATAAATTGCATGTCTTCAATAGTTGCACCTGTTATATCATTATGAGCACTACCTTTGTCTAAATCTTAAACATTCAATAGCTTATCTCACTTTGTAGTGTTTGCTTATAAGGAGGTTAAAAAACTTATAAGCTTCTAGTAAAAATAAACTTGTATGGTCCAATAAAATCTATTTTGCCAACTACGTGATTTTTAATTCTGTTTTCTTTCAAATAGGCTTCTTTGTTCAATAGAGCTTCTTCAATTGTGATCCCATTGCAATACAAATCTTGTTTGTTGATCACTTTGCTTTGGTATATGCTTCTTCGTATCGATCTTTGTTTTCTCTCATTCTTGATTTTGCTATTGATCATGCTCATCTTCTAGTTCATCTAGTGGTGTACGAGTTAATACTCCTCTTTCATAAATATCTTTTAAGATTATTTAGGCTTCTTTTGCAGTCTTCAATTTGAAGGTCCATGAAAGAATATTTACATCTATCATTGTTTGATACATGTCTAATCATTTTTTCTAAAAAATAAAGGACATGTTTAATTTTACCTTCACTTTTCTTTTTTTGGATAAAAAATAATCTATAGTTTCTGTTGTTGATTGTCTGTAGGTCTATTTTTGTCTTTATTGGTATCTCCCTTTCTTAGGTAGTCTTCAAGTCCAAGTCTTCTTTACAGTAGTCAAAATAAATTTATATGCTCTTCACTTGTCACGAAAATCAAAATCATACACTTGTTCTGATACTATGTTCAATTGTAGTTTTGAGATGTGAAAGATCCAAATAGTTCATAAAAAGAGAGAGCACCGACATAGAGAAGTAATAGACTGGAGAGATGATGAAATAGAATAGAAGAGTACACAAGCTTTGTTCACAATTTGTGCACCATCATGTCTCCTATTAAGCTCATGTGGGCTACATTCCAATATATATAGAAAATATCAGCTTGCACTAAGTCTAAACATATATTCAAGCCGATGCCAAAACAGTCTAAACCTACTCGAACTTTTGTGTGCTACCTATAAAATAAGTTTGCTTAATCTTTTCTATAGCACTCAAATGGTAATCTTGTTTGCCTTTTCCAATCCATATGTGATACTTTTAGAGTTTTAATAATTTATTTCACAAAGTGAAGTTTTTTAATGATCTTTTGGAATATGCTTAAATTGAACTTTTCAGGAAAAATATTTAACACTAAACAGGAAAAATAAATGTGTTGCAGTTTTCCTTTGATTTCAATAACACTTTCAGGACTGTTTATAGTTGAATTTGGAGAGGACTCGCTGTTGTTTGATACTCTCATTTATCCAACTGACAGTTAATATTCCTCAATCTTGGTCATGTTAGACATCCGTGGAATATGTTAAGAAGCTGTTATGGATTGGTTTCTGCTGAATGTATGAATACAATATGAATTTTATATCTTTCCTTTGCAGCATGGGAGAATGCTCTTGCCAATGAATATGACAGCCGATGGACCAATTTATGTGAATGCAAAGCAGTTCCATGGTATCCTTCGTCGAAGACAGGCTCGTGCCAAGGCTGAAAGACAGAACAAGTTGAGCAAAGTTAGGAAGGTATATGTCATGCAATATGGATGCTCAATGCTCAGGAAATATTTCTATTTGCTAAACCATGTTTTTCACTGTATTTTCACCATAATATATGGTTCTTTAGGGATGGATTGCTCAACTTGTTGTACCTCTCTTTGCTTCTTTACCTCAGTTTTCTTTTGGTCTACTTTAATATACAAATCTAATCATTAGTAAGTTGTCCAAGATGAATTCAGTACCGTATTCCTCTTGTAAAATTCTACAATTGTCATGCTTGGATGGCTAGTTAACTTAGGCTGAGAAAATCATTATACCTGGCTTAAGATATGTCTGCTTTTCTATTCTTAAATCCAATCGTGTATATCAGTATATGGAGCCATGTCAAACTAAACTGGGTTTCCATTTTCCATTTTTTCAGCCCTATCTACATGAGTCACGTCATCTTCATGCAATGAGACGAGCAAGGGGCAGTGGTGGTCGATTTCTGAACACAAAGAAGGAAAGCAGTGGACAAGTAATGAATTATGGCAGTAAAGTGAAAGATTCAGCACCTCATCATCCTACCGAATCTCCAAGCTCTGATATAATGAAATCTGATAGCGGAAATCTGAATTCATCTAGTGGTGGGTCAAGCGTTTCAGGATCAGAGGCGACAAGCGTGTGCACGCACAAAAATCACAATAACTTCCATGTCATTGAGCATCTTCGCTCGTCTTTCTTTCGCCCTCTCTCAAGTATGATTGATGGAGAGCAAGGAGCGGCCGGTATGTCTAATCAGTGGGTCTCAGCAGCTGATGGCTGCTGTGACCTTCTCAAGGTCTGAGGAAAGAGATACCGGGGAGGGGTGGATGCAAGTTGTGTTCATTTGACTTTACACCCCTCCAAAACTTCACACAGCCAGATGGAAAAGCTGATCACTGCCCATTTGGTTGTTCTCTGAAGGCAAATCATTCTTGGCTTATCTGCATGGCTATCAGTGTCCTTGTTCCACAGTTCCTGGACTGCACCAGTTTCAGGACTGTTAGGATGACCGAAGCTTCATGCACTATGGAAACCATGACAGGGCTCTGTTCCTGTTAGTAGGGCTGCTACATCAGAATAAGGATTTGACTGTTGATTAAGTCCATAGTTTGAGGTATGTTGTTGAAGATAGTATTCATGTATGATGTGTTGCTTGACTGGTGTTTGCAAACTTTTGATGGTTGACATTGTTAAGATTGTCAGTTGTGGTGTGATCTATTTGCAACTTTATATGTATATTTGTTTCATGTTTCTGTTTATGCTTTGCATCAGCTTCATCTCCTGTTTTATGAATGTAATCTCACACTGAAGTGATATTATTTATCCTTTTTTTTTCTATAAACAAAGATGGCTAGATTGCTAAATAAACATAGTTCAATTGGAATGTTGCATTCATACAATTTGTTTCTAAAATCCAACTCTTTATACATTGTCAGGTCTGATATTATAGACCTAATTATATCTGCCGAAGAATTCATATTTAGGTCTGATCATCGAGGAAGAGTTTATACAGAAATATATGGGTGAAAATCTACATAATATATAATTATGCTGCTGTTAAAAGAATATATTTTGTTAGGCATTTTACATTTCAATTATGTGATGAGGTTATAAATTAAAGTAGTTCTGCAGGTAAGGCATTCACCCTCTGTCTCTATAAGAGCATTTGTGTTGTTGTATCTAAGTAATAAAAAACATTTAATATTTTTCACATACTCTTAGTTTTTCTTGATTTAGAGTTCTTTTTGGTATAGTAATCTCTTTAAAAGGAATTTACTTGTACTGATTATTAGTAAATTTACTACTCATATTTGCATAAAATGAATCCAATCAATAAATTATAGTTCATTTTTTACCAATAACAAAAAAAAATATATTTTAAACCATGAGTCAACATATTTTTTCATTTCATTTCAATAATATCTAGTGAGTATTCATTATAAAATTCATGTGCATATCCTTCCAAACTAAATATCATTCTTGATTTAGAGGAATTTTCAGCATGATCCTTATTCTTAGAATTTATATATGAGAAATAATTTAGTTAAAACAGTGATATTGCAAGACTTCAAATACAATGCTGAGCTTATTGTAAGTGATATTACAGATAAGAATAAAAGAAATTAAAGACTATGTGCTTAATTTGTAACTAATATGATATGCATGAAAATAAAGTAATTAAGAGAGAGAGAGAGAGAGATTAATATTATTTTTAAAAAAATTAAAGCACAATTATTATATTAAATGATATACATGATGGTTGACTCAAATTTGAGATAAATCATTTATACAATAATATACTAATTAACCTCTAATGTTTCATTAGAAATAATTATATTGTTAACTTATAATCATTTATGAATATAGAATTAAAAGGATAGTTAAAAAATTTCAGATGGATTTATTTATGCTGTAAGAAGAAGAAAATTGATAAAATAGAACACCCTAATAATTTTTTTTATTGTTAGCAAATATAAGAGAAAGAAATAATGCCAACAGAGTTTTATTAATTACATAGATCAGTGGGTCTTCTGAGCCGAAAAATACTTTCCTTACCCA
Organism: Musa acuminata AAA Group; assembly: GCF_036884655.1. Lineage (NCBI taxonomy): Eukaryota > Viridiplantae > Streptophyta > Magnoliopsida > Zingiberales > Musaceae > Musa > Musa acuminata. Next base: position 6,036,348 of record NC_088333.1, read on the forward strand.
GTCGCTATTTAGCCAACGTTGTACCTTGCTTTGGCTGTCGTGGCAGCAGTTGGGCTCCACATATTTTATCCATTCCTGAGCCAGGTAGCCGAGGAAGTAATTTGTAAAAAGCAAAAGATAAATTAGATGATGCGCAGCTCTTTCCATTTCGGAGGGTTCGTCGGGAGAAATCCAGAGCTAGGGTTTACTACGCCCCTTCTGAGGCACGCAACGGGCGGCGCGTCGATCGGAGGACGACGACGATGGGAGGGAAGAAGGGAGGATCGGATGGGTTGGGGCGCGCTCTGATCAAGCAGCACAACCAGATGGTGCGGCAGTCCAAGGAGAAGGGCCGTGCCCTCCGCCTCGAGCAGCGGCGCGTGCTCGAGTCCGTCACCGAGGTCAGCGACATCGACTCGATCCTCGAGAAGGCTGCGGAGGCCGATCGCGTCTACTCTTTCGACAATCCCTCACCTCATGTCCTCATCAATCTGTACGTCTTCCTTCTCTCTCTGCCTTCTTAATTGATCAATTAAGAAATCGTTGCTGTTTCTGGGAGATAGAGGAGGTTAGGAATCTTATTTGATTCGTATCGATTGATGCATCTTCTGATATCAATTAGCTCATCCTTGTGATGCTTAATTCTTTTTTTTTTTTTTTTTGTAAATGCTGTGTCCAACGTTTAGGGACAGGGACGCAAGTTCGGACACGGATGGAATGCCAGTAGAGGAGAGGCGCAAGCTGCAGAAACAGGAGGAGGCTCTGCATGCCAGCAGTCTCCGGGTCCCCCGCAGGTACAGTTGTATGACAGTTGATTGCCTATATGTGATGTTTATTTGAGCTATATGCATGCTATTGTCGTTTAGCTACTGATATGCTGTTTCAATGATGGGATGCAGGCCTCCTTGGAATGCTCAGATGTCAGTGGAAGAACTTGATTCCAATGAAAATCAGGCCTTTCTAGAGTGGCGGAGGAATCTTGCAAGGTCAGTAATAATGATTTTAGGATCATGAACATATTATAAATGTATTTAAAAAGTTCATCTATTATGTGATTTTAGAAAAAAAACATCATTTTTTTAACCCATTTCAATATGCTGCTTTTAGTTTATCTTCTGGTGCAATTCTAGTAGGAATTTCATGTAGTTGGTTATACAACTGCCTGCCTATAGGAGTTTGGGGCCATGGCATCTGGTCATTGACCCATTATTGTCCATCTTTGGACTGGCTTCCTTGCAATTGAATGTAGTTGATTCCTCAAACTCAACCCAAAAGACGTGGTTGATTAGAGAATCATGGGAGATCACCGAGGGTCCAAAGGGAATGGAGAACGGGGTGCAAATTATATCTTTTGAAAAGAGCAATCTTTGTTGTTTTGCTTTCTTATATGGGTTTAATCTTCCCTACACAGAGGAACAGAGAGTGGTGTCTTCCATAGTTATTGACCAATTTTTCTTTATTAACACAATTAAGAAATGGTGGCACCTGAAACATGATTGACCACCTCCTTTCTCTTTTGATCCAATCAGGAATCATTTGTTAGGTCTTAACTCTTAACTCAGTTTTTAACTCATCATAAAGCTCAATGCATTACTCCAATATTTGATAATTAATTATATAAGGCCAGTCTGTTCACTTTCAGTTAAAAAATCATGTGCAGCACATGTGATACTTCACTAGTGGGTTTTTGCACTAGATTAATGTCTAATAAGTATAATAAGAAAGGTAGATTGATATCTGATCTACCTTGCAGTTAGTAATTAGCTAAAAGCTTGCATCATGCTGTGTAAATGATTCAGTAACTCTCCTCTAAAGTGATGCCTGGACTTAACTAATAGTTTCCAGAACCTGAGGGGTTAAGAGGGGGACCATAATGATTTCAGCTGAACAAGGGACATAGATTACCAGTGGATTTTAATTTAAATTATGATATATCTGTTGGGTTGTTGTAAATAGTGTTTCTTTAGGTTTTAACAGGACACAAAGGTCTAGTTTACCTCTTTTATGTCATCTTCTGCTTCTTTGAACTGCAGATGTAATTACTGGTTTGATTTCTTCAGGATTATCTTCATCTGGTTTTCAATTATCAGATTCCCAAGTCACATCCAGCATATTTGACATTGGAAATCAGTGTTATATCTTCTTGTTACTATTAGCAACATAATTATGTTTTTATAAGATATAAGTACTAGATAAACAGTGGGCAATGATTTTTGTTATATGCTACTTGATACTATTAGCATCTAATCTATCCACTGGGCATTCTATGTGTCTGTGTAAGTGTGTTGTGAACTAGGTTTAAGGAGGGATGAAAAGATGTGGAGGGCAGAAAGCAACATGCAACAATGGTTTTTCCTAATTGAACTAGCATCTCTAGCCACTCACTTTTCTGTTGGCCCATGCAAGAGCTTTGAAACAAACATATAGAAACTTTGCATGAAAGAGACTCAAGTGACTAGCTTTGAGAGAAGCAGAGATCAAAAGTGCATTGATAAATTTATAAGGATATCATATGTTTAGCCCTTGTCTCTATTTAATTAGGCTTCCACTCCTTTGGGCTATTTATGTTTTTCTTTTTTTTTTTATCAAATAGATTTGATGCTCTTTGGTTAATTTCATTTCACTTCGAAGTAGTGGCTTGTTATCGTCTTTCATGAACTGTTTAGTTTTATTGTTAGTTCATTTTGGCTGCCTGATTGTACCCCATCCTGTAGTTGATTGGGGTTTTGTTTTCCTTCTATTTATTCATGTATGAATGAGTCAGTTGGAGAGTTGTTTTCTTAAGCCACCTCTCTTGTGTCGAACTGCTAAAGTTTGGTTCATTTCTTAGTTACTGACCTTGAGTTATTCTTGCTTTTATCTACTTGCCTTTACAATCTCAAATTTTGCTCATTTTTCTAGACTAGAGGAGAATGACAAACTTGTACTTACTCCTTTCGAGAAAAACCTGGACATCTGGAGACAGCTTTGGAGAGTGCTTGAAAGAAGTGACCTAGTAAAGTTTTCTCACCTAAACTGGGATATGAGAAATTATAGTTGAATTCTTAGTTTCTCTATGTTGCTCAATGTGAATCCTTATTGGAGTTTCTTATTTGTTTGGCAAGTTGTTTCTCTAGTTCAGTTGTTCTGGTTTGCAGGACATATCAACTATGTGATAGTTAAAAAAAAGAAAAATGAAAACTATGTGATAGTAGTTTCATTAGTTAACATAATGATGATTCACTGACTCCTTTCATTTGGGAGGATAACTTATATAGAGCTACTAAGTTTATAACTACTAACCTCTTCTTTCAGATGTTACATTACCTTTATATGTCATTTTAGTTTGATTGTTAGATTGATTTCTTGGTATACATTTCTTTTGGCATCTATTGCAGACAAAATCAAGTAGATTGAGTTGTGCCCAAAGTTTCAACTACTGGTTGAATTTGGTACAAATCTACTGGTAGACCATATAGCTCAGTATCAACTAACTATTTACTTTTAGTTATTATTTTTTAGCGATACCGAATGGTACAGGTTAGTATGTCAGTATCGTACTAATCTGACAAGGTGTTAAAAGTAGCATCTGAGCAAGAATTAAAACCTTGGTTATGCTTATGCTAAGTTTGATCGATCCCATATCAAGTTTATTTTCTCTTTTCTTTTTTCCTATCATCCTGTGTATATATATTTTTGAATGGTTATTATTTCATGTATTGCTTATTGTTTCTTTCTAGAATGAGTTGTGTCTACAATTGACCTTCTAAAATATGTTCTCATTGTTTTGAAGAATTGAATCCGTTTCTTTTGTTGTTAGTTGCCTTCCAATACCCCTGTATAATCTATCATGCAGCTAATTTCCCTTGTCTTTTGTTTTAGGTTTGTGTGTTTTTTACTCACCATGATGTCTTTGAAGTTATATTGGTTTCTTAGTTTTCTTAATCTACCAGTAAGCCTTTTTTGAAGTCAAATCAGCAAGCACTGTGTACTTATTTGACTAGTGTAGTGAGGTGAGTACAAGGACAGAAATAATTGGAGAAGAAAATGCAAATAATAGAAAAGAAAAAGAAATTACTAAAATCACTGAAATCTCAAGCTATACATTGAGCTGTGACCTGATAATTGGAAAAGTCTTCCATGAAAGATTTCTCATTGATGGTCTTAAATTATAGACACTAGTGGATGATCTTGCCATGTTTACATATAAGTAGTGGGTATATGCAAAATACAGCTTTCCTTTTAGACATGTAACCCCTCTCATCCTGCCCCAATAATTTTTTAAGCACTTTTTTGTTACAGCATAACATTAGTGTAGGTATGAGCTTACCAAAACTTAACATGAAGTCTTTGTAAATGTTGAGAATGTTGGTATACCTGTTCTCCAGAAATGAGTTTAAACTTCAGTTTTAAGTGGAAATTCCAAATGATGTGTGCTTGGTGTAGAGTCTTAACCTTAGGCTTTCCAGAAGAAGGTTCTGTTGGGAATTCATGTGGAACTTAGGCTGTTTCTTTCAGCCAGGGGTTGTCTAGATAAGCACATGCTGTGTTAGTTGCAGGTTTGCAAAACATTCTAATATGTTTTACCAGTTGCAAATTGTGCCACATGTGAGGCCTCGTAAACAAACATTGTGCTTGGCATGTATCCAGGTGCTCTTCTGGTTACTCACCACTTTCCAGCAGTGTGGCTGGGTGGCCACACTGGCAGGGATAGACATGGCAATCCCTGATAACTGGATGTTTACTCAAAAAGTTTGCTCAAGACATTCAAGGGATCTTCTTGGTTTAAGAATTCATGCTCTTTGAGCATCTAATATTTTCATATTCTGAGGCTTGAATTTCAATGATAATGACAATGTGCTTCATGCAACAACCACAATTTGCTCTATGCATATTACATATGTATAGCATATAAATGGGAAGAAGGCCTACTTACTTTTTCAATGTTGAAAACTTTTCTCTGAGAAAGTTCAGTGTTGTGTTCTGGTTGTATTTACATTCTTTTGTGCTGTGCATGTTAACTTCAACTGTTAACAGCCGAACTTATTTTTGAAATATTTTAAAAGGTTTTTCATATTATAATGGATGGAGCATTGAAAATATTAGTATAATAAGCTTGACCTGGTTTGGATAATTTCAAGCAATGCAATACATGAAAAAAATAGTTTTCATTTGATCATTGTAAGAGTCATTTTCGTTCTTACCAGTAAATAAATGAACAAATATAATCCTATTCCTCTCAACATTTTAGTTACAACTCCTCTGTCATTTCAATAATTTTATGTCCAGTAATTTAGCTTTTGTTAGCAGACAAAGGATATTCAATATCATTAACAGGAATGTACTCATAGATTTAAGAAATGATCATTATATGCACCCTCAAGTACCACTTCCTTGATATATACAAGTTTTGGAATAAGTTTGCTCATCTTATATATTTGAAAGGTCTTGAGCTATTTTATAATGATTATACTATTTCTTAACAAGTGGCACATATCTTATCCACTGTTCTGTGTTTTATAGAAAGATGATTAATTATTTCATATGTATCTTGTACATATGTGCATGTTATATTATCCCTAACATAGTCCTAAAGCTATGCCACATTTTTATTAGTGAAATTGATTTAGTATCACAATGAGCATGTTGGTATTAAATGTAAAGAGATTGCCCATAGATTGCTAAAATGATCACGTTATAGGTAAAGTATTCTACAACTGATTTCCGACTGTCTAAATAATCCATTTCTATTCTAATGGGAAAAAGATTATCCGCTCTGAAAATGGACCATGTGGAGTAGCTTATGAGATTGGAAGCCAAACTTAGGCTTAGTATGCATGTATCTCTGACATTCCCTTGTGATATATGGATGTAGATGTTTGAAGCTGCTGTATGGTTCGGGTATGAGCAGTGTGGTTGATGTTATGAACTCAGTCACATGAATTACCATTCAGGCAGTAAAATTAAGTGCAACTGAGAAAAGTAAAAGTTTGACCATGTCTTTTAACTCTGTATAGTTATATGTAATCTGAGCTGATTATTTTTAGTAATGCCATAGTGTTTTCTGTTGATATCCTGTTACATTTTTCTGTTAAATTCGTTTACATTATAAATACTTAAGACATTTATATTCAGTTAATATTTGAGGACTAATACCATTAAATTTTTAGCTTGTTATGGTGGTTGATGCTCGGGATCCATTGTTTTACCGTTGTCCAGATCTTGAGGTATGCATTTCGTTCCATTTTTAGTTTATTATGTTTCTATTCTTTTCTTTGTTTTATTATTTGTGAGTAAAAAATTGTGCTTTTGTTTTGTCAAATTCTGCACTACAAGTGCAAGTTACTTTCTCAGTTGAATACCTTTTATAAAATACCCTGGTCATTTACTGATTTTAATAACAAACTAATTGACACAATATAATAGTGTGACTTTAATATTTTATAATATATTTCAAAACCAGATATATCGGGAATATTGATATTATTAGATAATGAGAGAACCTTGGCCTTTCGACCCAGATCCTACATGCATAAAATCTGAGCACTTCATTCGAAATAGGAGGGGCTGCATCAGGATGAAACCACTCAGCTAGTGTTTTTCTTTTAATGAGTCAACAGAAACTTGAGTCCCAGTGGAACTCAAATTCTAAGGCATGCATCATGTGTGTGAAAAGCTAGTTCCCTTTATCGTGGGCCTTACACAGTTTAATTTAAAATGTGCCCGTAGATCCTTTTCTGTGACTGGATATTGAGTTATACTGATTCAAAGATGCACTGGCTCAAGCTCCCATTTTATTTGTTAACTTGCATTGACTCAAGATCCTTTTCTGTGACTGGATATTGAGTTATACTTTGCTGTTCATTAATTATAATATCTCTAGATTGTTTGCCATAATTCACTGGCAAGTGATTGCTTTTTTCTTTATGAGAACTGCTGCTGGCTGTTCACTCTGAAATGGTATATTGTGATATCTTAAAATGTTTGGTTGATCACCAGATACACAAAAATTATTTGTCCGATCCCTAATGTTATCAAATTTAGTCATACTGCAGATTTTAAGTTCATATTAGATATTTATTTCTCGTTATTTACCAGGAATATGCACGGGAAATAGATGAACACAAGAGAACGCTGCTGCTTGTCAATAAAGCAGATCTTTTACCAATTGCCATAAGGTCAGAGGTAGTCTGATTTTGTTATTGCACTGATGATCGTATCAAACTGAAGGGCTTCTTTTTTTATATTTTTTCTTTTCAACTTGAATCCTGCAGATGTAAATGGGCAGAATACTTCAGTCATCATGGTATTCTCTTTGTGTTTTGGTCTGCTAAAGCTGCTACTGCTGCTCTGGAAGGCAAACAGTTGATCAGTCAATTTGAAGAAGAGAAAGTGTCAAAAGAGCTCAGCCAGTCAGACTTGGACACCAAGATATACGGCAGGGATGAGCTCTTGGCTCGTTTGCAGTCAGAAGCAGAGGCTATTGCAGCGTATGGGAGGTTCACAGACAAGGAAAGTCACAGTGGAAAACATTCAGAGACTAGTTCTATAAATCTAACAGCTAAGCAAGTTGTTGTGGGGTTCGTTGGTTATCCAAATGTTGGTAAAAGCTCTACAATAAATGCTTTGGTGGGACAAAAGCGGACTGGGGTTACATCAACCCCTGGTAAGACTAAGCATTTCCAAACACTGATTATCTCTGATGAGCTTGTACTTTGTGACTGCCCTGGTCTAGTGTTCCCTTCCTTTTCCAGCTCAAGATATGAAATGATCGCATCAGGAGTTCTGCCCATTGATCGGATGACCGAACACAGGGAAGCAGTGCAGGTTGTAGCTAACAGGGTTCCCAGAAACGTCCTTGAGAGTGTATACAACATCACCTTGCCAAAGCCAAAGGCCTACGAAGCACAATCTCGACCACCCTTGTCCTCGGAGTTGCTCAGGACGTATTGCTCATCTCGTGGTTATGTTAGCTCAAGTGGGCTGCCAGATGAGACTAGAGCTGCACGTCAGATCTTAAAAGATTATGTGGATGGGAAGCTTCCCCACTTTGAATTGCCACCTGGAGCAGATACTGAAGATGTAGAAGTGAATGCAACAGATGACATGGTAGATCGAAATTCTCTAACAGATAATGAGCCAGATGCTTGCGATTCTGATGAAGCTACTATCTCCGATATCACTGGAGTTGATGCCCGAGAACATGCTCTAAGCAACGCTCTGAATGATCTAGAGTCATTTGATTTGGCCAGTGAACTCTCATCGAATAAAGCAGCTGCAGCAAAGAAGAAAAGCTCAGACTCCACACATAAGCATCATAAGAAGCCCCAGAGGAAGAAAGACCGTTCGTGGAGGGTGGGAAATGATGATGGTGATGGAATGCCCGTTGTAAGAGTGTTTCAAAAGCCTGCTGTTAATTTGGCTAACATAGGAGCCTCCAATAGATAGACTTTATGTTTCTTTACAATGTTTGGCAAAACATATCATAAAAATTGCTTGATAATGCCAATATATCTTGAGCACTTGTAAATTGTCATTAGCCGATGTTACTATTTTTGGATGTTGTAATGTGATTTTGATATTGGGATAAATTTCGCCCTGTAACTTTTTTACGTGGAGGTTTTTTTGGGCAAAAAGACTGGTTATGATCTTGATGTACTGTTCCTATAATTGTTGCATTATTGAGTGATTTCACTCCACAAGGTAAGAAATTGGTTTTATATGCTATGACCTTAACAATGCATGGTCCATCAATGATTATTTAGGAAAAGAAATGATGTAGCTTAAGATACTTATTTTGAATTAAAGGTTCTTATAATCTAATGTAATCTTTTATTTTATACGCTCTAAACAATTTCAAATCATAAATGTCCATAGAATACTCGATAGAGATTAAATATTTTTTTCCTTAAACTTTTTAGATAATTGAAAATAATAAATTAGCATTTATCTTTGTTAGTTCGAGCATGAATTATTTACATGTTCGATAATTGGCTTGGTAAACTATTCGATTTAAATTTCTTCTTGCAAATATTGAGTTTCGTAAAACTATTGAGTTTTTTCATTCAATTTCGAAACTAATCCATTTTATATTTTACATGTCTTTTGACGGGATTACACTTTGATTGAGTATTTACGAATGAGTATTACGAGGAAACCTTATGACTTAAGTCATTCCAACTAAATTCATGTCATTTGGTATTAAAGCCTATAGACTTACGAGGGATCATTCATTTAGAATGAGCCTTGCACCATTTAATCTTTTTAGGATGAACCTTAAAAGGATATCTTCATGAATAAATATAACTCTAACTCTGGCAAGATTTTGATTCCTCCACTCCCCAATCTACATAAGTATACTTATAAGTATACTCAAACATCTGTTTGAGTAAGACTACACAGAACATCTGTTTGAAAAGTAAAATAAGCTCAATACAATAGAATACAGTAAGCTTAAAATTAATTTGAATCCAAGCTATCAAACTCAGTACAAATTGACTTAAAAATGTATCTTCTGCAAGTACACAACTTTCTAATCAGTCAGATTGGCTCTTGTAATTGATGGTCATAACATGATGCTAGTAAAGATATTATTATATCACTGGAGGATTCTATAATATAAGAAATTTTAGTATTTCTTGAAACTGGTCATTAAGATCTTGAGGTAGATACAAATCTTTAAATATTAATTAAAAAAATAAATGTACTCATGATTAAGTTCAATGTAGCATATAAGTGAAAAATAATTTTGATTGTGTGACCAAAATTTTCATAAGGATCCAATATATATTAAAATCTAACATCTTCACCCATGTGTAAGCTCAATCTGAAACTAAACATTGCACAATTGTCATATCATGATAAATATTTTTGGTTTGGTTAACATGAATCCTGAAAGTCTTAAGCTAGCAAAAAGAAAATTCAATCACTATTTAACTCTAACATTAGGGAACCAAATAAAAGAAATGCTACTAAAATGATAATTTCTCCTTCAAGCTGTTCTCAGTTGATATCTGAAAATATGCAGTGTTGAGCAAGTAATATAAGCAAGTATATCCAGCAGATGCAGATTACATAGCCATGATTAATAAACACAGTCCATTATCATGGTAAAAAGCTTTAAATTTCTTAAGCATCTAATGATTCTTGGAACTCATCACAACTTTGCTCCATGGGTAGATAGTGTCTCCTGAGCATGTTCTCCAGATCACTCAAAAGATGCAGAGCTTATAAGTAGTCAGTCCCCTGTTGTCGGAGGAGGAGACACTGGAGATGATCTACAACCTTGGCACAGGACGATTCCTTTCTGCCTCGGTCACGATGTGGCTGCGAGTGATTTCCTTGAGCGAGGTGCAGCCACTCAGTGCCATGGTGAGCTCGAACTCATCGCGAAGCATTTGCAGAACATTTCGGATTCCGGCTTCACCTGCAGCAGCCAAAGAAAACACCACCGGCCTTCCAATCTGCAATCATGGAGCAAAGAAGCAGATTAAGATCGATTCCTTATGATAAGATGCTGATGAAACAGAAGGGATCGAGGAGACTATGGATCTTGCAATTATGTCAACTACGTGATGTCTCAGGAAACATCTTCCGACGAAACCATGTTTACTTACAAAGATTCCGGAGGCTCCCAAAGCTAAGGCCTTGAAGACATCGGTGCCACGGCGAACGCCACCATCGAGGAAGACGGGAAGGCGGCCCTGCGCAGCTTTGACGACCTGGATTTGCCACCATTTCGGTATCAGTAAGCCAAATCTTACGCCCAAGAGTGCTTCTTTGCACCCTCAGCTAAGTGAACATGAGAACAAATTGCTTGAGCCTCGAGCGATGGAAGCGGAATACCTCCTCCAAGGCAGTGATGGTGGCTGGAACGTAGTCCAGCTGACGAGCTCCATGGTTGGAGACGATAATACCAGCTGCACCAGATTGAATGGCCAGCCTTGCTGCATGTTCAAGTATGTGCAAGATAACTCAGAATGGATGCTGACAAGCTCAGCACAGAGAAATACGAGTGCCACCAAGAAACGGAGTGCTTACTGTCCTCCGCAGTGAGGACTCCTTTCACTAGAATTGGCATAGTAGTGATCGTCTGCAACCACTTGACATCCTGCAGTAGGTCAGTTCACTGGAATTAGTAGCAGCAGAAAGGGAGAGATCTCTCTCACCCATTCTCTTATTATTATTTGGTGGAGTTCTGTTTACTCTGGAATATAGGCTTCTTTCTTCAGCATTCCTTGGAATGATCATGAGTTTACAAGCTACAAGTCTCAGAAATCTCATGTGAATCAAGCATCTGTAAGTAAACTAGCATACCTTCCAGCTCAGAGTTCGGTCAATTTGGCCAGCAACGTAAGAGGCCAGTCCAGAGTCATCAGCCTGCATCTCACCAAAGACATTTTGAGCAAGGAACATGGACATGAAATCACTCAGAGAACATGGGCATCTAAGACTCACCTTATCCATCTTCCCCAGGTCCAAGCCCTCGAAGTTCTTGAGCGTCAAAAATGGGGGCAAAGTGAATCTGTAGATGTATCACATCAGAATTATCCTTTTTTGAAATCTCAATGTGAACTGTGAAGTAATGTTTGATATCTATCTGCAATTAGCATCTGAGATTAATACTCATGTAGCGAATCTGCAGATGTATCGCATTAGAATTATCCTTCTTTGAGATCTCAATGTGAACTGTGAAGAAATGCTGTTTGATATCTATCTGCAATTAGCATCTGAGATTAATTCTCGTGTGGTGAATCTGTAGATGCATCACATTACAATTATCCTTCTTTGAGATCTCAATGTGAACTGTGAAGTAATGTTGTTTGATATCTATCTGCAATTAGCATCTGAGATTAATTCTCGTGTGGTGAATCTGTAGATGTATCACATTACAATTATCCTTCTTTGAAATCTCAATGTGAACTGTGAAGTAATGTTGTTTGATATCTATCTGCAATTAGCATCTGAGATTAATACTCATGTAGTGAATCTGTAGGTGTATCGCATTCGAATTATCCTTCTTTGAGATCTCAATGTGAACTGTGAAGTAATGCTGTTTGATATCTATCTGCAATTAGCATCTGAGATTAATACTCATGTAGTGAATCTGTAGATGTATCAGATTAGAATTATCCTTCTTTGAAATCTCAATGTGAAGTGTGAAGCAATGTTGTTTGATATCTATCTGCAATTAGCATCTAAGATTAATACTCATGCGATGATGAGAGTACTAGCCGATGACTACATGGAGAACACGCTATTGCTACCAGGTGGAAATGGCATTGACATTTACCTGTTCTTGATATCAGCTTCTCTCCGACCTAGTCTTGGAGTATCCACAGTGAGGGCTATTGCTTTGAATCCTGCTCTTTCCGCTCGTCTCACGAGCTGCGCAACCACATTCCGGTCTTTGTATACCTGACAAGGAAGAGGGGATGAGAAGAACCTATAGGAGATGAAGAATGGACACAAGCAACAGCACCAAAACAATGGAGGAGATCACTTGCGGGGAGAAGCATCAATAAATAATGGGGAGGATAACTAACATAAAGCTGGAAGAATCGAATTCCTGGTCCGGTTGAGGCCACCTCTTCCACACTGGAAGTAGCCCAGGATGACAGCGTCTGCAATGTACAAACATGAAGAATGGTTACCTTTGTAGGACATTGAACTTGGACAAGAAAGAAAGAAAGAAGACATAGATCCGTGAAGGACACCTCCTCTGAGCATAAAAAAGATTAATAGAATCTGCTCAAACCATTTTAATTATGGAAGAAATATTGTTTGGGGAAGAAGTTAAATGTGTAAGATCAAAATTGTATCAAATGCAGCTTTTCATCAGAGAGACCTGTTTTTCTAATTATTATATTAGATCATGGACTAAAAATGCCACGAGAATGTCATTTACAAAATGCAAAAGCATGATATACAATCAAGAAAGTTTTTATCGACTCAATTATTTTTGGTTCTGCATATAGTTATCAATTGCTCAACCAAATGATGTCTTTTTCTTCCCTCTTTTACATCGATTTGTTGTCAATGTTACAGCTTGTTCTAACAGGATTCTTTCAAGGAGAAAGCCTTTAAAAGGACAGAGTCATGTATCCAAGTTATTTATAGGTGTCTTGTGAGAGAGAAATATTGGGGGAAAAGAATGGTTTACATCAGCAAAACATAGAAAAAAATTCTGATGATTATTAAATTTTCTTGGCTGAAATATGATACCCTGATAAGTAATCAAATTAGTTGCGGCATAATAATTTGTTTCACAATCTGGCTCTGAAAAATTTAGCTTGACTAGCTCAAGAATAGGCCCAGAATCTAATCAAGAGTTGATACAAATACATAATTAGCCACTAAGTTCTGATAACTGAGAAGAAATTCTTTTTTTTTCTCATGTCAATGGCAATCTTCATGGACTGTTCTGTGATGTTCTTGGTTAAAAGTATTAACAGTAGCCAGCATATCATTGATTCCTTCTGATGAAAATATTATTATCAATCAGTATGCCCCATATCTTATATCATAATCACTGAAGCAGCACTGGTTTGCTGAGTATTGAAAGATTTATAGTGTTAACATTCTGTAAGATCATATTTCCTAAAATAAAGTTAATTCCAACTTGTAATGCATTATAGGAATATTAAGACAGCAAGAACAAACCATTATAGTGCCAGCGGCTGATGCTGCTCTTGCAGTAGCATATTCTCCTGGCACAAAATAAGAACATGATACAACATAAGATGCTTTCATTCTTAGAAACAGCAATTCACAATAAGATAACTCATATAGTTGTCATAAGCCAAAAGCGAGAACTAATCTACCGAAAATAAAATTCACTTTCATTAAACATGGTGTAGATTTGCCTACGACTCACAAAAAATCAGTATGAGTTCTTAGAATTTAGTGCTTAGATAACATAAATATTTCATACCTTCAGGATGGGCCATCTTCTGCATGGCAGTGGGAGCAATCATGATTGGCATTGATATCTTGAAACCCAGCACAGTTGTGGTCATGTCAATCCTGGAGACATCAATGAGTATGCGTGGACGAAACCTGTTTTGTGATCAAAATCAGGTATTAAGCATCAGAATACTATGTTCATGAACACTGGGTGGAGTTTTGTATGATATTTAAGGATGCTGAAGAGTAGAACAGATGTAGAGACTGAAATCAGACATATAACTCATCCAGGTTAAGTTAACTTTTGCTTGTATAGCAAAAAGTAAGACAATATTAATCACATCCTCTTAAAAAGCTGAAAGAAAACTTCTCATAAAAAGACGGGAAGGGGGAAAAAAAAGACTAGTTTAAGAAATGTTTTGATGTCAAAATATATAGGATATTAACATGAGTAACTGCTTCAATTTTTCAGAGATTTGTTTCAGATTAACTTCTGACACAGGTAATCTCAAGGGAGCTGAAGTGCAAAATGAACAGCAGAAAGGTAAATCTTCCTTAAAAGCAGAATCCATTTACCCTTAAAGTAGAAAAAACATGAACTCGAGCCCTGTCCTACTTATCATCCAGAAAATACTAGAATATTATATTCAATGAGGAAGATAATTAATGAATGAACAACATGGGTCAATCAAACTTTAAGCAATCAGATAATAATATGCAAGTACAGATGGTTTAGTTGATTCAGATGCTACAAAAAGACAGAATATATAAAAGAGACTTTTAACTTTTTCTCCTGAGAAATAAGAGAGGACACTATAGAACGCAAAAATCTAGCAAAAGAAAGGATGAACACATAAATATCATTAGGAATACAGTAAAACCATGAAAAGTTCTTACAGGATCCTCGAGAAGGCTTCCCTGTTCTCCTTCAAGGTCCACTGGTCCTCCGCACCAGAGGCGTAGTAATCGAACACCATCTTGGGCAACTTCTGCTTGGCGACGGCCTCGTACTCCATCACGTTGGTGATCTCCATGCTTATGGTAGCGTGTCACACCCCCACAACGTCAACCGATCTAGGAAGAGAAACCAAGTGAAACAGCATGTAATTGCTACAACATCAGAAGGAGAAGGCATGCATGGTTGATGGAACAACAAATCAGTGAGCACAAGGTGAGCTGAAACGAAGAGGTCAGAATCCAAAGAGGAAGAGGAGAAGCCAACCTCGGCAGCTGAGAGCAGGGGAAGGAATGGAGGGTGGGGGGATGGAGAAGAGTGATATATGGGTTGGGATGTGAGATGGTGATTCGCAAGGCGGGGTGGAGGGGAGGTGAGGGTCTACTTGAAGACAAAGAGCGGGCATGGGAAATACGTCAGCAGTGGAAAGGGTGAGAAGGACAATTGGGTTTTGGATCAGCTTTTCGAGGTGGGAATGAACGACGGTATCTGCAACACTGCCTTCTCATCCACAAACGTCGACTCGGAGCTCTACATCCCAAAAAATTCCTCCATTTTTCTGCTGTTTATCCGAAGAAGCCAACCAAACGAAGTGAATCGAAGCCACAGATTTCCAGCAATCTTGCTCCATAATTTGCGACTCCTATCCGGTCTATTCCTACCTAATCGAGTTGTTGTGTTGGTTTCGATACTACTACATGTCTTATTAGTTTATATTATCTTGAGAGCTTTGTGACCCCGTTGCAGGTTTTTTGATGTGGACAACTGAGTGTGCATGGAAATTAACCTCCTAAAATAGAACTAATGGATTGAGTTGGGGGGTCAAATTTCTGCAGAAAGAAGCACATGAGGTTCACAGGTTGGGCTAGAAATGAGGACATTATCATGTTTGGATTTATCCTCGAATTGCAGATGAGACTGCTGTCGATGTTTCTGCTAAAAGATGAGTAGACTATGTTTTGGTTTCACCCACATCATGTTTTGGCTGCTTAGGAGTATAGAGTTTGGAGTGCCATCCACCACCTAACAAGTATGCCAAATCATATAATGAAACATAAGAAGGAAGTATCAGAATTTGCTCGGATGCTTAAATTCTTCACCTGTATATGAATTGGAACAATTTTCTGCATAATTTTTGTTTCGAAAAATACATGAACGAGTAGCTAATCCATGAGCTCAATATAGTCTCTGTTTGTTTGAGCCTATCATGAGTCTTAATTGAGATGTTCTAAGGTAGAGCAGAATTGTCCCTCATGATAGGTTTCAAAGATACAAAGTTCTACCAAGAAAATAGTGCTTCTATCATCTTGTCAATAAACAAACACTATACACCTTATACTTCATTTCCAATCACAGCCAAACCAAAGTGTTAAAGAGACAAATTGAGACGAGTTGAAATGAAGCTATGTATCCTTTTACTGAGCCTGATTAACTATCAAGTCCTGCATATATTTTGGCTTTTCCCTTATGTATGTCTCTTCTCCTTTTTCTTCTTAGGTCATCGAAAGGCTTGACGAGTGATGGGAGTATCTGCCACTGACTTCCATGTCTGACTAAACTGGCTCGCTTAAAATCATCTTCCCAGACACTCTCAAAAGACCAAGTAGGAACTTTTGGACCTCCATCGATGCCAAAGACTTCATCCGGTCCCAGTTGCTGTTTCTTTCGGGCATCACTCAGTGTACGAGTTCACCATACAACAGTCCAGAACAATCTAAGAGCTGCAATACGCATCAATATCATATGAAGTGAATAAACAATTCAGGAAGAGCGTGAAAAAGGATCAGGAAAAATGATGATTGTGAGAACATCTCAAGTAGAGGCCTCATGAACTTGTGAAAGGCATGCATGTTCTGATCAACAAGGATTCATATTATGCAGCCAACATCAGGAAATATATGATGTCAAACCTGGCATAGAAAGGATAGCATGAAGCAACAAGTAGAGCTCTTGCAGAGATATGCACAACAGAATAGCACACGTAAACAGGTAAACTAAAGTGATGTGGTGGAGAAAGACAAAAACATTTTTAACCTTTGAAAGATGTTAGTAAAATGACTAACAACTAGCGCATCATGGAAGAGGGGATGATCATCCGCATAAACCATGATAGAGGGGTGAAAAGAAGTAACACATCATACATTGTCAATAAAGCTGCAATAAGGGCAACCTCACATGATTAAAACAATAGTTTACACTGGGCTGCTTGATCTCGGTTTTAGACTCGAAGCATAATTTACTTTGTACACTATATTATATCACCATCTTCTGTCTTTAAGTGCAAAAGTAGGCGTTGCTGGTAAAGATACTTCATTGTAACACAAGCGAAAATTCTGGTTCTAATGCAAGATGCTGACATAAGATGGTAGTTTATCAAATCAGTCATATGAAGACAAAATATCTACAACTAGATAAACCAAACATATAAGGTAAGCAGCATAAGTCTATATTCTTGCCTAGGTGACTATATTTGAAGCTAGGAATCCATAGAAACCCTCAGTTAATGCTATGCTATGCTCCTGCAAAATTCTAACCAAATACAAAAGGCAAAAAATAGCATTAGGTCTATGATGCCCATTAGGAGAACTACACGAGCAATTGAGCAATATAATTATAGTGAATCATCGACTGAGAGAGGGAGATGATCGTCTCAAGAAAGGTGAGCCTCTTAATCCTTTATCCTTTCGGGTTGATTCGGAAAGCCCGATACTTATGGCTTTCAAAGATTAAAAAAAGAGTTTTTCTGGATCAATTGGATGCAAGGTACTAGCTTTACTTAATGTCAACCACAGAATCTAAGGGGAGCCGCTGGTGACATGTCAAATTCTGGTTAGATGGCATAAGCCAAACTAGCGTCGACTGAAATTAAATATCAATGTTCTTTTGAGCATAAATCTATAGATCGGGGTGTAGGTTTTGTTAGTAGAACAAGTGATGGTACTTGTTTGCTTGCAGGATACAGATTCATTAAGGAGAGTGGATGCTGCTACAATGAGTTGATTGCGATCAAGGAATAAAGTAAAATTGATTGGTGAAGGAATTACCAAAATTGTGATTGAATTAGATGCAAAATTGATCATAAAAATACTGGAGAGAAAGACTGAGCCTTCTTGAAAACTTCTTAATGTCACTAGAGAAATTATGTACTTCAAAGGTTTTCTATGCATATTATTGTGCATGTTTACAGAGACGGAAATAGGCGTGCTAATTAGCTTGCCAGCCATGCTAGAAGTAATAGGTCTATTCATTTTTCAGCAAGAGCAGGGCCAGAAGACCTGTGCTCACTTTTGTTTTTTGATCCGCAAGGTATTGTTTGTAACATATATTTGCAGTAATATATCGATTTTTTGATTGAAAAATAATTAGAATGAATCAGTAAAGTGTGTTGTACTTACAAAATAAAGTATTCAGACTGAGGGGATTGGTCACTGAAGAATTCTGATCCAGTTGCATTTACATTTCATCATCAGCTTCACTGTTGTCTAGAGTCCAAGGTTCACCGTACCATAATGTACCGCTCGATACGGGTAGTACATATCGGTCCGACAAAGAACTGATAATGGCAGTATATCAGTATGTCTCTATGTATCATGTGTTGGTATGCTCAGTACAGCTCGGTACATACCATACCAATAACTAGTCGATATACCGGTATGGATCAGTAAGGCGAAAGCTTTGATAACCCACAACCCTATCATCGACTGCAGTAGATTACAAAGAATCTGTATCCTTAGAGCTAGAGCAATGGGGACTCAGAACCAGGAACATCGCAGGTGCCTTCTTCACCTATCTAGTTAAGTATCGACAACTTTGAAGATGTTGAGTGTACAGAACTCAACCAAGAAACTACTGAGACATCAATGTATTAATATGGAACATAACTAATATTTTCAATTAAATTTCATGAGTCACCCAACACAGCCGAAGAGGAAACAGGAGATCCTATGAACCTCAACGAGAAAAATGTAGTAAGAGAACAGCTAATAAAAAGGACAAAACTTTCCCTTCATTTAGCAACTGGTAGAGTCATGGACTCCAAATAGTTCTTCCTGTTCATATAATCTCGCAAAAGGGAAGGGGAAAATATCAACTCAACATCATCCAAAAGTGCCTTCAAGATTCAACAAATCCCTTATGAGCACATCTGAACCAACGCCAATAACACCAATTTCCATCTTCAGTTGTGTTAATCAAATTCAAGAAGCTCCGATTTTACCAGTCTAGACCTCCCTAAACCATCAAGCCACCATCCCACCGTCCAAAACCTATACAGGCAACACCCGATTCTTGAATCCGCAAGGCCAAATGAGAGAGACGAGAAGTTGAACCGCGACGAATCAACCCACCCACCATATAAACCCTAATCAACACTCCTATCATAAGCAACGAGAACGACGCAAAGAAGACGCGGTTGCTGAGTAGGTTTAATTTTTCGGATCAGAGGAGACCAGAAGCAAGATCGACTCGTGGAAGAAGGAGAGGCGGGGACTGATACGAACCTGCCAGTTACCCGGTCGTGTACCTGCCTAAGGCTGCTGACGGCGGTTGGTAGCCTACGCGGCGGTGCTGCTCCGCGAACAAGTCCAAAGCTTTTATTCTCCGAAAGCCGAAGCCAACTCCCGCGACACCACAAGATGGCACTCGAAACGCGCCAGCCAACGACTTTGATCACGACTTACGGTACGGGTGTAACCTTCCCGTGACGGCTGCTCCATGCCGTGTTGTCGGCGTTTATGTCGTAGCTTAAGTGACCACTTGAAGAGGAGAGAGCAGGAGCAAAGACGAGGCACGACAGAAGGGTGTGCGCTCATCCATTCTTACACCCCCCCCAACTCTGTGGTCTTTGGACGAGGAGGAGGACGAACACGAAGGGGAGGAGGGGAGGGAGAAGGAGGGTGCTGATGATGATGAGACACAATGGCTGCATCAATGAGGCAACTGCAGAGGGTGCCAAACCGGATCGTCGGCGCAAGAAACATGTGTGCCTTGCCGCAGAAATCCCCTCTCTCCTCTTCTGAGGAGCTCATGAGGTTGGAACAGCAGTGTAGCGCTCACACGTAAGCCTGCCTTGAATTTTGTTCCCTCTATGTGATGCCCTCTGTTGTCATCATTTGTTGCTGCTCCATTTTAATGTTCTATTGCATGTGCATCAGGCGCCTAGGTTGCTTTATACAGCAAATGTGAGGAACCCTCTGTTCGCCTCTGTTTGCAGCATTATATGTCCTCGATTAAGGAGTTCTTTAATTGGATTTGCCTCGCGCAAGATGTAAAAGGATCTGAGTTAGAAGCTAGATACGATTGTGCTGCATTGCGTATGTGAGAGATTTGTTTGTGCATGTCCATGCGTGTCAATTATCATGATTGATACTTAAGACTAGTCCAGGATTGGTTTAGAAAGTACTTGGACACTGTTTTGATTCACCAGGAACCCGATTTTGTTTTGTTCCTCTTCGTTCTATCTGGTATTTGTTTCTGCAATTAGTCTTTGGGTGCCATCATCAGCTTCTACCATCTTTCAGCTTTTATCGTAGTTATAATGCTCATGATGTTGATAAAGTTTCCTTGTTGATTTAATAGTACCAAAATATTCTGTTAATTAACGTGGGTCTTTGATTTTTATGCAGTTACCATCTCATTCCTATGGTGTTTTCTCAAGCAAAAAGTACATTGATTTCTTATCTGCGTATTCTGCTGTTGATCAGGTCTGTGATGTTTTAAGAAACAACTATTTCTTATCTGCTTGTTCTTCCTATTCACTGACCTCAAACACAAATTTTCTGATTAAACCGTTTCTCCCCTTTTTTATTGATGATTAACAACCTAAAATTTGATCGAGACCATGGGAGTCTCAAAGGCATCAATTTTCTTCGTCTGTGTTTCAGCCTAATATGTTCTGCTTGTATTTTGGATTCCTAACTTTTACTAATTTAATTTTCTTCTTTCGGGACATTGTCATCCAAAAATTATGAAAGCTTTAATTGATCAAGCAGAAAGGCTCACTCTTAGCTCTAGAGCCTTCCTTCTATAATGATAAATTTCCAACTTTTGCAGAGCATCTTACACAGATGTTTGGATATGAAATGATGTTACCAATGAATACTGGTGCAGAGGGTGTGGAAACAGCATTGAAGTTGGCACGAAAATGGAGCTATGAGAAGAAAAAGATCCCCAAGGATGAGGTGAGGCTTTAAAAACACTCAGCACTTTTGCTCATTATATTGTTTGAGTTGTAATTTAATTTTCTTCATGCACAAACATTGACAGATTTTTTAGATTTATGAGCAGCATGAAACATTTTTGCATTGATATTAAAACTCCTATTGTGAAAAACATTAGTATCTTCATCAAATTGTACCACACTTGATTTTGCTGTGAAGGGATTTACTACATGTAAGCTCTATAGGTCCTAGACAGTTATTGTCATTGCTGTTTCTTTACATTCAGAAAAGTTTTCTGTATGACAAGTTGATGAATTAAAATCTGGACTTTCTGAAAGAATCACCATGCAACTCTAGGTTTTCTGGAGTATGCCAAAATTCAGAATTTTAGTGAGTGTTATTCATTTGTTGCTTTTGGTATAACTTGTTAAACTTTGTTGTTCTCCTTAGATCATTTAATGATATACTAACTGCTTAGTACATGCAATGATTCTTGCAACTACTTCAATATTTAAAATGGCTGAAACTAGTTCATTATTTAAAATGGTACACATTTTATGTGCCAATGAACTCAAGCTAGTCAGAATTGACAGTTGCCAATTCTCCATTGAGGCCATGTTGTTTTCTTATTGTTAATCCTGTAGATCGACAAAGTTTTTTGTAAGGTTTCATTCTTTGGATAGTATTTTTCCAGACATCCAAGTGAAAATATTAGTGACTGGATGATTTTTCCGGGATTCCAGAACAGCTATAAGTGATTTTACATAATATGACAATATAACTGGACTTCATTTTCCTGCAGGGCTACTATGTTGGGACAGGAGTTCAGGAATCAACTAATGAAGATTCATCTGCAGTTCCCACGAATAGTAAAATAGATTGAAGGAAGAGGATTGCTTAACGCAGTAGAATTGAACAACAAAGAACTATCTCCTGTTTCTTCATATGATTTATGTATTAAACTGAAGGAGAGTGGCATTCTCACAAAGCCAACACATGATTCCATTAGTCAATTCGCTCCACCACCATCCATAAGGTAAGCATTCAATGGTTGTTTTTTTTTTCTTTATAACCTTTGGAGTCTCGAAAATGTTTAAATACTATTTGATGGTTTTGCAGCAGATGGTATAGGGTGCCATACTACCATTTATCATTGTGGAAAAAGAAAACCCAAGATGCTTGGTTAACTAGGTGTATTTTCGTCATTAAATATTCATCTACACTGAATTGCTCCAATAGTTTTGAAGTGGATGCGTATGATTTAATTCTGAATTAAGTATCTGTAGTTATACTCATCACAGTAGAGCTGAACCTGCCAAATAAGTAGTTCATTAATAATATGTGCACTGTTACTACTCAGTTTAACTAGGTGTATTTTCAACATATGTTAGCTTTTATTTTTATTGTCAGGATTAGGCATATGAAGTTCTCAGTGGATTTCATATACATTTATGACCTCCGTTGATCTTGAAAAGTCACTTATCTCCTGTATCTTCACTAGTTTCGTAGAAGAGTTGCAAATTTTTAGTTTATGATAAATTCTTATTTATTTGCTGATAGTTATGCCAGTTTCATAGTTGTGGCACTATACAATGTAATGAACTGCTCATTGGGCAGGTTCAGTTGCTAATTTCTTTTACTAAAGGAGTGATTTTCCTGTAGGTTTTTGAATTATCGATAACTAGATGACTTTATTTCTGTGTGGCATGTGAATTCATTTTTAATAATAGGTTATTTGAATTCTAGTAAATCATTTTTTTTCTTTTTTAGTCATAATTATTGCTAGTGTTTTGTTGATATCTTATCTCATGTTGAAATTTGCTCCTCTTCTCGCACCCACTCCCTCTTCTTCATGCTGCCTTTAACAAACATTTTGTTGTCAGCTTGGTAGGCATTTGTGATGATTTTTAAAGTAGTGAATGGCAGATTATGCCAAGCATTTGCATGCTCTTGCTGGTGGAGCAGATACCATGCAGTTTTGCAAGGCTCAGAATTAACATATTAGGTTCTTAAAGTTGTGGTTTTATTTTTTGATAACTGATAGCTTCAATTATTTGCCTGTCCAGCTTAGAGGAGCTAAACATAGCATCAACGGCTTTCAGTGATGTTTTAGAGATAGATTTACCCAAGATGCAGAAGCAAAAGCCAAAGTCAGAGACTCAGACATCTAAGCAAGCATGTGATAGATGTGGGCGTCAACTGTATGATTCCACAGATATGAACAATTAGTTCTTACAGTCAGATCTATCCATCTTACTACGTAAGTTCTCATCCTATCATCATATTCTTCGCTAAGCTACATATACTTCTTAGTTGAGATAATTAAGTTTCTTCAGATCTATTAGGATCTTGTCCAATTTATGGTTAAGATATATCTCATCACAATTTGTTTGTGTTCTTTCTTTGCTCATTTATAGTATAATACATTACTGCATTTAATTTTATGAGTTGCTCCTGCTATTGGATTGCCTAGAGGAAATTAAGTCCTCGTGCATCAACATTATGACGTATACCTAAGTGTTCATATCTGATTGCCAGAAATGAGTGTTATGTATATAACTCAGTGCTAGCTTTCATCATTGAATGAGGTTTATGCCCATAGTTCTCCTGCTTGCCTAGTGTTCGATCACATAGATTTACACAAGAACATTCGGTCTACAACCAGAGCTTTGAACCTTTGAGGGAACATGTGTGCCACATGCTCTTGATATCCTTGCAATCTCTAAACTTCCTAATCATTAAATTACCTTTTTTCTTTACAAGTTTTCAAGCATATTGTCTTCTTTTACCATTTTGACTTCCATAGACTTGCAGTTTAGGGTTTCTTAAGGGTATGCCCAGTGGCCTAGCTTCAGGATTCAAAATCTAATTTTGTTTCTTGAAAGGGAAGGAAAACCCATTCCTGGCCAAATTCTTCCACTGATTACATTCTGAAGTGACATAATCAATGACTAATTGGCCTTTCTATATTCTGAATCATGCTGAAGGAAATACATTTTTTAGGCCATCTCTATGATTATTTTTTGCCAAGGTCTCTCTTTTGTCAGCAAAAGCATTATACTGATGCCTATAGATGGTCCAGAATATTGACATTGGATATGAATAATCCAGTAGTTTTCATGTACAAAACCAGTGAACCAGATTGACCTAATCCACAAGTCAAAGCCCTAAACTACTGAACACTGATTTTATTTGTGTTCAAAGTCAAAGGTTAGAATCTTTTTGTAACTTAAAAAAACAAGTAATCCAACATGGAGATCTGCATAACAAAAGCCTATAGTCAGCTCACACAGGCCAGCTTTGAAATTAATATCACATCTTTAGTTGTCATTGGCAACAAGTTTAGCTAGAATTGTTACTTAGCTCAGGCCAAGAGAAGAAGTGTTTTCAATCCATCTGGTTTGCAAGGTTGATGTATTCAGAGTGAAGGATCATTAGACTCAAAATCCAAGTTTTGATATTGGAACTCTTTACCATCAAAAACCTATTTGCAATATGAGTTTAGATGAAAAGAAGGAAGGAATACATATGGAATTGGTATCTACAACTTTCAACAAAGCTTATTCTACCACTTTGTTGCTGGAATTTTATATAAATATCATCTTTGTTAGTAATTATTATCATTATTCTTGTTGCTACAACTATCAACGTCTCCACAGGCACCCTCAACTGTAGCCATGATGCCATTGAAATAACAAGGAATTTTATTATGTAATCATGGGAGATTTTTTTTCCCTTAACATAAATTAAATTACCATTAATAACATGTTATTTTATTTGAATTATTAACTTTCTTGTTTGTGTAGTATATTTGAGAAAATCATTAAAATTAATTTTCTTATTAGTTGACTTTTAGAAAATAATTATTTTAAATTTTATTTTGTGTGTGAATTATAAGAAATAAATTTTATCATTCTATTTTTTATATGAAAATAAAAAATTAATTTAAAATAAAAATTATACTTTCACTTGCTTTGGGAGGACTCATCTTCTTATATATAAAGAGAGTTTCCTTGATAATGGGAGGATCGAGGAGAGGAATCTCGAAAACAGGATCCCCAATGAGAGATAAGATCCTCTATTATATTCTTATTAATTTTTATTCATATTTTTAAAATTTTGATATTAGAATTATTATAATTTGTATGATATATGATAATATTTTAATGTTTAAATTTTATGATTAATAAATAATGATAATTAAATTATGATGTTAGAATAATTAATTATATAATTATATAATTTTAATTAATTTAATTATATATATTTGTGTTTCAAGAAATTATGTGCGAATTTTTATGATTTAATTAGTTTTAATTTTTAAAATCATAAATCTAAATTACTCAATTTATACAAAAGAATGGATTTGAGGTTAATTATTATTTTTTAATATTTTAAAGTACTTTTGTAAATATTAAAATCTAATTTAATATGAGGGGTCAAATTGGAGTTTGACTTAAATTGATTAGTCCATGTGACCAAGCATGATCCAACCCATGTGGCTAAGTATATAACCTAGTATATGTGGCTAAGCATGACCCAACCCATGTGGTTAAGTATAATCCAATTTATGTGGTTAGATATAACATAACCTATGTAACGAAACATAACCTAACCTATGTAGCTAAGCATAACCCAGCCTATACAGCTAAGTACAACACAACCCATGTGCCAATCACGACTCATGGTCAAACATGACCTAACTTATGTGGTGAGACATGGTCCCACTCATATGATTAGGATAACTCAACCAACGAGTCAAGCATGGCCCAATTCAATGATAAAACTTAGTTCAACTTGTAAGTGAGGCTCAGTCTTGCCCATGAAGTTAGGCCTACCGAGCCATGCGATTGGTGCTAGACATCGTCGCCTCTCTATCTAACCTATTATTCCTCGGCCTAACCTGCTACTTAAGATAGACATGTGCAGCGCATGTGACCCGTGAAACAGTTGGATCTGATCTAACATTATGTAACATAGTCTAATTTCCTCTTCCTTTATTGGTTTGAGCTCATTAGGTAAGTAAACAAGATGAGTTTGATCGGTTCAAGCCAATTCAAGGTAATTCCAAACCAACTTGATCGATTCAAGCTAACTTGACCTAATTAAAATTAATCAAATCTAAATCTACAGTGATTCTAAATAGATTCTATAAGGATTTGAGATTGGTTATGTTAGTTTCTAATTGAATTGAGCTAGGTTTAAGTCAATTAAGTTATTCCAATTAGAGTTCATTGACTGACTATTGAGAAATTGATCTTTATGATTTGGTGAACTTAAAATTTTTATTTGAATGTATTATTTAGAAATAATTAATAATTTTATCTTTCTTTTAGATTAAGTTGATGATATTGATATGATTGTTACCATATAATATATATGACTATGTTGAGTTGTTCACGTAAAAAATACAATATGTGAAAGAAACTATTGGCCTATCATAGTGTGGAACCACTGATGAACATAATTTAGCAAGTCATATCAAGCATAATTCCTCATAATATTTTATCATACTATTTCATGGATGTGTACGAATGAATGAATATAAATGAATAATTATAGTTGACTATATATCATTATCGATGGCAGATAGGGTGATTCTCTTTAAGGATTAGCGAGTTATCATTACTGTTGGGAGGAACGTATCCTCACTTGGGCGAATGAGAGATATCATTCTATCTGGTATTGGAAGTGTGATATAAGTTTTCTCTATCGTTATTAAAAGGAATCTATCGGTTTGTTACTCTATCCGTTGTAGGGAGAGTGTACCATTGAGTGTCATATACGTCTTCGTCACTTTGACCGTTATGTATGTCATCAAAATATATTACATGTGACTAATGTATGATTTTATTTACTATATAAAAATTATTATTATTTTTATGATATATGAGTGTTATAGCGAATTGATACCATTATCATTTTATATTAAATTATAAATATGTATATATACTTTATGGGTATTTAAAATTATTTTATAATTTTTTTTAGAAGTTCATAACATATGTTGTTGGTATTTATCTTATATTTATTTTCAAAGCAACTTATTACTTTTGTAATAGATCGAAGGTTTGGATAGAGAAGACTTTTTAGTCACTATGATCTAAAAAATATGATATTTTTTAGTTAAAAAAATATTTAGTATTATAAAGATAAAAAATTAAATTCAAAGTAATTTTTTTATAAATTATGAATAATGAAATGATGATTTTTTTGTTGTGAAGGACATATTAGTAAATTCAAGTTCGCTGCTGTGTTTGAGCAAAAACAAATTTGAAGGACAAATTAGTAAATTCAAATCCACTGCTGTGTTTGAGCAAAACAAATTTGAAGGACAAATTAGTAAATTCAAGCTTGCACGGAGCACAGATTTGAGCATCACACGTGGGCCCGGACCAACCATCAGCACTTCGCACGTGTTCCCATTTCATTAAGATAAACACTTTAAATTAAGAAAAAACACGTAATAGAAAATAAATAGGGAAAAAAAACATGTGCCCTTTTCCTCTTCGCCCCTTAAAATTTACTCAATATTGTTATTATGGATTAAACATATTACATTAAACACTTATATTATCGAAATTTGGCTCGGAAAGAACGGCTTCCGGCTCGATTCCTCCTCTCCATTGCGCCTTAAAAATTCGTGCCGGCACCCCGTAGTTCCCCAGGATTAGGGTTGAGGAGGCTCCTCTCCCTCTCTCCTTTTTCGTTGCCGATCCCGGTACAGGGTGCCTTTTTAGGTCTGTAGGTGGGGAATTGATCTCATTTACATCGATCGCTCTGCCGCAGATCTCTCGATCCGTCTCGATCGGAAAAGGTTCCGATCCGATGACGTCCCCCGGAAGCCCCGCGGCGGCCGTGGATCTGCGACAGTGGCGCGGGGATGCGCAGGAGGAGGAGGATGAGGAGGGGATCGACCACTTAGATCGGCTGCCGGACTCCGTGCTGCTCGTTGTCTTCAACCGGATCGGCGACGTCAAGGCCCTGGGACGGTGCTGCGTCGTCTGCCGCCGATTCCACGACCTCGTCCCTCTCGTCGATTCCGTCCTCGTCCGCGTCGATTGCGTCATCTCCGACGATCCTATCCCCTCCCCCGCCGGGGGCGCCGGCGCGGACAGGTCCCGGGGGGTCTTCTCCCACCTTGCCCGCATCGTCATCGGCGGCATCGTCAAGCCCTTGCAGGCTCTCGGTCATATCCTCGCCCCTTCTGCCGCCGTCGCCTCCAACCGAAGGTCCTCGCCTTCGTCCCCTTCCTCCTCCCCCTCCTCCTCGAGGTCGTCGGAGATCTCCCACCACTCCCCGGCGGAGGTCTTGAAGAACTTTAAGGAGATCCGCCGGCTCAGGATCGAGCTCCCCGCCGGCGAGCTCGGCGTCGATGACGGCGTCCTCCTGAAGTGGAAGGCCGAGTTCGGATCAACCCTCGATAGCTGTGTCATCCTTGGCGCGTCTTCTGTCCTCTCTTCGTCTTCCATCCTGCCCAAATCCTCGAGCCCCAACCCTAACCCTAGCTTCCAGGACACTTGTGGGGCTGATGACAGCGGGAGCATGCCGGATTCGTTTTACACCAGCGGAAACTTGAAGCTTAGGGTGTTCTGGACGATCAGCTCCTTGATTGCCGCTTCGGCACGGCATTACCTCCTCCAGCCAATCATAGCTGATCACGAGGCGCTGGAAAGGTTAGAGCTCACAGACGTCGATGGGCAGGGGGTACTGACGATGGACCGTTGGCAGCTGCAGGAGTTCAGGGCAAAGCCGTTGTCAGCATCAGGGAGCTCGCAGCGGACCCTGGTGCCAGCCCTCAGCATGTGGTTGTGGTACGCCCCCTACCTGGAGCTTCCTGGTGGGATGGTGCTGAAGGGGGCGACACTGGTGGCTGTCCGGCCAAGCCAGGAGCAGGGAATGGAGGTTGCGAGTAGTGGAGAATTTGGTGGTGTCGTAGAATTCTCAGACAGGTGTTCGATTTCCAGTGCATTCGAAGAGCCATACAGGTCAGCAGCAGGGATGCTCATGAAGAGGAGAACGTACTGTCTTGAGATGAATTCATTCTGAGATTGGAATGATACCAAAGTCTTATCTTTGGAAGGTAAAATGCCAGATAATGGTAGTTGATTTTACTTCTTTCAAAGATATTGAATTTTGAAGTAGAGTTTCCAGTATGTTGTGTCAATGGAGGTACAGAAATTTAGAATCAGAATATGTTGACATTACATATGTTAGGGTTATGAATGAGCAGCTGGAACGCTGGGTTACCAGAATTTTATATGGTTGTTTGTGCTGTAATTCAATATTTGACTGTATTGAAAGAAATGCATTCACTAAGAAATATCTGCTTAAAGCTAATGCTCTTTGTTTGAAGTTATTATTACATTAAGTAAAGTTCATATGAAGTTTACAATATTTTAATTGTACTTGTATCTTTTTTTCCACAGCATTTGCTTTTGTGCTTTTGATGATTGGTTTTGCTAGTTTACTCAAATCCCCATAGGTCAGAAGTTATGCAAAAGAATTTCCAAAACTTTCTCTTTTGTTGGTGTTTCGTTCTTGAATGGAATTTTTCTTTGAGTACTAGCTTTATAGTAGCCTGTAAGTCATTTGTTGTTTCCTCTCTTGAAGGTGTTCTAGCATATTACTGAAAGGAATCATGATTTGACTAAGATCAATTCATGAATGCTATGAGATATGAAGGTTATCTAATTTTTCCTACATATTGCATTGCTAACATGCTCAGTTGGTCTTATATGGAATTATAATATTGAGGATGAACTAAGTCCATTTGCAAAAGCAGTGTTCTTTAATGTTTTTGGGTTATTGATCATGAGATAATTAAAATAGACATTGATTGAACCAAGTCCATTTGCAAAAGCAGTGCTCTTTAATGTTTTTGTGTTATTGATCATGAGATAATTAAAATGGATATTGATTGTCTATATGAATGGTTTTGATTTCATGTATTTCTCTGCTGTGCATGTCGTCTTCAAGTCAGTCATGCTGTTAAGTTGTATGAGGTCTTATTTTATTAAATCTTTATTCTGAAATCTTTATCCTATATTATATATATACATTTTGAGCTGTGTATGTTATGTAATTGTTTGCCTTTATATGGTGTCACTTGATATTAAATGGTTGAGCTTATTCCACAATGATGATATTGATGATAAATGTGGTTGTGCACTTTGTATATATATAATATATACAAAGTGCACAACCACATTTATCATATTGCTACATGACCAGTGAACCATATCATATATTTATTGACATTTCTTTGAGATAAGAGTAATGAATAGATACTCCATACCAAATTTCAATTTGCTCTCTGATATTCTGTAGTCAATTATCCGTGCTTGGCATAAGCGATTGACTCATGCTTGTTAAACTTGCAGATTTTTATGGAGTTTTGAAGTGGTAGGGAGTAAAAGCATGTCCGAAGTCAGATGAGACTTATTGGCTTCCTGGTAATAAATTTCCTCACTTTATTGGTGATTGGCAACCAATCTCCATCCAATGCAGTAATGATATACTGCTCATGGTGATCTTTGTGCTGCCGTCCGCGAGAACTGAAATATAACATGCTGTTGTTGTTGTCCTTCCCCCCGAGCAAATTTATCAAGAGTGAACAAAGCTGCCAAAGGCTGTCACTGTTGTTAACGTTGTTGTCTCCTACCTTGTTAATATTGCAGCCGTTAAATAGTAAACATGGTTATTTGATAGATATTAACTTGTAGTGCTCTTGTCATGATCTACTTTTAAGTTTTTCTGCTACTAAGCTTCTATGAAATTACACTTTTGAATCTGCCCCTGGTTGCACTTCATTTTTCTTTTTTCTGATTACAATCTCCTAGGGCATAACATTGAACGCTTGTCGAGTTCTCTATTCCTTGTTTGTTTTAGATGTCCCTATGGCAAGCATTCAGGAATGAAACGCTGGTGATTTGGAGTTCTTTCCATTCTATTGCACGACTTATCCATGTGCATACTTGTGAGTTGAAACAAAGTGTTCAAGTAGTTTGATGATGGTGTGCAATGTTGTCCTCCTGATCTAAAGATCTATGTGAACACCCAATAAGCAGCTGATATAGAGAGAGAGATTGTGTCATTTCCCCTGGAGCAAGAATCATTCGAAGCTGCCCAAAAAGATTTGTTCACTGTTGCTTATTCTCCACTACTGTGTATCTGTGAATATGATTCTGTAGTTGATGTTAATGACTGTTGTAATGCTGATGCCAGTCACCATAATCACCATAATTTAATGTTTTTCATACCCCTGATGTGCTTGCATTCACCGGAATCTTACAATGCCGATGCTTATATATCAGACTGGAAAATTAATTATGCTGATGCACTGTGCAACTTGCTTTCTCACACTCAGATAAGTCCATGTTTCTATTATGCATCACTTCAGCTTTGCAGTTTGATGAAGTTTAAACACAAAGAACCCGTTGAGTCTAACAGAGAGCTAAGTTGCACAAAGGTTTCTCATGCTCAACGAAGTCGATGCTTCGGTCGACAAAGCTAAGCTTAAGTTTAAACATGGCCCGTGATGCCTCCGAAGATTTTGGAGGCACACGTTTCCATCCCGTCCAATTGATGTGTCTCTCCGGTGTTAATTACTTAATTACTGTAGTTAGTTGTTTGGATCTTTATACTTTAAAAAATTATACTGACATTATAGTTGTGAAAATAAAATTTTTATATCTATTTTAATTTAATGATATCAGTTTTATCGATAAAAATATAAAAATAAATATCAAAAAAATAATTTTAACATTCAATGACGGACGACGACGTCGACATAGTTGTCTGGCTACCTTCGATGATGATAAGGTCCGCTTTCGTTGTGATGCCATCCACCTTCGCGAGAAGCGCATCGCTTATGTCATCATCGTTTGTCCTGTGTCGTTTTGTATCTACATTGACACTGATACAATTGTCACTCGAAAATTATGTCAGTCTTGACATAGATGATGGTGGCCGCTCTTCATCCCCCCGCTCCTCTGATATCCCATTCTCTTGGGAGCAACGCTCCGGAATCCCAAAATCCCTCTCCCATCTCCCTGCAACTGAGGACGCCTCTGCCCACCCCCTCCTCCCCCTCCCTCCCCTGGTTCGCTTCCACTTGAAACTCTCCACCATGCAGAAGAAGCACTCTCTCGCCTCCCCAAACTTGTTTATGATCATGCTTGTCCTTTGTTCTAATGGCCTCTTGCGCAACGACAATAATGTGGTTGAGCTCTCGTTAGTGCTCGACGTTGTGCCATAAAGAGCGACGCCGACAGAGCGTCATCATAACTCCTGCCACTCCCCTTATTGTTACGTTAGTTCTGGCACAACCTCTCCCCATGTTAGTTTTGACAATGGGGGAGTGATAGGAGCACCAGCGATCCTCTAGGGATGTCGTGTTAGTTCCGACACCATCTCTCACTGTGTTAGTTTTGACAGTAAGGGAAGTGACAGGAGCTCCGACGACTCTTTGTAGACGTTGCCTTTTGTCGCATGGGTCGGATATTAACCAAAGCTCATCCACATCATTGTCGTCATGCAAGAAGCCATTGGAGCATAGGGCAAGCACAACCACAAATGGGTCAGGGGAGGTAACGTAGCACTTCTTTTGTATGGTAGAGAGTTTTGAGTGGAAGCGGATCGAGGGAGGGAGGGAGAGGAGGGGATGGGCAGAGGCACCCTCAGCTACGGTCGGGTGGGAGAGGGATTTAAGGATTCTAGGGTGTTGCTCCCATGAGAATGGGATAGCAGAGAAGTGGGGGGATAGGGAGCGACTATTATCATCTGCGTCGATGTCAATGTAGTTTTTGAGCATCAATTACATTAGCATTGACGTAGATGCAAAGTGACGTGATGTAACGGACAAACTTCTAAACAAGATGTTGGATGTAATGCTTATGTCTGTCCGTTGTCTTTCGGCATGTTCATGCCTTGTACAGCAGGTAGAGGAGCGGTCGAAGGCTAAATAGTCCCATGTTAGTTGGGTTGGTGGCCTCTTTAGGCTTGTAAATAAAGGTTGTGTCATGTGGACACGTGCGAGAGCTTTTCGGTCTGTAATGAACCATTTTACCCTTTGTTGTGCAACTATTCAGAGCTTGTAAAGTCTGTTTGTAATTTGCATTGTCTATGAAGTGTTTTCCGGACATGTTTGCTTGTGGATCCCGATTGAGGCGTTCTCTTTAACCCGTTCTCTCTTTTGTTGGTCCTAAGGGACAATGGGAGGCTTCGGGGAGGCTGACCTTTGCGGACGGAGGCGCGAGGGTGCCGCACGACTTAGGCAAAACCAGCTAAGGCCGTGACATTATGGTATCAGAGTGGGACAAGCACTCATAGAAACACTTGACATGCAAATGTGGGGGACCTAGCGGGGCTGCGTTGAGGGCAGTCAGCAACGCGCGACCGTTTGAGGGAAAACGGGCATGGAGATGTAGGGAAAAGAGTCGCTCAGAGGAGCGGGCATCTAACATTGGCATTCTGAGGAATAGCCAACCCTTCGCGCAAGAGGCACCATGAGAACAGGCAAGCTTGGAAGAATGCAGAGCGCACAAAGGCTGGGATGGCTGAGTTTGAGCTACGGCTCAACGTTGACAACTTTACTTGATGGTGCTTAAGGCAAGCGATGCGCTTGGCAAAGGACGAGACCATGCAAAGTGGAATGAGTTGCTCAGCGACCGAAAGAGTTGTGCAAAGCTCACAGAGGTGAGGGGAATTGCTAACTCGAAGAATTCGGTACTCATGCATGGGCTTGTATGCGGACGATGGAATGTTCGTGGCCATCCCAAGGCGGTCGAGACTCGGCGCCATGGAGCATTGAAACTTTCTCTTCGGCATGCAAAGGATACATCCGGAGGAGGCTGAAGTGTGCAACGAGTTTAGCATGTTGCTAGGCCTTGAGGGGTGTGGTGGTGGCTGTATTGATGTGGATGCGCAATCTAGCAAGTGCGTTTGCAAGAGGCAGAATAATGCACAGTTTGTTCAACAGATCGGAGTAGTCCAAGGGGATGGTGGTCTCCGAAACGAAGAGAGATGTTGCTCCAACGGGACAGTTATCTAGGAGGGATAAGTCTCGGCACTCCAGAGGGAGAATCATGTGAGACGGACTTCACATGTTGAGGAGGAGTACCTCACAAACAACAACTTCACGAAGCTCGATGGACTGAGCAAGCGGCGAGGAGTTGTCGCATGATCTCGCTCGAGAGAATGCATTGGTGGATGCATTGCGAGATCAAGTGGGGGAGCGACATGAAGAAACTTAAATGAAGGCACACTTAGAGTCGATATGGAGATCGGACTCAAGGGAGGGCTGACCCGTGGAATGGTGGGCGCGAGGGCCACCATCGACTCAATGCAAAAACGAGGAGCGGAGTGACTTGGGTGTAACTTGGCGAAGTACCCAAGCCGCCTAAAGGGAGCCAGCAGAGAAGTTGGAACATGGAGCAGAAGCACAGTGCTTTCCTTAGACAGAGGTCAAAGACATGAACTCTTGTAGAGGCAAGGGTAGGATCATGTTGTTCTATGGTCCTTCATTCTGACGGAGCGAACTCATCTTGCATGGTGCCAAAAGACGAAGGGAGCTTCTGGGCACATGCACCTTATCTCGGAGGAGCATTTGATGGAGGAACTAAGGCGACTCAATTTGCGGAGGCGAAGTTGAGTTCAGAAGGCCTTAGCACGGGGCAAGAGGACGTAGAGGCAGGTACTCTTGAAGAATATGTCACAGTGTTGCCATTTGAGTTGCTATGAAGGAAGCAGTGCACAGCGGAGATTGTGCTGGTAGGGGCAGAGTCCCAGGATCCAGACAATGGTGCACAAATTACAGTGAAGTCGGTGGACTTCGGGAGCTACTAGGCGACGGACTGTCCTAAGAGCGGTGCTTCATCTAGGTGTGACCCAAGAGTGGGTGGATGAAGGTTGATTGCCAAAGGAACGAACAAAATCAAAGGTGGAGGAGACCCTGCGATGTATTAGCAGAGGCCACACATGGAGGGTTCACAATTCGAGTTTATTCCACAAGGATCAGAATGCAATGGAGATGTCACCAGGAGGCGACATGGTGCAGCGGATCGTGGTGGAACAATTCGTGGCAATGCGACACACACGACATAGTCCCGTGAGGGATGAGATCATATGGAGGTATGATCGGGAGCTACTGGGAGCTCAGCTTTGGTGAACAACACGACGACAAGAAGGGCTATGGATTCAAGGAGTGAAGGCCATGGTACCGTAGAGGCGGGTCTTCCAAGCGTGCACCGAATTTTGCATCGGATGGAAACCTGGGTCATCAGCATATGGGGGCTGGGTTCCACCAAGGGAAAAGTTCGAATGCAAGTACCAGTGAGTTCCATGGGAGGGACTTGATCATGCAGAGGTATGATCGAAGCAGCTGGAGAGTTGGACTGCTCCAGAGCTCATATTCGCTTAAGGGAGCCGGACAAGTCAGAGGACAAGGTCGAGTAAGCGAACGTTGCTACCAAGGAAGCTAAGGAGAACAGAATCAGTGCAAACTCTACAACGTGATGGCAGAGGCCATGCATGGGAGTTGCAGTCTGTCTTTCCATCGACCAAACGGACTGCTTGGAGAACACAATGGTGTTGAAGCAGGGGGTCGAAAGGGGCGAGGAAGCGACGACGAGTCCATAGGGACTTAGCTATCCAAAATCAAGCATCAGTCAGAATGGAGGTGGACTCAGATGAGTGCCCTAGAGACATTTCTACTGATCATGCAGAAAAGGGATACAGATGCGAGGCAATGGATAGTAGGGCCATGGGCATGGCAGCGCCATGGTACCGCAGAGACGGGACTTCCGTGCAAGTCATTTATCCCTTGCTCTCACGGAGGGAGAGCGCTTGGTCGTGAAAGGGGCCGAGGAGGTGGAGCATGCAGAGGCAATCTCTAAGTACCGAGACAAGGCTGAAGGGCAGAGGCCAAGAAACTTCGGAAGACCGGTGTCAACAAGTTTCTCATCAAGATAGCCGTAAGTGAAGGACTTCGGGTCATGCAAGAGTGCACAACCAAGGAACGAAGCAGGCAGTACGCGGTGCTGTACCTTTGCTACTCAGTGGAGTAGGCGGCAAGGTTGATGGAGAAGACGGTACAATCCCAGAGGCGACCTCGTCTATCAGAGAATTACTCCAAGTTGGGGTGAAAACTTCCTGCATTCCAGAAGTTCAATGACATTGAGAAGGTGAATCATAGTAACTAACTCAATGCAAGGAGTGCAAACACTTCAAGTGCTTCATAAGTGTGAGCAAAGAGCAGGCGAAGGCCAGTAACCAGCTCGATGCATGAAGTACAACCTCGAGGAGGCGGGCGAAGTCAAGTAACCGTTGCCTTCTCAACCCTTAAGAGAATGGGCGAAACCGAGTACCCCAATTCTCTCATCTATCCAACAGAGGAGCTCTACATAAGTTCAAAGACCCTTCGAAGATAATGGAAGACAATAATTGTCAAATCCTCACCAACGGTGATCAGTGTTACTGAGAGTAGATTGCCCGTTTCATTTCCCAACGAAATGCCAATCGAAAGCGGAAGTGATGCGAACCTACTTGGATGTGACAACTAACCGAAAGGAGAGTCAATGAGCAGATTTTGTGGAGGAAGGACCCAAAACTTCAGAAGTTTGCGAGACGATGCTCATTAAAGCTCCAACAAGCATCCATCCAGTTCAAGCAGCATGTGGAATTTTGAGAGACTAGCGCAGTAAGGATGGTCTTTTCCTTCATCTGGGAGATCCGCAGGAATCAACAAGGATCAACACAACTCAGCCAACCCCACACCAGAGTCAGAGTCATTGGTGAGTTGAAGCAGCATGGCAGATCAAAGGTTCGACTACTCAAAAACAGCAGTGGAGAGCAATTGGGAGTCAGGAGGCGCATTGCAGCTGGAGCGGAAGATTGAAGACTCAGCAAAGGCGAAGAGTTGCAGTGTTCACAAAGGCTTCAACGAGGACGTCGAAGGGATAAGTGGGGGAGAATGTAACGGACAAACTTCTAAACAAGATGTTGGATGTAATGCTTATGTTTGTCCGTTGTCTTTTGGCATGTTCATGCCTTGTACAACAGGTAGAGGGGCGGTCGAAGGCTAAATAGTCCCATGTTAGTTGGGTTGGTGGCCTCTTTAGGCTTGTAAATAAAGGTTGTGTCATGTGGACACATGCGAGAGCTTTTCGGTCTGTAATGGACCATTTTACCCTTTGTTGTGCAACTATTCAGAGCTTGTAAAGTCTGTTTGTAATTTGCATTGTCTATGAAGTGTTTTTCGGACATGTTTGCTTGTGGATCCCGATTGAGGCGTTCTCTTTAACCCGTTCTCTCTTTTGTTGGTCCTAAGGGACAATGGAAGGCTTCGGGGAGGCTGACCTTTGCGGACGGAGGCGCGAGGGTGCCGCACGACTTAGGCAAAACCAGCTAAGGTCGTGACAGTGAGGCAAGCAACGAGGAGGTCGACTACATGCTTTTTGTGGAGGCAGGTAGCATTGTGGTGAGAGCGGATCTTATTGTCGTCGAAGACGGCCAAACAACTACGTTGGTGTCAACGCTAATGATATTGTTATCCACAATCGAATATTAATTTTTTTTTTTTATCAATTTTTATATTTTTATTAATAAAACTAATATCATTATAATAAATAGATCTTGATATTTTATTTTTATAATTATAAAAAAAATTATATAATTTTTTAAAATATATGGGCCAGAGCTCAAAGGTAGCTAGCTATCTGAAGCTAATTAGTCGCTTCTCCATCTTCTTGCGCGGCCACGCCTCATCAGGCTGAATCGGGCGGCTGCGATCACTTTCCGTTCATCCGAAGGCAGAGATGGCCTATTAGTTTCAACGGTCCAGATCGCGAGGGAAGGGCCATCCGCAGGCCGGCCCACATCGATTTTCGCGCTATAAAAGCGGCCGAATGGTGCGGGAGAAGGTTCGATGTCCTCGGGGACGGGGAGAAGGCGGGACGAGGGACAAGGTCGAGCTCGGGGACGGCGGACGCTATAGCGCTCGCTAGATCTTCTCCTCCTCCTCGGAGTCCAGATGTGAGGTAAACCACTTTTCGGCCCTCCTCTCTCTCTTTCTCTTGTTTCGCCCTTTCTCTAGTGTTTGGTTGCTTGATCTCCTGGTTTTTGTCATTTTCGTTGGTTTCGTTTGCTTCTGTAATGATACTCCGATTTGAAGCCCTAGGGTGCTTGTAATGATACTCCTGGATGTTTTTCATATGATCTGTTGGAGGCAGTCTCATTTGGAGGTAGTAATGAAATGGAATGCCGGTATCAGTCATATTTAGTTTCACTTGGAATAGTGCGCCATGAATATGACTGTAGTGCGGTCCGTGTGTGCAATGGTTGTAGCCAAGTTCCGACCTGCTTACACTGCGTCCTGGTTTCATGGTCATTGTTTGCGACATCAAACGAGAAGACCAGAAATCCATCCTCGTCACTCTCGCTGGCCATCTTCGGATGACGAAGATGGCACCCGAAGGTGAATTCCCCAGCGCATTACACAATATAATATTACCCTATCAGAAATAAAAAAGAGCAATGGCCAAATGGGCGTCGTCTTCCGCGTGCGCGCGGTTGACCTTCGTAGGTCTACAGATGAGGTTGATCTCTTTCCCTTCGCCGTCGAGAAAGATGGATGGTTCCACAGGATCATCCCTATATATATATTTATGAGTAAGAAGAAGACTTGGCTTCCCCGCTTTGCTTTTCCATTTACTTTCCTCGTTGCTCTGTCCACCTTCCCTTATTTCATTTATTCCTCATCTTTTCGGTCGATTGACTGACACAGAGGGAGCTGAGAGGATGGGTTCTCCGAGTGGTCTCGAGGATGGAAACCTTGGCGAGGGAGGGGAAGGAACCAGCGGGGTTGGCCTCTCCTCTCTGATCTTTCTCGGGACCGGTTGCTCTAACACGGTCCCCAACGCCAGGTGCTTGATCCAGCCTTCTGATCCTCCTTGTGCCGTCTGCACCCAGTCCCTCTATGTGCACCCCGAGAAGAACCCTAACTACAGGTCTAATTCCCATTCCCCCCCACCCCCTTGCCCGAACTCTCTCTCTCTCCACCTGCGCTATTTCTTGGCTGATTTGAGTTTGGCTGCTACATGTTACTGATAGTTTCTAGATTGTGGAGTCGGTTGTATCCTGTCAGCCACTTATGTCTTGTGAATTGTACTACTTTGGATGCATATTCATAGCCACGTATGCCCTTAAAATATTATCGAATCATAAAAGTTGTTCATGTAAAATAGAGAACTAGCTAAACTTTAAATTTTTTTAATTTGATAATTTGATCATTTGATACTGAGTTTCATGTTTTCTGTTTTTCTATTACTTCTTCTGAAACTCTTGAAAAAAATAATATAAAACTCTTTAATGAATGTAATGCAATAAAATTTTGGGTTAGAACTTATCTACTACTCGAAAATAAGTTTCTATTCAGATATTACTAATGGATGCTCATTTAATTTAATTATGTGTTTTCCTAGACTCCGTAGTGGCCAGAACTTACTCTGAGTGGCTCTTATAGGCCTTTAGCTGCTTTATTAAAGTATTACTATAGGATTTTGGTTAACCATTATCTTGTGACGTGTTTATATTTTTTCTATTTTAAATGTTAATGATAGCCAAGTCATACATTAAGCTTCCTTTCATACTAAAATTTAATGTTCTTAATGTAGCCTTTTGGAAAGGCAAACCATAGGTATAAGTTAACTCATAAATGAAAGAGGCACTTTAAATAGAGATCGTTGTTGAGTATATATGCTGTGAACATGGAAAAATATTAATTTTAAGAAGTATCATTTTATCACATTTTACTTTCAATATTCAGAATATTGAAGCTTTTAATTATTAATTTTGTCATGCTTCTACTTATAGTAGCTTTTAATAAATGACAGCAAATCTGTTCTGACTAAATTCATATAATACTACCTCAAAGCTGGTTTGGTTGACTCTCAACTATGTGTTAATAGCTATATCAGGGGACAAATAATTTGCATTAATCAAACATGTTTAGGAGTCTATTCATTCAATTTTATACAACATGCCATAAAGTCTCAACTATTGATGTTTGACTTCCTGAGTTAGATTTAGGTAAATCAATGGTCTAAACAAGAGCATTCAAGTTTCTTTGTATTGTTTCTGATATAGTTTTCTTAGGTCTTCTCCCACCTTTCTTTATTCCACTAATCCTAATCGGTGGGCACATGTGGCAGTAAATCAATAGTCTAAACAAGAGCATTCAAGTTTCTTTGTATTGTTTCTGATATAGTTTTCTTAGGTCTTCTCCCATCTTTCTTTATTCTACTAATCCTAATCGGTGGGCACATGTGGCAGGTAAATCAGTAGTTGCTCCAGACATATGTAGCTGTGGAACATTTAAATTCTTTATGCTGTAAATGGACCCATGAAGGCATGGTTTGTTTCTGTATATGCAGAAAGACTTGAAAGTCTCATGAAGAAGAATGCTAGTAGCCTGGTTAACAATATTAACCGGAAAGCTAACAATTGAAGAAGAAAATAAATGAAGAGTTTGTGCACTAAACATGTAAGAAAGGAGCTGTCTTTCATCAATAACTTGGATTCTCTTGAATCTTTAAAGGTTGCTTGCTTAAGTTGTCTGTCAAGAACTAGCACACAATTAATTTGCATTATGCTTTTGATTTAGAAGGAAAGTAGATGTGCTGATCTGTACAAGTGTAGGCTGAGATAATGTTACTTTAATTGTGCTCGATATTACTGTCTTCTAATTGGAAGATGTTCTAGATTAAAGTGGGATTGAACAAGTGAACGCAATAATTTCAAATTTTGCATTCTGTCGGCTTATTTGTTGAGAGCTCAAGAAAACTTTTTTCTGTTTTAATATGCATGACCACAGAAAAAGTTCCATGTGAGCTGAATTTTCAGCGAAGAGTGGTTATTAAATTCAAAAAATCTACTCTGATTTGTTTATTATGAGTTTACTTATTTCTGCATCATTTTCTACAGGTGCAACACTTCTCTTTTGATTGATTATTGTCAAGATGATGGTGTACACAGATATATTATTATTGATGTTGGAAAGACCTTCAGGGAACAAGTTTTGCGGTGGTTTACTCACCACAAAATTCCTCAAGTAGATTCTGTGAGTAATATCTGCTGTTTATATTTTAGTTATCGGTAATTTTCTCTTCTCTTTCATTCAAAGATTTTATTTTTGTCTCCATATGGATGAAGAATGTTCTAGTTGTGAATTTTCTCTGCTCATTATGTGCTCACATCTCGCAATTTAGTTTGCATTCTGATTAACAAACATCTGCTGTTTATATTTCAGCCATCGGTAATTTTCTCCTCTTTTTCATTTACAGGTTTTATTTTTGTCTCAATATGGACGACAAACATACTAGTTGTGATTTTTCTCTGTTCATTATGTGCTCACATCTTGCAATTTAGTTTACATTCTGATTAGTAAACATGTTTTGTTCTATCATATTATTCTGTTTATATGAACACTGAAAAGCTTTTTTTGCTACAGATTTTTCTAACTCGTCAATTGGTTTATGATTACTGAAAAGATTTTTCTGCTGCAGATTATTCTAACTCATGAACATGCAGATGCAATTTTTGGTCTTGATGATGTTCGGATTGTACAATCATTTATTCCATTTAGTCCTCCAAATGATATTGATCCAACACCTATTTATGCTACAAAATTTACAATGGACAGGTACTCCTATGCTTGTAGAAATGTCTAG
This sequence comes from Musa acuminata AAA Group, assembly GCF_036884655.1. Lineage (NCBI taxonomy): Eukaryota > Viridiplantae > Streptophyta > Magnoliopsida > Zingiberales > Musaceae > Musa > Musa acuminata. The sequence goes on from NC_088333.1 coordinate 6,078,053, forward strand.
ATGGTTATTTCTTGGTGATTGCATCTTTTCATTGCATAACATGCATGCTCTAACATGTTAACTCATACATGGTGCTGTACCTTTGGTAATAGTAGCTTATGTTTTTTGTTGATATTTTGTGAATATTAAAAGTTAGATTATATTCTTTAAGAGAGCTAATTGACAATACATCTTAACAGTCATTACATTGAAAGTTTCTAAGAGCTTTTTATTATCTTAAGAAAGAGTTACTTGCTGTTTGAATCTAAGAGTTTTACTGACAACATTATTGATGCATCGTACTTTTTTTTCTTTTTTTCTTTCTTTTTTCTTGACTCATCCTACTTAGTTCAGTCTTTGTTCTATAAAACATGCATGTTCTTTAACTTTTTAATCTATTAATATAATAAATGCATATTAACTTCTTCACTCTTAGGTTTAAGACATCTCTAGTTTATTTATCGTAAAATAAACTGAGAACTAGTACATAGTGAGATCCGTATAATTTGATGTTGTCCACATCATATTCGTGAAAGAAGATGCATGAACTTCAAGCCTAGGTAGCCTTATAAGCTTGATTATAAGTTGAATTTTGATTTTCATTAACAGATGGTTAAGATAATCTTCTGGCCTCATGCTTGATACTTAATTTAAAGACTGATGCAATTATATGATGAGTGACTATGCTATTTTGTGGCTGTAGCTTGGAAGGATTATTTACATCCCTCTCACAACCAAAGAAAATATCCAAATAGAGATTTTGTGAACTCTTTTTGTGTCATTGCTCTGGCATTGTATAAAGTAATGGTGCATCTGATGATGCGGTCACTGGAAAAACAATGGAACATGAAGGCAAAGTTATGAGTCAAGAGGCATATTACCTGGGACAAGTTTATCCAAGGAGCATATAACATGAATTTGATATCCAATTTTTGGGTAGAGTTTAGCTATGTCAAGTTGGGTAACCATATACAATATTATTCTAGGTCATATTCAAGGTTCAACTGAATTAAGCTATCAAACATTGATATAACTTAGTACAGTTTTAAGTGTCAGAAACCTTTGTGATTTTTTTCTTTCAAAGGTTTGGCATTGTCTTGTACTTAAAAATGCATCATGCCATGAGTGTCACCTTTTTCCCTCTTTGTTTCTCTAGGATGTTAGATTAGTAAATGATATGCTATTGTGCTATGCAAGCATGTGACTACGTGCATGAGTGTGGGTGTGGAAACATATCTGAAGACTTATCAACTCCAGAGATGATATCAATATCTCATGATAGATTCTGTTTCTGCTTTTTAGTTTTTTAACTGCTTTAAACTACTTGAGAAGCAATCACAATTCACAACTTTGAATATTGACAATTCAAGTTGATTTCACACCAAATGACATGTTCGTGAAATTGCAAAACAAGAGAAGACACTGAGAGTTTAAGTGCAAGTTAATGTTATATTATTGGCTTTTAGTAAGATGTGATATGATGTTAGGTAAAATGTTCTTTTGTATATGTTTATGTACTGCATGCATTGTATGATTTTTAATCGCTCTCTCGTGGAAAAGTCCTTTAAATACTGAATGCTGTAACAGTGGAACATAAAAGCCAAACACATCCAAAAGTTTGTTTTATTTTTTTTCTTGCGGCAATATGCTAGAGATATCATTGCTTTTACTATTCAACTTAGAGAATGTAGATCAGAATGCTTTTATTTTAATGTGGATCCTAAGATTATTCTTCTTTGTACTTTTCACAGCATTGCTATAAAATTTCCATATTTAATGAATAAAATGTGGAAAGAAGGTCAAGAGGTGACGCCAATTGCTCAGCTTGACTGGAAAGTAATTGAAAGTGACCCTGATATAACATTTATGGCATCAGGCCTAGAGTTTGTTCCTTTGCCAGTTACTTACTCTAATCTCAAACCGGAGTATATCAGATTATTTCTTCTTCCTCTTGGCCACTTTATTCTTTATAAAATATTTCTATCTAATTACAGGTATTGCATGGTGAGGACTATGTTTCTTTAGGTTTCCTTTTTGGGCAACAGTCAAGAGTTGCATATATATCTGATGTTTCACGTTTCCCTGATAGCACTGAGAATCGTATGTATTCCTTGACTGTACTTCACACTGTAAATATAGATATTGAGCACATTAGTTCAGCATTTGTTTCCTGTGCATTCATTGGTTGCACCAGTTAATTACTTCATAAATTGTCTTTAAAGGCCTTCTATCAACGACAGCATTTCTGCAAGTTTCAGCTTGTTTAGGTCATAGCTTTGCTGTCATCTAAGTGAGCTAAGGCACCCTTGTGTTGTGGAGATTGGTTTTTGCAGGGCCTTCATGGGAGTCATGTGCATCCTAAGGATATGAATAATTGTGATTGGACTTTGTTCTTGGTCAGTGTGCATAATTTTAGAAAAAAGATTTCTAGGAATAACCCTCCTAATTTGGGCTTTCTTTTTTGAGGAAAAGAAAGATCTATGCTAACGCTGGAGAATTAAGCTTCTAAGCTAGACAAAATTTATTTCAAAATCAGAGTTACATTTTAGCATGAGCCTCTAAAATTACAAGCTTCCATGTACTCTATACACATATATAATTATTTAGGAAGAAGAGCTAATCTCATCACCCCATAAAATCCTGCAAAAAGAGATATCTAGGATATCCAAATATGACCTCTAATAGCTAAACTACTTGGCTAACATAGACTATGACAATATCATGAATCTTGGACAATATGCTTTAAGACAAATTGGTTCCAAAAATAACTACAAAAATTAGTATGTTCTCCCGTGTTCCACTTCAAGGTGGGTATAAGGCTCCAACACACTCAAATCCCAAGTAAAAACAAGGTTTAAATCTTGATCCAATACCATTTTTGATAATTTGTTGGACTGGTATATTGCACAAAACATGAACTTGTATAGCCCAACATCAGTAATTCTCATTTTATAAGTGTAGAATTCATGTTTGTCTTTTATAGGTAGAATATATATTCTCATCTGTGTCTGAAGGGCAGCATTGCTGCATAGTTATCATTTTTCGTTACAGCCCCACTTTTGCCCTTTTAGGCTTGTTTCATTTGCAAAACATCAGCAGTGAGCTATATCTAAGATAGACTTTTGGGTTAATTTCACTAGGTCTTTTGACAAATAGTTGCCAAAATAACTACAAAAATCAGTATGTTCTATCTTGTTCCACTTCAAAGTGGGATATATGGCTCCAACCCGCTCAAATCCCAAGTAAAATCAATGTTTAAAATTTTAAATCTTGATCCAATACCATTTTCGATAATTTATGGAGTGGTATATTGGACAAAACATGATTTTGTATAGCTCGATATTATTTATTCTCATTTTATAACGGAAGGTGTAGAATTCTTGTTTCTCAGTGTCGTCTTACTCTCTATAGGTAGAATATATATTCTGATCTGTCTGATGGGTAGCATTGCTGCTGCATGATTATCATTTTTCGTTATAGTCCCATTTTTGCACTTTTGCATTTGTTCCATTCACAACACATCAGCATTGAGCTATTTCTAAAAAGATTGACTTTTGGGTTAATTTCACTAGGTCTTTTACTAGATCTTCTAACTATTATTTATAAATCTTGTAGTCTTGTTCCATCTCATACCTTAAGGTTGATGCAAACATCAGAAGATAAAAATTAGAACCTTTTTTGATACTTCAAGAATAACTTGACATGGGCTGGCAGTTATCCATGTCTTGATGCAGACAAAGACAACTAATACCTGAAGAGCAAAATTGTATCGCATTTTCCCTAATTGTCTATCATTTTCACAGAAGAGCAAACTTGCATCACATGCATCGTCACTTTCTCTTACTATCACATTCTTTTATTTGCTTTCTTTTATACAGTTATTTCTAAATCTGGAGGACAGCTGGATCTTCTGATCATAGACACTAATTCACTACACAAGGTCAGTCAAATTTTGTCATTTGATTAACTTTGTTTCCTGCCCTCGTACCTGGATGAGTGATGTCGTCAACAATCTCATTAGTTTTCTTGAGTCATTAACTACAATTTTGTTCTTGAATGCTTGCAACCATAACTTTCATGTTCATCCCATGGACTAGGAATTCCAATTCAAGAAAACTTGAACAACTGGTCTAATTCATATGGATGCCTCCACTTATTTTTTTTGTCCAACAAAGAAAGAAACTATTTAATTAATAAAAAATGTCCGACACTATTTGCATCCAAGCGGACCAAAAATAAAAGGTCAGGTGGGAGATCCTGCTGCCACTCAGTTCATTCTTATTGTTTTGGCGTGCACAGCCAGCCAGTTAGCTGCCGAATTACCCATGTATCAATTATGTTCTGTTTGCTATTACAAATTATTTCCAGGTCATCATTGTAGAGTTCCCATAACAAATGTTTTAAGTCAGATGAAAGTATGAAATCTATTCTTGTGGCCAATCACACAAATAAACCTAAAAGCACCACCCATGTGTCATTGCGAAGAAATTATGGTTATAGATTATAAGTCCTTGGAAAATATTGCTATTTCCAAATAATATTAATCAAGGAGTCTAAATTTGTGATGAACTTCTCAGAATGGGCAGTTGCACAAGCCTGATATGGCCTTGGGTCGTGTACTCATATGAATGATGTATAACCTGGACACATAATGCTACATGAGATAATATGGTAGACCATAATTTAAATTTAATCAAGCCAGACTAGCTGAACAGGTGTGGTATTACATATAAATTCATAATATTAAATGAAAATATCTATGTCATATCTAGGAATTAAATGTATTATTACTATATTCATCTATGTATAATATATGATTCTATATATTATTCTATTGGATTACCATGATACCATCTCATTAAACCAAAACCAACTATAAACACAAACCAAACCAAACCAAACCAGTGCACTTTTTTGGTTCCGTCCAGTTCCTTTGCTAACCATTATGTTCACCATATACCAAGTTCACAGATATGTTTGCTTGTAGCATTGTCAGCCACAGTGGTTATGGGAATTTTGGGTTATCAGCTGTAGCATCCATCCAAATAAGAATTCTGGGTCAACGAAATACAGTTTTCACAACTGATGGTTAACTTGCAATAGTAAACAGATTTACAAACTGAGACATATTTTTATTGAAGAGTGATGCTATCTTTATGCTTAAGTTTTTCTGTCTTCAACATATTGATGATATTTTATTTATTGACAAAAGAATCAGATTTCTTTTCCTTTGTGTTTCTTTAGGGGAATTTAGTTCCTCTTTTGTGATGACTGTTGGTATAAATTAATTCTTAAGATGACTTCCACTAGTTAGTAGTTTATACATGTAATATTTACAACTTCCAGCAGTTATTGCTTTAGGAAATTTTCATCTCCTTTGAATTGTATGCTCCTTTATGTGGTTGTTTTCTTGTTTGCATAGGTATCGTCTCGTAGTACACATCTTTGCTTCTCTGAGGTTTGTTTTATTTTGCAATCTTTCAGAAGCTAAGAGAACCTAACATTTTAAATGCATAAATCTGAATTTTTTTTAATATCAGCTTTTATGTTTTATTCAGTCTCTTGATGCTGTGAAGAGAATTTGCCCCAAGCAGGCTCTGCTAATTGGAATGACACATGACTATGATCATCACAAGCTTAACGTGTTACTTGCAGAATGGACCATGCGGTATGAAATAAAGACTTTCTTCTCGGTCATAAAAAAATATCAACTTTTTGCATAAATCACAGCTCTAAGTAGATAGATTCTTACTCGAGTGGAACCTCTCTAATGTGGTGTTGAAAGAGTTTTTCTTAAATGTAGTATTACAAGTAGCTTTGTATATCTTGAAAAAATTTTCACGTGTATGCTAAACTGTCAGCTGATTTAGAGGACTTTAATTTGTACAGAGAAGGAATCCCAGTGCAGCTTGCTTATGATGGTTTACGAGTGTTCATTGATTTGTAATTAGGTACGATCCCTAAATCATGGAATCTTTTCTCTTAAACAATGGTGAATGTTTATTTGTCAGGCTTAGCACTATTTTTACTTGAGGATGCAACGTCTCCAAATGCTGAACCTGCTACTTGCTTGCTCTTCTAATGAACATGTGGTACAGAAATGCTTAATATCTCTTGAAATTGTAAGCACCTTATTTGTTCTGTGGGTTCTTGAGATTGCCAATATCAATAAAATCTCGTAGGTTTCCAAATAAGAACTGTTTTCTATCCACCTATTTCTTGTGGTCATTTATGTGATTATATTGTCATTCTGCAGTTTACTATTTATTCAAACACAATTTACTTGTTTCCTATGCCCTGCCCAAATGACTCCTATATTGACAATAATTCATCTGTGTGGTGTGTAATGGCTGTTGGAATAACTTTTGTCAGGAAGTGATGGCTTTGGATAGACTTTATATTTCTGAGGTTGGACGTGTGTTTACTGCTCTTAACATAAAAGAAATATTACTTCTTTACCCTCGTTCCTCGTACAGAGTTCAGAGTCCAATAGAGCACGTAACTCTTAAGGAATACCCACCCAAGGGAATTGATTTCTGATCTGGTATCGGTTGCAACAATCTATCTAGGTCAGTACGGCTTCGAGATATTCGATGTGATCTATATTGACATCATCTGAAATGGGTTCTTTAGGCCCATTTCAAGCTCATTGTTGGGTTGGGCCTATCTCAGTATAATGCATGTCTTTTAGGCTCAAACCCAAGGCCGCAAATATGCGGTCAGTTGAGAGATGGGAAGAGAAATCTGGAGAGAGAAGGTAGCCATGCATGCATCAAACATCACGTACATCCTACCCTGTTACGTCTCAACCTTCTTCTCTTCAAAAAAGTCTTATGCCGTGACCAACTCACCTTTAACTCATTCTTCCGCGTGCAGTAACAGAGTAACCCTAAAATCCAGCATGCACGGCCGTCAGCCATGATTAGCGGAGTCCTCCAGCCAAAGCTGTCCACGATCGGAGTGTTCGCTTTGCAGCCTTGTCGAGTTGTCAAGACAAGACTGATGGCTTAAAGTAGAGTTGCTGGTGAGCTGTGAAACATATGTCGAGGGCATGATTCGTGCACAGAATATAAATAGGGAAGTCTCAACAGTGTTTGCCACGTATATAGATTTCAAGCTGTTAGGTGGTGAGTAGGAGTAGATGGGACAGGGTTGTGGAAGTAGCATATAAAGACTTGGGCAGTGGATTCGTCCTCGAACCATGATTAGTTTCGATTTGTATATACATATGTAGACATGGGGATGTACATGTATCCATTTATTCATAATTAAACTGATCATGGTCGGTATCTTATTCACATATTTAGTTTCAATTTGTATGGATTTGGTTTCGAATCTGTTTCACACGTCTGTCTTCAAGTTTGTTGCTTCGAGGCACAATTTATAATCACTTCTCTATCATCCATCATAATCAAGGATTATCCGAATCGATTGTACTTTGTATGTAATGTATTGTGCCAGGTTGGCATAAAATTACAGCTGGTGTTATCCTTTCATGTACTATTTTTTATTTTTTATTTACCATTAAATTATTATATAATGTGTTTGTTAACATACTTAAAGACGAGCAATAGGCTGAAAGGATGGGGCCCAGCAGTGGGACTTTGCTCTCATTAGGTGGCCCCCGCAGAGGCTGGCACGATTTTAGCCTGTCATCTGACTTCATACCACCCACTCACCGCACATTCGGTGATGAATGTAATATATATTGCTTCCATAGGATATATATTATGTTTAAAGGTGGCGACCGAATACCCCCATCGATTCATGTTTCACTTAACATACTGTTCTTCAGAAGAAATAAATATTGATTCGGCATAGATTTTGGGAATTTGTCACATGATATATCGATCTGTATCACATGATATTATTTCATAGATGATCGATGTTGAACTAAACTTATTCGGTACACAGCTGTTGTGGCTAATATTTAATTCATCGGATCTGCAACACAGGTATGCATGCATTGACTTTGAATAATTGCACTCCTGTGAGGGATACGTCCCTACCTTCTCCGAGAAACCACATAACAGCAGATGTTGACGAGTTTGTCACCTGCAGTGGACCGCCCAATAATGCATCACAGCAAGTACATCTCAGAAATGTCCTCAGTGCATGTTTAAAACTAATTATATCTCAATTTTTATATTTAAAAATTATAGTTACGAAGGTGAAATATCTAGGTCTATTTATCCTAACGTGATCGGTTTTATCAACGAAAATATAAAAATTAAAAATTAAAAAAAAAAATTTTAACATTTCAGTTAGTGACAACAATACCGCTGTGGGCGTGGCTTTGCATCTACGTTGGCACCGATGTAATTATCGAAAGATGAAAGGACCGACATAAATGTAAAGCGGTGTCGCTCGAGAATTACGTGGGCTTCGATATAGATGTAATTTTTTTATATATATATTTTCATTCATAAAACTGAAGATATTAAATAAATGGACATATATGTTTCACTTTTATAACTATGGAATATGAATATAATTTTTTAAAATATAAAAATTAAAATATTAAGGATAACTAACTATAGAAAATAATCCATAATTAGTCTCATTTATTTTTTATCTAGACTTTCTACTCCCTTCTAGAACATAAATATTTCACGTGGAGACCCTCACGAAACAGTCAAACCAATGATGCATATTGTTGAGGGATTTGATGATCGAGCTTTGTAACGTGGGCTGCAAGCCACCATTTCTATTCACGACTTGACCAAAACTTGTCCCTACTTAGCAACATTATCATCTTCCTTCATTAAGCGACACGCAGATCTAACTATTTTTATAAGCAAGTCGTCTTACTATTTTAGACAATGAGGATCCGATCTGTATTATTGGAGTACAGGATATCCTTTTGACTGAAGAAGAGGTCGGGAGGTGTTGTTGGACGAATCCGATCGATCATATGACTGTGGTAGGTTGGGTTTGATGGATCCAATTATTGAGGAGGAATATTATTGAGATCCAATTGTGATTCCCCACGTCGATACGTAGTATTCTTCAGAATATGCTTCCTGCACCGTATGCACTGCGTACATTACCAGTACAATACTTACTGTGATGTAGAGAGAACCCTAAAGATGGACACCTGCATGATGTACATGATTTAGGGCAGTTCTTAGGCCAGGCATGGTTGCATGAAACAATATAGACATAAGCAAAGGGATAGAAAATATGTGGATGTGTGGAGTTGCTTTCATTCATAAGCAATCGGATCGTCTTTGAGAAAAGATGAAGATGAGAAAGAATCATGTCAATTCTACGTTCATATTGCATTGTCACGAGACAAAACTTAATTCTGAACCCACGTTTTCCACGTTGGTCGGTACTGCCACAGACAAAACCTACACTAGTTGAGCACTTGTTAGACTATTCGATTGCCATTGGGGAGGCCTTCTTTATGACCATTCAATTGAGTTGTTGCCTTATTTATTTCAAGGAAATTTATGCTAATGTTGAATGATTGAATCAAAGAAGTGATTAGCTTAACTACTTATTACCTTCGATATTAAAAAAATTATATATTAATAAATTAATATTAAATAATAAATGATAGAATATTAGAATGTACATCAGTTGATATTTCTTTTATCTCAACCCCCAAATCAGACTCAATCAATCTGCATTTGTCACTGTAATTATACGTATTATTATTATTATTAAGTTGGGAGCAGGGCGGCGTAGATGCGCCGCGTGCCCACGATTAAAACGTGCCTACCCGCTCCCACCCTCACGGGGAGACCGCGGTGGGTGGGTTTGGCTTGGCGAGCCCACCCCAGCGGCCGCTCCCGTGCTGTTACTCTACGCGTCGCCTGTAGCTGAACGACACGCCTGGCCGGCAGGGCCCGACGGGGATGGTAGAGTCCCGGGGAGGTTGGACTCTGGGTGTCCCCCTCAGCAATGATGAGAAAGAGAAGGGTCGACGTCGCCTGCAAGAACCCGACTGTGTACTTCCCTCCCTCGAGGAACACGTGAAATCTAATCAGATCGGAGGGAGCCATTCATCCTCTCTCTCTCTCTCTCTAATAATGGATGGTGAGGTTTCACCTTCTCCGCCTCGACTGTGGACTCCCTCGTATAACATCCGTCAACACGGAGTCATGGGGAAAATCCAGCGACGCATATTTGTTTGCTGGATCTTATTAATACCTAAGAATAGCATGAAGATGTTGAACGTTAAAGATTGGAGAGGTGGGAACACGATATTGATGGTAAGAAGCATCCTCACTTGCTGTATCGAGTGAACATATACTTGACTGTCAGCCGTCGACCAAGTTAAGTCGACTTGAATCTTTCTCTCAGCACATGAAACACGTTTCTCGTAAGATGTCGCCCTCGTGAAAGCTAAGTATATTTACGCGGTTGTTTCACTAAAGAAAACTAGTTTTTTCTAACAGTGTAAGGAAACTTTAGTCTGTGATCATGTAGGGTCTCTTTCTCTCATACATGCTTTTCGATCTTAGTCTCATATTTGTCCATTCGAATCATGGAGGTGGTAGTTGAGAGGAAGAGGAAAAAAGCTTGACGAATAGATGACTGGTTGAGCTTCGTCGTTGCAGTTCTCGTACTGTATTCCTGCACCATAAATCTTTTGTCCACTCCCTCTCTCTCTCTCTCTCCCCCCGAAAGAGAGGAGAATAATTGAGCATCGTTCTTGGAATTCAAAGAAAAGAAGTCTCTCCCTTGCAGCCCACGAGTCTAATAGAAGATGAAGAGAGAGAAAGAGAGAGAGAGAGAGAGAGGGCACAAAGCTGCGTGACTGTGATGAATTATTGTACGTCTGTGGACCAGTTAGATAGCAATGCGGCCCACGTTATCGGTCGTATTGTTTCACTGCTGTGCACATGTTCCATGTCTCACGTTCCCTCCTTCCCTTCTGTAATATCTTTCACGTTGACTGTCACCACTCTCCCATCTCCTATAAAAGAGCCTCATTCCCTCAAGCCCTTCACTCACCGGGCAACACATCTGCCTCTTGTGTGTCTGCATACCGCCAATTACCAAGCTTCTCTGCCCCTTAACCCCGGCCCTTCCTTCGCTACCACAGCAATGGGTAGCCTCGGCGACATTACTCTCGAAAACAACAATGTCATGTGCCCGCCGAACCCCCTCGACCCCGAGGAGTTCCGCCGGCAGGGCCACATGATGGTCGACTTCATCGCCGACTACTACCACGACGTTGATAAGTACCCTGTCCTCAGCCAGGTCTCCCCTGGCTATCTCCGTGACCGACTCCCGGACTCGGCCCCCAACCACGCTGAGCCCATCGAGGCGATCCTTCAAGACGTCCGCAACCACATTGTCCCCGGCATCACTCACTGGCAGAGCCCCAACTACTTCGCCTACTTTCCCTCCAGTGGCAGCGTCGCCGGCTTCTTGGGAGAGATGCTCAGCGTCGGCTTCAATGTCGTCGGCTTCAACTGGATGTCGTCCCCCGCGGCCACCGAGCTCGAGACCATCGTCATGGACTGGTTGGGCAAGATGCTCAACCTTCCTAAGCCCTTCCTCTTCTCTGGTGGCGGCGGCGGCGTGCTCCAAGGAACCACCTGCGAGGGCATCCTCTGCACCGTGACCGCCGCCCGGGACAAGGTGCTGAACAAGATCGGCAGGGATCGAATTGGTGACCTGGTGGTCTACTGCTCTGATCAGACGCACTGCGCTCTCAAGAAGGCGGCGCAGATCGCCGGCATTCACCCGGACAACATCCGCGCTCTGCCGACTCACCAGCGCGACGCGTTCGGGCTGTGCCCCGAGACCCTGGGAGCCGCTCTGGCGGCCGACGTCTCGGAGGGGCTGGTGCCTCTGTACCTGTGCTCAACTGTGGGCACGACCTCGTCGACGGCGGTTGATCCGCTCCGGGCGCTGTGCGAGGTGGCAGCGGAGTACGACATCTGGGTGCATGTGGACGCGGCCTATGCTGGGAGCGCGTGCATCTGCCCAGAGTTCCGCCACTTCATCGACGGCGTGGAGAGCGCCAGCTCCTTCAGCTTCAACGCCCACAAGTGGTTCTTCACCACATTGGACTGTTGCTGCCTGTGGGTGAAGGAGCCGCAACACCTGGTGAACGCCCTCTCCACCAACCCCGAGTACTTGAGGAACAAAGCCACGGAGTCGAAGAAGGTAGTGGACTTCAAGGACTGGCAAATCGCACTCAGCCGCCGCTTCCGAGCACTGAAGCTGTGGATGGTGCTGCGGAGCTACGGGGTGGCCAACCTCAGGAACTTCATAAGGAGCCACGTGAACATGGCCGAGCTGTTCGAGGGGTTCGTGGCCAAGGACGAGAGGTTTGAGGTGGCGGTGCCCAGAAACTTCGCCATGGTGTGCTTCCGGCTGCTGCCACCCCTCGGCAGCCGCTCCACCAGGGACGGTGGATTGGAGACGGCAAACGCGATCAACAAGAGGTTGCTCGACGCGGTGAACGCGACCGGGAAGATATACATGACCCATGCAGTGGTGGGCGGAGTCTACATAATCCGGTTCGCCGTCGGCGCGTCGCTCACGGAGGAGCGGCATGTGCGGTCGGCGTGGTCGGTGGTGCAAGAGCAAGCGGAGGCTCTGCTGGCGGAGCTCGTGGTGCAAGCAGCGCTGCAAGAGAAAGCAGAGACCGGGCTGACGGAGTTCAATCTGCATTCATCGATGCAAGAGCAAGCAGGTCAGGCGGTGCACGGTTGATGCCTCAGTTTTCACTGCAGGAGATGCTACCAAGGAAGGATATTAGAGCCAAGAAGAAGAAGTCGTCGTCGTCCGGAATAAGGATACAAGCGTTCTTTCTTCTCTCTTTTCGGGTCTTATTATTATTATTATTATTATTATTGTTATTATTTTTCCCTTCATTCTCAGAGTGATTGAATTATGTAATTGAATGTAAGTCATGATCATATCAGCTCATCTTCTAAGAACAACTGCATGTAACTCATGGAAGATTAGTTACTTGTTCAGAACGCAAATGTAAGCTTATGATATCGTGTAAATTGATAGTCGATCTTACGAGAGTACAAACCTGCAGATCGATTGACACTTATCACCACCGACAAGGCAAAAGAGAATAGGACTGTATTATTCGTATGATTGATGTACTTTATGTTGATGATATCGAGTTAGTCCAAACCTATTTCGAGGACCAAAATTAAATAGATTTTTCGATATAATTTCTTTGATACTTCGATTAGTTCTATGTAGTAAATATTTTCTTTATTATCAATTATATTTGCCGACACGACGCACATCACATAAACGCACCTTTGGACGCTTTACCTGTCAATTTATGGCATTATAATTCGTGTACTGATCGAAACATAATGCCAACATGTGTGGCCATTCGACTGTGTGGGAGAGACAAGTCATGACAATATGTCATTTTCTCATGTACTATATACTATACAAAACAGAAATAAAAATAAAAAGGACTTTCTTATCATTATATTATAATATATATATATATATATATATATATATATATATATATATATATATATATATATATTTGAATTGAATTCCATACTAGGAATCGGTGAATGTACGACCACCCAATGATGATGATGCCACTTTGGGGACAGCTAACTAAAATATGGGCCAATGCAAAAGCACCCAATACTTGTGTTATATTTTGTCCATTATATGCAGTACCTTTGTATAACATTAAGTTTATATATTGACACAGGCTCATAGTAAAAAATACATGGCTCTATTTCTAATGTCAATATGATAAAAAATCATTTGGTCAACATGCGGCTCATAAGTTTACGAGAAATTATTCACTTTAGAGGTAAAAGAGACCTGACAGACTTATGAGTCATTGGTTCCTATACTTCTTGAGACTAAATGATCTTATCATATATATATATACAGGTTATATTCCTCATCTAATATTATAATATTTTTTTCAAAAAAAAAAAAGGATACAATTTGTATTGTATTTTGCTAACATCATGTCGATTTTGTTTTTTTTAGTGCTGCTAATTTATCCAAAAGCATAAATGCTCATGATTTATTAATCCGTATTCGAAGAATTCGAGAATATCCTCATCATACTTTACCAAAGTTTTTAACAGAATGGTCGTTGGAATTGATACACTCGATAAATTTGGATCCATATTTTTAAGGTTTTATATGCTACGTATATGCTTATTAACCTATTTGTTTGGATCCATTTTAATAGAGTTCAAATTGCACAGCTCAATTACTAATGAGTTAAAATAAATATATATATTAAATAATATGCATGAGGTTCATATGTGTACTCCAATATGAGAGAATCAACAATGTACTAACCAACACAAATATATCAACAGAGACAGCTCAATTAATTATTCATGACTTTATAGTGATGTTTTTGTATTTTTTCTATATGAGAGAGTCAGAATTTTCTTTTTTAATTATAGTAGTCTAATTGTTTGTCCAATTTATAATTATTGAAAAATTATGAGATGGTAGGTTTAGTGATTGATAGAAAAAAAAATTAATAACTAGAAAGAAAATTATTGATCTCTTTAAATAGACTTACAAGAAGAAGTTTAGAAACACCAACCTATATCTAAAAGATAAGATAAAATAGTTTAAATGACTAACCCATCCATCTTAAAACTCCTAAGATAACAATAAATCTAATCATTATTTATAAAATCTATTAGCTTATCCCAACATTTTTTTCCTTTTAAACTTAAATTTCTTTGATATTCCATTTAGAATACTTATTCAAATTGGATTCTCGATGTTTTGATATACTAACAAAACATTTCAAATTTAAAATATTTTAGAAGATAAGGAAACTAGAGTTTCCACCTAGAGAATCCAATTTGGACAAGTATTCTAAATTGACTCACATGATTTCACTATAGATCTACTTCTCTTTGCCCCCGTGGATCATTGATATTTCTTTTTAGTGGATTCCCAAATCTACTTGTAACTGCCCTTACAAATAATTCTTTCCAAGATAATTCTTTACCTTTAGATCTTTCAATATATATATATATTCTTAAACTTTACCATTTGTGTTTCAATTAATATCAACCCTAATGCAAGTTTAGATACTCTAGATTCTACAATCTATCAATACTCTTTCGACCGTAGAAAGTTCTCCATCAGCAAACTCCAATGATCATAATGACTATTAAATCAGAGGGATAGTAGGTTGCACAAAATTCTAAAAAATCATTAGTAAATAATACAACAACACAAAATATAAATGAAAAAAAAACTATGGTTTTAATCTACTTTCCAGCTCACTTTTGTAGATTTTAACCTTTTTGATCAAATCTTTAAATCTTTGACTTTTTATGGATCTTTGACCTTCTAGACCTATAGTTTTTGGGATCTCTCGCCTTTTAGATCTCTAGATCTACGGTCTTTTAGGGATATATAGTTTTTTACTCTAGGACATTGCTAATTAGAAAGAGAAGAACAATAGAGGAAAACACCGAAACATATTTTATTGATCTCTTTAAATATATTTACAAGTAGTTTAAAAGAGCCCACTTATATCTAAAAGAGAAAGATGAAATAATTTAAATAACTAACCCATCCATCTCAAAATCCTAAGATAATGATGCTCCATGATTTTTTTTAGATTAAATGGTAATATAAATTTGTTGGATCATTGTTTTTCTTTTTTGTTATTCATGCATCAAAATGAAAATATAGGATGATGCATGTGATAAAGGTTTTCATGTGTTGATTGCTCCTTCCTTTACCTTAATCTTGATTTAGATTAGCAGAATATTTATATGGTATGATGATTGATAGCTATACCTCATTTTACAGTTTCTGAAGTTGTCACTCATTTTGTCCACCAGGCTTGGCTATGTCTACAGGCAGTTCCTATCACCATCCTTTCAAACAACCAGTTGATTCACGGATTGCATTTGCTCAGAGATTATGCTGTGATCAACATTTATGCTGTGTTGTCTCCCAACCAAAGATGATTATTAGGATGATCAACATTCAAAATGTAACTTTAATTGAATTTGGAACAAGTTCAAGCACCTGATTCCAAAACACACTGGATGAGACCTGATTCGAGAATGAATTGATTGAAATTTGCAGATATCATAAGCTAAGCCACTTTGATTTGTGCCCAACAAAAGACAGTAGTGTTTTTTCCCTGATATGATCAACACATTGTGGAAAGCTTTGATCAACAAAAGTTTACAACACCTCAATGTCATAAGCTCAAAAGTCAAAATCGCATAAACCCAAAACAAAATTCCAAAATTGATTAACACGAGTTTCCAAAAAATCAGACTCAAATTAAGACATTGGATTTAGGCTGCCCCTGCAAGCATTACCTGCACACGTTGGTCCCATAAATGGTTTCTTCTGAATCATAGTTGCTGTAGCGTCCGCGAATCGAACTCATAAAACTTGTATTTAAGCATGACCTGATAAAGTGAGAGATCCAAATATAAGTGGGTTATATGGACCTGGATCCATTGCAGCCACTAATCAATCACTCATCATCATCATCATCCGAATAAGAGAACTTTATTGAATGTGATTGCAGATCGATCTGTCCACCTCTGTAGCTTCCACGTTTTTTCTTGGTTTTTTCATGCCTAAAGTCCCTGCAACACCATATAAGAAATGAAACATGACATATGTATGTTAAGACATACAGTTCTAGTAGTAAAATCCTTTGAATATTAAATAAACTAGCAGATTTCCATATTTAAATTAAACATGGTTCATCCCCAACTGACGGCTAACAATATGTGAACAATCAGAGTATCAACCGTGAAGTGCTTTCCCTGCTTTATAAATATTTGGAAATTTGCAATATACACAGGACCGATAATTCACAGTAAGCAATAATTATCTTTACCTTCCTCTCACTTGACCAAGAACTTCTTGTGCCTTGGCACCATACCCCGTATCAGCACCATGCTGCAAAGTCGAAATGTAAGAAAATAAAATTTTACGGGATGTAAAAGAAACAAAATTACTTAATTACCTTAGCCCAGTATGAATTATCCTTGAGCTTTTCATCTGCAAATTTAATCTCCTCTATCTTCACCCTTTGAAAAGCATTCACACTTTTTGGCTGCACCGAGAATAAAAAA
Source organism: Musa acuminata AAA Group (assembly GCF_036884655.1). NCBI lineage: Eukaryota > Viridiplantae > Streptophyta > Magnoliopsida > Zingiberales > Musaceae > Musa > Musa acuminata. The sequence continues at coordinate 6,095,095 of NC_088333.1, forward strand.
TTTCAATAATTCTAAAAAAAATTGATTGAGAATATCTGCATTCAACTACTACAGGCATAAAAAGAACAGAAAAATGAGATCAGAGCAGGCTGAGTCAAAAGATACTTTCAGTCATTCTATCACTAATAATTACAGGTATAGGAATGCCTATAGCAGGTCAGAAGGAAAATGAACAGTAATCACAACATAGATCTGGGTTAGGAAAAGATTGCTTTCAGGCAAAAGACTTTGCTACCAGATCAGCCAGGATTAACATCATAATGACTTAGCATGTGAACTAAAAATTTTAGTACTGTACCAATTAAAGGCCTTTATGATGCAAAAAAAAGATAAAAGGAGTTTAGAAACACCACACTGATATTCCAGGTCATCTTTTTGATGTTCGGACAAAAGTTATGTCCTTTAGAGAAAAAAAAGAGGACAGATTATCTATTAGTAAAAAGAATAAACCTATCTAACTTCAACTTCTCATAAAATAAAAAGACAAGCAAAGGGAGGAGAAAATTAAGAAAGGGAAGTAGCCCTAACAGCATGTGGCATAGTTATGCAGGTGTGTCCATGATCAATCCACTATAAACAGATAAGCAGAAGCATAATATTCGTAAGATGGTTTTAGTTACCTATTACACCTGATCAAAAGTATTTTCTGCAATCATAGAAATTGAAGACTTCATAAGGTCAAAATGTAACATAAGATTTGAAGTAACTACTTTAACCTGGATCAATAGAAAAAGAGGTTCTACCTTTCTATCCGATATGAGATATTATCTCAGGACAGAGAGAAGATACAGCATAATTTTAAATTTACATATCAACTGACACAAACTTACTTCTGGAGCAAAAAAAGAACCAAAAGATATGGATACCTCTGCTGAATGGTTTTCTTTTTTTCTGTTGCTTCCAATGCTTCCATTTCCTACCACTTCATCCTTTAATTTACTTGCACTATTGTTTTCATTAGCCTGTGTCGAAAGCTCGAGTTGCTTGCCAGCATTCCTATTACTATCCTTACTTTCTTCCATCTTCCTCTTTTTAGTAGTAACTGGGGTATCACCATCTAAAGCAGATTTGTCAAACTTCACAAGATTCTCTGTTTCCTCAATATTTTCAGCACCTTCAGATTTGACCTTTGAATCCTTGTCTGCAGTCTCATTATCAGTTATCCCACTCATGGGCAATACTTTTCCCTTTTTGGAAGGTTTCTTTGCAACTTTAACATTCATGCCTTCAGATTTAGGAAGACTTTCAGCTCCAAAATCTGATGTTTCGACATCTTGATTGATATTACATTCTTTAATTTGGTCACCAGATTTTTCTTCTGCTGCCTGATTAGAGTGCACAGTGGACACAACATCAGAAGTTAATTTCTGTTTCTTCTTCTTGACTTTGTGTTGAGAATCATTATGAACCAAGAGATTCTCAGAGGCAGGACCACTGTGACCTTCGGTGTCTTCCAATTTCTTGTCCTTGAATCTTTTGTCACATATATTCTCAGATGCTTCTACTTCTACCTTTTTTAGTTTTTTCTCTTTTTTCTTTTCACTTTTATGTTTTACATTTGCAAAGTCACTAGGTTCAGCAATCTCATCATGAGTTTCAGGCATACTCTTGAGTTTCTTTTTCTCTTTGTCATTTTTATGGGGATCTGGTGACTGATTTGCAGGATCAATGCTCTCAGCTTTCTCTCGACTGACTTCCAAATGTTTATTTTCACATCCTTCAGTGGATGGGTCATGAACCAATTTCTTTGTCTTTTTCTTCTCCTTAGTTTCGGCATGCAAGTCCTCGTCCATTTTTAACTTCTCACTTTCTGTTCCATCATTAATTTGATCAGTTCTCTTTCTTTTCTTCTTGTGAATGTTCTCAGTGGTGCAGTTCATATTCTTGCCTTCTATTACTCCAGGAACGCTGACTTTTTGTAGATCTGCAAATCATATAAATTGATGTTTTATCCAAATTGTAGAAAGTTAGGATAGCATGCTAAATTGTACCATGCTCAAAAAGTACACCTGAGCCTCTAAAAACAATAGATGTTTTATCAGAATTGTCCTAATGCATGCATAGGATACAAAACTAAGCAGAAAGAAAAGACAATGAAGAACATAGTGCACCTTGATCTCTCGGCCAATCAATGCTAGCTTCTCCATGACCATTACTGCAAGTGGAAAAGTGCCTCGTAGATGATGAGAATGTAAAAGCATAAGGATACAATATAAAAGAAAGATCAGACAGATCATAATTGGGTTTCCAGATTAAATAAATAAATATCTGATATGATAGTACTGCAGAGTGACAATCAAGAAAACCACGTAACGTTTCCCTTTTTTGGGCTAAGCACTCAGAATTAACACCAAAATAACACACATGAAGGAAGACACCGAACACCCAGAGTTAACACCATAAAAACACACATGAAGAAAGACACGGCACACCAAAAGACTTCAGGCAAAAGGAACATCCTAGCATATAAAATGCTGTTGTGTGCAATCCTTAAGTTCAATCTCACTCACAAATGATTGTTATTTATGTAGGAAGAAGCAAGATACGATAAGAGATTCACAGTCTGTAGCTCTGGACTTGCACTATTTAAGCTCTTGCTGTCAAATGATGATTATCCTCAGCCAATAGCAACACAAGAAAAAAACAACTGGTTTTCATGCTACTTTATGTAAGAATCCATCACCAATATCCTTCCTTCAGCCAACAACCAATATAATATTAACTTCCATCCATAGTTCTCACTAAACCATGGCTCTAAGATAATGCTAAGACGTCTCATATTTAGTGAATTTCAACACTACACAGTGTTTAAATTGTTGTCCTGATCGACAATTCCCAATTTGGGCAAAATATACTAGTGACCATCCTCTACCAAGCGAAACCTTTGTGCACAGGGGAAAACTCATCTGTTCCAGAGTTTTGCTCAAATAAAACCTATTCTGAGCACGTCACAACTGTTTTACCAAAACAGGACAAAACCTGACCCACATTTGAAAGTCAAAACCCTGCCTGTTCTTTTTGCATGAACTGATTCTCATGTTATTCTTGTCAAACATGGGAACATGTGAAATGCTAAGAGAAGAAGAGGCGGTGGACATTAAGACAGAGAATTTTTGTTTTAAGATAGAATTTTTGTTTTTCTTGTCTTTATGATTGTTGCTGATCAGACTACCACTTGGTCATACAATGTTGGCATTTAATATGACAATCCTTGCCTTAATGTATTATCTAACACATTATCTAGAACTTCAAATACTTTACTCTGACGGATCAATGTCCCTACCAACCATATACAGAAACACATAAAACCTAAAAACTATTACTAAAAATATAAAAACATAGAAATAAAAATCATAAATTGGTATATAACACTCTTATCTGTAACCTAAACTTCAACTAAAGTCATACCCAAGAAGCAAAGAAGCAAGCAATCATACCATGCTGTCTTGCAATTACACTCAACTTGAACTCAACTCCAAATCATACCCAAAGTTGAGTCTTGCCATTAGATCCAACTTGAACTCTTAAATGACTAAATCCTAAATTCAAAACGGCATTTAACTCTAGATGAGTCACCCTTGTGATATTGTTGTTAAATCTTAACTCTTAAGATTCTATGCTCTATTGGTCCCATGCTTCACCCTTTTGAACCCATTAGCCATTTGAATAAATCTCATGTCATGAATATGATTTATCTTAAACTGTTTTATCTTTCACATGCATCCTCCAGTCAACACACAGCATTATTATTACTTATGATCAACTAGGGTGCTTAGTATAGCATCTAGAATATCTAATAAATCTACATAAATTGTAAGATGAACAATATCCAATAAAATCTATAGAAAAATGGTGCCACTTATAGGCAAACAGCTAGGGACTTTAACTAGCTATTCGATCACCAAATAAATCCAACAAGCCAATGTCAACAGCTTTTCAACTGATTGCATAAACATTGCCCTCAGTCCATCACTCAAGCTTCTTTGTCATCATGCATCATTATCTCTAGAAAAGGATATCATCTACTTTGATTTAGCACCCTTCTCACGGGCTCTCCATTTATGTCCACTATATCTTTTATTGAACATGGCCACAGGACTAAAGTAAAAAAATTGCATACCTTGAATCCAAGAACTTGCAAAATAGATCCTCCAAGTTTACAGAAGATGATTTCCAACAACCCATCTATAAAAAATTCATACCATAACATGAGTCAGAAAATTGCAGACATGATATGGGAAAACAAACCAAAAGAAGTAAAATATGTGCTCACTTAAGTTTTCAGGTCAGACAACAATATATACAGAAGAATTCTTCGTTGAGTGGAACAGGAGTATTTTCAAAAGAAACACAAAATATGCATGTATACTTACACTTAGTTATCTAAAAACCGCTGACAGTTTTTTTATTACAGACTTAGGCAGTACCATATAAGAGTACCTGCTTGAGGCTCCAGTACAAAATTATGTTGCTTGTAAAATGCTGAAATCAGTGTTCACCAATAAATTCTCACTAAAAAAGTATGACTCAATGCCAACCTAGGTTGACAATAAGAAACCTTAGCAATGACCAAAATGCTCACCCTCATCAATATACTCCCACTAGGCTACCATTGTTCTCCAACCGATATCCTAAAATTATTAGATGGATATTTCTACTGTGTTAAATATGACTTTTCTGTAAATCCATTGAGCACATGAAAGTTGAAAACATAACTCTTAAAGTAAAACAAACCAAAACATGCTCAAATATATGGCAGAATAATTCCTCTTGAGAGGACCAAAAGGCTCTCAATAAACAAAATGGACAGTGACAAGAAAATCCCTTCCCGTAGTCAAAATCTTAATGCTCTGCATCCTTTTACCCATCTACTTAATTCTTCATAATCCTCCAAGCTCATAGCATTTTTAAGCAACCAGAAAAAGAATATATTCATATCACTCTAATCGTCTCAGTATACAAAAGCTGTGACATGGGAACGTGATTCTAATTTTATATTCATCCACCAAATATCAAAAGTATCCTTAAACTGTACCTTAAAAAAATCTAATGGATTATAGAATAACATATTTTAAGTGATTAAAAAATGATCTTCAGAATCTGCATCCTCAATCTCCTAATTTTTCATTCCTTTTCAGATCGAGAAATGGGAGGACAAGAAGGACCTTCGATTGTGACTGAACTGTTAAGTTTCAACATTTTTAAGGAAAAGGTACATGTTTCCACCATGCCATTGTAGTTTTGCAACGAATAACTGATCTAAGTACTATCACACTCAACAAGATACCACTGTATTACATACAAAAACAGATTAACAGAAAAGATTCGTCAATCAGGTGCAAGAAACGGTAATCTGATGTAAGTTTTATCAACCAATAAAAACAAAGATATCGATCGAGTAAGAAGCCTAAACACCCAACAGAGAAGAACGACCAAAGTCAAATTTTCATGCTATCGACATGTAAAACAGCCAATTAAATGACGATCTTTTGGTGATAACGAAAGAGGACAAACGACTTCCAAGCACCTCGAGCCGGGTTTCGGACTGGAAGACAGAGAGAGTCCTGGAGAAGCCACTGCCGTCGAGGAAGGCCGCGATCGATCTGAGAAGGACATCTCTCCCGAGCCCGTTACGCGACGCTTCCCCGACCTCGGTCCCATCCAAGTGGAGGGTTTCCGAGGATCGCTTCTTCCTCTCCTTCTTCTCCTTCCGTCTCGCCTTGCTATCCTCCACAGCGGCGACGGCACTGTTGGCTGCGAGCATGATTTGGCGAGGGACGAAAGGAATTGATGAAGCCGACGGGTTCGCTCGTTTATTCGGGAGCGACGAACAGAGCATAGCAGACGTGTTCTCTAGGGTTTATGAGGACGTGCTGAGATGAGGGAGAAGTCCTTCAAACGCTCGGCCCGGATCGACCGTTCCTTTTGCGGTAGATCGGAAGCTTCTAGAACGAGCAGAATCGGTTGAGATGGTGCGGATTTCTATCGGGCTAATGGATCTAAATCCGATAAGCTTATGGGTCGAGGGCCCATATTTCTCGTTTTGGGTTGGGCATCGAGCCCAAGCACCGCCACCACGTGTCGGTCCGAGATCCATGACCAATGAGGTTAACGGATCCAAAATAAGGATCCGCATAAGGAATAATTGACCTTTGGAATTATATTATTTTTGTGCCCTCACGAACAAAACATGAAATGTATTTAGAAAATTAAAAGTATAATAGTAAAGCAATCTAAAATGTATCGTATATCATTATATTGTACTTATCCAGTCCAACATTAGGTTCTTATCTTACTCCGCAAGAAAGAAGAACCCTTGACGTTGCACCGGCCATTTCCTCGGTCTTGCAGGCTTCACCTTTCCTTGATAGATTCCATCTCATCAGCTCACGAGGAAAAGAAAGAGGGAACGAAGAGAATACTTCGGCTTTCTTTGTCCGTAAGCCATCATGCACACTTCATTCAAGTAGCTCCTACAGACACAACCAAGAGACAAGGATCTGCCAAAGTGAAGGCCACAAGGAACTCCTCACATAGATATATCCATAAGATTACATGTTGAGACGGAACCACATTGATGGTATATGTCCTACAGCTGCGAAGACTGTTGGGATTGCGTAAGCTAAGGTATGTACTGCCAGTGTCAGGACAAAAGATTCTGAAGGTTTGAAGTGATGAAGTACCTGCGTGGCTTTGGAGTTACATACGCTTACATGAATAAATGTTTGACAGCTACAAGTCACTGCGAACTGAGCATTGTACCATTTCCTCTCTCTGCTTGACCAACAAATGAACACCATCAGCACGACAAAAGTCTTTTATATGAAGAGCTGCAACTTTTGAGGGCGGTTCATTATAGTCTCCGCTTTTGTCTCCAAGGCACTGTGTCTCAGTGTGTGTGCAAGAGAGAGTGAGAGAGGGAAACAGAGCTGGTTGCATCGGCCATGAGGAGTGGAGAATGGATCCTCGTTTATGGGTTTTTGATGTTGGACTGCTACATGGGTAACCCTTCCCCATCTCCCACATACTTCTTTTCCAGTTCAGATTGTGGCATTTTTCAGTTTTTCCTGCACTGCCGTTTGATCACAGATTTTGATATGGGAACCAGAAGTTTGAAATGCATCATATTAGGAGGTAAAGTTAATCTATTAGTTTGTAGGTTTCTCTATCATAGATAACAGGGTAGAACAAAAATGTTTCTTGAAGAAGATAATGTTAAACCAACATGAAAGCCTTCCATAAATAAAATCAGCACAAAAACATGTAGTAAAAACCTTCTTTCTACATTTCTTCTTATTGTAAGCTTTGCATTACTATTTTCCTTTGTTTTTCTTCATTTTTTCCTCGTTTTGGCATTAGTAATTTGCTATGCGTTCATGATTTTCTTACAAAGCAAATATTATTTTTGATGTTTGATCATCATTCTAGGATATGTGTTGTTCGTTTCAAGCATCGAGTGTTTTTCCTCTATTATTTTTCTTAATTCTCTATTTAATGCAGTGGAGGAACCCCTAAGACCAACAGTGACATCCACCATCTTGCTAATGTGTGATGTTGTCTGGGTGCCACTTCCTTCTGTAACTTTCTCCCATTTGTAGGTGTTTGTGTTTACTTGGAACTTTATAGAGGGTATATGGTTGATGTTCTTCTTCAACTGAAGAAATCTTTATTGGTTTTTTGTGATGAGAGGACTAAATACTGTATAACTGAAGCTCGAATTCACTACAAATTCTCTTGATTTCTCAATATAACGACAGAGTTCAGATGTGAAGGCCTTGACCATTGTCAGAGACATTATAAGCCCACAATAATTACAGCTGCTTGTTTGGTTATGCTTTCCGAGTTGTCACTTGCTCGCTGCCTGGAACAGGAACAGAGTGCTATTTACTATTGTCCATGTTTGGCACTTTTGAGTTCATTCATGGCACTCGGAATATGACAAATCAAACTTAGGCATGGTCACGTTTTGGAGTTAATTCATGACACTCATGAGTTCAACACTTCATTTGTTATTTTGAGAATTATGTTTCGATTGTCAACTAAGACCTGAAGTAGATAGGCTTGAAAACATGTGTTATCTGAAGCACCAACTTCCATGGTATCTACATAACTATTTAACTGAATTCTACAAAACTTCAATGTGAATTAGGAAAGTAATGGAGTTTAAGATCTATAACCAGGAAAAAAAGTTATGTAGACGTAAAACTTGCCAATCGAAACAACTGATAGCATCGGATAATAAACTATTTTCTGGAGTGGATCCAAAATTTTATTGCTCAAATTTGGATTTACATATCAAGGGAAGACCACTTGAACAACTCTGCCTTTGAGGATTCCAATTTGCCATACACAAAAATGGTTAATAGTTTTGGATAAAAAATCTGGTCTGTTGATGTTTGTCATATTTAAGTCTGATTATTCATGGAAAATTCTTAGATAAGACTACAGAAAAGAGACAAGAGCATGTGATGTTTGCACTATGAGCAACTGATACAGGAAGGCAAATAATCTTGGCATGCCAGTCAAACTGTAGACTTTATTATTCACATGATGATAATAGCCATGCACCAGCAATCTAAGAACTAAAAGAGTCTGGATTGTGATGTTTTAGTTATTTAAAAATAGGGATCATCAAGGTTCCAAGTAATTTTTTTGCTAGGCGAAGATCACAACAGTAACATCTTATCTTCCTTCATATACAGTAATTTGTGGAGAATTCTTGTTTTGTCTTACAATTTTTTTACTTCTTCTGGTTACTGATCACCAGAGCAGAACCCTCCAATTGCTAGTGTCTGGTGAAAGTATTGTTTTGCCCTTTCTCTTTGATTGCAGGATCTTTGAGCCAAACATCAAAGATTTGGGATAAAGCATCTCTTTTCCCTTTTTAAGATCTGATGTTCCTCTTTAGCAGAGCTGCGTGACTGTCCTAATAATGCTTGCTCAAAGCTTTAAACTCCTACTGTTCACAATCTTGATCTTATTGTTTGTGCACTTCATCCTGTTCATAAGACATTTACAGCCAAATCTGGGAGTTCAGATAAAGCCAATCTTTGATGGCATTAATTTTTTAGGTCCGATGCCATTAGGATCAATAATAAAGCCAACCAAACTAATTAGTTTTATGTTAATTCTCTTTTGGTTCTTTTACTCACTAGGCAGGAAAGAAGTTTGTTTCTTTGAAATATAATATTAGAGTGTAAGCATTTCATGAGGTATAATCCTTTGTAATCAGAATTATGTTAACACAATTTCCTGATTCATGCAATTATGGACATCATGTTGCTTTATGATCTATGTGCCATTTAGTTTCCTTCTCTTGTTCTCCGACATCTGGCCTTCAACCTTTCTGATTCCATGGAATGATCAGTTGTTGCACTGGGGGTAATACTCCAGCAGAAGGCTGAATCCACCATCCCAATTCCGACATTCTCTCCTCCCGAAGGTAACACAACGTTCGTCGAGGGCACTACATGGTGTGTTGCCCGCCCGGGGGTTTCTCAGTTTGACCTCCAGAATGCGCTTGATTGGGCATGTGGACTTGGTGCTGCTGACTGCTCACTTGTGCAGCCTGGTGCCGCCTGCTACGACCCAGACACACTTCTCGGTCATGCCTCCTATGCATTCAACAGTTATTACCAGCAGAACGGAAACTCCGATATCGCATGCTACTTTGGTGGAACTGCAATCATCACCAACAGAGATCCAAGTAAAACTCCTCAATCTCAAGTTCTCAAAGTTTTTCTATTCCAACAAACAGTCCAAGTAACAGACTGCTACATTTGCTTGTCATGACAGGTTACGGTTCCTGCAAGTATCTCAGTTCAGGGTGAGTGCTCTTACATTGTTTGAACATTTCCATTGTCACGTCATTAGAGATATAACCAAAGCCTTGATCATGATAAAATTGTATGCTAGGCAAATTTTTTATGCTCATCATTGATTACCTCCACATATTTTATCATCATACTTGTTACTGAACCCTGCAGTGGTACTTAGCAGGCTTCCCTCATGAATGCAGGCCAATTTCTGCTTCATCTCTGTGCCAGAGGATCTCCACCTTGAAGATTTTGGGAATCTTAGTCCTTTTATGTTTAAACACTAGTTTATGATGCACCATTATAGGGTAATCAAGGTCCGCGTCCTCTCTAATTGTAGCTGATTCCCTAGTGTTTTTTGGCTATTTGGTCATGTTTAAACCTTCGGATGAAGTCAGTAAGTCTATTAGGTAGTCCAGTTTGGTTAAACGAATCTTCCGTGATGATGAGCTTACTCGATGGATGATGCAGTGGTAACTTGTTTGTGTTGGTTATAGGTTTGTATCATGCGTATAAAGTCAAATATAGTCTGATTCATACCCAGAATGAGATATGAGATGTTGAGGCAAACATAAAACGGCAGGTCAATGCATTAGGTTCCTTCCACTCTGATCCAAGGTTTGAGAGAAATTATATGCCCAGACATAGCCTCAGGTGCAAGCAGGTTGCTTCTTCTATTTAAACTCATGGCAATGCTTGTTTCATTGGAGCAGTTTCACTAGGTTTCTCTTTCAAATGTTCCGAGAATTTATGTTATGTTAAATTTGCCGAGTCAGCAACATTCTTCTGGGAGAATGGAGCATGGATGCATCTTAGTGCAAGAATTCTGTGAAAATGGAATTCAAAGAAGCTCACAGCATGAGTTTGTCCATATGAACTTAATCAATCATAGACATTTTGGATTATCAGAGTTTGCTATACTGATTGAGGCTTTTCATTCTGAAATCAAATAAGCTAAACCTGTGACTAAACTCCATAGAAATTCAGTATCTTACATTTTGCAATAGTTTGTATCTTATAATGCAGTTAATATTCTTCAACAGAAATACAAATCATAACAATGATAATGCCATCTTGATTTCTTCTGTGTTAGCAGATGGATGATCAGAAATCTAGGAGTTTTTGTAGTTCACAGTCCAGAGGGAAATATAGTCAACTAAATATTTTTAGTATTTGTTTTCAGATTGGATCTTCTTTTGGCAACAAAATAAGGTGAACTCTCCACCTGGATGTAAGTTAATAAGGCACTGAACCAAACAATTTTCTCCAACCCTGAAATATTCTCTCAGATCAAAAACAAAACTCTCTTTAGAATTAAAAAAAAGGGAGAAACAAGCTGCTCTTGCATTTGCATAGTTTTCAGAATTCCCTGTAACAAAAGTCACTATACATTTTGATGATTCAAGCATTATAGTTAGCATCTGGTGAACATGAACATGCTATGCTGTGTTCCCTAAGCCAAGTACTCCAGATGAAGCTTCTTGGACTCCCAAAGTAAACAACCACACATGGGGATCAAAATCTTCTATTCTTTTGAGAACCAACAGACATATAACTCTCTCTATGCTCTTACAGTGTGAGATGGTTTCATGAGTCTAAAAAAGGATGCTAAATATACTGTTCATGACACCTGGTTTTAAGCTAATCAGTCCAAAGCAGAACCTGAACGTCAAAAAGTTTCTTCTGCAGAGCACACTACCTTCAGACATGGATGTCCACAAACTGAGTGTTTTGGCCATTGATGCACCACTTTTCTGATCAGGTGTGCTGATCTATCTTCTCCATCTCTTCTATCCCAACATCTTTTGCATCACAAAGTATGAATGACAGGTATGATGATGTATGCTGAGCTCCTCTTCTCCATATCTTTTGCTTCACACAGAATGGCTGACAGGTTGAGCGTCCACATACTATCTTGGAAAGCTCAGGTGAGTTTTTTTATGATGTTGTCACCAAGTTGCTCCAAATGACACAGTCTTGGCCTTGCATGTGAAAGCCTACTTTTGCTCCGCTAATCGAATGAACCACATCAAAGCTTTCATGCTTTGGTATATCCATTATAGAGAAGCCAACCCTGGTTAATGCTTGCTGTGGAGTTAGGATGTGTATTGGGTGGAATGAAAAGGACATGGTTTGGTTTTGTACATGGAAGTCAACATCCTGCTCTGATAGATGAGGAGTTGGTCCAACTGATGCCAGAGATTCCAGTGAGCCAAGGAAAGTAGGAAGTGGATGATTACATTTCACACTGAAGCCAGAGATTTTTAGCAGTTTAGCAGGTGAAGGAAGAAGGGTGTAATCATCCACTTCCTACTTTCCTTGAAATCAATGTGATCATATTTTGACCTAAACTTACATGAATTCAAGGCCTCCTTGATAACTATGAAAAATCATCAAAGAATAGTAGAATATAAAGCTTCCCACTCACTTTCAACTGACACTACTTGTAAAAGAATTAGAACAGACTCATGTAGGAGTTGGGAAGATGTGCCAACCATACTACTTTGACCTTAAAGAAATCCAAAGCCTCCAAGATAACTCCATTCAGAAGTGTCTCATACATCTTAGTCAAAACAATATAATACCAATCAAAACCAGAATAATTGGGAACTGAGGACCTTAATCCTTACCCTCTGTTCCATAGACTGAAAATGAACAGGAAACTTGATTTTCTATAGTTCTTATTTTTAATAATAAATTGAATGTAGAAGCATTTCAAAATGCTAAGAGCTCCATTTATGCGCTATTCACATTTGCTTAGCTACTTGCCAAAGTAGCACTTGCTTTGGAAATTAGCGTTGATGGCGTTGGCTTTAAAGTATAAGATTCTTTCCAACTCATAGATGCAAGTTGGTAGATTGGCTCCACAACGCCTTGTTGTTGTTTAGCCAAAGAATTGACCTATAAAAGCCATGGTTGACTTGATCTGAACTACAAAACCTCCACATTCTCCTAATTATAAGAAAATTGAAGACAAACAAGAGAACAAGGCAAAGTAAAAGAGCAATCCATTTTCTTCTTCCTATCTTCCAATAATAACTCGTTAAAATGCAATGCACTAAAGAATTCCCCCAGTCGATTAATGATCCTATCTTTGTGTTGATGCATCGGAGAGAAGCGTCCACATGTTGGGAACAGTCAATTTGTCTCCTGCCTCATGATTCCTGATGTCCATTAAAATAATGTCATTTAGAATGGACGATGAAACCCAATTCTCATGTTCCCTGCAAGTAAAATCTCAAGACTTGTGATGCCTTGTTGAATGGAAGTCAACGGAATCTTCTCTGGTCAACAATATACAGCTACCTCCATGGCCAAGGATGGCAACCTTGTCTCTGTGTGCCACTAACTATGGTGGGGCTGCCCTACTTGAACCCACCCTTTCTTTCATGTCACAGGATCTCAATTTCTTTAGAGGATCCATCTGATTTAGTTCATTTTTCTTTTTAGCTTTATTTGATCGAAAACATTTTTCATATCTAATATGCTTTAAGTTTGAAGGTAGAGTCTTTGCCTTTACAAAATTAATATAATAATATTATAAAAAAGATTATTATAATAATAAGATCGATATGTAGACTTTTATCTTCGTTATCACTATTACGATTGTTGGATCCAACAAGCAAGATATTCAATATCGTATCATACCGATATTTCGATGTTGGCTTGGTATGATCCGATACCGATATACTGAACGGTACATCAAGGTTTATCAAACGATTTTCTTTTATCATAATACTGTAACATGATTTGTCCGATAACGAACGATCCGTATACCGATACGTGTGCTTTGACAGCCGATTGGACGACAATTGTGTGAACCAACGAGACATTGCATATGGCGTTATCGTCAACATTAGTCCAATCAAACGCTGCATTTATCCTCGTTAACCATCCAAATACGACCAACAAAATGTATGTTATTGAATGCCAGCTTTAACGAGGTGTGGCAGAGAAACGTTGACCATAAATGTGGTACCATTCCTGTGATGTGATGACGACTGTGGGCCCACCGCAATTGCAAATGGCTTTGACTCTGAATTCAAGCGTTCTCACCAGTCCACTGTTTCTGAGATATTAGTTATCATGAATCGATAATAATTCGATACAATAATAAGATTATTCATTTATGAATTTGAATGGTCATGATTCGAATAATTTCTAAATCAGGTCTTAAGGCACCTGTTCTTGTAGGACTAATTTATAGAATGAAACGTCCATAAATAACCCCCTCATGTCATGTTAGCTCTGAACCTGTTGATAGATAAATCTACCTCTTATAAGTTCATTCAAGTTATAATTGGCCCTCAAATAGGAGTGTTGGTTACATGTATGAATCACTATGCCAAACATGTAAACGTGACGTTGGAGCCACGTCAACAATATGCATGCATGTGAGACCGGCCTTTTTGTGTCATTTTCCTCAATTCACATGCATATGAGACCGGCCTTTTTGTGTCATTTTCCTCAATGAATTGCTTCCATATGATGATGACTTCATCTCTCAATTATGCGCTCATTTGGAGTCTCGTTTCTGTCGCAGCCTTATCATCTGAAGTATCGAAGGAGATGCATATTCTATGTGCTGTCCACTGTACTGTGCTTCCACGACTCTGCATCTGATCCCTTTAAATAGCCGCAAGCGCTAAGGCCGGCTTAGCGTAGTGTGTGCTTCTTCTGTCTCTCGTCTTCTCTCGGAGGAGCAGAGTATCTCCTAAGCGAGGTAACAAAACTAAGACCTTTTCGTCCCCTTCTTCTTGTCTTGTGTTTGCTACTTGCCTTTGTTATTTGCTGATCGGATGAGTACAGATCCAGCTGAGATCTTGTACACCAGATTCTTCTCCCGTATCATCGCCTCAAAGTCCTACCACAGACACAGAACACCAAGTCCACACACAAAGAACTCCTCCTGTGGTGTCATGGAATTATTGCCTGTTTCTGAGTAGTTTTGGTCTTATTTATATGCGTGTGTATACATGTAACTACAGTTCAGCTTCATCTCACACCCACTCCTTTCTCTCTTCTTCTAAGCTGAGAGCAGAGGAGAGAGAAGGATTTGTGTATAGAGAGGAATGGGAGTCGGGAACGAGGGCGGGGCTACGACGGCGGTGAAGCGCAGAGGCTGCTCCTGCACCAAAGATGACTTCTTCCCGGAGGAGTCGTTCAAGAGCTGGGCCAACTACGGCCGGGCGCTCCGGGAGACGGGGAAGCGGCTGCGGGACCGTGTCACTGCGCGGTCGCTGGAGCAGTCGGAGCTGCACGAGGTGCGGCTGCGGAGTGGCCACGACATGAAGAAGAATCTCACGTGGTGGGACCTCATCTGGTTCGGCATCGGCGCCGTCATCGGCTCCGGGATCTTCGTGCTGACGGGCCAGGAGGCGAGGGAAGACGTCGGGCCCGCCGTCGTCCTCTCCTATGTTGTCTCCGGCATCTCCGCCATGCTCTCTGTCTTCTGCTACACCGAGTTCGCCGTCGAGATCCCCGTCGCAGGTGCACCTAATCTTTCTGGTTTCTCTTCCTGTTCTGAGATCTGTGTTATGTTTCTTGTGAGTGCTTTATTTCTCGACTTATCTGCTATCGTTGATGACTTCTATCTTCTTGCTTTCAAAGAGGACAATCATTAGAACTTTAGTCCACAAAATGAAAGAACAACAGAAAAAAAATGTCTATTTCATATGTTCAGATAATATTGGATTGACCTCTTACGATCTTAAACAAATTTGTGGCTATGAGTCAACAGAGGGTACCTGTCAAATATGTTCATGTTCACTTCTAGACCCTAAGTTCTTCATCATATCATTATTATTTCTTCCCTTATGGATGGGAATCTTATAAACCTTAGTTGGAACTCTGATGAGAAAAAAGATGAGAGAGAGAGAGAGAGAGAAAGAGGGTCAGTTGTTTCTCAACTTGGAAATCAAGTAATAACAAAAACAGAGGAACACAGAAGCAGCATCTGTTTTCTGAAGAAAAATCACTGCTAGTTCCCAGAATCAACTGGGAAAGATTTTTATTAGCTCAAATTGTTGACATTTGGTCCATTGTTTTGTTGTTCTAAAGTCATGTGATTAGAATGGCAAACTGCCTTTGCTCTTTATCCATTTAGTCAATCAGTTCACAAGTAAGAAAAGTCATACATGTCAAGCACTAATATGAGTTGTTTGAGTTGCCCAAATCATTCATATCTTTTATTGAGACCTTCAACTCATTTCTTGCTTACTTACATCATGGTATTAGCTAAAACATATGGATTGGATTGGCATGAAATCTGTAGTCTATGGAAACTTATTTGAGGAGCTTTCTTGATGCCTCTGTATGCAGTGATTGATCAATCTTTTTCATCTAGTTATCCACATGGAATACATGAAAAAAAAAGGCCAGGAAAAGTCACCTCTGAAGCATGTGGACTTTGGAGGTTTGGTGGGTCAAAATGCAAGTCAATCTATTTGTCTCACAATTAGGTATATGGGGCCAATAGTAGTGATCTGCTAGCTGTAGGAAGATGGATCTAAGAAGCCCTTTAAGGCTATCATATATGTTGGAGACTAAATATAAGAATCATAAATGCAACTGGCCACTGTTGGCTTTACACTTGGTAATCTTAGCAGTAATTGTTTCCCAGATATGACCTAGGAATAGTTGCAACCTCTAAACAATCTATCTGTAGCCTCCACATTACAGTCAAGTTTATTGCATGGACCAACATCTGGGAAACTGCAGTAGACATATCATCATTATTGTGAATCTGTTGAAGTTACAATGACATGGATTATGATTAGGGCTGACATTAGTCCCAAAGACTCTGAACTGCTTATGTTTAGCTTCATTTTTGGTTTGAGTAAGCTCTGTTTAAATGTTAGTTTAAAGCTAAGCTTGAATTAGAAAAGCAAGCTTGAATTTGGATGCTAGTTTTGTATCCCTACACTCATATATGACTGTTTTAGTGCATCATATATGACAATACTTCTATGAATTCACATCAGAAACTATCTTTTAAAGCTGAAAGCTCAAATTTAGTGCCAAACTTAATGAGCCCTTCAAACCTAAATCAAGCAGAAAACCTGATATATGAAGTAATAACACAAAAACTGAACTTGAAAAGATTAAGTTTGTCCTCCTGATTTAATCCACTTATGTTACTCCATAAAACTGCACAATGACTTGGCCACAGCTAGAAGAAAACTATAGCTAAGATATTTCTTTAGCATATGTTGGAAAAGTGGTGATTGAATCATATGAAACATGTATATAAAGTAAAATGGCTTGAAGAAATGAGTCTGCAGCATGTGGACTGAGGCCATTAAGTAGGTTTGGTGAGTGAAAATGCAAGTCAATCCAGTGGTCTCACAGCTGGGTTTATGGAATCTGATAAGGCTCTCTGACTCTTTTCAGATCTAATGATGTCAATATAAATTATAGAAAGCCTTTCCAGTAGTGTCAAGGATGTCATATTTGTGGGAGGCTTTACATGTGACAGTGATGTAGCCTTGGCAGCATTACTTGCTCACTGGCAAATACTTAGCAGAATGATCATGAAATGGCTGCCACCATAAAAGAAGTTGATCTTAAACAGTCAAGTTTCCTGCATGGATTAGCTTCTATGAAACTGTATCATCAACTTGGTGACAATTGATTTGAGTCCTTTAGTCTCATTCATCAAATTATAGTGAAATGGATCATACTTTGGGCAACCAATCAAGCCAATTAGCCCTGAAGTAATTGTGCTTAGGTTCATTAGAGACTCGATCAGGCTCAGTTTAAATCTTAAGCTTCATTTGACTCCACCACAAAGAGTAAATTTCCATAAACTTTTGAATGATGAAAATATAATTAATAGTTTACTGTTTTAAATTTAGGCTGAAAGCATTTATCGGCAACTAAGAGATGATTTGATGCTGTGCAAAATGGCCTCTCAGGTGGCTCCTTCGCCTACCTCCGGGTGGAGCTCGGCGACTTCATGGCGTTCATCGCGGCCGGCAACATCCTGCTTGAGTACGTGATCGGTGGCGCGGCCGTGGCCCGTTCCTGGACCTCCTACTTTTCCACCCTGCTCAACCACGAGGCCAACGACTTCCGCATCCACGCCACCGCCCTGGCCGACGGCTACAACCGCCTCGACCCCATCGCCGTCGTCGTCATCTGCATCATCTGCCTTGTCGCGGCGCTCAGCACCAAGGGCACCTCGCGCTTCAACTACTTGGCCTCCATCGTCCACGTCGCCGTCATCCTCTTCATCATCATCGCTGGCCTTACCAAGGCCAAGGTCTCCAACTACGACCAATTCTTCCACTTCGGCGCCCGCGGCATCTTCAAGGCCTCCGCCGTCCTCTTCTTCGCCTACGTCGGCTTCGACGCCGTGTCGACCATGGCCGAGGAGACCAAGAACCCGGCCAAGGACATCCCCATCGGCCTCGTCGGCTCCATGACCATCACCACGTTTGCCTACTGCATCCTCGCGGTCACCCTCTGCCTCATGCAGCCGTACGGCCAGATCGACGTCGACGCACCCTTCTCCGTCGCTTTCAAGGCCGTGGGCATGAACTGGGCCACGTACATCGTCGCCTTCGGAGCTCTCAAGGGCATGACCACCGTGCTCCTCGTCTCCGCCGTCGGCCAGGCCCGGTACCTGACGCACATCGCCCGCACCCACATGGTGCCGCCTTGGCTCGCCCACGTGAACAGCAGGACCGGCACGCCCATCAACGCCACCGTCGTCATGCTCGTTGCCACCGCCATCATCGCCTTCTTCACCGACCTCGGCATCCTGGCCAACCTCCTCTCCATCTCCACGCTCTTCATCTTCATGCTGGTCGCCGTCGCCCTCATCGTCCGCCGCTACTACGTGAGCGGCGAGACCTCGGAGGCCAACCGATCCAAGCTGGTCGTTTTCCTCCTGCTCATCCTGGGGTCCTCGATCGCGACGGCGTCCTACTGGGCCGCGAGCGAGAAGGGATGGGTGGGCTACCTGGTGACCGTCCCGGTGTGGTTCCTGTCGACGGCCGGCTTGTGGTGGTTCGTGCCGCAGGCGAGGGCTCCAAGGCTGTGGGGGGTTCCGCTGGTGCCGTGGCTACCGTCGGCCTCGATCGCCATTAACATATTCTTGCTCGGGTCGATCGACGGCAGGTCATACATGCGGTTCGGCATCTGGACGGGCCTACTGCTAATCTACTACTTCTTCTTCGGCCTCCATGCATCCTACGACACGGCCAAGGCCGCCGAAGTTGCCGCGCCTGTGAAGACACTGGAGGAAGGGAGTCCAGCGAACAATGGACAGTGAGGAGAAGGTGATATCTAAGTGTTGAATTTTATATGAGTAATACATGCGTCGTAATGTCAGACTAATTAATTTCCAGGAAATGTGATGGTAATGATAGAATTAGATGATACGTTCAATGATGCTAAATTTTGTCTCTCTCCTCTCTCTCATGTCTACAAGACTGGGCAGGCATATTAGATAGCCCAACAAAATACGGCCCAATAGTTTAAAGCTCTCTCTCTCTCTCTCTCTCGCACCCAATCACTGTGTGACTCGAGACCGGACTACGACACGGACGAGCAAAAATTCTATTGCCTGTACGGCTACACGTCCAATATAGTACTAATCCTAACAGTAGAGTATGTGCACAGGAGAAGATCTCGAGGAAATAACAAACACGAAGTTGGTAGATGCTGCACGAATCTTAACAACGTCGACCGTGTGACGCTGGGTTCGCTTCAGACTCATCCGGTGGTGAGGAAACCCGGAATCTGTACCCCGGTCGGGTTCTGTGATCTCGACAGCATATTAATTATTGGGAGGACAGTACGCGAGCTGGAACAGACACCGCAAATTTTGCGTAATGGATTGTCTCCGGGTTCATCCCACCGTCATGTATCTTATTATTGTATGCACAGATTCCAAGAACAGTGCAAATGACTGATTAGGACAAGTACACATCCAAATGCAATTCATAAAACAAAAATAAAAAGGAAATTGCGAAAAAGAGAGAAGAAGAAGAAGAAGAAGATGATGATGACGATGACCATGGCTTGTCATCGAAACAGGGTGGGACAGCAGCAGGTGAGGGTGTTGGAAACAATAGTGATACTGTTCATCTACCCAGAGACAACACCATGTGGCCGCATCCCCCAATCACTGTAGCTTCCTCGCCTTGACTGACCAATATGAACCCCTGCCCCCTCCACCTCTCTCATCTCGTTCATCCCCCACGGCCACATTGAACAGTGGTAGGTTGGCACCCGAGGCCTCTTGTTTTGGTTTCTTTGGCTCCTCAGCTCTGGTCAAGTGCTTCGCTCCACAAACGACAGCAACAGCAACCTTTTTCCCTCACAGCCAGCTGCTTGCCTTTCCATGCAAAAGAGAAGCCATTTTGCGGAACCCCCACCACCACTGCTGCTCTCTGACTGGTCCTTCCCGTCACCTGGTTGAGGTGAAGAAAATATCTTTCTTTGGATCCAAGATATTTCCTTTTCTACAGTTTTTCTTGGGAGGGAGGATCTCTGTGAAGAAACTTTGGTACCCGATCCTGCTCTGTAGAGGGAGTGCTTCGCTGAAGCCTTTTTGTAGATTTTGTTGTCCTTGCCATCACCAGATGGGAGTGAAGTAAAGATCTGGTCTTTGGATCCAAGATGTCTCCTTTCTGTAGTTTTCTTGGGTTTCCGTTCCTTTCCTTTCCTTTAGTCATCACAAGGAAAGATTTCTGTGAAGAAACTTGAGTTCTTCTGTGTTCTCTACATTTGAAGGGCCGGATGTCTCTGTCAAGACAATGCTGATGGCCAATTCTGAAGATCTGAGCATTTCAGTATCAATGCTATCTGTTTATTGATCTCCTCAAGGCAGTCAAGGTTCTTGATACAAGGAGCTGTGATCCGAAGAATGAGGTTCTGTGGCCTGCTCCTCGTATTACTAGCATCCCTCTGTGCAGCATCTGCGCAAACTGCGGCGAAACCCATTCTGATCGACTGTGGTTGTAATTCTACCATCACTGTGAACGGTAGACAGTGGATTGGGGATTCCTTTCCTGGCGAAAATTTCACGTTAAGCTCTTCTGGAATCACTGCTTCGGCTACCGCGGCGGTCAGCGGAGAACCAGTCTATGGAGCTCTGTACAGGACTGCTCGGATCTTTAACACCTCATCGAGCTACAACTTCACGGTGCTCCCAGGGAACTACTGCATCAGGTTCCACTTCTTCCCCTTCTCTTTCGATGGTTTCAATGTCAATGACTCCTCGTTCGATGTGACGGCCAACGACCTAAAGCTGGTTTCCAAGTTCAACGTCCCTGGAGAGATTTACTGGAAGAACACGAGGAGCAAGTCGAACGTCACTTCTCTGGTGAAAGAGTACTTGCTTAGTGTTAGTCTGAACCAGCTCAAGATTGAGTTCGTCCCCGAATCTGGGTCGTTTGCGTTCATCAGTGCTGTCGAGGTTATCCCGATCCTTGACAGGTTGTTCGCTGAGACTGCGAATAGAGTGGGCAGCAATGGCTTAAAGGTCCCTTTGAGTCTGAGCGATCGCGGGATGGAGACCATGTACAGGTTGAATGTGGGAGGCCCTGAGATCAGTTCCGGCGAAGACCATGATCTGTGGAGGAAGTGGGATTCCGACGAAAGATTCATGTTCTCTGTCAATGCTGCATACAGCATCAGCAACACTTCGAACGTGAGCTACGCGTCGATCAACGACTCCTCCATCGCTGCTCCCATACTGGTCTACGAGACGGCGAGAACGATGACGGACAACCAAGTCGTGGAGAAGAGATTCAACGTGTCGTGGAGGTTCGACGTGGATCCCAACTTCGATTACCTGATCAGACTGCACTTCTGTGAGCTCGTCTATGACAAGCCAAACCAGAGAATCTTCAGAGTCTACATAAACAACAAGACCGCGGCTGAGAACTACGATGTCTTCAAGCAAGCAGGGGGGAAGAACAAAGCCTACCACGAGGACTACGTCGATGCCATCTCACAGAAGGTGGACACACTCTGGCTTCAGCTGGGACCGGACTCGCTCACGAGTGCTTCGGGTACTGATGCTCTCCTCAGTGGCGTGGAGATCTTCAAGCTCAGCCGGAGTGCGAATCTAGCTCATGCTCCTGAGAGAATCAACACCGTCCAGGGAGGCTTGCTGGATCAAAAGCCGAAGAACAAGATTCTGTGGACGGCCATCGGTGCCGGTGCCGGTATGACGATTACCGTATTGCTGTTGTTTGCTGCCTTCGTGCGTTACCGCACTCGCAGGAAGAAGCCACCTCCGGCAAAGAGGAGTCCCGTTTGGCGCCCGCTCTCCCTCCACGGGACCATGGGAAGCACAACAAACGCCTGGGCGTCGAAGTCGCCTTCGAACAAGATCGGATCGACGGCCTCTAACAGGATCGAAAGAAGGTTCACCATAGCAGAAATCAGAGCTGCAACTAGAAACTTCGACGACACGTTGGTGATCGGAACAGGAGGTTTCGGGAAGGTGTACAAGGGTGAGATGGACGAGGGGATGACAGTGGCGATCAAAAGGGCCAACCCACAATCTGAGCAGGGACTGAAGGAATTCGAAACCGAGATCGAGATGCTCTCGAAGCTACGCCATCGGCACCTGGTTTCGATGATCGGATACTGTGATGAGCAGAATGAGATGATCTTGGTATACGAGTACATGGCCAATGGGACTCTCAGAAGCCACCTCTTCGGGAGTGACCTCCCACCACTCACCTGGAAGCAGCGGCTGCATGCGTGCATCGGAGCTGCGCGAGGACTTCACTATCTTCACACAGGAGCAGAGGGGGGTATAATCCACAGGGATGTCAAGACCACCAACATATTGCTGGATGAGAACTTCGTAGCGAAAATGGCAGACTTCGGGCTGTCCAAAGACGGTCCGGCATTCGATCATACGCACGTCAGTACTGCCGTGAAGGGAAGCTTCGGGTACCTCGATCCAGAGTACTTCCGGCGGCAGCAGTTGACGCAGAAATCAGACGTCTACTCCTTCGGTGTGGTGCTATTCGAAGTCCTCTGTGCCAGACCAGTCATAAATCCAAGCTTGCCAAGGGAGCAGATCAATCTGGCGGAGTGGGCACTGCATTGGCAGCGGCAGAAATCGCTGGAAAGAATCATGGATCCTCGCCTGGAAGGGAACTACTCATCAGAGTCACTGAAGAAGTTTGCGGATATCGCCGAGAAATGCCTTGCTGATGAGGGGAAGAACCGGCCGACGATGGGGGAGGTCTTGTGGCACCTCGAGAATGTGTTGCAGCTGCAGGAAGCTCATGTGCAGAAGGGAGATCTGAATTCATCGACGACAAGCCAGGCGAGATATGCTGCAGATGTATCGTTCAGCCTCCCGCGCATTGTCGAGGGAGAAGAGGAAGCTTGCACAGAACCAGAAAGCATTGATGGGGTGGGATACCAAGAAAGCCAACGCTGAAGAGCACTGATCAGAGATGAGTGGACCTGTTGGTTGCCGTCTTCAAGTTTATCCTTATCACCCCATGCACGCCAACTTAGTCATTGTAGGTGAGGATGAAGAGCTGGATTCTACTTCTTGATGTATTCTTGAGAGAAGATTTGTTCTCTCTGTTCCTTCTTATCCAGGTTGTATTCTTTTGTTCATCCTTGTAGCAACCATGAAGCCTAAATGACTGTTCTTGAGCTATATTCCGTCGTCCGTTCCTTCCGCCACCACCGGCGGCCATAGTACCGATAACCCATAAAGAGAATTAACTCTCAATGTCCTCTTATCTGCTGCATTTTGTTGAACCAATGAATGTATTATTCATATCCAGTACTAACATCAATGAATAGTTACAGAACTGTAGATGAGAATCCCCCAAATATAAACATTTACCTGGAGTCCTGCATAGACAATCTTCAAAGATACAAATTTCAAGCTTATCAGACCCCTTTTGGCATTGGTTGGTGAACAGGATTTTAACCACAGTGGTTGATTGGACTGTGAACAACAGCAGAGCATACCAAGGCCAATGCCAAATGCTATCAGGCAAATCCAGTTTCAAAGTTCCTGGAATTCAGAGTCAGTATTAACATCAAACATCAATTGAGGTCTGTAGAATTGTACAAAAAGAAGAGGGATATTCTTGATTATGTAGAACTCAGGAGAAAGGTCAGATTAATCCCTAGTCGAAGTTACAAAGAGATATTTCACCAAAACACTAATCCACCATATAAAGAGGCGATGAATCGTGATACTTCTTTAGTTTTTTGCAACAAATTACAACAAGATTGGTCCCCCAAGATATGCATCACTGAGCTTTTGATCTCACCGAGTTGTTCTTCATCACCGAAAAATGCTTCCGGTCTTTGACTTTGTGAAGGCCTCGATGATTCTGTACATCCACCGATCAAGCATTCCTGCAGAATCATAGTAAAAAATGTCAGCTTTAAAGAATGGGAATAGAATTTTATTTAAGTTCACATTCATCCAGCAGTAAGGGATCAATCTCGAACAGAGCTATTATGTGTGGTGGCATCAAAACCAAGAATGTGCACACACAAAAGAAAGTTATAGAAACAGGTAACTAAGAATGTAACCTGATTTTTTTTTTCAACATATAAGAAAACAATTGCAATTTCCATTGACAAAGGTACAATTGCAATTCTAGCTTTCTACTTTTCATTTGATAGACATTTTCCAAGCAATAAGAAAACAGAAATATGAGGGGAAATTTTTCAAAAGAACACAAAAGAAAAATGGCTGTTTCCCTGACATTTCCTGAAATTGATGGCAAAATAAATTAATCTCCGATTAGTGAAGACTGTAGGTTTGCCATGCATTAGTGCTAGCTCTATTTAGGAAAAGAAAGATCTCTCTTATTATTCATTTGAGATATTCTCATACTATATAAACAGGATTTCATTTTTGATCTTTCACAACTAAAATGATCAACCACAAGATACACAGAGATATAACCATACATTACCCTTGTCTCAAAGAAATGGTTGTAACTGCCTTCTTTTTCAAATTATAACTCCCATTAATCAGTAGTTTTGTTATAATTGCAAATCTTCTATAATCTTCTCACAAATCTCATTTATTCCAATTTAAGCTCATTCCTTTTCCAGATTATTTATTGAAGAATCATCTCAATTACATAATAATACACTGGCCAGATTCATCTTTGATCCCTGTATATAACCTAAAGGAGCGCAGTTCCCTAGGACATACACCAAGCTCTCTACATGCTGGATGCTATAAGCAAACAATTTTTTGTCAGGGCCATGTTATAAAGGCTATAAAACAATACAGCGATGTACAAGTAATTGACAAACTTTCAAATGTGCAAAGTATATTTTCAGTCATAATAGATAGAGATAATAACCTGTCAAAGCAAATGTACCACCAAGTACAGCACAGAGACGTGTGATGAAATGCAGAAAACTTCGGCGCTCTTCCTTAATTGTCACAATGATAGGTGAAAGATCATACAAGAAGTAAACAGCTGCATCATAGGAAATTGCAGTAAGTAAAGATAAAAAATCTAAAAAAAAAGTACAAATTTTTTTAACAACATTGGAAATGCCAACCTGGCCAGGACCTATCAATCACACGTACGGGAACAAAATATTCTGTGACAGAAAATTGATTTGTAGGCATTACTCTATGAGAAAGATATCTATATTCTGTTGGAACAATCTGCATCACAATAAACATTAGTTTCTCAAAAAGAAAAAGAAAAACTAGTAATTCTATCTTAAAATACATTATTTTGGTGACCTAAAAATCAAGTAAAAGAATTTGAGACAACAAGAAGAAACAGGTGCTCAACGCAAGAGACAATTAGAAAGTTCTTAAGGCCTTAAAAAGTCAAGATTTACATGATCAATGATATTATCCCCTTTCTGATTCACAAAGATTATTTAGGAGAATTGGAAATTTGATATTATATGAAGTAAACATGTTGTGATAAATCAAAAGATGACTTGAAATTAGAATGTTGTGACAAATCAAAAGGTGACTTGAATTTGATCAATTCAAACTTGTCAGTTCTGCTCGAAAAGAATATATTCCATATTGAAGTTGAAGAATCTTAGTTTTATTCCTATATGGTCCAAACCAGGACCCTCTCCCGTCAGCCCAGGGCATAAACAAATCCTACTTGCTCTAGATTAGGCCTCTAGACCATCAAAAGATTCCACATAAGGGGGTCAATTCAGCATTTTTCAGCTTCGGATAGCTTGGTGAAACTCATTATGCATCGACCCTGTGCAAAAGAGTTGAATCCAGCATGATATGAATTCTATTTAGCTTGGTATAGTAATCCATCTGTCAAAGGACTCCAACATAATTTAAGAGAAAGAAAAGATGCCCATCCAGGTTCTATCCTAATAAGAACAGGAGAGGAAACAAACTTCTTAAACCGCTGTTGGACACAACTTAGGAAAACAAAGGCTAACAGGACCTCCTCACCAACTCCTAATAATTATATAATAAAATTTCACTTTCTTATTTTTAGATTAATTTTCATCATTGTTTTTAGTAGCTAATTTATTTTGCCAAGATAGTTCTTTTTTTAACTCTACATGTAAAATTATGGATATATATAGACTAAAAAAGTTATACGCTATTAGAAACCATAAATTTAAGAGTTAGAGGGCATCTGCTAGTTGGTTGGTGAGATTATCGTTTCTCTCACATTCCCTATATTTTCTCTGAGAGATTATAAACCAAAGTTCTGTTAAATGATATTTCATATTTTACTCCACTAAAATTAATTTATTTTGCAGTTTAGCCTTCTAATTGATGGATTGGATGACGTTTGCTCTTACTCAAATTGGGAAAGTTCATTATAGTTTATTCCATGGCAATACTTTGTTCACATTAAACACCAAATGTCAACATTTCACCATGTTACTCAGTGTAAATAAATAGCTACCATAATCATCTTCACTATGGCTAGTATGCACTTCCTTCAATATATCTATAATAAATCAACAATGATCAGAAATATATATCAAAAACTAAAAAGAATCTAGCTAATTTTGGGCTGTAGGAAATAAGAACTTTGTTTACTAAGCAAAAGTTCAAAATAAGGTGAAAAATCAAAAAGCACCTTGATATAGTACTTGAAAGTACCACTAGTGTCATGTAGGATCCTGGTAGTTCCATCAAGTGGATTGTGAATTCCTGGATACTTTGGACCAAATGACAAATCATGAATCACATGACTGACATTTACATTTTTTGCTCCATCAAAGATCTACCAAAAAACTGTTAATTAGAAAGATGATAGTAGTATTACAATCAGAATGAAAAAAGGAATAGTGATTTGAGAACATACATTAAACAAACAACTTAAAATGTTGTGATCTATCATGTGATAACAGCATGCAGTTAAAGTACATCCATCAACAATTAAGTGATCTATCATGTGATACATGTGATTCCACACCAATGACAGCTCATGCATTACTAGATAAAACCAAACCCAATTACAAAGAAGCTGCTACATAGCATAGAGTGTGAAGAAATCAAATGCTTTGACTTCTTAAAGAACAACCTTCATAGCTTCCCCAAGGTGAAGCTTACCTTTGATAGGCACTCAAGTTTTAAATTCAGGACGTAAACTAATGGCGAGTAATTTTCACAACCATGGTCCTTTCCAGAAATATAAACAGAAAGCAACAAATTCTTTTTCCCATTAGTCTTCAGGCACTTTAAATTAAAAACAAGATCAAAAGAGAAAACAGAAAGACAAAGTTTAGCTTCTAGAGGTCTCTCAATGAGATGTTTCAAATGCATAAATTGAAGGTACTAGCATGCTGAGCAGATGATGGAATCATAATATCCAATTATTCCTATAAAATACATGATGAGTAACCAAATCAGTACTTTTGAATTCAAATTGAAGGAATACTTCAATTAGCACTTATGGTTTTAAACAACTCACCTGTTGGGCAACAAAGAAATTTAACCCATGAACTGAAACATGAAAATTACCAGCAACCCTTTGCACATCTAAAACCCCAAATACCTGTGTGAATCCACTAGCAAGTTGGTCAGAAATGGTGTATATGAAAATTTAAAATATCAAGATGGAAAAAAAGGCATTATATAGAGCAAAAAAATAGCATACTCGGCATCCTTCACCATTTTCCATTGCATGCTTTACATTCTTAATCATTGTCACAGCATCTGGGCCGAACCCTTGTTCATTTTCGTTTTTGGTGGGATCTTCATGATGGTCATTGCTATCACCTGTTCAGATGACTTCTGACAAATAAGTGCTTCTACTTCTTTACAATAAAAAATCCAATTAGAATTTTCTTTTGCACTAGACAAATGTTGTCTAAGAAGACTCCAGAAGCACTATGGAAACTGGAAGCATAAGCATAATTGCATATAGTTTAGAGCTACAACCTGAAACAATCTTGTTAACCATTTGCTAGAGAGAATCAAGAATATAAAAGCAGGATGAAAAGAAAGAGATCATTTAAGGGTAGCTTCATGAATTGTACTTCAAGATTGTGACTAATCATGTATGCTATGTGCTAGGTTTATAAACATATTTACATGCTTAGTAATTCACCAGAAATAAACTACGTACAAAGTACATGGTAATAAAAATGACTGCATTTAACAATACAGGGAACTAAAAATGATCTAAATGATAAAAGGAAGAATTAAATAAAAGTAGTGATCTGAAATTTTTACAACTACCAATTATTTGAAGGTAGATGAAATGTACTTGTTAGTTGTACGGCAGATAGACCTTTTCCATCAACTGAGCGTAATATGACTAGCCAATAGAAAAGAAAAAACTTTCACAAAAATTCCTTGGTTCTTCTTAAGACCGCTTTAGTTAATCTGCTTCATTTAACCGATACATCTAGATCCCCTTTGGACATAAGTGTACTACCTCAAATGGTTTTTCCTCATTTCGAAATTTCCCTAATTATTCACGAATGTAAAAAGAAAATTCTATTCTCTTTTCTCTTTTCTTATAGCTCTCTACATTTGTGTATCTCAACATCCTTACCTCAGGTATATGTTGTTTCCTAACTGAGCAACATTCTAATTCATAAGGCATAACAAGTCTTAAAACTGTACTATAGCATTTACTTTTTAATTTAAGAGAATATGTTGTCTCCTAACCACCCAAAGTTCTAATTTATAAAGCATAGAAAGTCTTAAAACTGTACTATAACATTTTCTTTTTAATTTAAGAAAACATAACAATCACAAAATACAAATTAACTCCATTCTCTATTTTAGACATCGAGTCTTAACTTAATGAATTATGTCTTTATTTGCCTATTTTTCCTGCTAATATACAACCCGAGATATTCAAAAGCTTCTATAAACTTAACACCCATCAATTTTGACTATATCCTTGATTTCTCTTTCAGTACTTTTAAAGTCACAATTCATATATTTAGTCCTAGACCTACTTGATTTACATCGTTTATCAAGTGCTCTCATTAATAGCAGCTCTCAATAAAACTTATAAGCATACCATTGATGTGAAACTTGACAATATCATGACAAGAAAATCATAGTGCTAATTTGCCCATGGTCAATATGTGAAACTAGACAATAGTAGTCTTTATGTGATATATGCACAAATACCTAAACAGGTATCAAGTTAACAAATTCCTTTGCCTCTCCAGCTTTAACTGTTTGGTCAAAGACAGCCAAATATAGCCACTAGGAACCCATATGGTAACATATTTTAAAGTCACATGATCCTGGAGTATGATTGTCAGATTATCATGCATAAATAAAGATAAAACCATTTCAACAGAAAGAAGCAGAAGTGATATTACCATGCTTGTGAGCTGAGTGCTCCTTTTCGACAAGATCAGATAGGTACTCAGTGCCAGTAATGTGACCTTCTCGAGTCAAACGAAGCTGCAATTAAAAAAAAAAAAAGAAAATTAATAAATGCCAGTGATAATTGTAGAAGTGCTCCTAAAGTAGAGTTAACTAGTTCAAAAAATTAAACGAAATAATTTAATCAATGATTTTCTTTTCTCACGTGTATACCCTAAATGGTCTGCACAATAAATGTTGAATGGTGAGAAGCCTTTCTGATAGACATTTTGAATTTATTATGAGAGAAATTTAAAGCACAGTAAGCTCATGAGATAGCTTAAATTTGTCACCTCATTGAATATATGGCAGATCATTTCAGAAGACAGCAAGACTTAACATAGGAAAGAAGAATCCCCAAAAAAAGAAATCGTTATATGTAACTTAGAGGGAAAAATAGAATAAGGGCCCTCTGTTTTTCTTCAATAAAATTAAAGGAAGGAAAATATTAATAGAACATGCAATTCCATAACCATTCAACCCTAGGCTTTTCCACCCTTAACGTTTAAATTGGAAGGTAACCAATATGTCCTATAAGATGCAAAACAGAAGACAGACAGACAAAGAACTGCCTGTACCTTAAGTATTGGGGAGCCATATGAGAGCCACCAAAGCAAAAACCAGACAAATAAAAAAAAAACAAGAGGGATGACATGAAAACATGGGAAACTTCAAAACAAGAAAAAAGGCCCCAGGCAAAGAAAAAAAATCAGTTTTGCAACAATAAGAATTAAGAAATTAAAAAAAAAAGGAAGACAAGGAAGAACAAAAAAAGAGAGAGTTGGGCCGCGGGGGGCGGGGAGGAGTGTCAGAAGCTATCAACCACTTTGATCTACTTTCTCTGCTAGCACCAGACTATTTCAAGATGAAGATACATACTGCCAACTCCACGATTTCTTTACCTTTTTTCTCTCCCCCAAGTCACAACTACAGCAAATAAAAATAAGGAGTAAACTATCCAAACGAAGGAACCGCCGTGCTGTGCTGACCAGTGGTATCAGTCACTGGCCAGCTTGGTAAATACCAGTCGGTACCAATGCACCATGTGCTGGTATGCCGGTACATACTGGTTTTCGAAAAAAGGCCACAGAAAAAATCAGTTTTTTAGGTTTTTTCCTAACTATTGGTATATAAATTGTATTTAGATAAGAATAAAGTGTATCAAAGCCATAAATGAATAGGTTATAAGGAGGAAAACTTGATTTTTTTTTTTTTCCGATCCATTGAGGAACAACTTTATTGCATGGGAGGAAGTTGCTTCCGTTGATCTTGACTCAACCGATCAGGAAAACTTTAATCACATGTAAGAGTCTGAGAAAGAGTGAGAATGAGAGAGTGAATGAAAGGTGGAGAGGGAGGACGATTTAAAGCCCTAAAAGAGGCCGCAATGGTCAATTTGACTATTGGGGTCAAACGAGACCGGATTTAGGTCAATATCGATCAAATTCCGATTGGCACTGACTCGTATTGATTGATACAATACAAGTTTTGACCGATACATACTTCAAATCGATTGATACAGGGCCATATTTCAGTGTACCGCCCAAAACGGGTTCGTGTATTGGTCAACTGGCGGACTGATAGGCCGTTTTATAGTGTTTCTGGTGGTACATCAAACCTTGATCCAAACCCTTCTAGTATTAAGTGGGAAGGGAGTTAGATACTAATGCATTTGTACAAAGAACCACAACCATTCTGCCATCTCCAATCACAGATGTCACGGTCTTCAAGTCCTGAAGGAATCGTAAACGTACCCTTATCTCTGTACAAACTGCCGTCTTAAGTTTTTCCCTATACATACTGCCATTTTCACTTCTTTAAATTGTCTTTCAAAATTAGGGCAAACACAGATTATTTTACCAGCAAGATGGTCCTTTAAGTATGAAGTTGATGGATAAGAATTAGTTACTAGCCAGTAACTACCTGACCCACCAATCTTAGATTATTTTACTAGTAAGATGGTCCTTTAAGTATGGAGTTGATGGATAAGAATTAGTTACTAGCCAGTGGCTACCTGACCCACCAATCTTAGATGACCTTCATAGTCAGTTCAAACTGATTTTCTAACTCAACCAACACATTGATTTTGGTTGCCTAGGTGTTCAACCAAGGTTTGACCATTAAGAAAAATAAGAAAGCAAGCAAATTCAACTAAGGTGCACACAAAACTACCCACCTGAAGTTTACAAGCTACACAACTATCTGTGCCGCATTTTAGATACTCTTCATAGCCAAAATTCTACAAACAATAGATACATATTTCCAATTAATTTTACATCTTGAGCAACATAATTTTTCAAATATGTCTTTTTACTTGCTTACGCCATTGGTGGATACCTCATGCAATGGGTTGCCCTTTTAGGGACACCAACCTTCACCATCTTCTGATGTAGGGTAAGTTTGCACAAGACAACAAATTTTCACAATATTGGCCCCCTTATTTCTATATATTATCATTTACACTCCACTTTTTATGCCATTGTGGGTAGGTCATACTGAGAAAGCTAGGAACTACAAATTTTCATGTTGAGATGTCATTGAAGTTCACAGTTGCAACTAGTTGGCATGAAGATCACAGAATTTATGCTAAATACTTATTACAAAACAGAAATCCTGAGGTCTGAGAACTGTAATGAGAAGCCCATAGCAACAAATCAAGGATTCCACTTAAAAGATAATCCAACACCGAGCATCACAGCAACCAATACTCCCAGAAGATATTTGTTCCTAGTTGAAGATCCTATAGTGAAGAGAAAATATGTTTTAATAAGCCTTATATGTTAGGTGCCTCTCATATTAAGGACAGACCAAAAACTTATAATAGATGTAGAGACTTGATGGTCTTTACATTAATAAATGCTATACATTTGGCAATGTTGTTAGATGCCCAGACATAGCAACTGGTTAAATTGCCTCTACATAAATGCTAGCATACTACAACCACAAGTAACTGCAATTAGGGAGATTTCAGATTCTGAGTTCTGATTACATATTAAACTTGAAGTTTAAATGGGCAGAATTTAATCTTATGACTTTAGGTCCAATTTAGATCAAGGCAGAAGTCTATTTCACAGTTCGGTCAAGGAAAATGTGTAGTTGAATAATCTATAAAAGTGCAATCCAACTATTAGAAGTAAACATACAACGAGAGAATTATCAAAATAGGTACAACATAAAATTAAACTTCAATGCATAAGGAAGCAATAGGTGAAAGGACAATATTTTTACCTTCCAAATGTTTGTATGCAAGTCAACCTCATGTTTGCCTGACATGTCAATGGCGTCCACACTTAAAACTGCAAAGTTGCATGAGTCATAAATGCAGGAAGATGATATAACATGCCTTTTGAGACAAATTTAGAAAAATACACGACTCACCTTCACAAGGTAGTGAAGGGAATGTCATATTTATGTGAATTGGAAGAGTTTCTCCTCGCTTTACATCTACAGACATCTGCAGGTAGAAAGTGATATTGTTAAAGACACAGAATCTTGGGTCAAGATCACAAGGTCTGCATCTTGTAAGCAACATAGTCATGCAGTAAAGTTCTGCAATATTATATCAAAAGATTCAAATAATCATGGACTATTGTTTGCAAACACATGAATTCAATTTGCTTGAGATAGATATGCAAAAGGTCATGCAACTTTCTGTAACAAATTTCTGTAATACAAAGGAAAGTAGGGCATTTTAATCTTAATCAGTGTGCTAAATTGCATTTACCAAGGACCAGCAACAAAGTATATAGGTTAGGTCAATATACCTGTTAGAACCCATTTTCTGAGCTTTTGAATAATGTTTATTGAGTTTGTTTAGTCTAGTTGTTTATTGAGTCAGGTTCAGCTAGAGTCAAGTAGAGGTTTATTTAATATTTATTTATTATTAGAGTTCAAGTCCTGATGGACTTTGAGTGGAACTCTATAAATAGGGATGTAACTGTTTCTTTTCAGTAATCTATGAAAAATACTATTCTGTCTTTTGACAAACCCTAGGAGGCCGATCCCCTTGAAGTGATCAAGGAGGGCCGATCCCCTCGAAGCGATCAAGGAGGGCCGATCCCCTCGAAGCGATCAAGGAGGCCGATACCCTCGAAGTGATCATTATCATCCCCATTTCTCCCCTTTCTTCGACGATAAGACTTTAGGAGCCTACGATAAGACTTTAGGGTCTTATCAATACCATCCAATTTACTATTACCATATCAGCCTAACTGGTTGCCATAATCAGTATCTGACCGAGACTTAAATTTTTGATCCAAGCCTTTGCAATGATCCAAGCATCTGTCTGCACCAAGAAAGGCATAGCAACATTGCTAACTTTTTATCCAAAATAATTTCTTTCACTAAAGTAATTTAATTAAGGCATATTCAGGCATGGTTCGTCTTATCGGTCCATACAATGTATTGACCGACTATCAGTATGGTACATATCAAACTGTATCGACATACTAATACATAGTACAATAGGGCATACTGACAAACTAGTATGTATCGCCATACCGATCCCTCGTCAAACCAGTATGTACCACCCATACCGAGTGGTATGTTGCGGTAACACAAACCTTGTATTCAGGAATATATGCATGTGCAAGAGTTTGTACATTCACATGATTATATATAGATAGAGAAATTTTCTGAAAATTTTCTCACTTGCCCAATCAAATGTCAAAATATTTTATTTATCCTTTCAAAAAAGTGAATATCCTAGACAACCCTGAAAACCTAATAAACGCCATTTTGTGCCCCTAATGTTAGATATATTGGGACCTGTTAGGGCCCATATTTCATTTACAAATCAGCAATGCTGGTTCCTCACAATACAACTCAATGGGGCTGCTTTATGGGGCAAAAAAAAGGTCCTAATGTGTCATATCATCAGGGACAAACCAAGGGTTCCTAAGCTTGCAAGGGTACATGGGATAGTCAAGTTTTTGGATTAATAATACTATAGTACTTTGAAGATGACAAATAGATTTCCCCAAATAAATACAAATGTAGCTGGTAGCAAATAAAGTCCAAAAAAAGCTAAAGCTTGTAATGAAAATTCAAGTGATTTAGCAAACTGAAATAACTTGTCAAGTAAAATCAAGATAACATGTTGATAAAGAATAATTCATATGTTATAGTTTCCCACAGGAACTGGAAGTATAACAGAGTTTCCTAACTCAATTGCCAAAGAATGGAAGAGCCTGCAGTTATACTAACTCTAGACTGCAGTTGTGTGCCACACAAAGTTAAAAATCCAAACTTACAGGAAAAGCCTGTAAAGCACACCCTAAACACAAACCATAAAGGAAATAATTACAAACCTGATGCACAGTATAGGTAGTGAGGTAATACTTCAGCTCATGAACAAACAAGGTTGCCATTATGATGAGGCCGATGATGGAAACTGTGAGTAAACAGAATGAAAATCATAAAACGAGCCTGAATTTAAAAGTGTTGTATGAAACTAGCACGACAAGAGAAAACGGTTAACCCATACAATTGCTACGGTATTGCAAATCATAGAAATGAAAGAATAAGAAGTAAAGACTTACCAACAGCTCCAGATCGTGTCTTCTGTAGAAGGTGTTCTTCAGCACGAGGAAAGGCATCAAAATTCCTTAATGATTGCAGCTTTAAGCCCATCTTGAAGCCTTCACATCAAAGAATATCAAAGATAAATTCTATTTTGTATCTCAACAATGGAAGATCATCGAAATAGTAAGCCCTAGACATCAGTCGAATAAAAACCGCATGAAATAGAAGACTACATCCAACACTACTCCTTTCTCATAATCCTTACTAGTAAAAGCAATGAATAATTAGCAAATAAAACATATAATAAGCCGTGACAAGGTACAGATTTCTAGTAAGAGTCTTCTAATCGTGCCAGACGACAAACAAAAGAAAGAGTAATCAGGTAAAAACGCATCGGACAGCGACAAAATCCCAAAACTCCCACCAAAAAAGCCCGAAAGAAACATCTTTTTCGACTATTTTTCTCGATGTTTCAAGATTTATATCTTATCAGATGAAAAAAGAAACGGAATAAAGAAAAGGCGTAATAAAATCGACAAAATCCCAAACGCAAAGGGCCAGGGACCAATTCCGGATGAGCGGCAAAAAACGACCAAGTGGAAACCAGGAACCTCGAATCCATTTTGAGCTCCAGAGTCACGCACCTGGAGAACGAGAGAGAAGGTGGTATGGGCTCGTAGCGAAGATCCGCCGGCGATCGAGAAAGAGAAGGATTTGGTTGGAATTGCCCGAGAAAGACAACCCCCGGAAGACCAGAATGGATCCACTATATACGTATATAAATTGCACGATACGTACATATACTTTATGTGGCCCATATAATGGACCTATTGATTTATATACCAGAAGAGTCCTTCTGGTACCCGCGACGCGTACCCAAGGGGAGGGCAAGGGCTCCACCTGTGAGGCTCGCATGGCCCACGGAGCGTCTCCAACCACTAGAGAGGAAGCAGCCGCAGCCAGAAACAAAGAAGTTGATGTCGATACGACGATGGGTTTAATGGTAATTTACTGATACTACAAGATCTTTGGTCAACATTTCTCCAAAAATGTCGTTGACCTGTTTGAGACCATCGTTCCAGGAGAAGATTAGATGAGTATATTGCCATCTAGTTTTTCTTTTTCTCTCTCTTTTTTTTTGTTTGTGTGTGAGGAACAGTGATTTATCATCAAAGGATTAGACATTAGAAAAACAAATACTATTGTCCATTTCTAATAATATATACAGATTAAAATTTTCGAAAAAAACTGATCAAGCATATAGATTGTATAATTTTCTAGACATCATTCTCTAAAATATCAAATTTGCCTTTTAGGTTCTGTTTGAGTCTGTCTAAACAATCAAATGTGCTATAAAAAAACTTATTACCTCTGTCAATCATAGAAAATACGTGTATAAATACATGACTTGCAATTATAAGATCAGTAGCTAAAACAATATCAACAGTGTGAAGAGGACGCATAGAAAGAAGCATAAGAAGCGAAGGTGACCATGAATTCTAGCAGAAACAAGGAAAAAATATTTCATGTGGATTGTATAGGACAAGATAGAATATTAACTACAAATATTTAGTGTTGTAAATAATTAATCGACTGTCCAAACTCACAGATCTCCTGCTTAGTTCAAAGCCTGTAAACACATCTCATATTGATATGGTTAGCACTCAAACCAATAGCATGAAACAAACCCCTACATTTTGTTGCAACAAAGAATGTATATATCATAAGAATCACTTATTTACCATAAAAAATCAGCCAAGAAAAACTGATGTTCATCGAGGAACATTAGAATGCTAGAATGTAACTTGAATTTTCGGCTAAGCATCGGCAAGCACGAGCACACTCATCACAAGTTGCTCGATTTCTCCAGAATCTTAGAAGCTGCTCGTATTCCACTGAGCACTGCACCTTCGACGTTAGGGCTCGCACAAAAATCTCCACATATGGCCAACCTCTTATTCTTGTCCCACAAACATTTCTCGTCCCCACCAATAGCAATAGCTGGAAAGGCGCTGCCCCTGAGTTCAAAGTTGAATGCTCAGTGACTTAATCTAGTAAGAGAACTGATTCTTAAACAACAAATGCATAGGTAGGACACATGGCAGCAATTACATGATTCAGAAAAAATAATATCATGACCATTAAGCAACCACATCAAAATATAAACTCAAGTTCAAGCTTGATGCAGACAGTAGAATTTCATATCGACTTTATGTAAGTGAATGAATAGATGCATGAGAGAAACAACAAATTTATTTATATAAAACTGCTATATATTTGGCTTGCCTAAATCCCTAGTAAGCTAGATGCATGAGGACCGGCACCTGAACATTTGTACTAACCATCTATGAGCTTTCATGAAAAATGGACGAGGAATATTGATTCCCGTAGCCTGAAATTCACACAATAATTCTTCTGCCACCTTAGACAAGGCATCACTGGAAAGTTTCTTGAGACCAGTTCTAGCTATTACAGCCTGCGCATACTCTGCTGTTGAATGCAATACCCAACACTCACTAGATATGAAAGACTAAAGTTAATACGGAAACAGAAAGAAGAAAAGGAATAGTGGTTATGAGACAGCATTATCAATCATATACAAGCTTACCAATTGGATGATGCATGAGAACGGCCTGGCTTACTACTATCACAATAAGCCCAGCTTAAAACCTGGGAGTTCTTGAATGAAACACCTTTTAAAGGAATCTGAGAGTTGGCAACCAGATCAGACAGCAAAATGGCCACAACCATAAACGACAGGACGATGAAAGGTCAACAAATAAACTTTAAAGAGCCTTCCATTGCAAAGAATCACATGAAATTCTTTCTGATGACAACTAAGATATTCAATGGCATTGAGGACATGATGTTGCAATATAAAGATAAGGAAATAAACAGCTTACTTATCAATCAAGTAATATAGGGCACTTCATAAACAAAATAATCCTAATTATCAGAAACAGATTTTATGATTAACTAATATAGGTGCTTAAAATAAATTTTATACCATCTGCATCTTAAGAACATACTAAGTCCTATTTGCCATACTATATCAAATTACACTAAATATGGGGAATTCCATATCTCTGGGTATTTCAAGTAATTCATGGATTTCACCAAGAATTCACCTACCTTTCTTAACTGCAATCAGCCATGTAACTTTACATACAATTATAAATTAAAAGATAAGCTGGAAAAATTAAATAAAGTAAGACAGACCAGACAAAAGATAGCTCCAATAAAGTTCAATCATCATAGAGAAGGCAACATACAGCGGATCTCCAAATGACAAATCAAGGCCCTTGCCTGAAGAAGCATTTAGGTAACAGAAGATAAACACTTCTAAAAACAAGCAAGATTGTAAACAGCACACCCATATCCGATGCAAAAGCCATTCGCATTGCAAGGTATGATAAAGTATCATGGTAGATTATAAATTTAGAAAAAGATGAATTACAGCCTAAATGGCTCAAATAATCTTCATTATTACATAGCAAGAAGAAACAAGGAACTCTATATATTATACTAATCTGATACTAATAAGATCAAAACTGATTGCCAAAAATTGATATGCAAAACACACCCAGATAGTACTGTACATTTATCTAACAAGAATGGTATTTAAATACTGAAAAATGAAAACAGAATATTTTTGTAAAATGGAGAACTATATTGTGAATGACAAAAACCTTACCCAAGATAAAGGTTCAGAAAATGCCAACATAAGAGCAAAACATGCACGAACAGGAATATCTTGTGAAAGGATTGCCAAATCTGGAGATGATGTTATATCTGACAATATCATACAGGAGTAGAAAAACTAAATCAGCATATTTATTAAATAAAATACACATTTAAAAGGTATTGATTCATCATTTGAACAAAGGAGCCAACACTAACAGTGATTTTTGGTACATGGTATGCACATAAAGTTTGATGGGTTAATAAAAAATAACAATTCAGTTATCTGGGTGATGTAGGATATGCTTGTGGTGAACAGAATAAGTATTTGTTTATTTATTTCTTAGTGAGAAGACAAACAAATTCTCAAACATCATATCTAAGATGCACCAATCACCCCTTACAATGTAATCATATTACATTAAGTACCACAGATTTTTCATAAAATAAAGGTAAAGCAAATACATGTATAACATCAAACAGAAAAATATAATAGGTAGTTAATTTCAAGTGGAAGATAAATTGTATTCTAAGACATATGAACCTTAGAATCAGAACAAGAGCATACCAAGAGGTGGTGGCCTTCCAGTGACTCCTGTAAATCTTGCTGATACTACATTTTTGTCTGATGCCACCACACCATCAAACTGGCCTAAATCTTGCCCATCCAGGCTAATCAGTGACCACAAATTTCTATCACAAAGCCAATCCACTTTTCCAACAGTGATCCCATATTTGGCTTCTAGTCCTGAAAAGTAAATTTGATAACAAAAAAAAATTACCTGGAGCATAATCCAATAAATCAAAAGGCAGAGTTCCTAAGCTGCGAGGCTAACCAGGGTCTGAGCAAAGTGCTTTACATATTGAATTCATGCCTGGAACTCCAACACACTTCTTAGTTGTTCCTTCCTGAAAGTGTAAAAATCATCTAGTTCTTATTTGTATATGCCCATAGCAAATTGTTTGGGTAGCTAGTTTGACTATATGCACATAATATATTCTTGATGCTTCCAAACAGATAATGCATTCTATGTCAGCAAATGATTAAAAATCATACACATTATTAACTATAAAAAAAGTAAAGCTACAACATCACACACACACTCTGTTGTCCCATGAGTAAAACAATTTTCTCGCTCCAAAAACTATGTTAAGCTGGAATTCTTGATATCTCCAAATACAAGTGCATCAACACAAAATTCTAGAATATAGGATATTAATCTGGATTCTGGCATGTTAAATCGTCTGGAACAGTCTAACTATGTGACTCACAGCCTCCCAACGCTTAAATTTATGAGATAGCAATGGACCAATAAATCAAGTTATATGCAACAATCTAAGATCATGGACTACAGCAGCTTATATAGTGTGTCACAAAATAGACCTGCAAAACAGATGCATCATAGCCATCTGAGAGTGTCTTGATCCAAAAAGATTGTACATGAGTCATATGTGAAATGGTCAACAAATCGTACATGGACAAATAACCGAATCAAAACCTCAACAAATAGAAGTAATTATTGATGAAATTGTCTTTTTCTTCAGTCTTTTATAATGTGTAATGCTGATCAAGCTTCTTACTTAACGTTAGATTGAGTCCAGTACACTTTGACCTAGATATAAGTGGTTGGATCTTTAGAAACACTGCATCAATTACAATTAATAAAACCACAAACATAAGACTAAGTCATCCAATAATGTGTTTTACCTACTCAATCAACTTAAATTAAAATATCCTTTTTCCAATGCATGCTGATAAGTTAGTTTTCATTGTAAATTTAAATAACTTGTTGTAGTGAAAATATGAGCCACAAGAAACTAACTTATGCATGCCCTGCATAACTTTTCATCTGATCTTTCATAGTTTAAGGAAACATCCCTCACTAATATTATGTTGAAAAATGAAATGTATTCATTTGTCGAGTATTCAAAATTTCAAATCTCTATCAACAGTGAAATTTCTCCTCCTTTCTTACCTGTGGACATAGAGTAAAAGGCCAAAACACCATGGCCGACATGACAATCCAGAATGTCAGGCTCTATGAGCAGGAGACAACTGAGGTTAATTATAGAAGTTGGTTCCAATTATAAGCTCTCCAAATTTGAATGTAGTGTATCAAAACAAGTGTATTCATGTTCATTTGTCTTGCAGATACAATAGGACAAATAAATAAGAAGCTAAGAAATGCAGCTGCTGTTTCAAAAATGAGCTCATCAAAGGATGATTTATACTCCATCCAATCATTTTTTGGTTCTCACAATTTTCAGTTATTCAGTAAAAAATTAAGTTGTAATATCCTGTAACAGAATGCTTGTAATTGACTAGCCTTTACAGAGTACAAGCAATCCTTCTTGTAGACATTTCTGACAAAGCTTGTGATTATATTTATAGTGCTCTGGTGCAAGTGTCGGAAAAAATATGTTTATTTCTTCTTGCAAAATTGTTCATTGTTGCATAATGTCATTTCGCTCAACTAAGTTGCCAAAAAAATTTGGAGTGCAGATTATTCTCTGTTTCTGTAAAAACTAAAAAAGTTAGTTGCGTATACTTTATACACAAATTCTTCAAACTTGATGTTCTTAGCCATGCATGCACCTGTAATTTCTTCAAAAGCATTTTTCACACAAAAAATTATTACCATCTATATGTGCAAGAACACAATTACCTTTGGCTGGCACTAAATGCTCCCTTAGATCCAATAAATTGCAATAGAAGTCTTGAAGGAGAAATTTTAGCAAACAGTGCACATGCATTACCGAAGAAAAATAAAATAAAATTAAAAACACTGTACAAACAAGGACCAAGCAATTTCGACAAGTTTTCGGATTAACCTTCTCGAAATCGACGAACTTGCCGGTGCTCTGATCAAAAGACCCGAACGGAACCTGCCACTCAGAGACGAGGCCACGCGCTTCCCAGGATCTCACGACGCCCATCACCTCCATGTCACTGACCGAGAAGTACGGCGCCCCATGGTCGAAGAAGAGCACCCTCCCATCCACCGTGGTCTCTCTACACCAACCACACACCCTTAGCAGATTCCACCTTCCTCATAAAGGCTTCCGCAGTCAACACAGAACACTAAAGTCCAGAAAAAGACCTCCTCTGAGACATCCTCCCGCCGGCACCCCGGCCGGTCTCGAACACGGTGACCGAAACGCCTCCGGCGGCCAGGATGGACGCGCAGACCGCTCCGGAGACTGGCAGATCATGTTGTCGTCGGTGAAATCAAGAAAACGGAAACAAAATCTAAATAAGTATCGCAAATTACTTCCGCTGCCGATGACGGCAACCTTGGAGAGGCTTCCGCTACTCATGGTGGCGCGTCCACCTGGAGACGAGAGGGAAGAGATCGCAAAGTTTGCACGCTGATCTCGCCGACAGGCCCAAAGCTTCGGGTAACGCAACCGACCGAGCTGCAGAGAGAGAGAGAGAGAGCGAGAGAGAAGCGAATGAGTGGCTTGCGATCGGGACCGACGTGTCGCTACTGCAGCAGCTCATTGGTGTAGGCAACACGAACTGGAATTACGTAAACTAAATTTGTATCAATTTGAAATCAATTTTAACATTCATTACAATATTAAATACATTAAACATATACTTTCTAACGTGACATAAATATACGCCAAAAATTACCTGATACACATATACGACTCAAAAATCATAATCTAATTTACCGGATTCGTGGATTGCCCGATAAGTATGATCACGCAATCAGATGGTTGGGATGCGATCATAGGGAGATCCAAAGATGGTGAACATCCAATCCAATCCTAATCTCGTATGACTGATCTGATGACATCAAATACTGCATACCTTTGTTCATGATCCACCTAAACTGGTGAGGAATTTGAATGAACAGATCATTATATTGTATCATAGTAGAAGAAATTTCTATGCTCGAGTTTCTATCGAAATCATCAAAATTATCGATCAACACACACACACACACACACACACACACATATATATATATATATATATATATATATATATATATATATATATATATATATATATATATTGATTTAGATTCCTAAATAAATAAATCATTATCGCATCGCCGACGATCATGACATCTATAAGATAAATAAGCCTGATCAGTAACCCGTTGACTTTCCTGTGTGCGTCTTTAGATTGTCAACTGAGGCCCTAAAGTTTGTCGGATTATACATGTAGACCTCATCAGCTGATTATTTTGAATCCCCTCAATTAAACAATTAAAGGATCTTCTATTACTGGCCAACCAAGGAAAACAAAATGAATTGCTCTTTGACCATGAACACAAAAGAACATCGAAGAATCATAGTGAGAGATATCTTGGAAGGCCACAACAACGTCAACAAAATACGCGAGGGTAGATGACACCAGGAATTCCAGTGTCGGAGACGATACGACCTCGCCACCTAACGAAAGATCTGGTCGATCTCATCGTTTACTGTGAGAAAGGGACACTGACTTTGAATGAGTCAACACGCCCCAACATCACGATCTGACGCGTGTGTCTTACCGGTTGTGTTGGGGAACATGTCAACGGCATCGCACGGTGGGAACATGAATCTTGACGCAAACCAAAAGGTTACCTGCACCAAGAGCTTTCATACGTACAATGGCAGGGCAGCAGGACGAATGCAGGTGTGAATTTTTGTTGTATTTTATGCCATATTTTCTTGAATTAACGGAGCAGTTCGACCGTGACGATCTGTATCATGGAGAACTCTCTGTTGTATGCGTAGCTCGTAGAACATTAAAAAGGGGTTGAGAAAAGGAGGGGAGTATCACGAGCTCCTCTCAGTTTCTTGGGGTTCCGTTGAACCGATCTCGATTGCTGTTCCTCAGAAAAAGGTGCGTCTTTTACGCTCTCGTTGCTCTTCCTTGCAGCAATTCCGATTTCCGTTCCTAAGATTCGTGTCTGTTTAGTTCTTCCGCATCAGGATTTCTAAGTTTATTAGGTCGAGGGTGGGATTAGCATTTGCACCTTCCATTTCTTGTTCAGTATCGCGTAGATTTTTTTTGTTTCTCTTCTTCTTCCCCTATTTTGAGATGGCGAAGGATGATTAGATTTCAAGACAAGATTGTGGTGTTCAGAGTACGTTATTTGAGGTTTTCTATTACTCAAATTCTTAAGCGGCCGCTGTTGGATTTTCCATATCTCTTCCTGCTACTCCAGCTTTCTTAGTCTAACCTGTACTTGATTTAGTGTGAAGGACATCGATGATCATCTACATAGGCTCAGAGTTGCTGCATATTTGCAGTTCTGTTACACTTTCTTTCTTGTTTAACATGCCGGGAAAATTTTAGAGATCCTGTTCTGTCTAGTCATCGATCACCTTCCCAAGTCTACATGCTTGTTAGGTTTGATTTATGGAATTTAATTTGTGATTATGCTTCTTCCCCTTTTCAGTATCTTTGAGTCGGCAATATGCCTTTCCTAAAGATCATAAACTTGGGAAGTTGCTTGAAATAAAACAAATGGGGTAGACTGAGTATTTTATTT
Source organism: Musa acuminata AAA Group (assembly GCF_036884655.1). Taxonomy (NCBI): domain Eukaryota; kingdom Viridiplantae; phylum Streptophyta; class Magnoliopsida; order Zingiberales; family Musaceae; genus Musa; species Musa acuminata. Next base: position 6,139,434 of record NC_088333.1, read on the forward strand.
TTTCTTTTGCTTATTTTCGTTTATTTTGCTTTCTTTCTTTTTGTGGGGAGTTATCCTGCGAGATTGTAATAATATCATTTTGGCACCCTTGATTAATTATAGACTAAAAGCCAAACGAGAGTGGATAAGCATATGTGAGCTCTTTAGTCTGTTGTTGCACTTAGAATCAATGATTCTACCTCTCTTGCTTGCTAAACTTTCTCTCTGCTTTGTTGCCCCATGGTTTGGTGCTGCTTCTCTGCTGTTCCATCTTAAATTCACTTCAGTGCCTGATGATTACTGATATTTGTATATTGTGGATTAGAAGGTTTAACGTGAAGTCATCGTGCTAAGAAGTAGAATGATGCTTATGTGGTTTCATCGGCCACTTGCCTTAAAACTTATCGAAGTTATTATAGACAATATTCAGGTAAAAATTGTGAGATTTCCTTAAGAAAAAACATCTTGCAGATATGAGAATGTGAGTTTCAACTTGACATACTCAGAATCAAGTGTAATTTGTGGATTTGTAAGTGTTTGAATCAAATTTTTTTTTGGCAGCATAATTACATTTCACTGATTGGCTTTCAGAATACAGTTTGCAGAATTGAAAATCTTCCTTCTGGGTCTTGATTACCATTTTGACCTGGTAACCCTTTGTATTGTTGACAGTGAAAAGAGAAGTAAGGTTTCAAGGGAATTCAGAAATTTGAATACTAATGCTGCAAGCCAAATTTAGAAAGCCAATCAATAGAACCATTTTGCTTCTCTGCATATGCAGAAAACTTTAATAGAATAAGACTTATGAAGGAAGGAAAACATATTTCCAGTAAATGTGTCCTAGTTTTGGTGGAGGCAAAAGATGAAGGCCACTGGATTGCTTTTTCTGGATCCCCTTCAATCCAAAACTCTGATGCCTTTAAAAACCCTGGCAAAATAACTGTGCTTTCACTCTTGTATATCCTTGTTTTGTCTGATATCTGATTTGATGCTAGTTGCATGCAGTCTAAATTGTACGCCTATAGATCTGCTATGCCATTGATTGGCAAATCCTCCATTGCTGATTGCCATTGTGTTGCTTGGTTAAACTTCTCATCGGCATTTAAAATCCTAAAAGAAACCTTTAAATGTCCCATGGAATGGAGATGATGATTGTATCTCCTTGGATGTCATCCATTCTATTTAATAACCAAATAAGATCTGTTTTTGTTGTTCACAATCCTTGCAGCCTCAACAGGTATTTTACATATGTCAATAGTAATGGTAGAAAGCAAATTTATCTGTCTATTTATGATGTTAAGTGACAAATATTGGCATAGTGAAGAATTTTTGTAGTCTAGTATACTTTCATTACTTGGGGGATACAAACTACATAGCAGCACCATTATTTCATTTCCATAGGAAGTTACAAAATTAAAGATACAAGTTCCTCGGATAGTCATTTAGTTTATTTGAGCCACCAGATTCTGTAACCTTGAGTTAACCTGAATTGCTTGATCTCATGGATTTCATTTGATAAACAAAGCCCTGCTAATACTAGTTTGGGACTTGCATAATCTTAAATTATTCATCAGGTTAGATGAACTTGGGTTATTTAGGAATAACTAATGTCATGGCACTAGCTTTGGGAGTTCAATGTTAATCAGCAGCTTTTGTGATATTTTTTGTACTGTATGATGTTTTACATCATTGTGGTCAAACCTGACAGGCTTCCTCGCTTCATCCCTTACCGATACAACATTAAAAGGTCGACCTTTGGTTTAATTCAATGATCATGCCTTGTTTTTCTTTTCTATTCAAAAAGAAAGGTCCTTCACGACTGCAACTAAAATATCAAGGTAAATACATTGACTACTCGGATATTTGATTACAAAAACTTTGCATCTTCCTCAATTACTGATGGAACTGGTGTTAATCTCAGAATTTGCAGAAATTGAAAATGTAAAGATATACTCTTACAATGAATTAAGGCATGCAACAGAAGATTTTAGTCTTGGCAATAAAATCGGTGAAGGTGGTTTTGGTTATGTATACAAGGTGACTAGCGTGTCTTGCACTTGATAATTTTCAACCAGCATAAGTGAACAATATTTTATCCTGTTCTTGATTGACTTCTATAGGGGAAGCTTAAAGATGGTTCGATTGTCGCTATAAAAGTGCTCTCCGCTGAGTCAAAACAAGGAGTACGAGAATTTTTGAATGAGCTTAAAGCCATATCCACTATTGCTCATGAGAATCTGGTTAAGATTTATGGTTGCTGTGTTGAGCAAGATCAGAGAATCTTAGTGTACAATTATGTTGAGAACAACAGCCTTGCACAAACACTTTTAGGTATATTCAACCTTGAAATAGTTTTCTAAATCTTTGGTTTGTCATGTAATTTGCAATGTACTGATTTCTACAGTAATTTAATTTAGTATTTTACTTGTTCTTGCCAATTATTAGGTAAGGGCTACAGTAACATTCAATTCACCTGGAGGATAAGAGCTAAGATATGCATTGGAGTTGCTCGGGGTCTTGCATTCCTACATGAGGAAGTTCAACCTCATATTATTCATCGGGATATAAAAGCCAGTAATGTTCTTCTCGATAAGGATCTGACTCCCAAGATTTCAGACTTTGGTTTGGCAAGGCTCTTGCCATCAAATATGACCCATATCAGTACTAGGGTTGCAGGGACAATGTGAGTTTCAGATCCCTAGACTTATTCTGTTAACTATGGCTATTGCACTCATGTTACCAGTCTTTAATTTTATTTCCTTTGATCTTTAATTGTAATGTAATTTCTAACATCGTCATCTAGAATGAAATGATGCAGTATCATCTGTGTTAAACATGCTATTTTGGTTATTTTGCATATAAGCTGACATGAGAATGATTGATTGAAGCTAATTGGAAGGCATATAAGGCCCATAAGTTTTTTATTTGTTCCTTTTATGGCATATTTTTTATTCTTAATTCTCTTTCTTCAACCAAGTTTCACTTCTTCCTGATTTTTTACTTCAATGTGCTTTATAGAGGCTACTTAGCACCTGAATATGCTCTAAGGGGGCAATTGACAAGGAGGGCAGATATTTACAGCTTTGGTGTTCTTCTATTAGAAATAGTCAGTGGCAGATCTAATGTAAACACAAGATTGCCATATGAAGATCAACTTCTGCTTGAAAGGGTAAAACATTTTTTATTTCCATCAATGTGCATTTCTTCATAGTTTTGGATGATCTAATCTGTGATGTTAAGTTTTTTTTATAGTGTCTTCTTCTTTTTGTCCTTCACTTTTCCTTTCTCCTTGTCTTGATTTCTTTACATGAGCATATACATATATTCTTTTCTTCTTCGAAGGATTTTCATGTTTTCCTGGAGAACTACAAGTAAATCACAATGTATCACTGCATTTGATGTGGAAAATGTTCTGATGTAGGTGTTTTTAAGTTGGTTCATCATATCATGACTCTAATGGTTCTGAAGTTCCATGTGTTTCCTGGAGAACTACAAGTAAATCACACTGTATCACTGCATTTGATGTGGCAAATGTTCTGATGTTGAAATAAACACTTGGTGTTTTTAAGTTGGTTCATCATATCATGACTCTAAGGGTCCTTATAAGAAGTCCTGATCAAAGCATGCTGTGATTTTTTCTGCATAAATTCTCATATCCTCATTCAAGCCGCAAACACATAAACAGAAAAACATTTTTCTGTTCAATTAACTTCCGAAATAATTGCACAAACTTCAGATATTACAAACTGTTTTGAGTATTGGTTTCAAATCTGCAAGCAGCTTGTTTTCTTGCTCATGCATTTGATACTATTGATGGAAGGTCCACCACAAATCCCTGATAACTGGCATGCTGAATTGTCCATATTGGCACTACTTAAACATCCCTGGTTTTCGAATACGGATTCTGATACTGCCTGATACGGCAATCTTTCCTGATTGAATAGTACTGATTTTTTTTCTAGTTTCAATTGGTTTTTCTTCTCTTATGATCATTCTAGATGATTAGTCAGGCCAACATAAACCTAGGAGCTGTTCTAACACTTCATGTTTTTTTTTTTCAAATAACTTTGCAGACATGGGCACTATACGAGCGTGGAGAGCTGGAGCAGATAGTAGACACTTCCCTGAATGATGATTTTGATGCTGAGGAGGCATGCAAGTACTTGAAAGTTGGCCTTCTGTGCACACAAGACAACCCAAAATTACGTCCCGCAATGTCTGCTGTCGTCATGATGCTGATCGGCGAGAAGGATGTCAGCGAGCAGATCATGAAGCCTGGGTTAATATCAGACTTCATGGACCTGAAAATTAAACACCAAAAGGTGAGTGAAGACTTCATGGACAAGAAAATTAAACACCAGAAGATGAGTGTAAACATGTTCCCTGCTTCTACTTCACTGGAGGCATCGACTGTGTCATCAATGATGACGACAAACATGTCAGTGACCTTCACTTCTACAGCTGATCATGCCTGAGGCAAAGTGATGTATGGCCTTGTGGATTGGCACTGTGATACAAATTTGTTATTCCATTTGCTGCAATATATATGGGTTCTATCTAAAATCAGCTTGCTATCAGAGTGAGTTTGGTTGAGGAGATATCTAAGAAACTTGAGTCTTAAATTTTTGATATATTAGCTGAGTACATCTGCTTCTCTCTGAAACGAGTTTAGGGATACCAAAGTTTCCGCAAATAATCCACTAAATATTTACATTTGATATGGTTACTATTGTCAGTCAATCATGATTCCACACCTGGAGTCTAAGTCTACCATATCAGCACAATATCGAAGATGTTCTTTGCTGAAATTCTATTCTAATACAAAGATCATCACTTTTTAAGCTTGTATTTTCTATTATAGATACAGATGCGGTACTATAAATAAAGGTCTTTTTTTAGTATCATAAGTTAGATCGAATATTTTGAATCCTCCTTGATCTATGTTACTTAGCTCGAATCAAGATTAACTTGAGCGTCGAAGAACTCGTCGCAATTCGAGTCATATGATACGCTCAGGTCATAAATCCTAATCGAACATCTTAGATTGAACAATTTGATCAAATAATTTTTTTGAACTTCTGGAATCACATCTAAATCGCAAAAACACAAACCAAGTCATATGAACTTCATCTTATTAAGTTAGTTGATTGTCTAAATCTTTAGGTAATTTGGTCTGCAGAAGAACTCAAACCAAACCAAATAGGGTTTCACCAGTTTGATATATTGTATTGGTTTGGCTATCCATGGATTCACTTGTACATCCTTCTTCTCCTTGTGCCTATCATAGTGGAACTCTTGTAAAGGAGAGCTGGTGAGGTGAAGATGGGCATAAAAAGGAACTTGGGATTCTTTTCAATGTGGCCCCTGCATTTTGTTATGACTCGTCCAAACATGGAGTGGCAATACTATTTGAGTGCAGAGGCTCCTCCATGGACCACTGGATCCTGAGGAACTGTCCACTTCAACTTGGTTGAATCCCTGAAGAACCATGAGAGATCGGCATGTGCTGTATGTATACACACACATTAATTGCCTGTGGGAGACCATAGGAGTGAGAATGGGTACAATCCACTTTTATTAGCTGATGCATCCTTGCTATCTAACTTAGTCACCTGGGCTAATATTGACTGACATTTAGGTCTATGGTTTTCATTGTTTGGAGTTGTATTTGAATGGTGTTTTAGAGTTTTTTCTTTCTTTCTTTCTTTCTTTCTTTCTGCTATGATGTCTTATGAGATGTTTATTGTAAGAAATTAATCTTCTTCCACAAGTCTACTTGTGTTTCTTACAACCCAAGTGAAGTACAATTTCCAAGAGAAAATTGAGCCTTGTATGGTTGACCTAAAGTAATGATGATAGTCATGTTTCCTGGGGACTTTTAGGCTACTTGTCTTGTCTTCCCATTAATCTACTCCCTTTTATCTGTTCACCTATCATGCTTAGCTTACACTTGATGGCAATTGATCCGATCCATAGTCTTACTAAGGTTGCTTCAAAGCTACTCCATTTAGATCAATCGACTGCGAGAGAGAAGAGAGGTCACCATTATCATTATTATTATGCACGCTTCAATGATACATCTTTCAGCATTATTCCTTCTGTAGCAGAAAACAAGAAAGTTTATTGTCTATGGAACAAGAAAATTATCGACAGAGAAGAAGATTGAAGAACGAATGGTCTTACCACATTCTCGAACCATTTGTATCAATAATGTTTGATGGTGAATGAAACATATCAGTGAACTAAGCTTCTAATTCTCAAGTTATATTTCATGACACTGCGATAAGAGCACGAATGCTGTCGTTACCAATTTGTGGATTACGTAGAGTCATCGTTGGTTGAGAAGATGGCATTTGAATGCACATCCAGAGTAATAGAATTACAAGTCGAAACACATTACAGGGAGACAAGCGACGGTAAGCAAAGCTTCAACGCGTGTTCTGCGTCTTCTCTTTGATCGTCGAGCGTGAAGCAAAGTCCGTCCATCGTGATCGCAAAACCATAATTACATGAAACCAGAAGCTGTACAAGATGAAAAGCTTTGCAATATGTTTGAGAGAGAGAGAGAGAGAGAGATAGAGATATGCTTGGCTCCTCGCACGCCAGCCGCAGTCGCCAGTCTCGATAGATTGGCGCCCACACGAGTGGCATACAGGGAGCCAGGCACAGTCCATGTTACCTCTTCCCCACGGCCGTCATCCCCATCTTCTCCAGAACCCCTCCTGCAACTCGTCTTAGGAGAGCGAGGAGGACGATGAAGCTGGTGGGGTTTACAGAACTGACGCTGCTCCACGAAGTAAACCTCTCCTCTCCTCGCCTCGCCTCGCCTCACATCCTCCGGAAGACCATAGAATATTCAACAGGTGAACACAAAAGTCAGAGGACAACACTTCAAACTCAAACTTACCTGTCCACCACCCACCATCACGATAAAAAGGAACCCCTTCTCCCTTTTGTACACAGCTTGCGACTCCATGTTACATATATTTAGCTTCATAGATTGCTGTCTGAGTGGGCTTCATGTGAGTTGGGGCTTAACGCTGGAGGCTGGTGATTGTGTGGTGTGATAGAGTGGGATAGGTAGGAAGAAAGACTCGGATCGTGGCCCCCCACATGTATATATTCAAGAGATGAAAAGGAAAGTGGTGTAGTGTATAGTCTTCAGTATCATACTGCCATGGGAAAGATGGAGTTTTTGCTTTCTGTTCTCCTTTCAGTCTTTTGGCTGGGGGGATTTGTCTGAGAGTGCTTGGATCTAACATGGATTCTCTGTGCCACCCTTGCTCTGTGTTCAGACATCCATCAGATTTACCACCCTTGCTCTGTGTTCAGACATCCATCAGATTTACTTTGTTGTATCCCTTTAGAGCTTCTGCCTTTGCATTGCAATCCTGTTTATGTTCTATCAGGTGGGATTCTGTACGTGTTATGCTGTGAAAATATCTGGCCATCTCAGGTCGAGCAAACAGCTCTCCATTAGACATTTTTTGTTCCACTTTTTTTCCTACTCACATATCATTTCATCAAAATATAAAGCATTAAGCTGATGTGAATGTGTCATTCACAGGTACACATTGTTATTTATAGCCTACCAGCTTCTTCCACCCTCTATGATCTTTGATACTTGGAGTTGGTGTTTTCTTTTGAAGTAGACTCATCATAGCTTCCTCTTTATCCCATTCAAGCCAAAAGATGGTGACAAGGATACTTGTGCAGAAGGGGATTCTGATTCTTAGCTGTAATGCTCATGCTCATACAACATTTTGTGAGAGGAAAAGAGACACCAATAAGCAGAAGAAAGGAGGGAGATGTGGCGCAAATCCCGGCAGTGAAGTCAGGGTTGCTGGTAAACACTAAGTTGTCCAGAAGTTTTAGTTGTATAAGATATTATAGTAAGGAAAGATAAAATTTGGAGTAGGATTTGCTATGAGAGATGGATGGGGTGATCAATCTATCCATCAATTTCCTAAAAAAAAACAGAGAAAGAGAAGAAAGAAGCATATATCAGTAAACACAATGTACCTTATCCCAAATTTAAATTACTGAATAAAGGAAAAAATGTTACTGAGTATAAAAAGGAAACATCAGAAAAAGTTATCAGACTCTGTTTAATATTTTGGAAAAAGGAAAATGCTTTATTCAGTCAGGCAATTACTAATGTAGCAGAAGAAGGGAAGTCTGGTTTGATCCAAGGAGTAACAAAAGCAAAGGGAGAGGCAGAGGAGGGGCTTTGGAAGGTGGGCCTAAATCAACATGGCAAAATTTGGGTCTTGGAATGTTAGAGAGTTTAATGACTCTGGGGAAAGAAGAGGAGATTAATAGTTTGGATGTTGCTGAGTGACTCATGGTTGGTGGTTTTACTGGAAACCAGTGTGCAGCAGTTTTATCCGCAATCTGATCCTTCATGTGTTTTGCAGAGTGGAGCAGAACAGATAACTACAGTAAATCTCATCCAGGAAGAATATGATTGTGTTGGGCACCAAATTCCTCTTCATCTAGTTAAATAGATGTGATAACAAGGGCCTTCTGTGGGGAAGTGTTAGGAGGGAGAGCTTTATGGGATAGCATCAGATCTATCATCTCTCACTGCTCATTTCACTGGATTCTGTCAGAAGAGTTTGCTACTGTCTTGAACCTAAAGACATGGAAGATGATGATGTTGGGTATAATGCAGCTACATATGCTGCTTTCAGACACTGTTTACAGGATGCTGGGTTTCATTTCAGACAGATGGTGTAATGAACAAGCTGAGACTTCTAGGAAGCCCAAAATACCAGATGAGATAACCAGTAAACATAACTCTCATTGTTGTGAATTTGTTGAATGGTGCAGAGAGAATGCCAGCCACATTTCAGATATATCGATAAATGGACTGATGAATCTGGCTTGTTGAAAGACTGCTAGAAAGGAATGGGAGTGGCAAATTATACATACACAAATTTCTTAGAAGCAGCTTGAGAAGATTGAACCACAGGACATTCTCAATTCTCATGAAAGAAATTACATGTCTGAAAGCTCAATTTGATGACACTCACAATAAGTCAGTGACCAGAATGAATGGTGTTCTAACAGAAATATGCTGATGGAATACAGCCAATTGCCAGAAGAAACAGAAACAAATTTTTTGGTATCATGGATGACAGAGGAACATAGTCACTGATATGAACCAAATCAAAGAAAATGCTTACAATTTTACAGCAATTTGCTGGGCAAGAAAGCTCAATGCTGGAGATCTACTAGAGTGTGAGGTTGTAGGTGATGATCTCATCAGGGCAGTCCAACCATTTTTCAGCAACAAGAGATATTAGAACAACTCACTGCTCCAACAACTAGTCTCATTCCTAAAAACAAGATTTCAGCCAGTCCAATTTCCAATGTGGTCAAGAGTCAAGAACCCCATGTATTCGATCAGATCAAATGCAGGATAACTTGATCCTTCTCTGGAGGTGAAGGTTTAGAACAAGCTAAAGTTTCAATGGAATATACTTGAAGAAGATTGAGAGAAGTGGGGGAGGATGTCATCTGATCTTTGTTACTTTCTTGGACTTGTAGTTGGCAATCAGCTCAGAAGATATTTGATTTCTGTGTTCTATCAGGACTTTTGCAGCATCTGTATATACAACTTCCATATCTGTCTTCAATAAATTTCAATTAACCATTATTAACCATATTCATCATTGACTAATTTAAATATCAAAAAAATATAGGAGAGATAAGTACCTAAAATATCTTTCTTCCTTTGATTATTTTTTCTTTTATCTATCAAAATATCAATTTTCCCTTTCTTTTCTTTCTTTAGCTTTGATTGAACATTTTGAGTTTGAATATACATATATATGATAAAGATTACATGAAGTTTTGAAGGAGGTTTGGAGATATTAATAGGTATTAGCATTAATTAGAGTTTCCAGATCATTAAACTTTTTGGGTTTTTGTATGTCAAATTTAAATACAAAATAAATATAAAAAGGGTTATTTTCTTAAAAATACTCATATTTTGGGAATTTCCCAATCGGTACCCCATTTTTCTTTTCTTTTTTTTTTCAAATAATCCCATAATTTTAAAAATATCCCTCAAAATTTTTTATCTATTTTTTTACCTATTTTACACTATTAAAATATTTTCATTTGGTTCGTTTATAATATTTTTCAATAGCCTTTATATTATTTTTATTAAGGTATTAAAAACACTATATATTTTATTGAAAAATTACAGTAAGTGACATCATACTATCTTTTTAGTTTGTCATAAACCATCTTAACATCATATTTTTAAATCTATAGTTGATTTGATTTAAATTAGGAGTCACTTATGGTGTTCTCATCGTGATGACCAAAACACTATAAACAAGTCAAAAATATAGCAGACCAAAACACGATTACAGAAGGAAAAAATTTTGAGAGATAATTTAAATATTTTTTGAATTAGAGGTATTATATAGGAAAAACAAAAATATAAGTACTATTTTAAAAATTTATCCAAAATGTAAGTAATTTTTAGGAAAATTGTCCATATAAAATTCACCATAACTTTGGATATTTTCATTTTATAACTTTGTTTATTTTTTGAAAAATTGTCCATATAAAAATCACTACTATCATTTCTATTTACATCTTTAAACACAGAACTTGATCTTCATTTCTTCTCATTTTTTTCTCCCTTCCTTTTTTTTTTAGTTTTTCCCTTGGGAAAGTAAAGCAAATAAACATTAAAAATATCCAGTACACAAGGATTCTTCACCAAGTACACTGTTTTCTCCGTGAAATCATAAGCCTACTTGCAGTTGTATGCCAGTCTCTTCACTAAGTACACTGTTTTCTCCATGAAATCATAAGCCTACTTGCAGTTGTATGCCAGTCTAATACTTCAGATCCATGAGAAAGCTGCAGATGAACGAGATAAGGATCATCCCACAGCATCAAGAGATGAAAGGAGAGATTAAGCAGATAGCGGACCAATCACACCCAAAGAAGAGTTATCTCAATCTCTAGTCTCCTCCCGGACAATAGAAGAGATGGAGGCCATCCATATGATGTGTTGACACACACAAACTTTAGATGAATTGGATGAACGAAGTAAAGGATAACCTCATGATAGATGAATTAATCATGCACAGTCAAGTCATCAGACATCAACAGAATAAATTAGATGAATCCAATAAAACATGTACAGCAACAAGAGATATATGACAACTTGATGCGGAAGACAGAACCACCACCTTAAGAATCAAGAACTCACAATACATTTGCAAGGAACAGCCACCACTTTACAACGGCAAAAGTTACCAAAAGAAGAGTTTCAGAACACCTAGCAATAGAAAGCGAAGGCACAGGGAAAAGCTTCTTACCAACAGAGAATAACTTTGCATCAGTACTCTTACAAGCACGTTCTTGTTCTATTTTATCTAATTTAAGTTTAGAACAAGATACAGGAGGCTCTGATGATGCTGATGGTTCCTCGATAATTGCATTAAACCAAGTTCAGTCAGATATACAAGGCTCTGATGGAGCAGCATATGAAATCCATTGCTACTTGAGCTAGTGTAGCTCCTGCCTTTGATATTATTGATAACCTGACCTTTCACAGCAAAGGAAACTTATCCTGAATTCATGTTCCTGTAATACAAAGATAATGGGTTTCCAGAAAAATGAATCAATATTTAAGCTAAATCAATCTCACATTTGCCAATTAGCAACTCATTCAAAGGTTCACCATGGTAGATGAGCGGCAGACGTACAAGGGCTTAAATGTCAAAAATCTAACCCTCAATAATACTATATAATGAATTTTGACCCACTAAATACAAGAAAAAAAGAAGAATAAAGACCAATTTGCTTAATTATCACAGCTGCAGATTCTGCATCAAGTCGAAACAGCCAGTTCCCATCTTCACTGGCTGGCCAAGGGAGACGCTAGCTGACGGGGACTCCATAGTGTCCACCTCTCCATGGAAAGCTGATTCAACAATGAATTTAGTCGCCGTCTCAAATGTCATCTTGCCAAATGGTGAGGTGTTGAAATCACCCATTCCGACCCTGTTCATGGGCCGATACCCTCCATGAAAAGTCATGAAATCTGCAATAAGGCTGAGGTGTCGGATATTTACTTGTATACCATATAATCCAAACACATCTGTAACCTCCTGAATGATGGTTGCTCGTGCTGCTTCCACACCGTAGGTATTAAGCATTGCATGTATATCATTCGAGTATATGTGATTGATATCTAAATATTCCTCCAAATCCCAAAGTGTCTTGAAATTCACTCCAGCGATTTGGAGCATGAATGGATCAGTACTCTTTTTATTTTCTTTCAACGAACACCTTTCAATGTTCTTATACTCCTTTACATAGACACGCTTGGCTGTTCTCTGTGCAATCTGCATTAAAAAAATTGATCAGTCTAAATCCAATAAAGTGTTTGCCTAAGCAGATTCTAGTACATCATCTTAAAGACTAAATTATTCATTTCACAAGGTAGTATTATCTATACATGAAATATAGGGTTAAGGGAAATATCTACTATTCATCCAGAAATAAATAGATATAGAAAATTAAGCATGCATTGCTACAAACAACCATATGCAACAAGAAGTCCAAGCATATAAAGCTTTTTCAGTTATTACTAGCAGGAAAAGTACCTCAGCTAGCAAAATTCGTGGTTCACTTCTGAAGATGTAGTGAACCTCAAATTTCAATCCTTCAGCCATCACGTATATTGTTCTCCTGATCTTTTTCTTGCTACTTTTTGGCTTCTTGGCCTTCGACTTAGTTTCCTTCTTGCCTTTCTCCACAGATTTTGACTTTTTCTTGTCATCTTCTGAGATGGGAGTAGAGTCAGCTTTTGATGGGCTCTCAGGTGTTGCAAGGTCCGTGTCAAAGCCAGGACTCCCCCCTCCCATGAGATAGTCCTCATCTGCTTCAACATGATCAATTTCACTTTCAAATCTTGATTGTGTTTCTTCATCATGTTCACCTGCTGCAACAAAGCTCTCTTTTTCAATACCATCATCATATTCTACTTCATCATTTGCTTGCTGTTTTCTCCTCTTATAATCTATTCCTTGGTCATCACCACTTTCATCATCTTCATCACCACCATTAGCATTTTCCTCCACCATGCTTGATTTGTTTCTAGATTCATCTTCATCAACCCCTTCTTCGAAATCATTCTCTTCCTTACCAGAAACAACCTTAATGTCACTGATCTTGAATATTGTATCCACTTGTTTTGCTATGGCATCTTCCATGGCCTCAACAAACGTCATCTCCAGAACTTCTCTACAGTCTTCTAATGTTAATTCTGAAAAGGAAGGATAGAGCTCGCTTGGATAAAGGGTCATCTTTAGCTTATAGATGGTTGAGATCTGATTCCCATGAATGGAAAATGGTACAGTGCAGACCTCCATTCTCTCCACAACATCAGCCACAGAAACCCTCCTTAACTTTGCAGCAAGGCGTTCAGCATCATCCCTGCAAGATATAGAACATAAGGTAAAGGTGATCAGAGTCCAGAAAATTTTGAGGAAAAATAATAACATGAAGATTTATTTTTTAAAAAAATCATTTCCACTGTTTGTACACATACATGATTTCTTTAAGGACGATGAATTAAATCCTTCACTTACTTGGTCTTCCAAGCATGCAACGGACAGTTCATGAGAGGAGTCCGAATATCCTTTGATGCAGTCATCAAAATTTCTTGTAAACGTGGTATTCCTAATGTAACATTCATGTCCCCCTTGCCAGCCAAATGAAAAGTATTAAGCCTGCGAAACAGAATCTACGAAAATGTGAAATTGCAGTCATCTGATACTGATAAGAATGTCTAGCACTGAAACTGAAATATAGCTTCGGATAACCAAAACAAACAGTTTTCTCATAAGGTGCTAGTAGAATTGTTCAAGATGAACCAGTATGAGCATAAGAGAGCACAGGTAGTTGATCATCTATTTTAACAAGTGCATAGCAAATAAATTTATAAAGATATCAGGGGCCTATCATGAAAGATAATTTTATAGAGGAAAGGGAAACAAAGGAAGAGACAAGTATGAAGTAAATTATATTGTTACTAGTGTTTAATTAGCTAAGGCACACGAATCAATATTATATAAGTACAAGATATTTTATGAAGCTCACTGAACGAAAACATTTTAAATTCATTCTCCACCTACATAGTAAAGAAGCCCTAACTGTAACGGACAAACTTTTAAACAAGATGTTGGATGCAATGCTTATGTCTGTCCGTTGTCTTTTGGCATGTTCATGCCTTGTACAGCAGGTAGAGGGACGGCCGAAGGCTAAATAGTCCCATGTTAGTTGGGTTGGTGGCCTCTTTAGGCTTGTAAATAAAGGTTGTGTCATGTGGACACGTGCGAGAGCTTTTCGGTCTGTAATGGACCATTTTACCCTTTGTTGTGCAACTATTCAGAGCTTGTAAAGTCTGTTTGTAATTTGCATTGTCTATGAAGTGTTTTTCGGACATGTTTGCTTGTGGATCCCGATTGAGGCGTTCTCTTTAACCCGTTCTCTCTTTTGTTGGTCCTAAGGGACAATGGGAGGCTTCGGGGAGGTTGACCTTTGCGGACGGACGCGCGAGGGTGCCGCATGCCTTAGGCAAAATCAGCTAAGGTCGTGACATAACGGCGAACAAAGAAATAAAACATTGTAAATATCATTATTTGATACACAACATTTCAGAAAGCTTTCCTTAATCATAAAAAAATTATTCTCCAAACTCAAATAAAAAAAGTCACCAATAAAACCTTTTCTCCTAGTACAAAAGAGGTACCCAAATATATTATTGAATAAAATATAAACACCTTATACCAAATGACACATAAAACAGATCTACACTGCATTACAGAACATGTATCCTTAGTTTAGTCTCTCGGAAAATGTCATGATGACTGTGCAAGGAAAATTTACAAGATTTTTGACACAAAATAAATAATATCACCAGCAGGGCAGATTTACAAGATTGTGGTCTCTAAAATTGGACCAACTCATTCAGATGAACCTATCAGATATCATATAGTACCTAACTAATAGAGAACTTGACAAAATTCTTTGTACACTTGTGACTTGTATACTCTCAAGTCAAATGCAACAACCTCAACCAATCAGCTTAATTTAGCATCATGGTCGCAGGAAGAACAATATCACCAACATATTTCATCATTCCATTGCAAACTTTTAAGAACTGGAAAAAAAATAAGAATGTCACTGCAAAATTTAATATCTCATAGAAGTTTATAGATATAAGAGTTATCGAGAAACATGTGTTAGAAAAAGCTAGAGGTCTCACGTCATCTGTGTTGATGGTTCCCCAACAGATTGAGCAGCAACAACACCAACAGCCTCACCAGGCTCAGCAAGACTTGATAAGTACTTGAGCTTCATTAATTTCATAAAGTCCTTCTGATTTATTTGATGAGGAGAGCTCTTCTGCTTCTTTAAAACAAAATCAGTTGCTTTGTCTCTTAATGAACATGGCAGTTCTCTAATATAAGCATTTGACTTTGCCAAAGATATGTCCGCAATTTGATCACTGAATTTTTGCAGAACAACATTCCGATTCTGAAATGATGGTCATGATATTTCAGATAGAGCACAAAAATCAAGATAAGAATTTACAAAGTTTACAGCCTTACATCAGAAAGCATTTTAAATTCAGAAATATAGCTTGTCTTAAGAACATCAACACCATCCTCCCCATAGATGAATTGGACAACCGACCCATCAGCATCACGTACTGTGTGATCATAAGAGACTTTCAGACACTCAAGATTCTTGATTAGACACCGCTGCAAGTATCCACTCCGGGATGTTTTAATGGCTGTATCAACCAATCTGCAATTCATGTTAGTCAGCATGCTAGAAGAGTTCAAGAAATTGACAGACATATACAGGCTTTCTGACAAGTTAATGCTCATGAGTTAACTAATATATACACAACATGCATAAGATATACAAGCATGGCATGCATGCATATATTCACTAACTGAGATACATCTAATAATGACTGAATTGAACTGCATGAAGTACAAAATTCATTATATACCCATCACGTCCAGCCATGCAGTGAAAATAATATTCTTGAGGCCGAAGACCAGTTAAAAAACGATCACTAATGAAGCCTCCTGCACGACTTGAAATATCCCAAGGAGGAAAGCAGGGCAATGTTTTTCCAGAGACCATACGTGGTACTCGTTTTCCTTCCAACTCTTGTTGGCCCAACAAAGAAGAAATTTGTGTCATATTGACCTACAAAGAAGGGGAACGAAATTGCAATTAGCAACCATAATCCAGATCAGATAACTTGCAATTTTTTGTAAATATTCAGATGGTCAGTAAAAGATGATAACTGGTTCAGAATACAGGAACAATTTTTTGCATATTGGGAAAGAAAATCTCTTCGTTTGCATGCCAGATATACTGTAGAATAAGCTCTATGTTTCCATTCATACTAGTGAAATATGAGGCAAGTAATCCAGGATCAAAAACTAATGCAAGAATAACAAATAACATTTTGCAGATTCCAATCAAGAAAAAGATGTATGTTGGATCAAGCATACATGTTCATTTTGATGCTAGGTAGTCAATCAAAAGAGTAAGCAAAATTCAGACAAAAGTCATTTGACGCATGCAACGTTCAACAAATATCAATATCTTAATTGTTTTGCTTCAAAACCCAGATCCACAAGACAATAATTGTTGCTGAATAAAGGAATAGTCCATAGCATACTACATATATAGGATAGATATTCAAATTATAACCTAAGTTTACCATAATATTTAATATAGCAATGTGCTTATTTTCTTGCACCGATGATGGATGAACTTAATATGCATTCAAGACAAACTCCAATCACAACATGCACATGGAAGTTTATCCTGAATATGCATTATAATTATATTCATTACCAGTACAACAAGATTAGCACTTAAAGGTTACCCTATAGGTCTGCATAAAGGATCAACCCTAATTAGTTTCCTCTTTGAAATGAAGATAAACTGAGTAGGCATTCTCAGCATAACCTTTCATAATATACACTGTTTTCTTATAATATCATAATAATCAGTGTCTTGCTAAACTTGAGCATACACAGAATAACTTGGAACTTCAACTAACTAGGACTAAGATAAAATATATGAACAAATTCAGCAATAATAAATAGGTCAATGTAAACTAAAAATAAAGTAAAAACACACAGAAGTAAACTTCTACATGTCTTAGATCAACAACGGGTGCTGCGAGCCGAGAGCCTCTGCAAATTCGAGTGCCTCTGCGAATTAGAAGTAAACCCGAATTTGAGTGCCTCTGTGAGGTGACGCTGGTAATTTGCCCACATGTTTGCTTATCAACATTTTGTTTTTTTCTGTATAGGTCTATGGCACCACATAACATTGAAAGTAAGCCAAATCCTTGTTAGCAAGTGTAACCTGAAGTGTTATATGGAAAATCCACGAAGTCTGTGATAGTATACGACAGCATGCTACATTTCAGCTTTAATGGGTCTTAGCACTTGAAATTACCATCTCACAATTCACCAATAAAACCATTAAACACTTATAGACACCGCCTTTTCCACTTTATTTGCAAGTGCAGTGCAAGCAAGTTGATCATATGACCTAATGTCCAATGTTAACATGGATCACTTCACAAATGGCTTAGAAAGCAAAATGCTAGGGTCCACAAGTTTCCCCTTCATGATTCATCATCATGATGGTACATCGAAAAAGGAAGACAAAAACTTCTTTTTTTGCTCATCTATATGCTCATGCTGGTCAACACACTGTCACGGACAAAGTTCTAAACAAGACGTTTGATGTAATACTTGTGTATGTTCGTGTCTTTCTGTTTGTTCATGCTTTGCGCAGCATGTAGAGGAACGGTTGAAGGCTTAACAGCCCCATTTTAGTTGGGTTTGGTGGCCTTCTTAGGCTTGTAAATAAATG
The DNA here is from genome assembly GCF_036884655.1 of Musa acuminata AAA Group. Taxonomy (NCBI): domain Eukaryota; kingdom Viridiplantae; phylum Streptophyta; class Magnoliopsida; order Zingiberales; family Musaceae; genus Musa; species Musa acuminata. The sequence goes on from NC_088333.1 coordinate 6,157,374, forward strand.
TTGTGTCATGGGGACACTTGTGAGAGATACTCGGTCTGTAGTGGACCATTTTGACCCTTTGTTGTGCAATCGTTCAGAGCTTGTAAAGTCTGTTTGTAATTTGCATTGTCTATGAAGTGTTTCCTGGAACATTTGCTTGTGGATCCCGAGTGAGACGCTTTCTCTAACTCGTTTTCTCTTTTGTAGGTCCTAAGGGACCATGGGAGGTTTCGGGGAGGCTGACCTTTGCGGACGGACACGTAAGGGTGTCGTACGACTTAGGCAAAACCAGCTAAGTCAATGACAGATGGTATCAAAGCGGGACAAGCACTCATAAAAACACTTGGCATGCAAACGTGAGGGACCTAGTGGGGCTGCGTTGAGGGCAGCTAGCACGCGCGACCATTTGGAGGAAAACGAGCATGGAGATGTAGAGAAAAGGAGTCGCTTAAAGGAGCAAGCATCTAAGAGTGGCATTCAGAGGAATGGCCAACCCTTTGCGCAAGAGGCACCACGAGGACAAGTAAGCTAAGAATGCGGAGCGCACAAAGGTTGGAATGACTGAGTTTGAGCTACGACTCAACGTTGACAACCATACTTGATGGTGCTCAAGGCAAGCAAGACGCTTGATAAATGATGAGACCATGCAAGGTGGAATGAGTTGCTCAGCGACCGAAGAAGTTGTGCAAAGCTCACAGAGGTGAGGAGAATTGCTAACTCAAAGAATTCGGTACTCATGCATGGGCTTGTATGTGGACAATGGAATGTTCGCGGCCATCCCAAGGCGACCGAAACTCAACGCCATGGAGCATTGAAACTTTCTCTTTGGCATGTGAAGGATACGTCTACAGGAGGCTGAAGTGTGCAGCGAGTTCAGCATGTTACTAGGCCTTGAGTGGTGCAGCGGGGGCTGTATTGACGTAGAGTCGCAATCTAGCAAGTGCGTTTGCAGGAGGCAGAACAATACACAGTTTGTTCAACAAATCGGAGTAGTCCAAGGGGACGGTGGTCTCCGAAACTTTCAGAGAGAAAGAAGCGAAGAGAGATGTTGCTCCAACGGGACAGATATCCGGAAGGGATAGGTCCCGGTTCTCCAGAGGGAGAATCATGTGCAATAGACCGCACATGTTGAGGAGGAGTACCTAAAAAACAATAACTCCACGAAGCTCAATAGACCGAGAGAGCGACGAGGAGTCGTCGCATGATCTCGCTTGAGAGAATGCATTGGTGGATGCATTGCGAGATCAAGTGGGGGAGCGACCCAAAGCAACACAAATGAAGGCACGCTTGGAGTCGATATGGAGATCAGACTCAAGGGAAGGCAGACCCGTGGAATGGTGGGCGCGAGGGCCACCATCAACTCAATGCAAAAACGAGCGGAGCAACTTGGGTGTAACTTGGCGAAATACCCAAGCCGCATGAAGGGAGCCAGCATAGAAGATGGAACATGGAGCGGAGGCACAGTGCTTTCCTTGGACAGAGGTCAAGGACATGAGCTCTTACAGAGGCAAGAGCAGGATCATGTTGTTCCATGGGTCCTTCATTCTGACGGAGCGGACTCATCTTGCATGGTGCCAAAGATGACTCAACTTATCTCGGAGCTTCTAGGCACATGCACCTTATCTCGGAGAAGCTTTTGATGGAGGAACTAAGGCGACTTAACTTGCGGAGGCGAAGTTAGGTTCAGAAGGCCTTGGCACAGGGCAAGAGGACGCGGAGGCGGGTACTCTTGAAGAATATGCCACAGTGTTGCCATTCGAGTTGCCATGAAGGAAGCGGTGCGCAGCAAAAATTGTGCTGGTAAGGGCAGAGGCCCAGGATCCAGACAATGGTGCACCATTTTCAGCGAAGTCGATGGACTTCGGGAGCTACTAGGTGACGGACCGTCCTAGAGCGGTGCTTCATCTAGGTGTGACCCAAGAGCGAGTGGATGAAGTTCGATTGCCAAAGGAGCGAACAAAATCGAAGGTAGAAGAGACCCTGCGATGTATTGGCAGAGGCCACACATGGAGGGATCACAATTCGTGTTCATCCCACAAGGATCAGAATGCATTAGAGATGTCACCAGGAGGCGACATGGTGCAGCGGATCGTGGTGGAACAGTTCGTGGCAATGCGATACACACGACATAGTCCCGTGAGGGACTAGATCATACGGAGGTATGATCAGGAGCTACTGTAAGCTCCACTTCGGTGAACAACACGATGACAAGAAGGGTTATGGATTCAAGGAGTGAAGGTCATGGAACCGTAGCGGTGGATCTTCCGTGCGTGCATCGAATTTTGCATCGGATGAAAGCCTTGGTCATCAGCAAATGGGGACTGTGTTCCACCAAGGGAAAAGTTCGAATGCAAGTACCAGTGAGTCTCATGGGAGGGACTTGATCATGCAGAGGTATGATCAAAACAACTGGAGAGTTAGACTACTCCAGAGCCCATATTCGCTTAAGGGAGCCCGACAAGTCAGAGGACAAGGTCGAGTAAGCGAACATTAATACCAAGGAAGCTAAGGAGAACAGAATCGGTGCAAACCCTACAATGTGATGGCAGAGACCATGCATGGGAGTTGCAGTCTATCTTTCCATCGACCAAAGAGAGCTGCTTGGAGAACACATAGGTGTTGAAGCAGGGGGTCGAAAGGGGCGAGGAAGCAACGATGAGTCCAGAGGGACTTAGCTACCCAAAATCAAGCATCAGTTAGAATGGAGGTGGACTCGGAGGAGTGCCACAGAGACATATCTACTGATCGTGAAGAAAAGGGATGCAGATGCGAGGCGACGGATAGTAGGGCCATGGGTATAGCAGCACCATGGTACCGTAGAGGCGGGACTTCCGTGAAAGTTATTGATCCCTTCCTCTCATGGAGGGAGAGCGCTTGGTCGTGAAAGGGGTCGAGGAGGTGGAGCATGCTGAGGCAAACTCCAAGTACCAAGACAAGGCTGAAGGGTAGAGGCCAAGGAACTTCGTAAGACCAGTGTCAACGAGCTTCTCATCAAGATAGCCGAAATTTAAGGACTTCGGGTCATGCAAGAGTGCATGACCAAGGAACGAAGCAGGCAGTACGCGATGCTATACCTTTTCTACTCAGTGGAGTAGGCGACCGGGTTGATGGAGAAGACGGTACAATCCCAGAGGCGACCAAAACTATTAGAGACTTACTCCAAGTTGGGGTGAAAACTTCCTACATTCCAAAAGTTCAATGGCATTGAGAAGGTGAATCACAGTAGCTAACTCAATGCAAGGAGTACAAACACTTCGAGTGCTTCAGAAGTGTGAGCAAAGAACAGGCGAAGGCCAGTAACCAGCTCGATGCATAGAGTACAACCCTTAAGGAGGCGGGCGAAATCAAGTAACCATTGCCTTCTCAACCCTTAAGAGAATGGGCGAAACCAAATACCCCAATTCTCTTATCTATCCAGCTAAGGATCTCTACACAAGTTCAAAGGCCCTTTGAAGATATTAGAAGACAATAATTGTCAAATCCTCACCAATGGTGATCAATGCTACTGAGAGTAGATTATCCGCTTCATTTCCCAACAGAATGTCAATCGAAAGCGGAAGTGATGCGAATCTACTTGGAAGTGACAACTAAGTGAAAGAAAAGTCGATAAGCAAATTTTATGGAGGAATGACCCAAAACTTCAGAAGTTTGCAAGGCAATGCTCGTTAAAGCTCCAACAAGCATCCACCTAGTTCAAGCAACATGAGGCATTTGAGAGACTGGCGCATAGTAACGATGGTCTTTTCTTTCATCTAGAAGATCCGTAGGAACCAACAAGGATCACCACAACTCAGCCAACCCCACACTAGAGTCAGAGTCATTGGCGAGTTGAAGCAGCATGGCGGATCAAAGGTTCGACTACTCAAAAACAGCAACGGAGAGCAGCTGGGAGCCAAGAAACGCATTGCAGTTGGAGCAGAAGATTGAAGACTCAGCAAAGGCGAGGAGTTGCAGTGTCGGCAAAGGCTTCGACGAGAACGTCGAAGGAATAAGTGGGGGAGAATGTCACGGACAAAGTTCTAAACATGATGTTTGATGTAATACTTGTGTATGTCCGTGAATTTATGTTTGTTCATGCTTTGCACAGCATGTAGAGAAACGGTTGAAGGCTTAACAGCCCCATTTTAGTTGAGTTTGGTGGCCTTCTTAGGCTTGTAAATAAATGTTGTGTCATGTGGACACTTGTGAGAGATACTCGATTTGTAGTGGACCATTTTGACCCTTTGTTGTGCAACCGTTCAGAGCTTATAAAATCTGTTTGTAATTTGTATTATCTATGAAGTGTTTCCTGGAATATTTGCTTGTGGATCCCGAGTGAGGCGTTTTCTCTAACCCGTTTTCTCTTTTGTAGGTCCTAAGAGACCATGGGAGGTTTCGGGGAGGCTGACCTTTGCGGACGGACACGCAAGGGTGCCGCACGACTTAGGCAAAACCAGCTAAGTCCGTGACAACACGGCCCAGCAACACTGAGATGTTAAAATAACAAGTGAAAAACCTTGATTGTCTGCATGCCAGCTACCAATAAAGGAGTTAAGAAATTTTGGTAAACCATAGACTATAAGACTTGAATAACACAATATTGACGTGCAAAAATACTTCCAAGTGATAAAATTGTTATTTCTTCAAGTTAACGTGACAAAGAAGCCACACATCTTAGCCACCACCAATGTATATCTTGCAACAAAAAGAAGAAAAAGGTTGTTTCAATTCAGAACTCGATCTTTGTTTTCCCAGACAAAGAAGCACAAGTCCCAGATACTAGACATGAATACTCCGAATCACTTGAATATAACTAGAACCACATACAAATATTGCATATGAAAGAAAGCTTCTAGCATATCAAGAACATTGGCATACATTGATTTGTTTACAAATTAGTGAGGAGTGAATGCAACAAGAACTTACCAAGCCACCTTTAGCTCCAGTAGTGGTCATAAGAGAGAGACAGTTCTTCAAGAATGGCTTCGACAATCCATTAGGAAATAGGGTCTGATTTATTTCAGAAGTTAGACTATTCAGAGAATTTGACATCATCCTGTCCAATAAGGCAGTTGCTGAATCTCCATTACCACGTAGAACTTTCTCAATCTCCCTTTGCAATTCCATTGGATCTATACATGCAAAGACAATAATACGAGAGGAACATGAATTAAGATATTTAAAATTTATAGAAAACACTACGATAACTATCTCTAAATGATATCAGACTCCTAGAATCATTGCACAAAGCAAATATTATGTCCCAACCCAACAAGAAAAATTAGCTCAGTTCAGCTTTTACCTTTTAATAAGTATACACTTATCAAAATACATCTAAATCTCTTTGATTTTAGCCAAAAATAAAAAAATATAAACAAGCAAACTTACGAACGTTCAAAAGTATTGAGCATAAACAAAATTTAAATAGGACAAAAAATCTTTCATTTTAGCATTAAAATACACTGATTTAAGTTGATTGGTCTATGAATAAGGGTGCATGATAAATTACAAAAGATAAATGAATAGGGAAAAGGCTATGTTTTTCAGACTGTAAATCTAAACTTATACTTTCTTATCAATCCATCATATCACCTAAAATTATTTATCATATTTCCTCTAGAGAATGAAAACACGTAGAAGATGCATTAATCCAAACACAGAAACTCGAGGAAAATGAAGAAGGCAATACATTGAATTTAAACAAGAGAAGGAACTTATGTAAAATATGAATCTCTAGGAGAGAGAATAAGAAAAAAAATTAATGTGAAGATAACCATACAGGGAATTATGTGACAGACACCTAAACCAAATTCTGACATGAATATAGCGTTAGAAGATTATTTAGAACATACCTCCATCACCGTCTTTAGTTCTGGTAAAACGCATATGGACCTCTTCAGCTTGTGTTTCACTCTTCTCTAAAATTTTTTTTCTCTCCATATCTGATTTCTGACTGAGTAGAAGGTCATCTACTCCACAGGTAAATCCATGCATCTGAAATCACAATGTCATTTATATATGCCCACAGTAAAAGAAAGAAAAAACCAATTACCAGAACTTTGATAATAGCTAAACAAAATTAACCTGAAGAAAAGAAGTAAATAAGCGGCTAAATACAGAAAGCAGCGTTCCTGCAACATCTGGACCATAGAGTTCATGGACTGCATGGACTAAACCATAAGTTCCAAACTGTGCCTTGTCAATCATTCCATGTACAAGATCATTGTTGTGAATATGCAATACAAGTAGAGTATGATCCTCCCCAATATACTCTTTTTGTATTCTTCCTCTTTTTTCAATAGTAAGTGGCAAGTGACCTCTTGTAACAAAGTTAAGGATTGCAGTAATAACCTATGAAATTACAAAAATCATCAGCAAAAGTTAGATGCAAAGTCTTTAGATCATTTACATTTTAGACAGCAGAGTACTCATGTTAAGCAGCCTGAAAGGAAACACGATATGCATTATATGTAGGATAACCTGTTTTCCTGTCCATAGTGATGTTGGCTTCCAAATAGCAGGGGGAAGAGGCTGTATCTCATAATCAGACCACGACACTGAAACCTTTTGGCCAAATCCATTATGTTGAGAATATGAAGTAGGAGGGACACAGGAAGCATATAAAAGCTGATGATACTCTTCACGGGTTAAAAAAGTGTCCATCTTTGTCAGAAGTACAGCACTTACGATATGATCCTGAAGAATCAACCACAGGTAGATGCATGAAACTACTAAAAACATTATATACAAAAAACCTAAATACATCATCTAGACTGAAGAAAGTTCAAATTAATCTTCAAATCGCTTTACCTGAATTAGCCCCCTTATAGGGTGCCCACTAGTGGGAACAATATATTGTTTGTTCGCATTAACAATGTTAATGGCTTCAGCTCGTGAAATTTCATCTTGTGGGAGGTGTACATTCATTTCATCACCATCAAAATCAGCATTATACGTGCTGCAAACACAAGAATATATCATTCTTTCTTGAACTCCAAGCTAACGAAAAAACCGCAAACGCAAATAAACAAGATATAGAACCTGCAATTTGCATAGTGCATGCGAAGTGTCTTTTCTCCTTTTAACACACGAACAACATGAGCCATCATACTAGGCTTGTGAAGGGTAGGCTGCAAAATTTTTAAAAAAAATCATGACTCAATAAAACTTTTTGAATTAAAAAATAGATCATGCTCCTAAGAAAAAAAAATATAATTTTGTTGAACATCATATTTTTGTTCAGATTATTCAAAGAATTACTAGTAAATCCACTTTAATTAACTTATAACACTATAAACAACCAAGAACAACAACAGAGGCCCATGTGATAATAACAGTTCTAACTTCTCTATTTTCAATGCAGACCCGCCTATGGTCACCCAATTCAATTTTCCAGAGCCTTGCACCTACAAATAAGCTCTAGCTGCAAATCAAATCAGTATAAGTGTTCCCTTATGCACGGATTTGGGTCACATTCAATGTTCATTTATGGTGATCTAAAAAGCAAAGCATGTTAGCATTTAGAATCAAATTCATAACCTTTTAAAGTGAATAGATCAGTTTAACATCGCAAACATTTGAGGAAGTCCACATCATGTACCAAGAATTAAGATACCATCATAAGCAAGGACATGGTACTAGTTACAAGACTAAAAAGACATAGAACAAAAAAAAATTCCTACACATAGCTGGAAGCCTGGAACCTCATGAAACAACTTCAAAATATATGCAAGACAAGAATAGTAGCTATATTAGCAATATTAACTTTAAGCAAATGAAAAAGAAGAATTATCATTGACAAAAAGTACCATAAGCTCGGGTCAAACCCAAACAGAAGCTAGCAGAAGTGCAATTATCCATTTCAGAGCTAAACAACCAAACTTTGAGCTATAGAAAAGAGTCAACAAGTCATAGGAGCAAAAGATATTTAGACTGCTTAATGTGCAACCTAGCATGTATGCATTTCCTTAGGAAATTATAAGATGTTGTACAATGCGTTGACCATGGATATAAAAGTTGATGTATCCCGTGTATAGAAACTGACTCACATAAGATTCCTTGGGTGAAGGTATGCTTAAGAGGGCCAATCCTTAGTGTTCAAATTTATCAGTGGAAGTAATTTATCAGTGGAAGTTCCTGCAAGGTATTTCAGTTGATTGGGACATCGTCACTTCTCACGAGTTGACTGGGTTTAATTCTCTGAACAATTGCCACATACACAAATGACATACTGTTCCATTCCACAACTGTCATGAACTCGGTGCACAATTCCTTCAATTTATAGCATCTTTTCAACTCAAATTATTGAAAGCTACATGATGCATACAGCTCCTTTTAAGTTAAATTCTTATCAAACAAAATTTCTTTTTGAGGCTTACAGACATTGAAAGGACATGTCTAGTGATACACATCCCTTATCTCATACTTCTCAAAGGATATCAATGCAAATTCCCATTTTAAATGCCACGTTGTTCTTGACAAACTAGTAGCCCAAGTCACAAGTTGTTGTACAAAGTGAATTCATTTGTTCTCATTCAGTACACATTTTCATCTCTCCAAAACAGCTCATTTGCAATCCTAAGTGGTGCGTGTAAAGCTGAGCAATCTGAATACGGCACAAAGGCTCGCCCTCAAAAGTCAGAGAAATAAGAAACGATTACCAATGGATTTACATCGGATTTCTTAAAATTTAAAATATGTTTTAGCATTTGGGATGTTAATATGGGAACAGATGCTCCTTCAACATTATGAAAATGTCAAAATGCTAGACTCATGCTTTTGCAGCAATAAATGCCCGATTGAAAATTAGTATCACAAGGAGACATCATCACATATTAGTAACCAAAAAATGCATCTGCCTATCAGTGATCAGACCATCAATAAAATGAAAAAACAAACAAAAAAAATACAGAAAAAGAGTTTCACCACAAGATGTAATCACCAGTGGCCATCATTTTACTTCAAACTCCATTCGAAAAAACACAATTGCTGAAGATACCAATAGGCAACATGTTGATTACCTGACGATTAACAAGCACAATATCTCCATCCTGCAAATGGCGATACACAACCTTGCCTTCAAATTCTGATTCTGGGCCCATTCCAAGTTGGGCAGTCATTCCTCTTGATGTGGGCAACTTTCTTGAAATTGCACTCCGCATAGTTTGGCTTGCTTGTAATTTATACATTCTTTCCTTGTCTTTATAATGTGTAGCTCCTGGATGAATATTAGCGCCATTGATTATAGCGCACCGCAGTTTATTAACATTCCAGGGTGTCACTCTCTGCAGACAGACATAATTGGTATAATAATGAAATAATATCAATAATTAAATTGATAGTGTGAACTGTGAAGGACAAAACAATAACAACAATATGATAAGCACATCAAACCAAGGTTCGCAATACCGTACCGTACCGGAGTTTCGATCTGGGCTCGGTACCGGTATGGTACAGTATACCGCTCGGTACACCCAGGTGTACCAAGCGGTATATTCAGGCGTGTCAAGCTCTGTAGCAGTGCTACAGTACTGCTGCAGTACCGGGCGGTACGGACCGGTACTGTAAACCATGCATCAAACAATGATAATTATGCTTAATCTTAGTACATAGAAAAGAACAAGATGAAATTCAGTTCTATGTACATGCACATTTATATGATTATCTCTTAGGAAACAAAATCCAGAAGTAGAGCCCCTGTAGCTTGGACTCTCTTTAGGCATATTCGATAGGGCACCTTCCAGATTAACAAAAAGGTGTGACAAGGGATGCCAGAGTAATAGCCAAACACCAATATTAAATTAAAAAACAACCAGGCACCTGCAATGCATTTTTGAAAATGAACCCAGTGTAATAACTCCTCCAGCATGCATAAGTTTTTTTTTTTTTTTTAGTATCTAGTGCAGTCTCATGCACGTGCATGCAAACAAGAAAGAATCAACAAAATAAGTCATAAAATCATTTCTTTAATCTATTTAGTATTTACAAGATATTTACCTCAGGATATGTCAACCTCAATGCAAAATAAGGAGGAATCCCTATTTCATTGACAGCCAAGTAGGGATCTGGAGATATAACAGACCGACAAGCAAAATTAACCCTCTTTCCCATCATTTTTTGTCGTAGAATACCTGACTTCTTCTCCAACAATTGGCGTATGCCACTAGCTTCCTTGTCGCTTTTTGCTGCCATTAAAAGACATATATGATGAGAAAAAAATAATTCAACACCTACAAGAGAACTGATGAATGCCATACACTGCATAAATAATTTTCAAAACAGGAAAGATAAAAGAATATATGGCCTCCTAAATGGCTCGCGATCAAGATTTTTTAAGAACAGACAAGGAAAATATGCCTTCCTGAATGACAGGCAATCAAGTTTCAGAATGATACTTCAAAACCACAGAGATAAATGAGCAGCTTTATATGAAAATAATAAATGAATAAAATTCTTGTTCTAACACAAAAGAAGGCAAGGTGAGGCTGATTCTCAAGTGAGGTTGCACTGGGTACCCGAATATATGATTTTATAATTTACTGATACTAATAAAGCAAAATCATTCTACCAAAGGAGAAAATTTCCCAAGTTTTGATGCATGACCTGAAATAAATTTTGTATGCAGCATAAAACCCACAGTAAAATATATGTCAAGAAGATTGTCATCTTTGTATCATTTATACTGTCTTTTCACTACCTAAAAAAGAATTTGACAACAAACATAAGATAAAAATGTCATACCAAATCCCTTGGTACTATCAAACAACACATTCACAGTTTTTTGAAGGTCCATCCATCTCCTCAAAATATCAGGATGATCAGGATCAGCAATAATACAATTCTTTAAACCAATGTTGGCTTGTTGGACTTTACTCAGCAAAGTATTTTGTGGATGTTCCAGTACCTACATATCAACAGGACTGGATAAGTAAAGAAGTTGCAACTATCAATTTGAAACATTACATGAAAGGATCAGGATCAGGACACTGAAGTTGCTGGTAGTTTCTGGACAACTAAAGCAAAGACTTCAGGCATAGTAAAGCAAAGACTTCAGGCATAGGTACGCAAAGAATTCCATCCAAGACAAAAATATCACTTGAGAACGCAATCTTAAAAGACCAAAAGATTGAATGTGCTGGTAGCTTTTGAAGTATGTAAACATCTAATACAAATGTGGCGGTACCTCTAGAAGCACAACTAAATGGATCAAAAGCTCTAATCTCATAATAACTTTGTCATGGCCTAAATTTTTTTCATAATAATGTAGGCTAACTTTTTTTTCCACCTACTTCTTTTGAAACAAACAGCATAAAAAATCTAGACAAGTCCTCAAAACCATATTGTTTCAGATAAACATGTTACCCATAGGTGAACAAAGTCAAATATCCCTTTTCTTTTTTGGCTATCAGTTCTTGCAAAACTCTCTCAATTAATATGAAGTAACTTCAAAGTGTAAATAGGAAGCCAGAAATTAAAGGTGTACCATGAAGTCGTTTACAATGTGACCTGAACCTAACTCTCTTCAATAAGCCCAGGGCGTAATTAAGGCCTAGTCAACCCTAGATCAGGGACCTGGGCCATCACAAGAACCCAAATATAGGTCAATTCAGCAAGGTGCATTGTGGGATGTCATCTATAAATGACATGTCAGCCTATACCAGCAAGGAAGAGCCTGCCAATTCCCAAATCCAGATCGGACTGAAGCTCTGGAAAGATTCCCACGGATCATCCTAAGCAATGGAGTCTCAGCAGTGTACCACCCATACCGAACAGCATATCCTAATTAAACCATGGATGAGAAAGCAGACCACTATATATTAATATATTTTGTTTAGTTCCAAATAAGATTAATTGAAATCCACCCAGCCCATAAGAGTTCAGTTTTGGACTCTGTTTCTTTCTCTCCCATCCTTTGGAACACTACCCTGACGTAACTGTACGCCATCCTTCTCTTTCATTTTGCTCATTTTTCCTCCAGTAGCACAGTGTTTTAGCACCAGCTCTTCCACCATCCTTTTTTTTTTCTTTTCACATTTTTCCCCAGCAGTACAGTTTCTGTGTACCAGTTGATGCAGCAACCTTACTGATGTACCATAGTAATCTGGTCAAGAACCAACAAGTGGAAAGTAAGGCAATCCTTGATTATAAGTGGAAAAGGATGAGTTTTTCCACAGATCCTACACCATTTGGTACCGAATCCACATCATGAATTTGCACAGATGTTGTCAGCAGTGCTAGCAAACACATTACAGATTTCAGGTGCTCATTACAAAGTAAGTGACAGTTCAACACAACAGTTTTATCCCAAGTTTTTAAAAGCACATATTATGCAAAAGTTATAACACTGATTTTCTTAAGTCCATGCAATTTTAAGTTTATTGTTAGGTGCAAAACCAAACAAGATTTTAGAATGTAACAAAAGACATGATTTCTTACCCCACGACCAGAAGTCCCAGCAGCAGGACGGAACTTGCTCGGTGGAACAAGAAGAGTCTTCAGGAAAAACATTGCACACCCTTTGTTCCCCCGAGAGATACTCGAGCTTTTACAGTGAATGCCGGATATAAGCATGCAGAGATTAGCCTCATTTTTCCACAAGTTGTTTAAAATAAGTTCCACCTGATGTTGTCAAAAGACACAAATACATCCAGTTAGTACTGAACTAAAACAAATACATAGGAAGACATGTTAAAGACTCAAAGATTGGTTTAAACCTCAGAAGGTAACAGATGCTTTTGTCCAGAAGATGACATTTGTTTAATAAATTCAGGAGGCAAGTCACATAATTCCTTGTCTTCTTTCACTTTTTTTTGGGGCAAAGGTGATTCTTCATCCATTTCTGAAGCACTCTCTCCCCTTGACTGTGTAAGGCTGGAATATTTTGCTTCGCTGGATGATAGATCCAGACTATAATCTATGATGAAATTGGCTCGTATATCAGATCCTTGTGTAGTCTGCAAATATTTATATCAAAAGATTAATACAAAATTCTATGATAGATATATCCTGCTTTAACCCAAATTACATAAATAAAGACAATATTAGCCAAGAAAAAGGGAATGAACTATTTAATACGTAATCCACTAGCACAAGAGTTCAATTAAATTAGATCTAATCATCCTCCAGTTTAGGATGATCTTAAACAAAGAAAAACTTACGGATACCTTATGTCAGAATGGACAATAAGTCTAATCATCAATAAAGAAAATCAAATTTATTTTAAATTAAAAGGCATCTAACTATGCAGCCGTAGCTCATAATGAAAAAGTCACTACAAGAAATGAAAACTAACTGCTCAAAAATTTTATGAACAAGATTGAAGGAACCTCCCATAGACGAGATCTGTCATAATTTATAATATGTATTAGCATGTACTTGAACTTACTAGGTCATAGTGATTTAGTATACAGATCAACCACAGACCAATCATCCAACCTACCCCAGTGGCAGATCATGGTATTTATACAAAGAAAATATCATTATCACAGATGAAAAATATTTTATTCATGGGTTATCCACTAGTCGCTGATCTATATGTGAGTCTCATAAGGATAATAAGTGCCTGCTGGATAATTAAACTGATGCTTCGAGCACATATCGAGTGTCTTGGAATGTCATGTAAATGGGTAACAGATGAATGATCGAATATACAATAGACCCAATTTCAGAAGTTAAAAGAATCAGTCGTACAATATAATCTCTTTTAAGTTCTAACTAATTAAATCACCATGGAACGACTTTGTTCACTTATTAAATGAATGTGTAGTGCCTAGATAAATGCCACGTATAGAGATATGCTAGAACACAAGTGGCTTCAAGTAACATGATTATTTAAGTCTTGTATTGCTAGACTAATGCCAAGATAACCTTTCCTAGTGAGTATGAGTTGGCTTGGGCCTTGGAGTATACTAAAATCCATGCTCATGCATAACCTTAGCCACCGGAAAATGAAGATCAAAGAACTTTAAAGACAACTTCAACAGCTAAGAAGTTAATCCAACTATATATTAAAGCACTTCCCTTTTCTTTAAGGGGTATGCTTCAAAGAAGGATGACATGAACATAATCTTACAAACGCAACTTAAAACAACAGCATGCTATTATTGGCTCTAAAAATCTTGGAATACTTCTTGAGACTTAAAGCTCCTTGAAAAAAATTATGGAATTCTTCAAGGTAATTCATCCCACGAACATCAAGCACTTAGATAAACCTTACACATGCTAGGAAAAGAATGATCCACATTATCTGATCTATCAAACATCTCTAACAAAAATCAGCATGGTTTGATTCATTATTTTAATATAGAAAACAAAATTTAGGATACAGTGTAACTTGATATTTGTTGCCATAAGTGGAACTATAATAAAGGATATGATTTGTTGCCAATGCTCCAATTTATCTTTCTCTTATCTATAGAGGTTAGATTTAATATTAAATACATTTTAATTTCTTAGTAGCTGATCAATTTGGTTTGGTTCTGAATTCCATCCATGATCTCACATGTCTGAAAATGCTTTTGTGTAAAAAAAAGTTAATAGATTGTAACAGAAAAGGTAGCAGAAGAGTCAGCCAACTGATGATAGAAAAGAAAAGGCTTGTGAAATAAGCAAAATATCAATGTCAGTCATCATAACTGTTTATCGAATTCCACCAATGAACCCTTCTGCAGAAATATATGTTTAGTAATCTTTTTCTTCATTTATGACACAATGGGTTTTGAATTTAAAAACAGAAATTGTGTTGCAGAAAGTTTACACTCCATGTCTGTTTTGTTTCTTACAATCCTTTGTCCTTTTTTCTTCTTTTATTTCAATTATTCCCTTCGCCTATTTAACTTAAAGAGAATATGCAAACCAAACAAACATAGACCAAAACAACATTCTGGACTGATCAAATGATATCTATTAATAACTCAACAATTTAATAAAAATAAGTTATAATTGTCTACCTTGTTGAGCCAACCAAATATAGGACTATGAATTGTTGGATTCTTTTTACCACAATTATCACATTTCTTCCGCCTTTCCCTCATAAATTTAGATAGAACAGAAAGAGCCTCGGATTGTTGAAGTGATGTCCATGTCTTTCCATTGTCAAAATTTGATGGTGTAACAGACTCTGCAGTTTCTTCCTCAGGAAAAAATATCTCACTCCATGAGTTGGCTTCCAAACTTCTAGCTCCATTAATGTCACCCTTCACTATGAGATCCAACTGGGCAACATATCGTTTCACCTGGTCATGGTTTAAAAGGTTAATGAATCATGAGAACATGAAAGAAACAAAATATAAACTTGATGAAAGAATAATATGAAAAGGGGGAAAACATATGGAATTACCTTTTCTTCGTTTATTTTGAATTTATGGCAAAAAAAGCAGGTAATTTGAAGTAGACCCTGAAGGGTTTTGAACAACAATGGGTTGTAAAGTGGTCTCGCAAGGTCAATGTGACCACAATGACCTGGGCAACAAACAGAAAGCTGGCCACAGGACTTGCACCTGCAATCAGTAATTAAAATGCATCAAATGGAAACAGATTTTCAACACCATGGGAAATTATTGAAAAATGTGAATTCATAAACACAACTTCTCAGAATTCATTTGTCAGGTTATGACAAATAATCTGAGCCACAAAATGTTCATTAATCATGAAATGCTTCTGATGATTTATAGTAACACTTAACAAAATCTAATGGGGTATTTTGGTTATGATTTTATGTTGTTTGTCATTCCCGTTGATCTGGGAGATCAGTTGTCTCAAGGAGGTGGCAGTTGCATGACACTTTGTATTCCTCTTTGATAAGGATCTGGCCGGAGTGTCTTAGGGAAGACGAAACTGAAATTATATCCTGCAAGAAAGCTAACATTTAAGGTGTCACTGAAATCATCTTTGGCAAGAAAACCTACCAATCCCAAGTCACCACGTGAAGAGAAGGGAGCTAAACATGGGAATCCCAAGTCAGCACATGAAGAGAAAACCTACCAATCCTGCACGTCTTGTGATCAATGGACAGTCATCTATTTTTAAACATGGGAATCTACCAGTTAAGGTTGGTGCAAAGCGACTCAAACACAGCCAAAAGCATGCCTCAGACTGCAAGACTAGCACCAACCAACAAAACTAGGTCCACAATCTCGCGTCAGAATATAGCAGCTCATGGAACATTAAACAAGTAGAAGATCAACAATGCAAATTCCAATAACCACTACTCTTTGGTCCTCATCATCAAGAAAATAGTCAGATTCTCAGCTAAAGTTCCTCTATACTTACTGAAACACAACCCCATTAGGTGCTGCTCTGGCATCCACATCCAAAAGGTGCAACATTTCCAAAAGCATATACAATACCATTGACAAAAAAATGAAAGTGTCCATTTCCGACACATAGGCAAGGTCACATAGGCAAGGTAACACCCTTGGAACATGGCTTGGCTGGAAACCATACACACACACACACACACACGTACATATCTGTGCATTTAAAAGAATAATAATCCAGAGAGGTTTTTTTAAAATCATATATTTCTAAACACATGCAAAAATAGCATATGGAATCAGAGGGGAAAGGAACAAATCCGATGGTAGAATCATCAGAATTTAGTAACACTAGTGCAAAAAGAAAACAGGAATATCAAGAGAAGAGCCAGATAATCAAGGTTTCAGCAGATGGTTGATGTGTGTGATCTAATAGCTAGTCAGCTTAGTGCAGTATAAAAGGAAACCAAAACCAGTATACTGGCCTATATTATTTTTATCAAATCATTTTCCAGAAAAATGTTGTACCTGGTCTTTCCAACTAATTGACCATCTGAAAATCATAACTTTATCTATTTATGCACTTATGTAAACAATACACACCAGTATATAAAGTGCACAGCTTGAAATAAAAGCACAAATTTAAAACAATTTCAGGTAAAAAAAACTCTCAAATGTATTTCCAATGGAATAAGTGCAAGAACAACCTTAGTAAGAAACTTCAAGCATCATTCCACGGAAAATGTGTTTTAGGCAGTTGATTAGAAAACTGTGCAGAAAACCAAAAAAAAATGCAATGTCTATGCAGCAATTACTTTTTTTTCTTATTTTCTGTTTTCATAGAGAGGTTGGATCAACAAGAATAAACACTCACGAGTCAGTATCATTAAGTGGACCCAGTGCAGGATCATATAATCCATCCGGAACAGGACTATTCTTTGCATCAAGGAGATCCGGTTTCGTGATCTTTTTAACACTTATCTTCCGAACCTCCTCTGAGGTATAAAAACTAAAATATACTGAATCCACAACTCCTGAAGCTGCCTGTTAAGAAGGGAAAAGAAATTGGCGTCAAACCAACGTCAACTTTAGAAAAGAGTTAACTAACGTTTCTGTCTAACTAAGTAACAAGAAAATCTAATAATCGCATTGAATCAAATGAAGAGAGGGAGAGAAGCGGAAAAAGAAATAATGAAGGTCCGGTCAAACTATCACTGCCAGAAGTTTGACCAAAACTAATGAACGTCCGGTCTCTTCTAACCCAGGAGATCCCGACTTCGTCTGCATCGAATAGCGGCTGCTTCTAGAAGCCGATACCCGACGGTTCCTGGAGTAATTGAAACGAAAAGGAGAGCGAAAGAATACCTCGGCGTCCGTCATCTCGGACGAAGGGGACGACGGCGCTCGAGGGTTTCGTTGCTGAGGCTAATTGGAACGTGTTACCGGGGTTTAGGACTTCGGCGAGGAGACGACCGCGCTCGAGGGTTTCGTTGCGGAGGCTATTGGAACGTTGTTACCGGGGTTTAGGACGAGGCTTTACAAAGATTGACAGTGCCCTGACCATGGTTCGGCGACGGTGTTCGAATCTTAAGAGGGCATCTGTCTTAAGACGGTTAATTAAAAAATTTATAATCTTTTTTTTTTTCAAAAGAGTTATTTAGTTTGATTAAAAATTATATATATATATATATATATATATATATATATCATCTTTGCTCATTATAATTATACATATATTTTTTAAAATATTTTTATTTTTTATATTTTTTATTTTTATTAAAAATAAAAATTAACAATTTTAATTGTCCGAATGGAATCGAAATTAATATTTATAATTTACATTATCTATCAAACATTTGTAGTTGACAATCATAGTTTTATTTAGTCACAAAAGTGATTTTCCAAATGATTTTTTCATATTTTTATCGGTCATATGAACTTTTATCATGCTTATCAAATTTATATTTACAATTTAAATTATCTATCAAACATGTCATATAATACAAAATCAACTAAAGCACAGCAATATTCAAAGCAATCCAGCAGGTGAAGGCTTAGAAAAGCTAAAGTCTTAATGGAATATATTTGAAGAAGATTGAGAGAAGTGGTGGAGGATGTCATCTTATCTATGTTGCTTTCTTTGACTTTTGTAGTTGGCAATCAACTCAAAAGACATTTGATTTTTCGTTGTTCTATCACGACTTTTGCAGCATCTACACATACAACTTCCATATATGTCTCCAGTAAATTTCAATTAACCATTATTAACCATGACTAATTTAAATATCTAAAATATATAGATGAGATAGGTACCTAAAATATATTTTTTTCCTTTGATTGTTTTTTCTTTTATCTTTCATCATGTCAAATTTCTCTTTCTTTTATTTCTTTTGCTTTCATTCGACATTTTGAGTTTGAATATACATATACATATATCTTAAAGATTACATTAAATTCTGAAGGATGTTTGGAGATTTTAACGGGTATTAGTATTAATTAGACTTTCGAAATCATTAATTTTTTTGGATTTTTATGTCAAATTTAAATACAAAATAAATGCAAAAAAGATATTTTACAATCGATACCCCATTTTCCTTTTTCCCAAACATTATCACAATTTAAAAAATATCTACAATATCCCTCAAAATTTGTTGCTAAATTTTGTTTCTTTTTTCACCAATTTTACACTATTATAGAGTTTTTATTTAGCTTTATTTATAATATTTTTATTAAGATATTAAAATATTATAAATACTATTAAAAATATTATAAATGATATTATATTATTTGTGTTTGATTATCATTGTTGATAAACTTTCACGGCATCATATTTTTAGGTTTATATTGTTTAATTGAGGTAATGAGTCTATTTTGATTATTATAGTATTCTTATTATGATGATTAAAATACTGTAAACAAACTAAAAATATGATAGACTGAAATACAATAATAAACGAAAAAAAATAAGGAATAATTCGAATAATTTTTGAATTAGAGATATTATTAAGAAAAAACTAAAATAAGAGTACTATTTAAAAAATACTTAAAATATGAGTAATTTTTAGGAAAATCGTTCATATAAAAATCAATATAACTTTGAAGATTTTCATTATATATATATATATATATATATATATATATATATATATATATATATATATATATATATATATATAGTTTTAAGCAAAGTTGTGGGTATTTATGTAAAAGGAAATTAACATAGTCATCTCATTAATTCTCGTCATCTTCGTTCGCCAGCTCCTATTACCATTGCGATTACGGATACGTCGCTGTCGTCCTCTCCGACCCGGCGTCATCGTCGCAGTGAGGAAGAAGAGGGGGGGAGGGGTTGCATCGAGCGATTCATAGCGGAAGATTGGCTTAAAAGAACCGAATTTGTGTGGCTAGAAGGGTTTCTTGTTTCGCTCTGCTCGATCCCGTCAGTGGATTGGTGGCCCTTCTCCTCCTCCCGGTTCGTTCATATTCTTCTCTCCGTAATCCCTTATTCGGTGCTGTTTCTGCAAGAAATCTGACAGCTTCGGTGTTGGAAAGCTAATTACTTAGTGCGTTTGTCTTTTTCTCTTTCGATTTCGCTCGATCATTGTCGTGGTAATTTCTTTTGTTTGTTTGCTTTGGGACCTATTGTCTCTCTAGTTTTGGCATACTTTTCTTCGTCATATGTGGATGAATTGACCGTGGAAAAAGGGTATGTGGGAGAAAGCCTGCAAGATGGTAGGCCTAAAGATTCAAGAGGATATATAAAAGAGGAAAATATAAGACGCTATACATCAAATTTTATTCATCATCATATTCCCAATCAATCTACAAAATCACAAGCCATGTAAATACCATGCTCTGACCTAACAATTTCATTAGGAATTCTAGACAAACTGCTCTTATGGGAAGACCAAGCCTAACTGCTTTTGAACTCCTAATCAAAATTTAATTTAATTTTCTAGCATCCTTCCCAGATCTAACTTTAAAAAAATTAAATCGTGGTATGCTGAGAAACCCAATGTCATTTCTTTTGTGTGGTTTGTTCTAATAACTGATTTAGTAATTTCTCAGGCTAGTATGATATCGGTACACCAGATGGTAAAACCAGTATATGATGCTCGATATCATGAAATAAAATAATAAGATAGTATAAATGAATGGTATTTTACTGGTATCAAGCTATATGTTTCAGTATTGGTACTTGGTCGATCCTGTGGATACCAGTTTGTACGTTTCTATATGGTCAAGATTTGAATCCTTTGTAGTCACCACATGAAGGTTTCTCCAAAAGCTTTAAACACTCTGTCATGCTTTCCATAAGAACCATATATGTACTTGGTCTGTCTTGCATGTTTCACTCAATTGTAACTGATTTTTCTTGAACCATACTCTAAATTTCTTGTCCGTATTTGAGATCACAAAATTAATCTGAATGTAATACTCGTATGTGAAAAATCTTTACTTGATTATCAAAGCATCATCAAAAGTTAATCCTGCTTCATGACTTGTTTATATCTCCAATAGTTTTGCTTTTTTACATTAGCTTTGGTTACAACTACACTGAAATCTGCAGCAATCAACAGTTTGCATGATTTTGCAATTTTTTTGTATTAGGAGGTAAAATTACTTTCATACTTTCCATGAATATTACATTGTCTATTTCAAGAAAGTCTATTGTCAACAATTTAGTTTTAAACTTTGTTTTCTTCTAAAAAAACTCTTGATTAAATATGACTTCTATCTTGATTATGTTGCAACTCAGACTATATTCTTTAGATTCTTATGATTTAGTACATAATTCCATATCTTGCTAACTTGTGTTCTTAGTATAATCAATCTCAATAAAAAAATATTGCTAGTTCTTGATCTTGCAATTGATCACATTCTTCTTCTAGTTCATCTATTTGTGTGGGAACTGGGAAGAATAATTTATTTTATAAATATATTTTTTAGTTTAGGCAAGATTCTTTTGTTATCTTTAACAGAAATACATGGACGAATTTTTTCATCGACTATTTTTTGATAAATGAATTGTAATGCTCTTGTATCTTTTTCTTGTGAAAGCATCATCTAGCACGTCTCTTGTAAGCTAGATATTTTAGGCCTTCATCTGAGAAGATTTTGTCAATAGCTAGATATCACTTTAATAGATGATAAGACGAGAGAAAATCGTTTAAGATGGTATGAGTATGTGCTTAGGAGACCTCTGGATGCTATAGTCAAAAGATGTGAAATGACTAATATTGGTGGTACGAGGAGAGGTAGAGAAAGACATAAAAAGGCTTTAATAGAAACTATAAATAAAGATAAATACTCTGAACTTAACTAAACATATGGCCTTTTACATATCTCTATGGCAGATCCAAGTAGCCAACCTGAAATAGTTGCGACTTACGGTTTTGTTATTGTTGTATCTAAGAAAGATTTCATCTTAACTTTACATATCTAGAGTTTTTGTCGTCAGTTCTCGATAAGGAGGATCCAGAAACTCAAGAAATATTATAAATCATACTTTCAATATGTTTTTCTGAACGTGATTTGGTTTGAGACAAAATAAAATTTCACAACTTATTGGTACATGAAAGATTGATAAAGCACATTGATAACTACTATGGATAGCATGAGAAAATTTGTAAAATTTATAAAGAATGCTGCATGCGATAACTTCATAAAATAAGATGGCATTGCATTTGTCATCTTTCCACAATATTATTTGTTCCATCTAATTTTAGGGAGAATGTTGAAATATTGAATTAAACTTTTATTAGGTGTTTCAGATTTATTATACAATGTCTAGGAGTTGGAGTTCAGGCAGAATTAGGTTACTTGGTTCTGAGTCTTTATATGTTGGTTAACGTGCACAGTCTACAGAGATATGGTCATGATAACAAAAATTTTAGTTTGGTGCTTTTTCTATTAGCTCTCTTTTTTATGAATTACTAAATTCTTAGGTCTATCATCTTCTAAACATGGTCCATAGCCTGATGAAGCAAATTCAAGTAAGCCAGGTGTGTCGAAAAAAAAAAAAGAAGTCAAGTTGCCCAAATGAGCCAGATATGCTAGGTAACCTAAGGGCTAGTCAAGTTGTGGTTTAGTTGAGTTAAGGTGAGCTACACAAACACAGATAAACTCAGATGAATAAGCTCCCTTATAGGCAAAGAAGATTTGAACAAATCAAAAGAGAAGACTAATCCTTCCAGATTAACCTTCACAGGAGGGAAGCAATTAAACTATGCATGAAATGGGGAGATGCCACCAAACACACACACACACATGATTAAGAGTTTAAAGAGAGACATGATACATATATATGTATTGCGAGTTTCAGCTTTTGGATTACATTAGTGTTTTCTATTATCATGAATGATAACCTTGATTAAATTGAGCAGATAAATATATAAAATGAATTCCAATAGTCCGTAGCTAATGCACTCTCAATTTAGTGATTACATATAGAAGAACAACTTTTATGTTTGAAGTGGGAGAAAAATCACTTCTCCAGGGTCTGAAAGTATTTCTTTTAGTTAAATAGATAGTAGCAAACCTGGGAGACCATGGTTCGAGCCACAGAAACAACCTTTATGTGTACATTGATCATACTCTGCATTGGCAAGAGCCGGTTTGCCCTTTAGATAGTAACAGATGACACTTGTATTACTTCTTTGAGAATTATCTGTGTTCATGGTGTTAGCAGTCTTCTTGGTGTAGTTACATAAATTTGAGATTTAAAAAGCTGCATCGGATCACCTGTTTATCTTTTTGAAATGTTGAAAATGCAGGCATGCAGAGCCAGCTAGTGTGCAATGGATGCCGGACCATTCTTCTTTACCCCCGAGGAGCCACTAATGTACGTTGTGCAATATGCAACACTATGACGCCAACTCTCCCTGCAGGTTCTCTTCTACCTCTTTTGATTGCAGTATTGGATCAAATCTTAAGAGGAATGCATATTATGGGCTTGTTTATGAAATATCGATCACTGTGGTCTTTGATATGTTCTGCACAAATATAACTTCTAAACCTAAAAGCTTTCTATTAAAAAATTACGCATTTCAGTGGCAAGTGTTCATTGACTTGCATTTTTAAATGCATTACCTTAGTATCTCCAACCAGAGTTATAATATGTTGTGTTACGAAGATGTCGAGCTGACTGGTTTTAGACATTTGGCATCAACTGTGTCTCAGATGTAGGTTCATGTTATTTTGTTTCATTATCAATTCAGTTGACTTTTTGTCTGATAATTGTGAAATCATGAGTTAGAGGTAAATTCTAGACTTGATGGTGAAATTGAATAAATTTAAGTAGTAAAGGGTGACATCTAGAGGTCGAACTTTGGAAGATAAAATATGCCTGTTCTTCATGACAGCTGCATCTTTATGAGAATGTAACTGATATTTCTTCTCACAAATGAATATACTAAAAATCCTTTTCAAAGGAAGCTTCAAGGAAGGAGGGGGAAAGGCTTTTTGGTCCCAGTCCCAAGATGGTATGTGTGCAAGAAATCAGAATATGAAAATCTATTTGTTTCATAATGGGCTAGGTTGCTATGCTTCTTCTTCTGAAAATAGATGAATCATTGACTGCTACCTTTGAGCATGATCATTACTGTCTCCCTTTGCTCATACAAATATTTGGACCATTTGGTTACTTGTGGTTAGATTTTTTTCTTATTCTGCATGGCTTGGGTGGAAAAAATCTACTTAATTAGTTTGTATATGGAATTCTGAGTCAACATTTGCAGGGATTGACATGGCTCAGCAAATGGAAATGGCACAGATAATTTGTTATGGTTGCCGAACATTGTTGATGTATACTAGTGGTGCAACTAATGTAAGATGCTCTTGCTGTGGCACAATCAATATGGCAAGACCAGGTATGTTTTATTTATTTTGATCTCTGGGCACATGTTATCTGCAATATAAAATCAGTGAAGAACATACAATGATTTTGAGTGCTTGCAACAACTTTTTAAGAACCCAAGATACTATTTCTACAACTAGTATTAGTTGTTCTTATATGAGTATAAATCATCATTTTGACCTTAGGGTCCTTTGGTTCATATCATACACATGCATGGTGCTTGCTTCAAGTTTCTTATGAATCCTTGAGATCCTACGCGTTAAGTTTACCTTTCAGATCATCTGACTCTGATTGATGTAAGATGAATTAGCTATTTAAAGCAACTAAACACATTGGTTTTGTAGTTGAAGTGTATTCACACATGTGAACTACTTCTCGGAAGCATCAAATAGAAAAGGAAGCCCTCATGAATTGAATATCGAAAAGAAAGAAAACAGTAGTCTTTTTACCATTTTGTACAGTTTGAAAATTCACTGAACTTGTTCTCTGAAAGTAGAGTTCTTATAAAGTGTTAGTTATATGATGGAGTTACATACATA
Source organism: Musa acuminata AAA Group (assembly GCF_036884655.1). NCBI lineage: Eukaryota > Viridiplantae > Streptophyta > Magnoliopsida > Zingiberales > Musaceae > Musa > Musa acuminata. Next base: position 6,181,982 of record NC_088333.1, read on the forward strand.
TGCAAGCCCTAGAGAGTTTTTCTTTCTAGTGGAACCATGAGAAAACATATGATTTTCTAAGTCGTGTTGTAACTTGACTACATAAGTTGTGGGATAAAAAATTAGAGACCTTATTTTTTCTCTTCAAACTATCTACTCATGGCATTCTTGCACTATTTTTCCAATACAAATCAAGATTATTCCTATTATTGTGAAATTTTATTCTCTCCTTAATCTCCAAATTGCATTTACTTTAACCAAATTAGATAATATTCATTATAAGCAAACCTACTCGATGCCTAGAAATGGCAATTAAGAGCTAGTTTTGAGAAGTGGTAGCAAAAATTTTAGCATGTAAAAGGTAGAACAGAAGAAAAAAAAAAAACAATGTTAACATCAAAAGTGGCTTCAACATTTATGGACAATTATAGTTTACTTTTTACTTTTTCACTTAAGAAAAGAGAATCTTATTCCTCGAGTTAGACTACAATTTGTTTTCTATTTCTTTCCATCAAAACATTAAATTAGATCTCTCCGGTGACCTTTGAGTTTCTCAAAGTGGTTAGACACACATGTCCTGGTATCTCTCTTTTTATTTTCTCGATCATGACTCTGACTTCTTAGTTTGGGTGGGCAAGTGAAAATTGAAGTATTTGCTCCTTTGGTATGTATGGGTTGTTGAATCAAATATTTCCTCCACTTTAAGGTGTTGGATGATCATGAAAACTATTTAGGCTTATCTAGTGTTTTTAAAAGGCGTTCGAGCGAGATGAGGGCTAAACGCTTCATACAACCTCCAAGCGAGGTGTTTCGATGAAGCGTCACCCAAGCGCTCGCCTGAGCCCAGGCGTTCGGCGCCTTGGGCGAGCGCTCGAGTGAAGAATGGGTTGGGTTCATGCCTGGTTCGATTGAACAAGCAAGTTGGTTCAATCAAACCAACTCCATTGCCCTAACACAACCCAACCCCCTCCCGTGCCCTACCTAGCCCTAACTTGTCTTTAAAGTGAAACCATACGATCGTCATCTTCGTCTGCAACTTCTTCGGTCACCACCGCCTTTGTTCGCTTCCTTTGCCACTGCCATCTTCGTCCATAGCTTCCTCTGTCACCATTGCCTTTGTTTACAACTTTGTTTGCCTTCATCTGTAGCTGTTACCTTCGTCCGTATCTTCCTCTGCCGCCTTTGTCAGAGGTGTCCTCCCTCGTCACTGTCGCTGCCACCTTCATCTGCAGCTTCCTCCGTCGCCCTCTCCTTCCCCACCTTTCTCCATAGCCGCTAGTTACTCGTCTCTGTCGCCCTCTCCTTCCCCAGCTTGTCTTAACATACTTTTTGCTTTTCTCTTCTAGACAACATTTGTGCACCTCTGAGACCTAAATTAGAATATATGGTTATTATGGCCATAGATCAGGCCTTATTACAAGATGTGTTGGAACTAAAGGTATGCGCCTTTTATTTTGTTAGATTATTTTTGTGAAATTTGTCCAATCTTGACCAGTGTTGTTGGGTTTAAGAAAGCTCAATGGAGGGAATATATCTGTGTAGGCAACCACAAATTATTGGAACGCATGGTTTGTTGTATCTATCATCTTATTTCCCCTTTGGGAGTAGGATCTAGATTGCATTAGTTATATATAGTGGTTGCTGCACTATCACGTAACCTGATAGTTTAAATTCAAAGAAAATTTTGGCTGACTTAAACTGGTTATTACATATCTTTGTTATCATCTAGAGATTTTCTTTGGTTGAAAATTTACTCATAATTTATATGCTTATTCTTTATATATTTTTTTCTTTAGATAAACCTTTTCCTAATCTACTACCAACCTTCATGTGAGTCCTGTCACCTGGGAATTGAAATTTTCACTTATTTTCTTAGTGTAAGTATAGCCCAAGCTTCATAAAGTAATAGCAAACTTCAAAAGAAAAGACAAATGTAGGAAAACAATTTCCGGCAGTTGCTTCCATTGTTCATATTTTGGTTGTTCAGCAAGTAGGCTTTTGTATATTCTCTATTGAAACAACATTTTGACCTGATGAGCTATCTGGCATCGACAATGTTGTGTGATTTTAATATTAGTGATCTATGATAATCCTTACGGTAACAATATAACTTTTTTATGAAGAAAATTTTGTTACTTCTATAATCTTGTGAGTATAAAAATTCTAATGAATTTCCTGTAGAAAGAAGTTATCATAATAAATGTTGTGGACCACAGTAATGCATATAAAAGTTTATGAAATCGCTGGACACTATGTAATTTATGGAACTAAACATTTAGATGAAACTTGCCTATAATATCAAAGTAATATACTACTCATATTGCAGCAAATCAGAATGCTTACCTAAACTGTGGCCAGTGCCATACAACTTTGATCTATCCTTGTGGGGCACCATCAGTCAAATGCGCAATATGCCATTTTGTGACAAATGCTGGGGTATGCCAGAATGATGTATATTTGTTTATTTTCGTTCTCGATATTCTTTTTTTTATTCTATGAATTGATTTTACAAGCTGTAATCATTTTAGTTTGTCTTTTCTTTGCTATTCAATGCAGACTACGAGAGTACCGATTCCAGAGGCACAGAGGCCTAATGAGACTATACCCATGAGACCATCAACATCTGCTGTATGTTCAGCCCCCCATGTCTCATTTGGTTAGATAACATGGTTTTCATCGAATCCATTGAGTTTCATATGTTGACTTTTCTTCTTGTCATTACAGCCTCCCTCTGAAGCCCAAAACATGACAGTAGTTGTCGAGAATCCTATGTCAGTAAATCAAAGTGGTAAACTGGTAATGCTCAATGCTTTTTTGTTTTTCGGATTTCTAATTATGATCTCCCTCTCAAAACTTTGTGTGCTATAAAACTTGACACGTGCAGGTGAGTAATGTTGTGGTCGGAGTCACTACTGGGAAGAAGTGATTTGTGCTGGTCTCAGATATCAGCTTGAATGGCATTTATTATTGTAAAAAGCTATATTGGCCAAGTGTGCTGGACTCATTAATAGTTTGAATGATTTGTTCTCCATAAATAATGGTCACAAAAACGTTAAAGTTTGTTGTCTTTGACATTCACAAAGTGGCTGCAGTGGACTGTAAATTTGTGGTGAGCTGTATGATATACACATGACATCGAACAAGCAACATGTCATTGCATTCATGTGGATCAGGTTCATATTGTTCATTGTCCAAATTTACTCTCTTGATTGTCATGTGTTTCCAATGCTTTTTTTTCTTTTTCTTTTTGCTGTTGTTTGTCAACATGCTTGCTTGAGGATAATTTTGCAACCGTGATCGAACAGGGCACATAATCACTGTCGACATTAACTGTCATCATCGAGTCAATCCAAAATAAATAAGAGAGGGAACATGTTCTTTTCTTCACCACGGTATTTAATGCATCAGCATCTTGAGTTAGAGTGGTAATATATTATTTCAATATATTACTGCTCAAACAAACACCAAAATAAAGAACTTATTATATTATGATATAAAATTAAATAATAAGCAGGAAAGCTCTAAAAATAAAATGATATTTTATTAAGAATAAAAAACACTGTTAGTTGGGGTGAGAGAGGCTCGAACTCTCGACCTCAGGATAACTCGAATAAGCTATGAGACCTACGCGCTAGCCAACTGCGCCACCACCCCTTTTGATGCGTTGGCCAGACAACATCATTTTATTCTTTACAAGACCAATCTCATCTCCAACACTCTTTTTGTCGTAAGCTTTCCTCGGAGGTTGGCGAGTTCAGTGCCAGCAAGTTTTTGAGGCTTACAAGAAAACGATGCCTTCCAAGGAATGATGCACAATGTAACTCAAACTTGTTTGAAACTGTGCACTGACTTCTGAGACATGGGTTTGGCAAGAAAATATGACAGTTATACATTAATTAGATGACTAACCAAGTTTTGGGATGTTTGAAACCCATAAGAAATGATGCAGTAGCGCAGTGTTTTAAGAGTGTTGATTACTGTTAACTTGTTTGACTCGGTGGAGGCATTTCATCTATATAGCATCAGTTCCCTTGCTGTCATGCAATCCATCAAGTCTCTGTATCTCCAGCCATGGCAACGGAGAATGGGAAACAGGCGGAGGCCGGGAGCAGACAGTCGCAGCCTAAATCTAAGCTGCTTCTGTCACTAAGGTTGGCAGCCGTTCTGGCCACAGCTACAGCTACTGTGGTCATGGCACTGAACAAGCAGAGCACAAGGATGGCAGTTGCTGTAGTGGGCACTTCTCCCATCCTCCAGACCTTCACTGCTGCGTTCCAGCAAACCCCTGCGTTCGTGTAAGCTTCTCGCAATCAACTCTACCCTCTTATCTTACATGCAGCTATTTCTAAATGCTTTCTGCAGGTATTTTGTCATTGCCAATGCTATTGCAAGCTTATACAACCTACTGGTGCTCCTCCTGCGACCATTCTTAAAAGCAAAGCCTCATGACATTTTGGTGCACCTTTTGGATGAGGTAAACAACAGCTAAAAGTCTTCTAGCAGCTTACGTTTCTTGTGCATCAAATCCACGACTCTGTACTTTGCGACAAAGGATTCCTCTGATCGGTGATATGTTGTGTGGTTGCGCAGGTAATATTTGCTCTAGTGGCGACTGGTGCAGCTGCTGCAGCATCTATGGCGGAGTTGGGAAAGAATGGCAACGTACATGCGAGGTGGAACCCGATATGCGACAGGTTTGAAGCCTTCTGCATCCGTGGAGGGTTGGCACTCATGGCGTCCTTCGCTGGAGCTCTCCTACTCCTCCTCATGAATGCATTCTCTACCTTCACTCTCCACAAGAGCGTGCTGAGCCAGGATTAGTCCCTCGTCTTACCTACCACTCACAGCCATATATATGTACTCTTGGGATTAGTTCCTCAGAAATGTATCCTAAAATTCTGTTGTCTGAAAGCTATCGAGTTGGTGAATTAAAGGAAATGGAGTCGGGAAATTTGACTGCTGCTTTGTGATTTAAAGTAATTTAAGGGCCTTAATTCAAATTAGGAGTAATAGAGTTCTTAAGCGCATGACACCAAAGGAAGACAGGTCGGAGATTGAGTATATGTGAGGTTCCACCTGGACCAATCAGAGGTTCTGATACCTAATCCAATCCAAAGATCTATCCGCAATTCCTTGGCTCATGAATCGTTGTCCTCCACTCGCCACAAATCCAATAGAAGCCAATCACCGCACCCTCCAAGGCAACAAGAGCAGCAGCATCTCGCGAGGAAGAGTGGTGAGTGAAAGAGAGACAGAGAGAGATGGCCTCGACTGCGTGCTTCCTCCACCACCCTGCTCCCTCGGCCGCCGCCTCACGGACCTCGCGGCCGCGCCTCGTGCCGAGCGTCAAGGCTAACCAGCTTGCCTGCAGGGCCCAGCAGAAGCAGGCCGTTTCCGCCGACGACGAGAACGGCGCTGTCGTCTCGCGCCGCCTGGCACTGACCGTGCTCATCGGTGCCGCGGCAATTGGTTCCAAGGTCTCGCCTGCTGATGCCGCCTATGGCGAAGCTGGTAATCTTTTGCGAATCGCAAACAACATAGATGCTTTATATAGCTTAGAAATGCCAGAGAAGCCTTCTGCTGCCTTCCATTACTTGTGATAGCCGTCGCACTGGTGCAGCTAACGTGTTCGGGAAGCCGAAGACCAACACGGATTTCCTGCCATATAAGGGCGATGGGTTCAAGCTGTCCATCCCCTCCAAGTGGAACCCCAGCAAGGAGGTGGAGTACCCTGGTCAAGTGCTGAGGTACGAGGACAACTTCGACACCACCAGCAACGTCGCCGTCATGGTTACCCCGACCTCCAAGAGCTCCATCACCGACTACGGCAGCCCTGAGGAATTCCTGTCGCAGGTAATCACTCACCCCTAACCTTGGAAATCATTAGAACTACTGCCGTATTCTTAATGCTCTGAGACAGTCCAATACCAAATCGGATACACAGAGTTGACTGCTACTATGCTTCAATTTTCAGGTGGATTATTTGCTGGGAAAACAGGCTTACTCCGGCAAAACAGATTCCGAGGTAAATTAAGATGACCACCACCCGAACTACTTAATTCCTGTGTAATCACAACATGACGACGCGTTGAATTCAACAGGGTGGATTCGACTCTGATGCTGTGGCAACCGCAAACATCTTGGAGACCTCCACACCAGTGATCGACGGGAAGAAATACTACTTCATCGCGGTTCTGACGAGGACGGCCGACGGAGACGAGGGCGGGAAGCATCAGCTCATAACAGCGACTGTCTCCGGTGGGAAGCTTTACATCTGCAAGGCGCAAGCCGGTGACAAGAGATGGTTCAAGGGTGCCAGGAAGTTCGTGGAAAGCGCAGCGAGTTCCTTCAGCGTTGCATAAGAAAATTCCCTCGCGGGCCTTGAATTCCTGCTGCTGTGAACGAGTTGAATGCTGCTGCGACTGCCAATCTGTAGGATAAGAACGTGTTTATTTGAATTGTCGGATGTAAAACCTTTTCCGTCTCTATAAATTCCTACAATTCTCTCCTGTTTTGTGTCTCCACAACTAAAAGGGGCTAAACAAAGACGCGGTATATACGAATGATTCAGGTAGATAGATGTCTTGTGCAGAAAGATTCAGAAACTAGATCAGATACAAGAGAACTCGGAACGTTTGATGATTACAGAACCTTTTCATCACCATCTGTTGCATGCTCACAGAACACAGATTAAGCTCACAGCAGTTCAAACCTTATTTGAGCATGAGATCGTCGCGTGCTATCCAAATGCCTCGACTCTGTAAGCCAGCACAGGAGTGAGGAGGCAAGAGAAGATGGAGTTCCTCATCTTCGTCCTCATCATCATATCGATGATCCAGTGGCAATGCACGACGTCGCACAGAATCCGCAGGACGCCTCGCTGATCGTGCCCGGACTCCAGTGCCGCCAGCTCCAGCAACACCATGAAGTGGGGACGCGTGACCACCTCGGTGTGCACCGCTATATATATATATATATATATATATATATATATATATATATATATATATAATATCACTTAATTATACTTGTTGAATATAAGTGACAGAACGAGCTCTCTTTTATTTTTCTCTTACGTGTTTCTCTCAAATTGTTCTTTGAAATTTCACTTTAGCCTCAATCCCTCTCCATATATTTGTTTTCGCTGAACCCTACTATTAAGTCCTTCCTCGAGTTTACTTTTCTACCACAGAAAGAGATTTCAGGACATTTAGGACAGGGTGAGTGGGTTCATTCTATGAATTGAGGCTAGTCCAGTAATTAATTAGTATCAAAATCATATGGATGATAATTTATTTCTCAATATCTCATTGGTAAAGAAAAAAAAAAATTTAGACTATGGATTATAATAATCAAGTTGGTGAGTTTGGGATAAAACTTTTCAATCAACCTAGCTATAAGATTTGAAATACTTATTTGAAATCCCAAAAGAGAAGATATATAGGATGTGGTTCGTGCAAATGCAACAAAAGTATCGATTATTATAGATAAAGGCATCATAAAGAGATGAAAGATATTAAATATAAATTTACTAAATTTATATTAAATAGGTTTATTCTTCGTGATATCTTTGAATACATGTTCTAAATTAGCTTTAGAGTTTTGGATTACTACATTGCTTAATAAAAAAGTATGACTTGACTTCAAAGATCTATCGAAGGTGAATATAAAAATTTATATTAAGAGATATCACTCTTAGATTTAGATGAGCCTATTTCTGATGCACTTACACTAATGAAATATTATTTACTTGTGTGATGTTCAAAATATATATATATTTCTTATATGACATCTATTCAAAGATGAGTCCGACAACTATATTTAATAAAGTTAAAAATCATTAGTTCTTCAAATGATAAAAAACTTTATTTCAGGAGAGACAAAAATATATTTTTTATTAGTAAATAACGAATAATGATAAAGAGAAAGAGAAAGATGATGTTAACCAAGTTAGAATTTTCTTTGAAAAAATGATGTGATTTTTTTCGAGTTTTACGCTCTTGGTTATCGCAAGACAATCTAATAAGATATGTTTTGGAAACAGTTTTTGTTTTTAATTTCTACTGCGTATGTGATGCTCTTTGAGGGTTCCCAACATTATGATCTTATCACAATGCAGAGCTATCATACATAGTCTAGTAGATCATATATCAAGCATGGTTTTTCATAATATTTTATCATATTATTTCTTAGATGCATGTACGAATGAATTAATAAATGTAAATGAATGATCATGATTATATATGTATCCCTATCAAGAGCAGGTAGGGCAATTCGCTTCGGAGATTATCAGTATTGAATCTCGAATTTTGATGATTAAACCAATTGATAAGTCTTTATGTTTTAATCTACGTTTTGAGTGACGCAGGATGCTTCAATTAGGATGAGACAATTAAAACAGGAAGAATCATGTTGTGCCAGAGAAAAACATGTCAGAAGATTGGATGTCGAGCCGGAGGATCGCTCGATGTATCGACAGAAGGCTTCGGGCCATGGATTCAGGCATCGGACCAAGAAGAGCAAATATTGCGCCAAGGATATCGAAGTTGCAGAGTCAACTAGTCGATTGGGCAATAGGTCGCAAGAGAGGACGATGTGCTGAAGAATCGGATGAAGCGTCGAGGGACCAATGACATGTCGGACAATATGATTAATGCTTAGTATTAATTATCTAGATCGAAGTGTATTTTACATGTGCAGGATTAACTACGATAGCAAAGCATGAAGCAAAATGAAATCCTAGAGTCAATGATACGATTTCGTTGGGAGTTCGAGAGTTCATCGGAAGTCCGGACGTTCGTCGAAAGTTCTATCGGAACCAGCTGAGAAGTCTCAGAGCTTGCTAGAGAAGCTCATCGAAACTCATTAAGAATATCATCGTGAAGTTCAGGAGCTTGCCGGGAGTCCGTCGGAACATTGCCAAGAGATCGTCGGAAGTTCGCCGGAAGATCGCCGAAAGCTTGCCGGAAAAAACCGAACTTATCTTGCTTAGATTATATCTTAGGAATCGTAGTTAGCATATAATTAGAATTGGGATTAGGTGGTAATCACATCAACTCTGTTAGGGGCTAACTAGGCCCAAAGTTGGACTGGTTTGGGCCAGATTCAAGGCCCAACTAAGGTGCTGAAACCCTGGCCGGCGATGGCACCGCCTAGGGAACAACACCCCAGGAAACCTATGCGGTGATACCATCGGCAGCAATGCTGCCAATGGTGGTATCACCCTTGTTCGGTGGTGGTACCGCCCAGTACCAGTTCTTGCGATGGTAGTACCGCCTAGGAACGGCGGTGGTACCACCAGTACCCAGGAAACCTGAGATGAGACCTTTTTAGGCTCTAAGTTTGAATCAACTTAGAAGTCCATAAATACCCCTCTCTAAGTTTAAAAGTGAAGAAATACACAAGCACAAAGAGTTTAAAAGTGAAGAAACTTGCTGCAATCTCTTTAGAAATTCCCTCCTCCACTCTAAGTTTAGAATTATGTAAAATAGGAGTGATTGCTTATAAGGGTTGTCTCCTAAACCCGTAAAAAGGAGAAGAGGGGTGTTAGAAGGAGGTTGATCTTCACCTATTAAAGGAAGATCGATAGTGGATGTCGGTGGCCTCGACGGAAGAGGAATCGACAAAGTGGATGTAGATCACGACGACTGAACCATTCTAAAATTTAGTTTACATTTACTTCTTGTTATTTACCTTATTGCAAACTGAATTCCTCATTCACTACGTTTTCGTATAATTTCAAGTTAACATATTCACGAAATCGATTTTATCAAAACGAAACGTTTTTGAAGATATGATTTTACCATTGCACTAATTCACCCCCCCCCCTAGTGCCGACCTTTTCGTAACAATTAGACCATCATATGTGATAGTTAGATGGTTCCTCCAATTGTTGGGAGGAACTTGTCTCCACTTGGACAAGCGAGGGATATCACTCCATCTACTATTAAGAGTGTGATGTTGGTTCCTCCAATTATTGGGAGGAACTTGTCTCCACTTGGACAAGTGAGGGATGTCACTCCATCTACTATTAAGAGTGTGATGTTGGTTCTCTTCATCCATTGTTGGGAGGAATCCGTCTCTTAAAGTATGTTTATCTATCCGTTATTTAACTATTATGTATGTATTGCATGTGACTGATGCATGATTTTATTTATTACATAAAAATTATTATTTTTTTAATACATGAGTTTTATAATTAATCAATATACTATCATTTCATATTCATTTATTGATATTTATATTTATTTCATGAATATAGAAAATTATCTTTATGATTTTTAAGAGTTCCTATCAATATTTTTAGAATAGTTGATATATTTTTATCTTATATTTATTTTTAGAATAGTTTACTATTTTACAATAGATTTGAGGCTTAATCGGAATAGATTTTTTCATCACTTATGACTCTATTAAGAAGATGACATCATTTTTTAATTAATAAAATATTTATTATTGTAAAGATAGGGATTTGAATTCAAGAATGAAAAAAAAGGAGTATTTTTATAATTTATGAATAATAAAATAAAGATTTATTATTATTATATATATATATATATATATATATATATATATATATATATATATATATATATATATATATATATATATATATATTGAATATCTTCTTCATATATTTACTTATGTTAACTTTCATCCAATATTAAAGTATTGACCAACATCTTTATATATTGAAATATTAAATATTTAAAACAGTTATATATTAATTTTAATAGTAAATTGAATTTTAAATTTTTATATATTTATTTTAGGCAAGTATTTTCTTATTATATTTTTTATACATTTTAAAAGTTCCCTTTTATTTGTAAGATACAATAGATGATAGTAATGGGTGGATTATCACATATCGACAAAAAAAAAAAAAAAAGAAGTTCAAATGATAAGCTTGACTCCAACTCTCCAAGGAACTCAGACAAATGATTATATATATATATATATATATATATTTGGTCCATTTCAAAAACAATATGACCTCATCCAAAAAATAGCATAACTTATCCTTCACTTTTTTTGAAAAAATCTTAAATTTTCAATAAACCTTTAAAATGATTTAGAAAGGTCTAAATAATCCCCTTTATTTTTTCTACTTTTAAATTTTTAAAATTGATTGTTAATCGTGCTTTAGAACAAAAAAAATACTCTTAGATATCCAATTAATCTATTGCATCATTATAGGCAAGTCGATATGCTATATTGTTTTTATAGATATGCCTATTTAGTAGATCTTCATAGATTTGCTTAAACAACCAATAAAATTCACCATATTTACTATGCTAATTATTGAGAAATGAATTTGATAAACAAATCTATGATGTCATAGTGAATATGCATATCTATTATCATGATCCAATAGATCAATCGGAGATTTTATGTTTCGAGCAAGCGTATCACATAGTAATCTCTGTTCTAAATGAGCTATAAAAGGCTGATGATGTCTCATGTTGCATACATAGCAAAGATGGATAAGCGACACTTAGCTTTTCTCTTGTTTTTGCTTGGGAGTCTCCTCGTTCAAAGCGAAGGTAAGTGGTCTCATTCTCTTCTTCTTCTTCTTCTTCTTCTTCATATCTTAATTTTGAATCCTTCGACCGATCACAATAGAAATTTCAGCAAAAATAATTCTTCAATCTACAAAATATCATGTTAAAAAATTAATTAGAGAAATAGGAAAACAAAAACATGCATGTTAAAAAATTATTTCTTCTTCTTCTTCTTCTTCTTCTTCTACTTCTTCTCTTAAGTTTGAATCCTTCGATCGATCACGATAGAAAATTTAGCAAAATTCATTCTTCAATCTACAAAATATCATGTTAAAAAATTAATTAGAGAAAAAGGAAAACAAAAACACGCATAGCAAAATCATATCTGAAGTTTCTCCTTCGAACAATAGATTGCTCCGACGTATTAATTTTGTGATCTTCCAAATATACCTACCTTGTATAATTTATAGTCTCCAAATTTACGCACATCACCTTATGTGAAAGCTTTTCCTAATCGAGTCTTGAAAATGGAATTGTGGTGAGCACTACACAAGTCTCTTACAATAGAGAAAATGATTTGCTCAAAAATAAAGTCCATCATTTGTTGGTTTAAAAGAAAAAAAAAATATAAAATATAAAATTATTATTGCACATTATGAACGTTCAACTAACAACTAACTTCTTATAGTTGGAGAATTCGATGCTTTAATCATATCTAATCTCTTTTCTTTTCTTTTGATAGCTCGAAATGTGGTGGTACTTCCTTGCACTAGAAGACTAGGATGTTCTTCAGGTGATTGCGTATGCTGTAATAAAACCGAAGAATGCTTCGGATCATTCGACGACTGCTATCCCCATTGTCCAACAGACACTCCGACCGATCCATGAACCCTCTTATAGAGTACTCTTGTTGAATAAAAACTCATATATGCTTATGTCCAACAATGAATGAAAGATGTGTGTTTTGGGAGAAGCTAAACAATAAAGACGAAAAGCCTCATCTTATTTAATTATGCATGGTGTATCTTATCTTCTTTTCGATGGTTACTTCTACCGAATCTTCAAAGAATTATTATGAGCTATCCACATTCCAAAGTGGATGATGATATCATTAAGTTTATGTTCATCGAGTAGTCAGATTTCTTTATCCATAAACGATCAAACCTTCAAGAAGCCGTATGAAATGCTATCTTTGCATTTGGATTTCCTCGATGTATTTATATCTTTATTTTGATCCAAATTATCATTATTTTTAGAGTTGATTATATATGATTGGATTGTTTTGATGTCTTTGCCTAGACTAATATTTTCACATCCGTGCCCTATTTCTCCACTAGAATTTTCTAAATTTCTACACCAATCATTTTTCTTAATTTAGATTATAAATAAGAAAATAATTAAATAATGCAGAAACCCTAATATGAAATCCAAGAATATTTTTTTCTGGACTTTACTGGTCATTAAAAAGTAAAGCAATGAACCAATAAAAATTAGCAAAAAAAATAAAGAAAGAAAAAGAGGATGCAAAAGTTATTCATTGAGATCGTGATTACCTCAAAGATAAGTCCATTATTTAGTTGTTTGAAATAAAAGAGATTAACAAACGTATTTAGTTCGCTAAATATGAGATGGTCGAGGCATTGCAATATATTGCAACTCTTAAGGTATTTCAAGTCTGTTACATCTTTAAGACCGTCACAGTATTAAAAGTATCACGATGTTTCAAGTCTACCATATGTCTTAAATAATAATGACAATCTAAGTTCGTCGCATCTTTGTGACAACCATAATATCTCCATATGCCACATCTTATATTGCCACAATACCTCTACGTGAGCTACCATGGCAAAAATTATGTCGATAATATATCCGACAAAATTCAAGATATTGGGTTAACTCGATGAATTTTATTTTCTGAATATCTAAAGTGACCCTCGTTTTTAAGCCATTAGACATGCCTAAGTGGTATCACATCATCCTCTAAGTGACTAAACATAATACCACATCATCTCTCGGCTAATTGAGCTCTAATGACTGACTAGACTAAATGTGTTTGACTTGTGTCGAATTCCGATTGACCGTCAAATATAATCATACCACAAGTGATTTTAAAAGATGTCTCTTGATACAATGAGTTTGATGTGTGTGATTTTATTGACAATGATCATTCTTGAATGTCGAATGTACTTTGGTTAAGCTATATATTGATATAATTATAAAAATGACATATAAACAAGAAAAAGACTTTTAGACCCACACTCAAAAAATGGTTATCATCATCAATAAAAAAAAAGATATTTTTAACTTTATATTTTGATAATGAAAAACACCACTAATGAGTTGAATGAACTCACTATTTCATTGCAGGTAATGAGTGGAAGCATTCTCAAACAAAGAAAAGTTTCACATAAAAAAAATGGAATGCAAACCATATTTCTAATTTTTTTATTTTTTTTAATGCAAAACACATTAGACAACTTGAAAGGTTTAGTGATTAGAGAACCTTCTCAACACCATCTGTTGCATGTTCACAGATTAGTGACACAGATTAAGCTCACGGCAGTCCAAAACTTGTTTGGGCGTGAGATCGTTACGTGCTATCCAAATGCCTCGACTGTGTAAGCCAGCGCAGGAATGAGGAGGCAAGAGAAGTTGGAGTTCCTCATCTTCGTCCTCGTGACCATGTCGATGATCCAGTGGCAATGCACGACGTCGCACGGTGTCCGCAGGACGCCTGCTGATCGTGCCCGGACTCCCATCCCCACCGTGAAGTAGGGATACGTGAGCATCTCGGTGTTTTATTGGAAAGGAGTAAAATTTTGTTTTGAATCGGAATAAATCTTTAATAATTTTGGTCAGTTTTGGAATTGTATCATCTTCATTATTATTTTTATCACTCGCTAAAAAAAGATATAGTATAATATATTACCTATTTTATTTTCAATCAAGCACTCATTTATTCTCTTAGATGAAAAACTTGTGAAGTTTTCTAACTTTTACCATTCAAACTTATCTCACTCGTTAGAGTTTTTTACTATATTCTCCATCTCCTTAATTGTTTCTCGTGACCAAATGCTCTCTCACCGTTAGAGCAAGAGATCGATGACTCCATGGAAGTCTCATCTCTGTGGTATCATGGTTTTGTTATGCTCATGACCCTACCATTCATTATTATAAACTTCTGACACTCGAAATTGTTTTTAACAGTATGCAACCCCCATATATTGATAACTATGATTTTCATCCAATACAAAGTTCGATGCACGTACGAAAGAGTCATCTCTATGGTACCATGACATTAACTCTTTTGAATCTATGATCCCTTTTACCATAATGTTATTCACCAAAATAGAGCTCCTAATAACTCCTATCTATATCTCTATATGATCAAGTTCCTTATGAGACGTATTGCCTCAAATTATTCACACCATCACTTTCTCAATATCCTTTTATGTCCCAATTAATATTTAAAATATATTTTTTAAATAATTACTTTTTTTATATTTTATATTTTAAATAAGTTAATTAGATAGAATTTTAGAGATAAAAATCTCTTGATTTAAATTATTATTTTATACGTATAAATAGATTATACGTATATATATATATATATATATATATATATATATATATATATATATATATATATATATATATATATATATATATATATATATATATATATATATATATATATATATATATATATATATATAAGTCTAAGCATTCAGGCTTATAGGACTTAAGAGTAGTTCACGATCTTTTATTTTTTACTTTTTCTCTTCTATTTGGTTTGATATTGGACTATTAGTACCTTGTTATTATTATTTGAGAAATGATTGCACTTATATGATCTCTCTCTTTCTTCATATAGATAATATGTATTTTAGTATCTTATTGATAAAGAAGATAATCTGTTTCAACTATAAATTATAATAGTCAAATTGATGGGTTTGATATTAAATTTATTAATCAGTTTAACTATAAGATCTAGAAGATCTGTTTAAAGTCATATATGATAGGGGAAGCTCTATGATATATGGTTGGTGGCAATGCAATAATAACACTAAATATAAAAGTTGACTTTATGTTAAAAAGATATATTTCTGATGATATATTTGAATACATTATTGGTTGCAAATTAGCTTCAAAGATTTGAAGCACTCTTGATATTACTCAATAATAAACAAAAAAAAATCTGGACTTTAGAGATTTATGGAAGGTGATCTCTCAATTGCTTAATACTTTTTGAAGATTAAAAATTTATGTTCAAAGATGTTACTCTTAGATTAGAGCCTAATACATTTATGTGATCTTAGAAAAGAATATATTCTTTATATTATATCTATTCAAGGATGTATTTAACAATTATGCTTAATAGAATTAGAAAATCCTAATTGATGAAAATTTCTATTTCAAGGGGAGATAGAGATATTATTTATAAAAAATAAAAAAATAATAAATATAAAAAGAAGAATGATGATATTAATAATAAGCCAGAATCTTATTCAAACAATAGTACATATATGTATTTAATATCTTCTTCATATATGCTACTTATGTTAACCTTCCTCCAACATTCAAGTATTAACCAATTTCTTTATATAACATAGCATTTAAAATATTAAATATTTAAAATAGTTAGAACCAAATATTTTCTATTTTTAAAATTTTAAAATCTATAGTTAAGGGTGTTGAGGGTGTTTTAGAACACAAATTACTCTTAGATATCCAATTGATCTATTGTATAATGATGAGCATGTAGAAATACAATATTATTTTAATAGATGTGCCTATTTAGTATATCTTCATAGATTTGCTTAAACAACCAATAAAATTTGCCATATTTACTATGTTATTTATGTTCATTTCTCCATGAAATTATTGAGAAATCAATTTGTTAAACAAATCTATGATGTCATAGTGAATATGCATATCTATTATCATGATCCAATAGATCAATCGGAGATTCTATGTTTCGAGCAAGCGTATCACATAGTAATCTCTGTTCTAAAAGAGCTATAAAAGGCTGATGATGTCTCATGTTGCATACATAGCAAAGATGGATAAACTACACTTGGTTCTTCTCTTGCTTTTGCTTGGGAATCTCCTCGTTCAAAATGAAGGTAAGTGGTCTCATTCTCTTATTCTTCTTCTTCTTCTTCTTCTTCTTCTTCATTTCTTAAGTTTGAATCCTTCGACCGATCACAATAGAAATTTCAGCAAAAATAATTCTTCAATCTACAAAATATCATGTTAAAAAATTAATTAGAGAAATAGGAAAACAAAAACATGCATGTTAAAAAATTATTTCTTCTTCTTCTTCTTCTTTTCTTCTCTTAAGTTTGAATCCTTCGATCGATCACGATAGAAAATTTAGCAAAATTAATTCTTCAATCCATAAAATGTCATGTTAAAAAATTATATCTGAAGCAAAAAAACATAATATGGAATCCAAGAATATTGGTTTTTTAACTTTACTGGTAATTTAAAAATAAAAAAATGAACCAATAAAAATTAGCAAAAAAATAAAGAAAGAAAAAAAAGGAAGTATGAACAACAATCAATAATATTCACATTAAATGATTAAGCTGCAAAAGTCAACGTGATTACCTCAAAGATAAATCCATTATTTAGTTGTTTGAAAGAAAAGAGATTTAACAAACTTATTTAGTTTGTTAAATCTAAGGCATTGCAACTCGTTGATGACTAAATATTTCAAGTTTGATACATTTTTAAGACCATCGTAGCGTTAAAAGTCCATCATGTCTTCGATATGATCGTAATATTTCAAGTCCATTATATATCTTAAATGGTAATGGTAATCTATGTTTGTTCATCTTTGAGACGATCATAATATCTCTATGTGCTACGTCTCAATGCCTCCGTGAGAACTATCATGGGAAAAATCTATATCGAGAATGTGTTCAATAAAGCTCAAGAGGACTCGAAGAATTTTATTGTCTAAAATATCCAGAATGACCCTCCATGCATTTTTTTTGTATTACTCCTTGGGAGCTTTCTAATTCAAAATGAAGGTAATTAGTTTTATTTAATCATTTATACATTCAATTCGAACACATTAATAATTCACATTAGAGAATTTAGTTAATGACATGTTAAAAGAAATTAGAGAACAACGGGGAAAACATGGAAGTAATTTTAATTTTAATTTCCAAACTCAAATTAAATGTGCACGTGTCAAGTGGTTTTAATTGTCATAATAATGCTAAAAATATAAAGATTTTATTTCTATCACATTATTTACCAAATACTGATATCCTATCAAAACACAACATGAATCTTAAATCGAATAAAAATATAAAAGGAAAATATCTAATAAAAAATTAAATGAGTAAATAATCATGGCTCTCAAAAGGTATATTTATCAACAACAAAAATAGTAAAATCATAAACCCTAATTATTTCATATCTGCTACATAGATTTTTTCTACCGTCATTAAGATTTATAAAAATATATATATTTAGATAATTTTTTTTAAAATATTTAAAATATTTATTTATAAATTTTATTAAAATCTTTTTACATCTTCTTCGACCTCTCATCGTACCACTAAATCAACCATTTGGTTGGTCTCTTCTAATCACTACATCCATAGGTCTCCTAAGCACATCTACGGATTGATAATTAGGTGCAAATAATACAAATAGTTATGATATAAATAATATAAAAAGTTAGATATTTATTGTAGAATTAGTTTTGATGCCTTCGTCTGTATCTAATTCGTTTGTTTGTTTCTTATTGTGATAGCTTCGGACTTCCCATGCATTTGGCGAGACTGTAAACCGACGGACTCGAGGAAATGCATCTGTTGTATTGCAACCGACGAATGCTACACATCCAATGAAGAATGCTTAGAGAACTGCCACAAAAGTACTATGGGCAATCCATGACCCTTAACGAAGCACCTCTTATTGAATAAGATCTAAAGCATCTCTTATTGTATAAGATCTGATGCATGCATGCGTACATCTATTTACGTGCTAAGTACCTGTTTGGGAGATGTTAAGCATATTGAATAAGTCGAAAAGGACACTTACTGTTCTTTATCTTGCAATTTCGCTCTCTGAGTTCTTAGGAAAACAATGACCCGATAGAGACCTTATACTCATGGGTATAATTGACACCTCTATCCAACTTAATATATAAATTCATAATATTCGTGATACAAGAGATCTTTTGAGAATATTTTTTTTCGTTTTATGGTTCGAACATATCATTGACTCTAAACGCTATAAGAGATACATTAGATGTCTCACATTTTATTCATTCATAGTAACGATGGATAGAGTAAGTTTGGTTTTTTTTTTTGGGTATTACTTCTGAGTCGCTTCGTTCAAAATGAGAGTAATTAGTTTTATTTAATTTTTTACCTTCGATTAGAACACATCAAGAATTCACATTAGAGAATGACATGTTAAAAGAAATTAGAGAACAGTGGGGGAAAAATTACCTGCAATAGATTTTAATTTTATTTTCCAAACTCAAATTAAATGTCAACATATCACTTGGTCATAATCGTCATGACAATGCCAAAAACATAAAGATTTTATTTCTATCACATTATTCACCAAATATCGATAACATATGAAAATGGGACATCAATTTCAAATCAGGTAAAAATATAAAAGGAAAAGGTTTAATAAAAAAAATTAGATGAGTAAATAAATATGAGTCTCGAGAGTATACTTATCAATAATAATAATAGTAAAACCGTAAGTTTCAACTATTTGAGGTGTGTGCTACATACATCATTTGCCACCATCAAGATTTATAAAAGATTATATGTTAAGCTTAGAATATTTAATTTTTTTATTTATAATGTTTATTAAAAAATTTTAAGTCTTTATCTACTTTTCTTCGTATCACTAACATTAATAATCTAACCTCTTTTGACTAACATTAATAAGTCTCACGTTTGTAGGTAGACATAAATAATACAATTAGCTATGATATAAATAATATAAGATAACTATCGATAGTAAATATATGGAATGAATAATATAATTTGTTAGGTGTTCATTGTAGAATTAATTTGGTGCATTAATCTGTATCTAATTCATTCATTTGTTTCTTATTCTGATAGCCTCGGACTTCCCATGCATTTGGCGAGACTGTAAACTGACGGACTCGAGGAAATGCATCTGTTGTGTTGCGAACGACGAATGCTATACATCCAACGAAGAATGCTTAGCACACTGCCACAAAGGCATTATGAGCAATCCATGAGCCTTCATGAAACCCCCTCTTGTCGAATAAGATCGCATGTATGCATGCATACATGTGTTTATGTACTAAGTACCTGTTTGGGAGATGTTAAATATATAACATGTCGAACATAACTCTTAATGTTCTTGTAATTTTTCTATGCATTTCTACTATACCTTCGTCTCATATGCCTTAGGCTTACTACTTGGTGTGTTCTATCCCTTGGCCCACTAATATCTATGGTTGAATCCTCCCCACCTTTTCCTCCTCTCTTCCGAAAGAACAACACCTCGTCGGCAGTATGGTGACGACGAGGGGCGGTGGTCGAATGAGTGCGACAACAATATGATATGATATGATTGAGGTTGAGGAAGAGAAAGATACAGTGACGATGGTGCCTTAATTTGCTCTCCGGAATATATCATAGAAAAGCCCGGACGAGTAAACTAAACTCAATATTCGTACGGTGATTGATGCCCCCCACGCCTGATCTTGTACGGGGAATCATACGATCACATAAGAGTTTGAGCACAACTGACGGAGACCGTCCCACCACCGGCCAACAACGATATGAGTTTGAGCTCCGACGAGCCTTCAACCCTCATTTGCAACATAACAACAATAATAAACAATGTTATCTTCTCGTTGTTGGGTGTGAGTGACTCATGGAATCCTTTTGGATCTGCAAGCCCACATGCCACTGCGGATTGCAGACTGGCGTATGGTTCCAAAGGGAGAAGAGAATGTAGCCATTATCGTGACACTCTTTATTTTCTTTTGGTATAGTTTAACGCTGCACAGATTGCCACAAATTTAGTGGTTCCATAAACTCCTCCTGTAACTGTGGTTACTCATTTCATATGTAAAAGCTGAAGCTGATAAGAATGATATGTGCTATTAAAATGATGTACGAGTACTCTTCCACATGTGCCGGCTAACTCATCATCACGTGGAACTTAAGATTGGAGGATCGATGAAAATTATTTTCGTTATATGATATAATTTTGCTGTCAATCTTCCTATTTGTTATGAGTTTGACGAGCTAGATAGGTGTGACAGCATTATTCAAACTTTCTAACTACTACCAATGCATTAGGATTGCATTATCTACGTAAACCCTAAAATATAGAATTCAAAGTGCTTCCAACACTCATGCGATGTCAAACCCAAGACCCGTAAAATGTTGGGAGAGGCTTTCGATATAATCCTTTCGACACTTTAGTTAGACAATGTTCGGATTCTATTATCATGATATATCTATCGATCCAATTTTTTTTTTCTTTTATGTATGATTGTCACATATAACTATTTACTCACCACCGAGCGATTCTATGTTTTTTTATTCCTTTTATGTAGAAAAATAAAATAAAAAAATCTATTTTTTTTAATTTCATATAATTATTCTCCTGTCACATGCATACACGTGCAGAAGATGGTTTACTGTAGGATGGATTCCTGATGTGTGATCGCCGCCCGACATATGGGTGCTTTATTCAGGACTGACAAATGAGCATTTTACTGGGATCAAACCCCCTTATCCATTACAAAACTCCATTAAAACCAATCATGCTTGTGCTTATGATTCATTACTCTACTTAAACTAAGGTGAGTGCTGCCACAACTTCCACGACGGTAGGAACACCGATCAACAGTAGCAAGTCAGGCGTTCGGAAAGACGGGGGACATCTGAAGTGATGGAGCTCCTGCCACTGGTCGCCACATGACGTTTCTTTCTTTTAAAGTACCTCCTCCTCTCACTGCTGTTGTCGTCTACCGAGTGCTTCAGCAGCAGCAGCGTTCAGTGTTTCTTTGGCAACGACGGGGAGAGGGAGACAGACCGCGCGGGAATCGCGCGGTGCGGAGGACCGCCCGCTCATCGTAAAGCACTCCACCACAGTTGTTGGGCTTCGTCTTTTACTGCCCGACGTCAACGGATTGGCCGGATCTCTTCTTTCTGTGTTGGCGCCACGGAGACGCAGTTGCCACAGGATCTTCGCAGGGCTTCTTTGGGTTGCGTAGCTCTATCGTTTAGTCTTGTAGGTGATGAATATATATACAAAAGAATATAGTAAATCCAATGAACAAAACATCATCATCACTACAGTTTGTTAATTGAATTAGCCAGCCGATATGCTGGAAATTTAGCTTTTATTTAGTAGCTGACATGACTCTTAATCGCATGTCTGAGTTGCTAAGCGAGTGCATGAGTGGAAGATGATTGAGGAAAAGACTTTTGTCTCCTTAATTTCGCCTTTCTAGATTCGATTTTAACTTCGCACTCATAGCTCCTTCCAACTACGTAAAAGCAAAGCATAGCTAGAAGCCAGAGAGAATAAATAAATGGGGGCTTGCCAGAGCTTGTGGTGTCAGCCCTCTTACTATATGGCATATTATTTGCAACATTGAATAAGGTCAATACTAAAAGCATTACGGCCACTCGAACGATCGACACTTTTTCTTTTGTTTATGTTATCTACATGTCCATGATTCGTTGCTTCACATTATGGAGTGACCTTTTTTAATGGATCAAAACTTGCTTAATGTGTAAGCCCTAATCATGAGTGCTTCGAAAAGAATGCCATATACAAATGCAATAAACCTGAAAGAGGGCCACGATGGACATCTTTCTGGTTATTACATGAATTGAATATTGATATGCAGGTTAAGAAGAATAAAAAATAGTATCATGCATCAGGATTAGAGAGAGAGAGAGAGAGAGAGTCTGGTCCCATCATTAGCAATGTTCAAAATTACTGGATCACAAGGAAGAATTGAACCTACAATTAGAACAGAAGCTATTTCACAATGAGGAAAATTTCTTGTTAATGATTGTTGAAATCATAATATCAGCAAAAGGGAGTTGTCATCTGTGTTCTACTCAACTTGGGCTGCTTTATTTTTAGAAGGATTCAAGACTTAAGTTGGCATTGCCACAGAATGTGATGTAGAACGGGATGCAACCATACACGAGGGAATTGATAGGATGTGCACAAGAACTATGCAAAGCTTAGTTGATGAACAGTCTATGATCGTTATGATTGATACATAATTTGGGAGTCTTAGTTAAATTTAATTTTTTTTCCGATGAATTAGGATTATCTTCGAGTTCTCCTCTCTCTTCCCAACAATGATAACCATCATACCCTAATATATCCCTACTTGTTGATTGTTACCAGTTAGAAAATAAGGAGAGGTTAACATTAAACATTACATGCAAAGTTACAGGGTGAGATGACCACTTCAAACTTATTCCTTAGTGATCCAACACACAGGCTTTAATATTGTTGGATTCTGATATCAAAATATATCTCATGTACAACGATGGACAGGGCATGAGAGTAGGCCTTGTTGTCATGGTAAAAATATTAGTGAAGTCACCAGAATAACCTTTTATCTCTAGATGTCTTGTAGGAGTTTAGCTACTCATATTAGTTATCTTTAGATGCTATATCGATTAAAGATTTTTGCATCGGTCATCCTATTGCATACGAAGTACATCAAAATTGGGTCCAAGTCTGCAGGTTTGGAGATGACTGCCCTTTCATCAGATTGCAAAGCACACGAACGATTTGTATCTGAAGAATTGAGCCTTAATATGCTGCTGCAAATACGTTAGATGTATAATAATTTAGCTATATATATATATATCATAATAATTGAATTCACAATCATAGTTTGCGGCAGACTTGATATAATAAAAGTTAATATGAATGTAACAGGTCATTATGTTCTTTTCTGATGATTGATAGTATAATACTAAGAAGGTCATTTAGATCAATGGTAAGAATTTTGATGACGTTGAAAGTGCCAGTTGACTATATTAATTTGCCAGTATTCTATCAAAAATCTGGATCATTTATATATGTTGGATGGAGTTTGGTAATTAATTAGATCAATGCCGACAACAAATCCAGTGTCCATCTTGTTTCGATGGTGTTTTGATCGTATTTTGGATTTGATTCAGTACATCCAGCAATTTTCTTCTCTTTTATTCCTTCCAACCACACACGTCGCTTTCCATAGTTCCATCATCTGTAAAACCCCCTCTTGTGTCGCCATGACCAATTGCTCAAAGCCAAGTGGAGCTCTTTCTTTCCCAAGAATCTTTCCCTTTCCCACACCCATAAAAATAAACAAATGAAGACTAATTTAACGCAATTACACACGCAATTTAGCTGCTAGAGTTCATCGTGCCACCGAGACTTGTCGACGAAACTATCATTTCCAAGGAAGCATATAAAGTAGCAGAAAGTCCGCTCCGACACCGACGCATGGTGAGGCTCTCTCCCGTCCTACCCTTTCTCTCACCAGACCACATCGAAGAAGAAGAAGAAGAAGAAGAAGAAGACGGGGACGAAGTGATTGGCACGTGAGGCGTAGTACACTCTAAACGCATACCCACATGTGGTGTTGCAATTCATTTACGTCTCCAATCCAACTCTCTTTTTTTTTGGCTCCTAGGTGTTGGTTGTTCGGATCTCATTTCACTTTCCTCCCTCTGTTGTTCTTTGGAGTAGTGCTCGGCCTGTTTAGATCCCTTGTCTTTGTGCCTGTCCGTTGCTTTTCGAGCTCGTCTTAATCCCTTGAAGTCGTGGTACTAATGCATCGTATTAAGATGTTGTAATTGCTTGATCTTACACTACATTAGGTGATGGATTCCATCAGATCCTGTCTGCTTGATTTGACAACGGACACGAAAGCCGCCATGATGGCTTTCCCTTCTCGCTACAAGTTTCCTGCTTAGGGCTTTCTTTCCTCCCCTTCCCTCGCCTCTCTGATCTATTCTCAAGAGACCTGTATTCTTAGAAAATTAAGTTCAAGAAATCTTCCTTTTATTTGATTGCCAGCTTTCCTTTTTTTTTTCCCTTTTTGTTGTTATTCTACTTTTGATAGGTCTACTAGTGAGGCATGGATGAATTCTCTCACCCAGGTGACAGTGGTGGTCGTGGCACCTCCGGGGGTGCTCTCCTATACCTCCCGTCATCAGCTACCACCGCCTGCACTTCTTCAGCTCCTCCGCCGACGAGGGCCGCCGTGTACGAGCAGGGCTACTACTACACCACCACCTCCCAGCCTTACCTCCAAACACCACCACTTAAAACTGAAGCTGGCTCATCTCGAGCTCAAAAGAGAGCTATACAAACGCAAGAGCAAGGAGAGATCTCTCAGAGTGATATGGAGGAGATCAAGGCAAAGATCATGTCGCATCCTCAGTACTCTACCCTTGTCGGAGCCTTTATGGACTGCCAAAAGGTCTCCCAATTCATTTCCCTCATATGATGCGCAGCATAACCTTGTTCTCCTCTCTTACTAATTAACCTATGCTTCTTTCTAGGTGGGAGCACCACCGGAGGTGGTGACGAGGCTCTCCGCCATCTTCCACGACGTCTCGCCAGGGCCGAGCTGCCATAACGACGCTTCTCCTGACCCGGAGCTCGACCAGTTCATGGTATTAGCGCTCCATCTCTCTCTTTAGATCTCTTCTCCAGTTAAAGCTAATGGATGGTGACCTGTGCGTGTATATATGCACTAAAAACAGGAATCATACTGTGATATGCTCGTCAAGTACCGGGAAGAGCTAACGAAGCCACTGCAAGAGGCCACAAACTTCCTCAAGAAGATGGAGTCACAGTTTAATGCGCTCACCGACAGTTCCACTCGCGGCCTCTTTCCCTCTGGTAACACATACTTCGAAAAATCATATACTACTGTTAAGTAGCTTATACCATTGACTTATCGAGTGTAGCCTTTAGTCCACGCGATTAGATCTATTTGGTCTCCATCTGCTGCTAAAAAATCTTTGCCTCTGAGAGTAGAGAGGGGTGAACAGAACTGGCAGTGGGACAGCAGAAAGGATGTGGTACGTACATATATCTACTAGTAGACCTTCTTCCACCTTTCACGGCAACTAAGACAGAATCAGGCCTTGACTGATCAGATATCTCGTATATAGCATACATATACATACCAAAGGGTTAGCAGTTGGCTCCCAAGGAATATAATAAGGTGTGAGATAGGTGGGAAAGGAGGAGTCGTCCTACGGGACGATCACGAGGCCATAGTAAGGCCAACCTCTCGACCTCTCATCTCATCTCTTTCTTTCTTTTGCTCACCATTGTTTATTAGCTGAGATTGTTTATAGGCGAACAAAGGAGGAAGACAGCCTTTCTCTTTGGAACAAGCAACCCGTATATATGTAAATGAATGAGGAAACCACACGTTGGCGCGTCATAAGCTAGCATTTCGAGTGCTGACGTGTGGCACTCCTTTAGGGTTAATGAGAACTCCCTACCTCGAGAAGACACACTATCTTTGTTTCTTAGCAGCTCATACTGTTATCTCGTCTTGATGCTTTCTCCTTTGCAACCATGCATAAGATACTACATAGGATGCTATTCTTGTCCGTCCATCAAGCAATGATACCACCTACTTCCACTTTATTGGTTCTTTCAGCAATAGCTAAAGAGCCATGTCGTAGTGTTTCCCCAACACAGAAGATGATTATGTTATCTGGTATACAGTGATACTGTTCTTGAGTTGGACATTGTCCAATGGTTATACTGAACAATGACTAATATTTTGCATTGTGCATATGTTCTTATTTAGCATTTACATATATTTAGAGGGTAAATCTTGATTTAACGGTAAGATTGCTCATCTACGACATAAGAAAATCTGATTTAAATCAATAAAAACAATCTCTCTCTAAATAGTTGTATATTCATACATTCTTTTTTTAATTTCTTATATACATTTGGTTAGAAAATGATGAAGAAGCATAAGCACAAGTTCTGATGATAAATTTGTGATGGTTATAAGCCCTTAGCAAGAGAATAAGATCATGACCCACGCAAAGATATAACACCAATAAATCAAATAGAAAATGGTAGGGCAATAAGGGCAGCTCACACACCACACAGAAATAGAGGAAAGGCATGCAACTTAGACATTCTTAATCGTTCTTTACCTGTCTTTACATCACTAGTAATATGCTCTATAAAAGCAGTCACAAAAAGAGATATAAGTTCCATTTGCTGTGGAGATATTCTATATTTTATTTGCATCCAGCCATGGAACTTAATAATAGTCATACAAATAATTAGTTCAACATCACCAAACTGGTATCTCTAAGACCTTATAACAGTCATGCTTTGTTTAGTCCTTCAGGTCATCCCCTGCAAAATGGCAACTGTATAACGTATTAGAATACACTTCTGTGGTGGTCGTAAGGCATTGCTTCGATTAGCTCAAATACCCATATGTTGAATAAACACATAGACAATGGTATCATATTTTTTTGAATCATAATTAGTGTGATGACTTCTGAGAAATTTTTTTTTGATGAAATCAAAGGTATTGAGTGACACTCTAAATTAAGAGCATTTGGTCTTGTCACAAAATTGGCGATTGACAATGTAAGTTTAAGAAACTTGTTTCTTCAAAGAAAGTTATTCTCTAATTAGATCTTTAGGATATTTACCAAAAAAGACTTGTAGGTGTGAATAAGTATTAAAAGCAATTTACAAAGTTCTTATAGTCATTCATAATAACTTGTTTATAGAGCCATGTTTAATTCCAAAATAATATTTTCATAGGCATACATTTAATAACTCTGATAAACATAAGTACCTAAGGCACACTTGAGTTAGTTATTCATAATATTTATTAGTACAGCCATGTTTGATTCCAGAATAACTCTATATAGGAATCAAAATGATAATTCTGTCTGGCTTCAGAAGCACACTTGAACTGTGAGTTACTAATTTGTTATGGTTGTTTACAGTTTAGTTTCTAGTAGAAAAATGCTTTCGGTACCTCCGTTGATCATCTACCGAACAGCCTTTTTGTTGCCGGTTAAAGATCTAAAAGACATCAAATACCATAATATGGTCTTTTGGAAACAAAACAATCAAAATAGGCACTTAAAGTTACTAGATTGATGAGGAAAATTATTATTATCTAATTCTAGGTACACTTTGAATGGCACATTTAATGGATATTAGTTTTTACTTTTTACATCATTCGTGTAGATGGTTCGATCATGGTCAGAAGAATAATGTGATATTTACTGACCTACCTTCAAATGCCACTTAAATTATAATGTAAAATTATTGAGCTCAGTTAAATTTGATACTAAAAGAAGATTTGGATATATGAAATATGTAGAGGAAGAAAAAATTAAAGACTTCTTTGAGGGAATGGGTTTGAAAATGTATGGAAAGTAATGGAATGGATTTGGAATTTAAATATGGAGAGCACATTAATGGATCAAATCTCGTAGTGATTGAACTTAAGAGAGAAAATTAACTGCAACAAGACTCTACAAGGTTATGTTCTTTGCATGATAAAATCTGCACCTCCTATTAAATGTTTTCTTGTATTGAAGGAATATAGCACCTTCAAGAGACAGTTTTAGTAGGAAAAAAATAAGCAAAGAAGGGAAAATAGGGCGGAAAATGTAAAGATTTAAGACAGATTAAGAGACTTTATAAATATGGTGAATAGTTCATTTCATCACCTCACAAAGTCCATCAGAAAATTCTGAAAGTTTGTCTCGATAAAAAAATTAATCTCCTAATCTTTGCCATACATGGGCACCTAATTAAGATCCTGAACTGAAATGTCAAGGGATTTGTCTAGTAAAATCTTCAATCTTACCAAGGTTACTCAAACATCAATATAAACTATAATAGATATTCATGTATGTATCCATATGGGATTTAGGGATTGATATGATGAGATGAACCACTTTCTTGGCCATCTAAGTGAAAATGCACTATTGGACTACAACTAGGTAACACAATAAGCTCTTGATCGATTCCATGAGATGACTTTAAATCTTTGTTGTTCAGCTAAATCTCAGATGAGGAGTCTTGGTGCCATGGTAATTAAGGTTGCATACAGTAACCTTCCCTAAACCTCGACATTGATGGGAGTCTTATATATTGGGCATGCTTCTTTCTGGTAACGAGTTGATGGTGGCTTTCAATCCTATTGAGATTGATTTCGGTCATGGTCCCATTTTTTATCTGTAGGTAGCATAGGTGGATAACCTCCTATAACATCATGAAGCCGTTCATTATTGAGTAACAATGAACAAAAGTAGCTTGTGTTTAATCAGTCAAATCATTCAGGTGCACCTTGATATTCTCAGCCTTAATCTTGTATGTGATTTTTAACGAGCTGTTAATCTTACTGGTTGGCTTAAATTCATTGACCCAACTCATCCTTCTTGCATTTGGAAAAAGTGCAGTATATGTAATTTATTCTGCAGCAGTTGATATTACAATAACAGAAAGAGTCGGAACTTCCTTGAGATCTCACTTGGCCGACTCCAAATGCAGCTCGATTAAACTCCATTGTACCATTGGACATAGAGGTTTTTAATCTAATATCACAGAAGTGGTCACAAAATGCTGAAGCAATTCTTTGCTTTATATCCCCAGAATAAATACTTGAGATCCAGTTTCTCCACCGCATTTTACTTTATGAAAGAACACCATGTTCTTGTGACCATTTCTTAGGCACCCTAGTCTAGGTGACTAAATAAGGACTAGTTGTTTTCATTTACCTAGATCCATTATGACTATAACCTAGTGAACCAGTAAGAGGAACATTATTTTCTTCTTGATACATATAGTTTTCCAGCATGAGATACTTTTGCATTCCACATCACTAGTTAAGTTCTTGACTACAATTAGCAGTCACTGGTAACTAAACTTGAGAGCATGGGATGTGGCACCTTGTGGTTTCTATTTGTCAGCCTATGCACCGGATCTTCACACCGAATCCTTCTTTTTATTGTCATATAAAATCATTGCAATACTGACTTGTTTGGAAGTTTTATGGTCAATTCTGTGAACCGATATCATCTCAAGTCATGCATTCTGCTTGTCTTCGTCAGTACACAAAAGCCTCTCCGAGAGAAATTTACTAGTTTGAACATACTACTCTTTCATGCTTAGCAATTACCTTGTTCTAGCTACTTGATCCAGTTGATCTTTCTGATTACCCGGGCTACTTTACCGCATGTATGCAAATCATTCTAGACTATACTTTGCCACTGGTCACTTTTCCTACATGAATGGATTTGTTGTTATATTACTATGATGATACATTATATCTGGTTTCCTTTTTCATTTGAAAATTGAAGATGAAATATGTGAAGGTGTTGGTTCCTCTGAAGAGGATCAGGATGCCGGTGGAGGAGAAGCAGATCTTCCAGAGGTTGACCCACACGCAGAGGACAAAGAGCTGAAGCACCACCTTTTGAAGAAGTATGGTGGGTATTTAAGCACCCTCAGGAAAGAGCTGTCCAAGAAGAAGAAGAAAGAAAAGCTGCCAAAGGATGCCCGACAGAAGCTGCTCAACTGGTGGGAGCTGCACTACAAATGGCCATATCCATCTGTATGTTCCATTTCCCTACATTCACCAACCCTTTCTATGCTAAAATTAGTTGATATGTATAGAGCAAGAAAGCCTCTATATAACTTTGGATGGAAAATTGTACCTGGCAACAAGCAGGAAACCGAGAAGATGGCGTTGGCGGAATCTACAGGTCTTGATCAGAAGCAAATCAACAACTGGTTTATAAACCAAAGAAAGAGGCATTGGAAACCATCCGAGGACATGCAGTTCGTCGTGATGGATGGTTTCCATCCACGCAATGCTTCTTCTGCTTCAGCTCTCTACATGGATGGGCAATTCATGGTCGACGGCATGTTCCGTTTCGGTCCGTGATGTACGATCATCTACAGCTAGTTTTCAGGTTCAGATCATGAAAGTCTTGTCTCCCTTGGTAAGTGCTGAATTCAAAGTATAAGAAGCAATTGTAGTGATACTAGATTCATCAGGATTCTTGTCGCAACGTGTAACTTTTTTGGGTTAGTCTTCTTTCTATGTATTCATGGGTTCTATTGTGGGATTGAATTGTAGGTATATAATGTAAACAAATTGATATGGTTTGGACTTTTCTCTGTAATTTTAAGCTGCTTAAAGTTTCTTATTTCTGCTGATCAAATTGCAATAGGGGTTTGGGATCTCACAATCTGCATGGCCCCAAATTGATCTGCCAACATTAGACCAATCTATGGGGCTTTATTGGGTAATTGTGATACAAATCATGCAATTTTAGCCGTTAAATAAATTTGAATTAACCAATCAAATACGATAGGCTTATCCGGGTTCGGTTCGGTTCACAATCGAACCAAACCAAACCGATCGAGTCACTCAATGCAACGCAGAACGTATGAATGTGGGAAACTGAACCGGACCAAATCACAGACCGTCGTAGCAAGCCGAAGCGGACCAAAGCATAAAACCCATGCCGAGTGATTCCAAACAACCGCACTAAAAGTACATGCATATTGGTATCGGGGCGGACCGAGTTCGGCTCAGAAGACAACTGGTTTGTGGGCTTTGCGCACCGCGCCCATAACCTGCTTGCGGAATTACCTCAACGAAACACAAGACAGATGAAGGCGCTCGGGTGGTGGCTGATGCTGGTCGGCTTGCTTCGCCTCGTAACTGTATGGTTCGGCTTCTTCGACATCTGGGCCTTGCGCATGGCCGTCTTCTCCCAGACACAAAGTAGTCTTCTTCTCATGTCTTCACTTCTTCGGTGTAGCGCAATTAGAACTGTTGTGGTTTGGCTCGGTCACTCTGTTAGGATGCCGGTCAGTTTTTTCGTCGTACAAGGATCGAATAGGGTAAAAGATCGTCACTTCACACATTTTCTGAGTTCTCTGTCAGTGTCAAAGACTGTTAATCATGGTCCTAGCACTAGTTTTCCCATCTTAACTTTTATTATTTCTTTCTTCTGTTCTTGTACATAGTCTGTTCTTTTTTCCTTCAAAAATATTGTGATGTTATGGTTTCATGCTTCAATTTGTGCTAGATCTCTGCCTCATGATTCAGTATATCCTGAATTTTTTGTAGATTAATGATAATTATGATTGTTTCTGATTCTGATGTGTGTGTTTTTAATGTAGTGACTGATGTTCATGGCCGAACATTTGGAGTCTGGACTCTCCTGACCTGCACACTCTGCTTTCTTTGTGCATTCAACCTTCAGAATAAGCCTATCTACACAGCAACCTTGCTGTCCTTCATATATGCATTTGGCCATTTTCTTACTGAGTATCTGATATACCATACAATGGCTGCATCAAATCTGACAACTGTTGGAATATTTGCTGGTATCTCGCTCGTATCTCTCATGCATGTCCCCATTATTCACTGTGATATACTTTGTCCTTTTAATATAATGATAATTTTTTAGATATCAAACAACAACAATTATGCATCTTGTTTTACGGTTGAGTGTAGTTGAAACCAGTATCACTGGTCAACCTAAGAGTAGTAATTCCTTTTTTATTTCTTCTAATAAAATCAAACTGTGCATTTTTAATATGCACACGAGAAATATGGATTGAACAAGCTGCTGCTTGATGCCTTATAGTCTGTATTACTGACGCTGATTGGGTGTTCTTTCTAAGCTCTTTTAGTAAAATTTTCTGTTAGGCATTAAATTTTAACTTAATTTGCATCATGCATGTGGGTCATTATTTCCTTTCTAATACATTAACAAAAAATTCTTTCTTCTTGAGGTTCAAAAGAAGGTTTACATCGAAGATGTCTGAAACCTTTGTAATTCTCAATGATGCAATTTAGTGTAGATCGGTCATGCCGTATGATATCATTGCTCAAGCTTCATTATAATTCACCTTACTGTGGCTCTTACATCTCAATGTAATATATAGTTACCCTATTAGGTTCCCTAGGAAATTCCTGAATGAATAAGCCACTAGTGTTAATGCTTTGAGGCTTGTATTTGTGCAGAATATGTTTGAGACTGCTGAGATGTTTACGAATTCATAGCTAACCAAGGTAGCTTTGCTTCATCTAATTTAGATCTAATGACGAAGTTTTCCACCACATAGAAGGAATCACCTTCTATTCGAAGCAGAGAACTTTTGTTGTTTGACTAATATGAAAATCAGAGACTTATCTCCATAAGTGAAAGTAATGAACTGTGGATTAGATCATATAATCTGATGCCACTCTTTGACAATATCTTGCTAGGGCCTTCTATAAGCATATGCAATATGCTCATTGCAAATCATCATTTTATTGTACTGTACAGAAGCATTCTATGATGAACTTTACAAAATTATAGCCACAAATATCTAAAATGATATAGTATTCGATGGCTAGATTAATTTGAAGAATTTATCGTCATGAAAAAGTTTGGATATTGTTATCCACAAGTAGCGATCAATTGCTGATTGACCTAAAAACACGAGGAGTCAGATCGGTTTTTCTTTCCTGCTTTATTTCCAAATTCATGTTGCTCCATCAAATTGACAGATAAAGATTTTTATCAGCTAAACAGCCTGTGAGATTTATAATTTTCAATACTTGACTTCTGAATTTTTTTTCAGTAGTTGGTATGAATAGTTAATATGCTAGACATTAATTTATAGACAAGATTCGGCCCCTTTAGCATCAAGCCAATTGTTTTGCCACTTCACCTGGTATACTTAGTAAGCTTCTGTTGATTGCCATCTTTATTGGCTAAAAAAGAGGACACCGTAACGATTGGTATGCTTTTGGAGCGAAGGACCTGTCAGGAGAAGGAAAAAAAAAAGAAGGCATTTTAGAGTCCTTGAGGAAAAGATATACATGTTAAAATTTCTTTGTAAAGTGTGCATTAAAGAGATATATAATTATATTTTGGATAAGTGTTGTAGTGCTTCCTAGTTTAATCGTTGGCATTGTTCCCATGGATCACAGTATCCTGTTATCTGTTCAAAAAAATGATCAGACAACTGAACCTAATAATTCCTAGCACATAGAACATTCAAAATTCTGTCAAATGAACCTGCTTTAAGAGGGCATCAGCTTTTGCTTCATATAGTCACAGAAAATTAGGTGAGCAAATGAAAAAACAGATCCTATGGTATTGAATGGAATCTGCTGGCTACTGTTGCTATTTCCTAATATTTAAGGTTCGTTGTCTGCTTTTGTTCAAGAAATAAGCACGACCAACCATTTTTGTTGCGATAATTTTTGTTTTTGTTTATAGGATTCTCTTGCCTTTTCCTCAGGCACATCAATCATATGGATGCTGGTGCAGTGGAATGCACATCAACCTCAGGATTCTGCAAAGCTAGAGTGACTCCCCTCCCGTAGAGGATGTTCTTCATGCCCTGGTTATGCAACTCTTTCTGAACCTTGGTAGATCAGTGTTTTGATAAGAATCCATCATTTCAACCCTTTTTTTGAGACATGATTAATGTTCCAGACTCTCGTGATTTAATTATTTCTTTTCAAGAAGTATACTATCATGAGCTTAATTCACTTTGGTCAGACACAGTTTTAAAGCGACAGATATATATAAATGACCATGAAACCAACCTGAAGGCTTAGGTGTTCATTATAGTTGTCATTACAGCAACAGTAATTGAGAACAGCCAATATGCTGAGCTTGTTTGTTCTCTGATACACTGACAATAGTGACAACAGAAATGTGTTATGTTTGGTCATGACAGATTCAAGGTTTGATGTGATCCCCAAAACAAAAAAAAGGATGCTGATCTTCTTCACCGAAGCAGATCAATGATTCTACGTCTTGGGATTCGCAAAACTTGAGCTGCTGTGTGCTCCAATGGCAGATGCAGTAGCCTTTGGCAACCCCAACAAGGAAACAGGTGGAGTCCCCCAGTGGAGCTGCAAAGCTGGAATTGCCTCAGCATGCCTTTCTCTTAAAGCCATGGCTCCCAACTCAATCATAAGTAAAAGCTGGTGACAGGAGTACATCAGAAGGTAGGGTGGAGACTGGACGGTGGACAGCATTGGTCGGCGAAACACACAGGTCGGCATCTTTTTCCATCCCGATGAAACTGCGGTCATGCTTGCTGACAACCTGTTTCCAGTGCCATTGTCTCTTCTTCCACACTCTTCTCACCGCCAACCTAATTCCAACTTATTAAAGATCAAACATTAAATTATAATTATATGCAGTCTGCTATTTGTATTAACTTCTTTTCATAAAAATATTGATTTTTTTTACTTATATATATATATATATATATATATATATATATATATATATATATATATATATATATATATATATATATATATATATATATATATATAATGTCCCAATTATTTAGGATTGAGTATAGGACCTGATGATATCTATAATTATATACTTAGTTAAACTTAAAAAATATTAAATTCTATAAATAATTTTTAAAGCCATAGATGTCTATCTCTACCTCTTCTTGAACACTAATTATTTTACATTCTCTAATTACAGTATTAATAAATTTTCTTAGAACATAGTGATACCATATGAAATAATCATTTTTTTTTATCTTCTAAGAAGATATATCTAATTATTCATGGATAACTATCGAATACTTGCACACATTATATGATGATCGCATAAAAACATTTAACATTCTACCCTATTTTAACTATTTAGTTTTTATTCTATTAAGGAATATTTTCATCAATCTCTTTTGAATAAATAATTCAAAACATCTAAGGATTTTGTTTAATTGAATTTTTTTTCTTATACAACTTAATTATATCCTCAGTTACAATTGATATATATATGTGTTTGAATTCTGATATGAGTTCTTTTTGTTCTTGTATTAATTTTTTTTCCCAATGCAAATGTTGTGATGAACGTTTAAAAAAATTGACCTCTTGATTCGAGTTTAAATTATTTTTCGTTATTAAACTCTGTAAGGCTTATATACACAACAAGTTTGCATCGGGTAAGTTTGGCTCCCTCCCATCCAAATTTTCTCTCTAAACGCGCCGGGCCCCACGCGCGGGTCCCACAAGTGTAGGCTCATGTGTTTTAGGAATCGATGGATTCAAAATTGATGCATTCTAAAAACAAGCTTATTTTTTTAGAATATCCATGAACAGGCAAATCACGGGGCACGTGTACACCCCCAACCCCCCAAAAAGAAAAAAAGAAAAAAAAAGTGTGGGACCCAAGGACTGGGCCCCTGTCCTAACACGGCGGATAACGAATACGTGTACACAGCTTCTCGAGTAATACTCGGTCCGACACAAGAAACGTGCGTCACCTGATGGCTAAGCGCACGACAGGATCCCATGCGGCTCCAGCTCACGACCCGCCCTTCCCCAGCGTGTATGTATGTATGCGACGCTAGCATCGGCCACCTCCATCTCTTCCTCCCTCTCGTCATCATCTCGAGAGCTAGTGCTTGTCGTGGTTCCTCTCCTTTTCGAGTCGCCATTCCAATTTGCCATCCCCGCCTCCCATTTGACTCGCTCACTCCATGAGAGGAGAGAAGAAGCCTTCGTGGTGCTGCTAATATTGGCGTACCGAATCCATTCACAAATATTAAGAAGCGAGCGCCTGCGGCCATTACCCACATCCTATCTCTAGATGGACCCTTGCCCCTTCGTCCGAGTCCTCGTCGGCAACCTAGCCCTCAAGTCTCCCGTCGCCGCCCGCCCCGCTGGCGGCGCCGGCGTACACCCCTCCGCCCACCCCTGCTTTGCCACCGTCCGCCTCGACAAGCACCCCTCCCGCCACACCGTCCCCGTTCCCCTCCTCCCCCCGGACCACGCCGACGCCAACCCGCCCGCCGCCGCAGCCTCCCTCGCCGCCGGCTTCCACCTCTCCAAGGCCGACCTCGACCGCATCGCTGGGAGATCCCTCTTCTCCGCCGCCTCCGCCTCCGGCGCTGGGACGGCGAAGCTGAAGGTCGCGATCTACTCGGGCCGCATGGGGACCACGTGCGGGGTGAGGTCCGGGAGGCTCCTGGGGAAGGTCTCCCTGCCGCTGGATCTCAGGGAGGCGGCGGAGGGCAGGGCGGTGGTGTTCCACAGCGGGTGGATCGGCCTTGGGAAGGGGGCGGCCAAGGCGCAGATGTACCTGACGGTGAAGGCGGAGGCGGAACCGAGGTTCGTCTTCGAGTTCGACGGCGAGCCGGAGTGCAGCCCGCAGGTGTTCCAGGTCCAGGGCAACAGGAGGCAGCCCGTCTTCACCTGCAGCTTTAGCTGCCGCCACAACTTCGGCGACTGGAACTGGAGATCAAGGTTCGTCATCATCTCCTCTTCTCTCCTCTCCTAAGACACCACTTTGTTCTTGTTCACGTCAAATTTTAGGGTTTTCTACATCAAAACCTGACTTTTCCACGCCATTGCCATTCCTTACATGAGAATATCCTGAAATCAGCTGTTTGGTCTTTGTTTTCATGGATTCTTCGCGACAGAGCCAAGATTATGTTATTCTTGGACTAATCTGAAGCCCAAAGTTCGTGACCTTTTTGAAGACAAAAACGCCTCTTTTGTCCTGCAAAAATCCGTGTATTTAGCTTTCCACATTGCGATCGCCCGTCAAATTCGATGGCTTTCTTCGATTCGGAGCAAAATTGTGAACCCAATGGAAGTTGTTGGTGCCGTGATCTCATGAAAGTTCCTATTTTTTGTGTTCCCTCCTATAGGTCGACGCAGTCGGAGCCGAGCAGTCCGCGGAGGTGGCGTTCGTCCTTCGGGTCAGAGCGGGAGCGCCCCGGTAAGGAACGCAAGGGGTGGTCCGTCAAGGTCCACGACCTCTCAGGCTCGCCCGTTGCCCTCGCCTCCATGGTCACCCCCTTCGTCGCCTCCCCGGGCACCGACCGGGTAAGCCGCTCCAACCCCGGCGCATGGCTCATCCTTCGCCCCGTCGATGGTACCTGGCAGCCCTGGGGCCGCCTCGAGGCCTGGCGCGAGCGCGGCGGCCCTGCCGGCGACGGCCTCGGCTACCGCTTCGAGCTCCTCCCGGACACCGCCGTGGGCCCCGGCGTCAGCCTCGCCGAGTCCACCATCAGCGCCTCCAAGGGCGGCAAGTTCGCCATCGATCTCACCGGCGCGGGCGGCAACCCCCTCGCGCGGACATCCTCCTCGTCGGGGCGCGGCGGCAAGCTGGGGCGCGGGCTGTCGCCGTCGCCGTCCCCGGCTTACCGCGGCTTCGTGATGTCGTCGACGGTGATCGGCGAGGGCCGGAGCGGCCGCCCTGCGGTGGAGGTCGGGGTGCAGCACGTGGGGTGCGCGGAGGACGCGGCGGCCTTCGTCGCGCTCGCCGCGGCCGTCGATCTCAGCATGGACGCCTGCCGTCTCTTCTCGCACAAGCTCCGCAGGGGGCTGTCATCACCTGCCTTGCTGCGGTGATCCTCCGCCGTCCGATCAAGATTGATTACCACCACCACAGTTTCTCACAGAGATCTCTTTTTCTGCTTGATATTTTTGCCATTGTACAAATGTAGCGTGCGTGATTGCTTTAGGGATTTTTGTTGATTCATTCAATTTGTCATTGTATGGTTGATCTAATATTGATCCGTTAGTCTGCTGCCAAAGAGAGAGGGTTATCGGTCAAAGTAGGTCGTAGTTTTTGCTGCTTCTTTTCTTTTTTTTTTGAAGTAGCTTTTGCTTGTTGGAGGAATGGATTGGAGTAGAGATTATTTGATTTTGTTTGTTTGTTTGTTTGTTTTTGCAATGTTTGTGTATGTTGAACTCGATTCAGTGACAGCAACACGATGCCTCTAAATCGAGCATCAGAATGGCTTGAGATCTAGTGAAGTGGCTGCCACTTTGTTTGCAGAGGTTGTGTGTTGTCAGTGATGGATTATGATGAACAGTAAGGTGATGCTTTTGCGAGGGTCGATCCACGTTGCTGTGCTCGGCCTCACTCTTTCTTGCTGGAGGCACAGAAATGGATTGAAGGCATCAGCTTTGTCCACTTGTGTCACGCGTTATCTGGCGAGCAATTTGGCGTGGGACGTTGGCAACGCAGTCATGGCTGTCATCTGTCCTACGTTGTCCATAGACACGACTCATCTGTACAAAGTTGGAGACTTCTGGCTTTCTTACTGTTTAAGTGGGACTAGAATGTGACTCCATAATAAAAATATAGATAGAATTAGAATTAGAATCAGAATACTCTTTTGTTTGTTATTAAGAACATTTATGTCTACTCAACTTGTTCAAATTCAATTATAATACATGTTAGCTGATACTTAATTAGTCGACGATGCAGTCTCCTTGGAGTCCCTTGTGCTCCCAATAAACACCAAAAATTGCCCTATCATGAAAGCCCAGCCCTCTTCAAGAGAAGGCAAGCGTTGCTCTTGCTGCCGCTACCTTACCTTTCTTGTGCTCGAACTGACACTAATTGTGGCTGAATTGTTTGAGCAGCATCATCGCAATGTATTGCCCCAATTAAGACGAAGCATCCCGGAGCAAAGTCGTCTCATCATAATTATAAATCCTCTCACCCCCTACTCCACCCACCCCTTTCAGATACTATCAGCATGATCAGCGTTTTACATATAAGCTCTCCCTCTCTCTCTCTCTCTCTCTCTCTCTCTCCGTGCATGACTATCACCCTTAAATATCTTGGTTGACATATATTTCTGCACATCCAAAGGGGCACGCTGATCGGTGATGTCTTTTGCACCAGATGGCGTCCATGACTTCTGTCCAAAGTGAAAATTCATGGCGATAAACTAACAGCTTATTTAAACCAATGATATCTGAATTCACAATAACTCGATTGCACTCTAGTTTAATCCGGAACAGGTAGCTGTGTCTATAGTGGAGCTTTGTAATTTACAGAACATCCAACGAACGATATCTTTAAATCTACAGAAAACTCTCAACTCAACAAAGAAAATTATGTAGGGAACGACAAGCTAAAAATGATAGCCATCATAAAACAAGCATCCGAACAACATTCTCGACAATAACATCGCACCAACAGTCTCTTAACATCCAGAAACCTACATGACATACAGACAGCGGCAAAGACGACGCAACGATAGGAAGCTTGAAACACAAACACAAGGGTAAGGGGTTCCCACACAAACAAACGGTGAAGCTTGTCAGCATCCTAATATTCATCCCCTTCATCACCATCCTCGTCGTCGGCGGCAGACTCGGCGCCAACCTCTTCGTAATCCTTCTCGAGTGCTGCAAGATCCTCACGAGCCTCAGAGAATTCTCCTTCCTCCATGCCCTCACCAACATACCAATGCACGAAGGCCCTCTTGGCATACATGAGATCAAATTTATGATCGATCCGTGAAAAGACTTCAGCAACACTGGTGGAGTTGGATATCATGCACACTGCTCTCTGCACCTTGGCCAGATCACCACCAGGCACCACGGTGGGCGGCTGGTAGTTGATGCCACATTTGAATCCAGTCGGGCACCAGTCAACAAACTGAATGGTGCGCTTGGTCTTGATGGTAGCAACAGCAGCGTTAACGTCCTTCGGCACCACATCTCCACGGTACATGAGGCAGCAAGCCATGTATTTGCCATGGCGAGGATCGCACTTTGCCATCATGGAAGATGTCTCGAAGGCGCTGTTGGTGATTTCAGCCACAGAGAGCTGCTCATGGTAAGCCTTCTCGGCAGAGATAACAGGAGCATATGATGAGAGCATGAAATGGATCCTTGGATATGGGACCAGATTGGTCTGGAACTCAGTGACATCAACATTCAGGGCACCATCAAACCTCAGTGAGGCAGTCAGGGAAGAAATCACCTGTAAACGAAGAACAATATTACATGAAGCTTGATGATGTTTTACTTCTTTTCTGATGCTCAAAGTGATGCGAGTGCGAACCTGAGAAACAAGGCGGTTAAGATTGGTGTAGGTGGGACGTTCGATGTCAAGAGATCGCCTGCAGATGTCATAGATTGCCTCGTTGTCCAGGAGAACAGCCACATCAGTGTGCTCCAAAAGAGAATGGGTGGACAGAACACTGTTGTAGGGCTCGACCACAGAAGTGGAGACCTGAGGTGATGGGTAGACCGTGAACCCCAGCTTTGACTTCTTTCCATAGTCCACAGAGAGACGCTCAAGGAGAAGAGAACCGAGGCCGGAGCCTGTGCCACCACCAACAGCATTGAAAACAAGGAAGCCTTGGAGGCCAGTGCAGTTGTCCGCAAGCTTCCTGATGCGATCAAGGCAGAGATCGACAATCTCTTTGCCGACTGCAAGAACGAGAGCGTATAAAATGTAAGCATCATGCATTATCACTGCATCAGGCGATATTGCAAGCATGGTGGAAGAACAAGTAATTACTGGTATAGTGGCCACGGGCGAAGTTGTTAGCGGCGTCTTCCTTGCCGCTGATGAGCTGTTCAGGGTGGAAGAGCTGGCGGTATGTTCCAGTTCTTACTTCATCGATGACTGTGGGTTCCAGATCAACAAATACTGCACGAGGGACATGCTTCCCGGCACCAGTCTCACTGAAAAAGGTGTTGAAAGCATCATCACCACCGCCAATAGTTTTGTCACTAGGCATTAGGCCATCAGGCTGCACAACAGCATGATATATAGTTCAGAACAATTGATACATTGATTTGGGCAAAAATGAACAAACGTCTATAAAAAAAAAACTGTTTGATAGTTGTTCAGCATGGCTTCGTAGGAAAACAAAATAGATTTGACCAGAACGGAAGCAAACACGAGAATAATAATCTATTACAACTTAAGAAATCAGATCCGGCCAACCTAGATTTACATGCACCGCACACCCTACGGAATCAGATCTGGCCAAAATCACGAGATCTGGCACATATAAGAAACAGAACAAACAGGCCCAGCGAGCAAAACGACAGTAAAAATTAACGGACATAAGCTTGTTTATAAGATCTAGAACTATTACATCACCAAAGACAGAGATCTGACTCTAAATCCTTCTGGAACCTCATGATGCAAACCATCACCCAAGAAAATAGAACCAGAACCGACTGCGAGTCCTTTGAGATCCAAAGGATCCTAAACAGATTGCTTAACTTTGTCATAAAGAGCGAAAATTAGATGAACATCTTAAAATGATGTCTCATAGATGAACATGCTAACATTTTGCAATCAACCAAGAATTATGGAAACAAATCGAACGATCGATCACTACAAAATGCCAGAAGAAATCTAGAACTCAATAGATATGCATATTACAAGATACCCGGATCCATCTGTACAAAAACGCAAATCTCACGCTCATCGAAAGAGATCATGCAAGCGGGATGCCAAAAAATATCAAGGGATAAACAAATTAACATAACAAGCCCATGCTTATGCACAAAAAGAAGAAAAAACCTTAAGATCTAGACACTAAACTCCCAGAATCCAGAGATCTAAGGGTCAATCACAAATTCAGCAATCAGAAACTATTACAACAGTAATAAATCAAGACAAAAGGGAAAAGGACCATATCGAAGACTAAGCAGAGTACGAGATCGAACCTGGATGCCATGCTCGAGGCAGTAAAGCTCCCAGCAGGCGTTGCCGACCTGAATTCCGGCCTGCCCGATGTGGATCGAGATGCACTCTCTCATCTTCGCGGCAAAAATGTAGAGATGAGAGAAAGGAAAAGAGAGTTTGGCTTCGGCGTGTACTAAGACGCCTTCGGATGCCTCCAACCCTCGCCTCTCTCGAGCGTTTTATATGGCGGAGGACCGGTGGGTGGTGGTGAAGAGCAAAGTTAGGGTCCCGCCCTCAAATAATAAACCCGGGTTAGCTAACCGCGGTTAGGTAAGACGATGGCTGCCAGCTACAGGCAGTTTGGTTCGCGGTTGTGACGGGCTAACAACCGTCACTTTCTAGCGTCTGTTTTTGCCGCCTAATCTCGAATTCGAAATGCTCCTGCCGTCCGAGTAAATCACTTCACCTGTAGCTTTAAGATTTGATCAGCGCTCTTTGGCCGTTCGATCTCGATCTAACGCACGACGGTTTTTCAGGGTAGTGATTTATTCAAAGAACGAGTACCAGCACAGTTACCTGCCTTGCGATTACAGGAAGCGGTGGACCCACCAAGGCCATTGGTGAGAGCTACAGAAATTGTGTCGGTTAAACGGACGATCCGTCTGTCATGATCCTCCACCAGATCAGCAACTTAACGCAACGGACAATGCGCACGAACTACTCGACAGTCGTACCCGTGCGCCCATTGTGGAAGCAATTTACCGATGCGGGGCCCACAGATGAGACCAAGATACTGCTTACAAGGTAGGAGAGCGGGTAACGTGGAGACGGGTAATTGGTGTTTTCGGAAGTCAATTTGTCTCCCGTGGCACGTCTTGTCACAAAAGCGACGTTATACCTGAATTTTGTCTTTGTTATTATGACGTTGGAACTGCTCCCTATTCGATATCCCCTAAAAATATCTAAAATTTTTTATATACTTCAAACTATTACCATAATTTTAATTTTTTTAAATCATATTTCTAATTCAAATAATATCAAAATTATCCTTCTGCAATAGCTCCCACCTTTCTCGTCACCCACCACTAACACTCGCTTTCGTGAGAGAGGAAAGAAAAAGGATGAGAAGAGAAAATATTTTCATAAATTTAAATTTAATTTCTTTTGGATTATTTTAGAAAACATCATCCTAAAAATATAATAAATATTATGAGTTGAATATTTATATCATTAATTTATATTACATTTAAACGAGAGAAAATAGTTAATATTATTCTTCTAGATGTTAAGATGTATAATACTTAAAATATCTATCTGAACATTTGATTATCCTATATCACTCGAAGATGATATATTTAGATATTTTTGAATCACCGAAAAATAAATTATACTTTGAGTATTTTATAAATACTTAGAATATGAGTGCTTTGATCACATCTTCTTGGCCAATCTAACTAACCCAAAAGATCTTCTAAGTTATTACATAATCTATCTATATAATCTTAAAAATATTAAATCATGTAAATAAATATGAAAAACTATTTCTCACCTCTTCCTCTTAGAATGTATTTTTTTTATCATTTTACATGCGATTAGGAGAAAAAAAAAAAGAGAAAGGAAGGAAAAAAAGTTGTAAGGAAAAAATGAAATGGATTTTATTGGTATTTGATTATAAATTAAATATGTTAAGGATATATAAATGTCTATTTATAAAAAGATAATTGTGAAATATTTAAAAATTTTAAGATAAAATAGAAAAAGGGGCCTCTTTTCTCATTCCTCGCTGTCGCTTGCTTCGCTTTCGCCTCTCCAAAGGCGGCGATTCCCATCACATTCGATTCATCGATCGATCCATCCCTTAGCGATGGGCGACTTCGGTGATCCGTTCAACCGCAATAACCCTGCCGTGCAGGCTCGCACCAAGGCCCAGAATCGTGCTAACGTTCTCCAGTTGAAGCTCGTAATCTTCGAAAACCCTAACATCTTATTTCTTTTTCTCCCCTTTTTCGTTGTTTGTGCCCTTATCGGTAGATTGTAGTTGGATTAGGTTTTATGATCTGAGGTCGATTAGCTTTATGGCTTTGGGATCTTTGCTCTGGTGTCCCTTTTCTAGGATTGATTGAGTTTTCTTTGGAGAAATCTCTCTCTCTCTCTCTCTCTCTCCATTTTCTGCTGAAGTTCTCGATTTGCATATCAGTGAGGGTTTTGAGGTAGGTTTGGAGTTGTTATTT
Organism: Musa acuminata AAA Group; assembly: GCF_036884655.1. NCBI lineage: Eukaryota > Viridiplantae > Streptophyta > Magnoliopsida > Zingiberales > Musaceae > Musa > Musa acuminata. The sequence goes on from NC_088333.1 coordinate 6,226,175, forward strand.
AGCATTCACTACATATTACTTAATATTAAGACTGCAAAAATCGGGCGAGTTGTTGAAGGGCATCGAGTTTGTGTTCCTTTTGCGACTCTTTGGGCATTTAGTTGCGTGGATTCACATAATGTCGGTAGCTTCAGGTTCATGTTATTATTGATTATCCTGTCTGCTGTTTTGCTTTTCCTTTGCATTCTTGCTTTTTTGTCGGCTTGAAAGTGTTGGTTGTTTATTAGTTAATTACTTAGGAAACTTGTCTTATCTACTAGGATTTGTACATGTTTTGTTCTTTTTAGCATACTACTACCTGTGTTTCTCTGTCTTGCTTTTTGTTTGACATGTTCTTTTATCGTTTTTGTTAAAGATACCTCCTTTCCTATCTTTGTCACCATGATGCTTAAATGTTCCGTGATACTTTTGTTCATGGTGCTTAACGTTGGTTTCCTTGTGTACAGATTGGACAGAGTCATCCAACTGGACTTACCACTAATCTTTTGAAGCTTTTTGAACCTCGTGCACCTTTGGAGTATAAACCTCCGGTTGAGAAAAGAAAATGTCCCCCATATACAGGTGGCTACTCCACCGAGAGATATATTACTCTTAAACATAGACACCACTGAAGTCTGAATTTTTTGTTTTCCCCTTTACTTTTAGGGATGGCACAATTTGTCAGCCAATTTGCTGAACCCAGTGATCCTGAGTATGCTCCACCTGTTATCAAGGGAGAAACACCGGTGAGAATTATTGCAGTTTGAATTATTCTTATGATTTAGGTACCTCACTAGTTTTACTTACGTCACATTGGGACTTACACAATTCTGACGGATCTTAACTCTTAATTGTCTAAACTGATAACTCCATATAAGAATCTTATCTTGATGATTGACATACTTTCCTTGTTCATAGCATATTTGTCATATGTTTGCAATTGAGGTTATGGTCAAAAGGAAAATTTTTAAGGTATGGTGTCTGACATGTTAGTTCTCTTTTAATGGTTGTCATGCATGGGAGGAAATTGATAGTATCCATTTTTGGTAAAGAACCATGGATGATTAAAGTTCAACATATATAAAATGTTCAAAACTTAGAAGGACAAAGGCAGGAAGTCGGGATATTCTTAGTTGGATTGGTAAGACTATACACATTTGATAAGTGCAAATTACCGATCTCTCGATTGAAGGGGCATATCTTCTGTACCATAAAATATTTTATGGTCCATCATCATGCATATCAACATTTATTTTCATATTGATCTACACTATATAAATGTTGGTCCATGTGAATGTGTTTCCTCTAACAGATAGGGTTGGATTTGAGATATTTCCATTCTTTTCTATTGAACATTGGTGTCCACAAACTACATGATAAGATTGCACATCCATGCTTGTGGGAATAGAATTCTTAATTCTAAACGTGGTGTTGTTAACACAATGTTATATGACATTGACATTAATTAAACAATACTACAGATAAATTCAAATCTTGGTTTGTTTCAAAATTCAACATGTATTTATATAAGTCTAATGTGGGCATGGGTAAGTGGTGCATTTTCAATATCTTTGTGCCAATTCCTACATTTTGAAACCTATTGTTCTCTTCTAGGATATATGCTTGTGTGCTTCTGAGACGGGCACGGCAGCTTCCTTCTGTTGAACCTTGGAATAACACATCACATGATAGTGAAAAAACCTTCTATTAAATATCCAGGGAATTATAAATTGTCTCCTCTATCCTTAATAATTGCCTTTGGTTGTGGAAACAGTAAGTACTAAGTTTCGAAATTTCGTACAATACCGATATATCGAGCTTTGCTCGGTACGGTATGATATGTCGTATCGAGCGATATGCCTACATATATATATATATATATATATATAATTAATATATAAAAAATATAAAATAGATATTTTTATATAAAAATATAAAGAAAAAAAAGCGTATGCAGCCTTGGCGATGTTGCCTCCTCCTCTTCTCCTTGTCGTCTCGTCTGCGGCAATCGGCAAAGAAGGCGATGAAGACGTCGAAGGTTGCAGACATCTTCTGCCTTCGACGAAGAACGTGGTGAAGGTCGCATGTCTCCGGCCTTCGACAAAGAACTTGGCATAGAAGAAGGTCATAGAGTCGCGGATGAGGCGATGAAGGAGATCGCCTCTTCCGTTGCTCTAGCCGTCGCCTCTCCTAATCCTCGTGCCTCTAGATCCTCCTCTTTATGACTCTCCTTGTCGTTACCTCCTGGATTGGGATCGTCGAGGGAGGGCGGCACCGGATCGAGATCGAGAAAAGGGCCTGGAAACAAGTTCGCATTGAGGTTCTCCCGATTCTCCCTCTTCTTCAAACGCCCTCTCCTTCTTCTTTCTTTGACGCTTCTCTGTCAGCCTCTCCTTCCTCTTCCTTCTTCGACGGATTGGTTCACGGGCGGACCGATATGTATCACCCGGTACAGGCAGTATGATTTAAAATTGCAAACCTTGATAAGTACTATTTTAAAGGAAGAAAAAACTTGAAATTCCCCACAAGCTTTTTGCCCATCTGTAAGTGGACATTTGAAAATGCGTGCCATTTGCATGTTCAGATTGTTTCAGTTAGATGATAGCTTTCTTAAATATTTTGGATTATTTTAGACACTATGAGTTTGTACATCTATAATTATTTTAGTTTAATTGTATATGTTCGATGCTTATATTAACTCCACAAAGGGACACATCAAATATTGACAAAATGTTTTTAAGACTTTGGCTGATAGAATAATGTTTTGCCTATGCGTTTTGAAGTATTTTTTGTGAACACTTGTTACTTCTACAAATGACTTTTATGTTTCTTTTAATTCAACATATAATGATCATTGGTTGTCTAAATTTTACAAAGTATAGAATTATGATCACATAATAAATATATGTATTAGTTGCCATGTCTAGGGTTTACTAGAGGAAACCTACCAAGGAAACAAGCTATTCATATGTCAAAAGGGGTATGAATTGAATTTCCACTCGGTGACTTAAAACCAAGGATTTAAACTTTGACTTAAACTAGTCCTGGTTTATAGGTGTTAGTTTGTGCTGTACTATGTATAGGTATACCGATATATATCGAAGCTCAGAAAAAAACCTGGAAAAAGGTTGAAAAAATAAAAAAAAGTCACTATCCAAAGCCTTGTATTAGGCGGTACAAGCTTATAATGGGTGGTTTGTCTTATACCAGGCATTAGTTGTCCAGTTTATCCTGGTTCACGTGTTGGTAGGTTGTTAGGTTGGTAAATACCATTTGTATCGAACCTTACTGAGCGGCAAGGTTTGCCATATCGCAATGTACTACTAGGTACAGGTGGTATATACCGGTCTGATAGGGGATCGATATGGGTGGTACATCAGTATGCTCTCATGTACCGTGTGTTGGTATGCTTAGTATGGCTTGGTACAACTCGGTACATACCGTATAGTTGGCCGATATACTGGTACGAACCAGTAGGGCGAACCATTGTTGAGCAGTATTGCAAACCTTTAAACCACCACTGCCTCATTGAATCCCACGCAAAACACACAAAGTTAGATGGCCTGTCTTAGTTGATCTTTTTATGATTAAATTTGGCTTAAGATTCCCAAGCCTCTATTTCTATTGTTTCTTTGTTGTTTGGTTGTCTCAATGACATCACCTCTTCGCTTTTTGCAATGTTGGCCAATGGTAGAGAATATATCTCAGGAAGGCCTTATCCTTTTCATGCACTTTTTATTGTTTATATATATATATATATATATATATATATATATATACATATATACATATATACACACACACACACACACACACACACACACACACACACACACACATATATATATATATATATATATATATACAGTTTCAGTAAATACTATGGGTTTTTCCTGGGGCTTATCCTTGGTTTTGTCATGTCTGTTTAAGCAATCACAAACGCGATTGTACAGCACAGTGTAAGTTTTGCATATGGATCAAATAAAAAAGACATGATTGTATAGCTCAAATTTGGATGAACTGTTCTCTCTTACTATAGCACAATATAGAATACTTGTACTTCTCTTTTATTGTATTTATGAAGTTAGTAATGTGAAATTCACCTTGTTTAGTCCAATGACTCCAATCACTCAAGATTTTTCTAGTGCAACATTCACTAATAGACAATACCAATTATTAATGCATCCAAATAATCTATATAAATTTATATATGTGAGATATGTATGGTCTATTTTTGCTCAAAGTGTTAGGACCAATGATTGAAATTTGTACTGTACTGGAGTTTCGAGATTCGCTCGATACAGTATTGTACTATATACCGAGTGGTACATTTCGGTATACCGCTCGATGTGTGTGTGTGTGTGTGTAAAAAAACCTCGGTTTCTTCTTCCCACGTGGGCAAAAAACTGAGGCGACATCGTCTCGTTATATATATATATATATATATATATATATATATATATATATATATGAAAAAAAAAAAGGTTTTCTGTGACGTCGCCTCTTTTCTGCTCGCGTGGAAAAGGTGGGGAGAAGAAACCGTTTCTTCTCCCCGTGCAAAAAAGGGCGATGAGGCGGCCATGCCGTCTCGTTGCCTCGTTTCTTCTGCTTGCGTGGGGAGAAGAAACGTCGCCTCGACGCTTGGTTTCTTCTCCCCACGACGCCGAGGATTCTTTGCTGACGACGTCGAGGCCTCGTTGCCTCAAACGGGGAGGGAGAGCGGCGCCGATCTCCAGGTTCTCTTCTTCTCCCTCTTCTTTCTTCTCCCTCGGTTAATACCACCCGATAGCGGACAGTGACGATCAATTTAGGATGGTAATGGGGCGGAAACAGCCCCAATCGATGGTACCGCCCGGTAGTGGGCAATCCATGTACCAGTTTGTTGGCAGACCGGTACGTACCGCTTGATACAGGCGGTATTATCCGAAATTAAAATCCTTGGTTAGGACTATGATTTGGAAGTCTAGATGAACGTCTCAATGGTAGCATTTCTTTTCATGGTATTGGTTTATAAATTCATGTTCGAGCTTTATTAGATGCTTGTTGCACCTTATTAATTATGCTTTGCTTGTTGTGTAATTTCATATGCAGAGAAGCTTTTAGTTGCACCTGTCATGTTATCTTCGTTCCCTTAAAATACTAGGAATATTTTAATTCAACTCCATGATTGTTGTATGTGTATTGTTCATTTACCGTAGTTGAATTATTTGGCCTGATTGGTGCCTTAGCATATATGTTGGTTGTATCATAATAAAATGTGATTCTTTGTTGTTTTATGACTTATGTGCGCTTAGCATGTATATGTTGATTGTATAGACTTTGTGTGTGTGTGTCTGCATCTGTGTTTATTTCATTGACGTAAGTGGTTCAAGAAATGATTTAGAACCCTTTCTGGTTTGCAGATCCATACATTTTGAACCTAGTGTAAACCACATATCTATAATCACATGTTCAAGAAATTACTTGCTTTGACTAAGAGATATATTTTTTGCTTTATGGTAATAGACAGAAAGAAGGGCTAGGATTCGGAAGCTTCGGCTTGAAGAGGGTGCAAGAAAGGCTGCTGAGGAGTTAGAGAAATGTATTTATTCTAAGACACAAAGAAACTGCATTCAGAATTGGTTGTTCAAAATTTTCCCTGCAATTCACTTGTATATAAATTTCTGTGCAGATGATCCATCTAAAGATCCTCATGTCACTGGAGATCCATATAAGACATTGTTTGTAGCAAGGCTTGTAAGTCATTTGCATTCAAGGGTCATCTCTATTTGTTCTTTTGTTTTGTGTATCATTTGTCAAAATCCTTTTGCAGAATTATGAAACCACTGAACACAGAATTAAAAGGGAGTTTGAAACTTATGGACCAATTAAGCGGGTAAGTATATTGGATTGTTCCTTTTGGGAGCTCATGATATCGCTCTCAACTTGGGTAAGGTTATTAATAATTTCATTGGCCCTAAGGGAAAAAAAGTGTATAAAATTTAAAAATCGACTTGCGGAAGTCATTATATTTTCTGTATTTCTCAGAGTTTTTATTTCGATTTTTGTTTTTTGTTGGATAAATATTCTTCTTCAGTTCTAATCATCAGAAATTTAGCACCATGCATTTCTATATCGATATTAACTAGCAATTGTTTGAATTATCCATACATTTTCTTACTCGTCATTGCCACTCCTCTACCACCACCATCACTTGGCATCTGCCTTCAACAATATCCAGTAGTATACATCTTCCTATCAACACCACGCCCTCTATCAACAGCACCAGCAGCAATGGTGAAGACAGGTTAGTGATCAAGTAATTGGTAGTCCTGGTGGTAGACATGGTGTAGTTACTGGTGGAGGCAGAGATGGTGGTGGAGGTTGGGACAATAGCTATATTGGAATTGGGCATTGAGCAGATAGCCTAGGTTAAGATGGTGATACGAGTGGCCTTTTGGGATTGGAGTTCATATGAAGAGAAAAGGAAACGTAGACTGAGGTAGGGTTGAGGTGAAGGATGCAGCCCTTTTTTATATTGGGGAAGGTTGGGCTGGGGGGGGGGGGAGGGGGGGAAGAAGGCATTGATAGTGTTGATAGTGGGTGCAGCAATTAGTGGTGGTGAAGGTAGTGTTGTACATGTTGGGGCTGCAATCGAGTAATAGTGTTGGTGGAACAGTGACATATTATTAGTCAGTAAACATTAAACTATACAATAGTAGAATATAGTAATTACATTGCAGTACAGTCAAGATGTCTAGAAAACTGGGTAATCTTTGATTGTAATACCTCGGAAGGTATTTACTTAGTTTCCTTAATGAACTAGCAAGGTAAGAAGTTAAAGATAAAAAAATTAGTTTATAATAATTGATTCGCATGTTCATTATTGTAACTGTTGTTAAGGGAAAATATTTACTCGTTTACTTGTTTCACTGTAAAAATATTGGATTTTTAGGCAAATTGAGTATGAGGACATGATAATTACTACTTAAATGTTGGTCTGGTTACAAGTCTGTCATCTAGCTAGCAATTTTTAATATTTTTGTTGGCTTTACTAGTGTGCTATTTTGAGATAACAAATGGTGATACAAGTCTCCATTTTGGATGTTAAGACGCATATTGGCCCTTGTAGTGGATTGCATGATGTTTTTGCTTTGTACATGGAATTTTTTTGATGAAATATGAACTTCCTTCAATTTAAGTTGTTTGTAATGGAATCTTGGTGCATCAGGTAATTATGGTAGTGTAAATCTTTTTTTTCTATGTTTACAATCTTTTCCTTCTTTTAAGTATGATTGTTAGTATCAATAAGAAACTTCAAAATCAAATCACAGCAAAGGTATAAGAAGAGGTATATGTGTCATAGAAGGAAAATTGAGTTTATCTGATATATGATTTCTTTAGTTTCTTGGTATTTTCTTGGTCACTAGCATCATCTGAGGATTCAGAACATAATTACTTGGTGAAGAGATCACAGGTAGTGGCAGGTAAAATCTCTGGGTCTATGTAGGTTATCCTTTGATGTTTCCCTTTTAATCTTGTATTCAAAGACCATTTAGATGGCATCCTGCCTTTTAGCAACTGGTAAGTGATATTCTTTAATTATCAATATCTGGGAAGAAGCGGTCTATCACTGAACAAGTTTTCCTACTGTTTATTCTCTGTCAAAGAACAACAATGGTCTTTCCTACATGGCGCCATAATTGTGAGCAGAGTCTTCAAGCTGTAAAGGAAGCTTACCCCTTCCCTTTCTCCCTTAATTTTCCTGTTACTATCCGAACATATTTCTGGATTCTTCATCATCCAATTTGAAGACTCTGCAATTTTACTGTCACTAATAATTTTACTTCTGATTTTAAAGGCCAAATGAGAATATACCTTTGATTGGGAGTATTTTCTGGTACATCGGTATCTGTTCATATTTCACTATTTATAATTTCCTTGGTAAGAAGACCGTAAAACTATTTGATTCGTCTGCTAAATTGGGAACATACACCAGTTTATCTGCCAACTCAATCATAAGGTGGTGATGCATCTCCCATGGTGAAGCTGTCTTTTGAGAGGTGAGCACGGCTAGTGAGGCGTGTTGCCTGCTGTCGTGCATTTTAATAGGATATAACATAAAATATTTGCCAATTAGCCTCGTGATATTTTCTCAAGTATATTAATTTGACTCCTTTTTACTTTACAGTTATGTTTCTTCTACTCTTTAACTTCCAGGTGCGGTTAATTACTGACAAGGTGGTGAATAAACCTAGAGGTTATGCTTTTATCGAGTACATGCATACACGAGATATGAAAAGTATGACTACAACTGGCTTGTAATCTGAAAATTTTTGAAACGTGGCATACATGGATTGTGGTGACTGCAGCCTAATTCTCTACATTATGCAGCTGCCTACAAGCAAGCTGATGGAAGGAAGCTGGATAACAGAAGAGTTCTTGTGGATGTTGAACGTGGTAGAACTGTTCCAAACTGGCGACCTCGAAGATTGGGTGGTGGACTTGGATCAACCAGGATTGGAGGTGAAGAAGTAAATCAGAAGCATTCTGGAAGGTAATTAAAATTACTTTTCAGTTGCCTGCAATGTTTTAGTTTTAATTTAGCATGAATTTTGTGTTCTATTCCCATGGCTTTGGTGTTGTTAGTTTGTGTCCCTTAATTTAGCATAAGGGATAACTTATTCTGTAGTACATTCTAACTTACTGTTAGTTTTAAGAATTCTTTGGGTGTGTTATCTTTTCTATTTATATGAATATCTTGTCTTATCAAGTCAAAAGTTCTAGTTCAGTTTGTGCCCTTCATAGGTTGATAACTCAAGATATGCATTTGAAAGCCTGCCAATGGTACAAATTGAAGCTCTAAATGAGCTGCAGCTTTGTAGGTGTCTCATGGAAATATGTTGTTCGGTTCATAATGGTAAACACTACACATTATGATGCAGCATTCATTTGCCAATATCTTTGAAGAATGTAGTTGAATGTACAAAATTTTTTGCCAAGAACTTTTCTCATCCTGTGTGACTTTCTGGTAAATGGGGTCCATTGATGGGGTTATAATAGCCTCATCTGTGGGTCCAAGTCAGGTTTATGAGTAGAACAATGATGGATGAGAAAGTTTTTAGCATGGACAAAACCTTACATATTTCTGGAAGGCAGTAGGTTTATTCACATCAAGATAAAGAGATTTTTCATTAAGGTGAAGTCCATTTTATTTGATAGATGTCAACCCCTTCAAAGTATTAATTTGCATGTATACCACTGCGAACTAAATTTATCTACACCATTTCTTTTGTGGATAATAGAGCTTGATTATCAGTTTACATGTAAACTTACAAAAATAATCATTTGTATCAAACCATTGGAAGTTCCACTAAGGGGAAGGTGAGAAAGTGGGGTAAAATAGATGATGAGGTAAAATTACAATTGTTCGTACAATGCTTAGCTTATAAAACATGATTGAGGGTAGAAAGTTCATTTGGTTGTTTAGGTTGGAAGTAACTTAGATCTATTGACAACATGTGGACTGGTTGGAAGGTGGTCTGAGCCTTCAACGCACCTCCTAAGGAAAAATATTCATTTGGAAGCTTATTTTTCATCGACTCCTGACTTCATCTTGGATGTCAAGAATTTATCATTCTCAAATGCCTCCATGCCACATCTACAACCTATTTCATGATTCAATTTTTCATATTTTCTTTACATGCTCCTACGCATCCTCTTTCTGGAGATTGGTGGAATCTAAACTCAATTATTCATTCAAATTCTTTAATTATTGGGAACGCGATGCTTGGATCAATGAAGGATTTGATCTTGACAAGGATTCTGGTATTTTCCCATGCAGTTTAATTGCTAACTCTTTGGTTTCTGTGGATCAATCAAAACAACCTATTGCTTTACGACTGTCATTCCATATTGCTATCAACTTGGTATCATGCTCTTGCTATGTCCAATGATTTTATGATTCAACATAAGTTTGAGGAGAAACCTAGATCCTTGCCTTATATTTCCCAAATAATCTCTTCCAATCTTGGTCACTATGCTGAATGTGATGGGTCCTTCAATCCTTCCTCCGAGTTGGCTGGTCTAGGTTATACTGTTTGAATCACTATTGGATCCGTTGTTGTTGCTGGATGCAATTTTGTCAAGGTTTCCTCCCTTGTTACTGCTGAATGTCTAGCTATTTTTCACTGCCTCTTAAGAGCTGTTTAGGAATTCAAGAAGGCTTTAAAGACATTTGGATCAAAACGGACTGTTAGCTTATTATACTTTGGCTTAATAATCCAGCTTCTTCACCATGGGTAGTTAATATTTTGATAAACTTAATAACTTTAGCCAAAAGTTTCAATGTTATCCCTTCAGCTTATATTACTCATGACACCAACAGCGAAGCTCACATATTGGCTAACTTGGTGCATTGTAGAAAGATATCCTAGATGTGGGGTTGTGATCTTCCCACTAACTTTTGTTCAAACATGTTACTTCACATGTTTGAAGATGAATGATTTATGTTTTAAAAACAAAAACTGAGACTTAACTAGGATAGTATGACATCTATGGACAGGTTGTAACCACAAGGACAAGTGGTGAAAAGGAATCTGATTTATGAGAATTGGTATGCAAATCAATATCTTCAAGCAGTCAATAAGCAATTAGTCAATTTTAGAGGGTTATATGTACTTATCAGAAAGCTTAGATCTTTTCAGAGACGTGGATGTGATCTTTTATTGCATGTTTGTCATTTTCATTTACCATTTTCTTTTCTTTTTTCATCTCATTGATGTTTTTCATATCCTTGAAACCCAGTGTAAATAATCTATAAAATCAATATATGTGGAAATTGTTAGGGAGCTTCTAACAAGTCAATTCTTTTTGTGTCTGCCATATGTAGTTTCTTTCTATCGAAAAGTGGATAGCTGGTTCAACAGCTTATAACCCTACTCTGGTATATAAACTTTTATCTTCTGTTGACCAGGGACCAACAGCAAATTGCATCAGGAAGCTCCAGATCAGCAGAGCCCAGGACTGAAGATGTTCGACATCTTGACCGGTAGAGCTCCTACATATTATTTTTAAATTAATTATGCAAAGCATACATATTAAAAATGCATGTGTTTCTTTGCTCAGAACAAAATGCCTTGTTTGCTTCTCTTTTATTGTATCTAACAGATTTAGTTATGTTCCAGGGATAGGGAGAAATCACGAGAAAGAGGCAGAGATAGGGAGCGAGACATGGACAGGTCTGGTGAAAGAGCACGAGATCGGGATCCAAGGGAAGAAAGGCACCATCACCATAGGGACCAAGGTAGAAACAGAGAAAGGGAAAGGGACAGAGAAAGAGAGAAAGATCGTGGGCGTGAACGTGATCGGGGTCGTGGCAGGGACAAGGAAAGAGATCGTGGTCAAGAATATGATCGTGAGCGTGAGCGTGAGCGTGAACGTGAACGTCCACGTGATAGGGATAGGGATCGTGAGCGAGATTATGGCCGTGCTAGCCATGAAAGAGACCGTGGGTACTCCATTGATAAGGATCTCAAATATGGCCATACTGAGTCGAAGCAAGGCAGGGAGAGGTCGGTAGCAAAGGAGAGAGATCTTGAACAGGGTGAACATGAATATGGGCAAGGATGGTATGATGAACGAAACAAACATGGGCGTGAACGTGACTACAAACAGTTTGATCAATCACAGCAGTACGAGCACTATGATCGTGTTCATCCCCAGCATATCAGTGAAGCCAAATATGAGCGGGATCAGTCAAACCGACATGAGGGCGATTATTACTATGATAATGCACTTCAGACTGATGGCCATCACGATCAATATGGGCATCCAGATTATGAGGGACGAGAGGAGGGGGAGGCAGTTGGAGATGAATATGGATATCATCCTTAACAGAGATCCCTCTCCCCCAACCACTGAGGCTGGTGGTAACTGCTACCTTATGCTGGATGTAGATGTTAACATACTTTCAAAGCCTAGCATTTAACTCTGTCTTCGCTTCTCTTCGCAGGGATTCCAGCTGCCTTACATAGCTCTATTGCAGCAAAGGTGCTTGGATCTGTTTCTTTCTCATCAATACCTGTTGTCAAGGAGTGTTTAACATTCGATGTTCGATATTTCTTTATGGACTTGGAGGTAGTAGTGCCGTAATTACTGCCTAATTCTTATCTAGTGGCGCTTTTAATTAGGTTGCATCGCCTTTTCATTTGTGCCTATGGATCTGCTGCAGTCGTGGAATTTTTGGGTTTTGGTTTTTGGTCAATGTTGAATGCTGCAATGTGGTCTAAGCTGTTGTGTTTTGGGCCACATGTGGATAAAACCCTTCTCACTTCGTTCGTTGCTCATGTTGTTCCAACGAATGGATATCTTGTAGCTTCAACTTTTGAACACCCCGAGAGACCACTACTGCTGGTGGCTGTCATCACAGAGTTTGCCATTTTGTGATGGATTTTGGGGAGAGGCCGGAGATGAGTTGGCTTGTCGTTCTCATTCGCAAGAGGTGAGTAGCAGTCAATTTGGCCCAAAGTATTTCTCAAAGTAATCGATTGTTAAACTAAACGAGCTTACAGACCAATTTCCAAATTATTCAAGTTTATTAAAGGATCAAATAATTAGTTGTCTTCTAGCTGTTGCTCGGCATGGTAAAATGTTCCTCTTCTTCGTGCTTATTTGTTGATGTAACTTGATTCATTCGTTCCTATTGTTTTTTCCTGCATGTATATTTTTCCAATTAATCTTTTCTTATGTGCTAAGATGTATTTCTATTCAAATTTAGGGCTAATTATAGATTTTTATGCAGTTAGATCTTTTTAGAATTTTGGTTCCTAAATTTAAAAAATTATTTTGAAATTCTTATGAAAGTAGAATATTTAGTTTAATTTATTTGATTATTAACGATTGTATCAACAAAAACATAAAAATAAAAGATAATTTTAATGTTTTAGTTAATGGTGATGGGCGATAGCGTCGCTTAGGGTTTTGTGCGGTTGTAGATAAAGAGTGACTGTGAGTGGTGATGGTCGTTTTGTGTCAACGTCGATACAGTTGTTGAGTGATCATTTCGTTGCTTTGTGTCTATGTTGGTGTTAATGCAATTGTCGAGTGACGAAAGAGTTGCTTAGCATTTGCATTGGTGATTCTTTCGTCGCTCAACAATTGTGTTGACGTTGATGCATATGTCAAATAACCCTTGTATCTCACTTTGTTACTATGTGATGAAAGAGTCACGGATGCAAATGCAAAGTGACTTTTATCTCTTGTTTTCTTATCTACAATAATTACTCGTGGCATTATCATTTATTATCGTCAATATCGTTTGATATTACTAATTAGAATGTTAAAATTATATTATATATATATATATACATATATATATATATATATATATATTTTATTGATAAATCTGATAGTGTTAAAATAAATAAAACTAGATATTTTATTTTCATAATTATAAAAATTTTAAAATATAAAAATAAAAAATGTGAAAGAGAGTTAACTACAAAAGATAATATATAATAATCCTCTAATTTATCACACTTCTTATAAAACAAAAAATTAAAATTTGAATGCCTTTCAACTTTAGCAAATATTTCTCTATACGATCAAATTTTGACCTCTCTTTGTAGCTTGAAATCTTGTGTCTAAGATGACGCTCAAGTAAAATTGCCATTCAGCGCACACAAATAGACAACTCTTTAGAAATGTTCGTATCTAAAATGACAAGTATGGCTCAATCATGAAGAATAAGATACTGCATAAGCAAGTTATGATGTAGAATCACCACAATCAAATCTGCAGAGATCCAAACATAAATCGATGCACTCGTATTATCGTGTCAAATATAGAAGGCAAGAGTTGCTCAAAACATGACTGCTTGATGTCACGACTGATACATATTACAATCATCACAAATGCCAGAGTACTGATTCCTGAAATATGAAAACTCAAAGTTTTATTTCGTGGCTGACAGAAAAAGCTTAAAACATAGGATATGTGTGGTGTATAAGTCTGATCCAAGTTACAGCCTTGGCAGCTCATTTGAATCAGATGGGTTACCAGGTTCCACCTGCAATGAGAACTTACATGTAAGGAAACCCCATAGCAATCAAATGTCAAGCAGAAGCAGCAGGGTGACGAGAGGAAAAATATTAAAAAAAAGAAAAGAAAAGGAAAGAGTTGCCTAATTGGAAAACAATAGCCCAAAAATGCTTCAAAGACAGTGGCTGATATGCTTTATCACATGATGCACCCCTGCAACCACACTTCTTTTCACTTGACATTCAAGGAAAGTGGATGCATATAGAAATAGATATAATTAAACATAGCAGGAACAACCAGACTACATCAGGCCCCAGGTTCTTTTAAAGGATCTGTAAACCAGAATCCAATAAAGCATAAACATTTTGGAGAATCAATTAAGAGGCTAATACACCACATATTAAAATTGTAGATTCTCAGACTGAAAAGCAATTGCACATGTGCTTAGAGTAAGATGCTAAAACCAGTATAAATGACAACTATTATTGTTTTTTTTATAGTTACTCCTACCATATATAACCACTACATAACCACGAGTACTAGTCACCTACATTTTGCTGCCATTTTTATTAAATGTTAGTAAAAATATAAAACCAGCAATCTTGAATTTCCTCTTCAGAAATGGTTGTAATCAATAGCAATCCGATAGTAGCAGAGGCATCCTTTATTTCCAAGTCATAGTCACAGTTAGCTGAACTCCTAAATCTCAACTTCCCTCTACTTCATTAACAAACTTTTGCTCCTCTCCAATTGTGGTTCTTTGTTTGAAGTTGTCAAATTGGTTGGAATTTGGCAATATTGGCAAACTTCAATTGATTTTGATTGGTTCATAGCTGAATTTTGCTGATTTCTGATTATAGGAACAAGAAGTTACAGAAAGTTGATTCATTCTTGGACACCACCGGTGGCACAAACTGGGTGTCATATTGAAATTGCAGTGGTCAGAAAGGGTGGCCACCAGTGTAAGGATAGCAGGTAAAATGCAGATGGACAAAGAAGCAGGGCTGTGTTCTTCCTCTTTTTATTACTCTTATTTCCATTTCACATGTCAACAAGATGAGTATAAACAACAAAATTGTCTACTTATTAAATTGTAGAGAGCAAAATCAGTAACCTCTAGTAGAGATTCTATATTTTCTACCACCCACACTGAGAATATTTGCCAATGCCCTATTTGGCTATATAACTATACAAATAGATGAAAGATGACACAAACAATAATGCTAAGAAATATAATTGCAAAAAGGATCCACCCTTAAATCATGTGAATTTTAAATGTGAAATGATATACTTGGCTACTTGCAGAAATTTACGTATTCACGCTCAAACACACCTCAAGGTATTTTGTTAACAGAGTGGCTGTGCTAAAGTTAAAGCCCTGAACAGGCCCTCCTTCTGTGCGAGACAAGTGCAGTTGCTTCCTAACTTGAGTTGCCAGTACCTGGAAGATTTAATGGTATAAACCAATCTCATTAATCAGAAGAAGATATGGAAAAATAAACATAATTCACCAAATTAGGGTCTAAGTGAATGACAACTGCAAGCATAATAAATCCTACTATAAGAAGATATGAAAAACTTATATTCAAGAGAAAGCGGTGTCACTATACCTTCCCTAACTCCACACCCCACTGGTCAAAAGAGTTGATCCCCCATATGAAGCCTTCAACTGCAATTCTATGCTCATAGATTGCTAGTAGCTGAATAAAATCAAATGATAGCAGATTTATGCAAGGACATGCACAGAGAACTGATGAAGTATGACTCTTCAAATGAATATGTCAAAAAAATTTAAAATGATAAAGATCCTAAACTCAAATAACAGGAGAACTTGTAAAGTAGTATGAACCTGCCCAATATTATAAGCATCTAATGAGGGTAATAGTAGACTCAGAGATGGCCGGTTGCCAGAAAAGGTCTGCAAATTACGATATTCATCATAAGGACATAAGATCCAAATTTGATAGAAAAAACAAAGACTAAAATAATCACCTTGTGAGGAATAAGGTGGTCAGGTACATTCTCATGAAGTAACTGTTCTGGATTCTGAAATACAACCAAGTATTAGTAAATATAAATTTAAACTTAGATATAACAACAAAATCCAGAAGGTACCTTCCCATAAGCAAGAGCATCCGGCTGTGCAAAAAAGTTTGACATGAGCTCATCATGGTTACTAACTACTTCCCCTGCAATACAAAGATGTGGAAGAGCATGACTAATCTGCAGAGAGAATCCACTAACAAAAAGCCACAAGTCAGTTATTTTTGTCAGTGCCAATTATATGGTACCTTTTAGGTAAATTGGCTGCTGACTCTTGATTGAGCCTATAAAATCACAAGGAATCACTCTTCCCTGACAAATTCAAGAAGATTTTCTCATAGATCATTGTGAAAATAATATATTACAAGACTACTTGACATAATAAACATTGATTGTTTGCAAGTATTCAGAGATATAGTAGCAGAAAATCCACCTGAATTGTGCTTTCAGATATTAATTGTGGTTAGACAGTATGGATAAGTATGAAACATTGGGTTTCCATGCAACTTGTAAGATTTATAAAAGAATGATGAAGAAGGGGTAGGCAATATAATCAAAGCCTGAGAAGCACAAGCCGAAATCTGGCAGTCTGATTTGACCATGAATTAAGTTCAAGTACAGAAAAGCCTGAAAACCAAACAAAAGAGACCTATATGATAAATCATACTCTTGTAAACAATAGGGGAATAAATTTCTGGAAAGTTGAATTGGGCCATCAAAAACCTTAAGTTGCTTGATGTTCTGGACTAGCACCTTGGAAAATCAGGCACACAACGAAACAGAATGCACAAGTTCTTCCACCCTATTGAATACAAGCAAAAGTTAGGGCAGTCCATCTCTTATCTTCCATTGAAAGGAATACCAGGTTCATAATGTGTATGATGTTAAGCAATTACTTGTATTTATTTTTTCCCCAAGATGTTGGCTTTGAATTTATTTGAAAGTTTAACTCCAGTGTCTGTTCAAATCTTGACAAGTCTTGGTTATGATGATTCTAACGGGCTCTCATCTCAACATTTTTCACAAAGCTCTTTTTTATCTTCACGTGCATATTTACAAGCAAAACCTTTGCAGACAAAGGATCTCAAATAAAACAACCAAAAGTGGTCAAGAAGCCAGCCTTCCTAGGACGATGAGGATTCAAGATTGAGACAATGAGCAAATTTCAACTAAAATAAGCAGGAACAAGTATACCAGCCAGATAAGGAAGCAACTCTAAAGACACCTGAAACCATTTAGTAGAAAATCCTCAAGAATTTTCCTTGAAACACTGTGTCACTACTATTCATTAAGAACCTTACTTGATGAATTAGCTGATAGAAGCTGTGCTGACCATTTGTTCCAGGCTCTCCGAAATCTATTTCGCCAGCTTCGAAGGGAAGTGGAACACCATCAATTGAGACACCTTTTCCATTACTCTCCATGCTAACCTGTAAGATATAATAACTCCAAAGATTAGCAAAGATACAGGCACTTGAAATAAAAAATGTATAGAAACAACTCAAAATACCTGCTGAATATGCGGAGCAAACTTCTCAAGTGCCTGAGCGTAAGGCAAGATGGCCTGAAGAGAGTGATGAAAGTTTTTTGTCAGAGCAATATACAACAGATAATAAAGCTTAACAGACTAAACATGAACAATAAAACATTTCTTACTCTTGCAGGATATCCAAGAAATGTAACATTCCACACACTCAACAAACCTAGAAGTACCTGACTCAAGCAACACAAGCATCTGTTAGAAAATAATTATTTGGACTGAGATTATAAACATATAAATTTGTCGTAACATCTTACAGGTAGGTTCCTTTCAAATGAAGTGGAGTAGAAATGGTTATCAATGTTAGAAGCACCTTTCAGAAACCTTCAGCAAGGAAAGAAAAAGAAGTGAGAACATTCACAAGATTGTAACAGGAAACTAATCTTGATGTGTAATCCGTGGTCTAAAGTCTACAAAGTATAAATAACACTATCAGTTAGACTTTCTTTAGATTATTTATATTTTTTAGCATAACATTGAGAGTGAAAGAATTTGAGCATAACATTGGAGAAAAACAGATTGAAATTTATGATTAAATAGTCCAAGATTTACCATCATTATTATAAATCAGTTCACAGAATGGCCTTTCCAAAAGATGTCAACATATGGCACAGAAAGGTAGGTTCTTCATCATGGTGAGTGGATAACTGGGATATTCATAATGGGGCTTTAATATACAAGATATGAGGCAATTGCAAATGAGCTCGATATGATGAAAAACGACAAAAACAAAAGTTCATAAACAGTCAAGCGGCTCACAGTATATAAGGTTTCTTCAACAACAACAACAAAAGAAAAGGTCATAAGTCTCAATTATTTGGGGTCAACTATATGGAACTTTTACCATAATTGAGATCTGTAAAAAGCTTTCAGCAATTTGTACAGTGATCCAAAAACTATTTGGGGTCGGCTACATAAGGTTTGCTCTTTCCAAAAGTTATTTTGAACTAACAGAAAGTATAAAAGGCAAGACTCTTTGCTTCTATTGAATCATCATCAGATTAAAGGTCTTCAACAATTTGTAATCAGTGGTCCTCCTTACTGTTATCCTTTGAAACGCAGAACTCACATTTCATATTACTGCATTGTCTGTACAGTGATCCATGTATCACTTAGATACTTTACAATCTCATTCAATTCTTGATCTTCATTTTATTAATACTTTTCCAAGTTAAGAATTTCACAAGGATAGATGTTGTATTTTATTCCAATTTCTTACCCATTTGCTGTCCAGATAGAATGGAATTGTTTCTCTGATGGTCAGTATCGTAGACATTCTGCCTCCAGCTTATATCCCCTTAGTGATTAATTAAATCAGTGAAATGCCTTCCTCTCAGAAGAAAGTTGGTAAAACAAGATAATACAATGATATCTAAGAGAGAATAAAATTCACAAAAATTGAAAGCAAGCAAGAATATTTAGAAAAGAAGATATTTGTTGAACTTCTGCTCCACATTGGCAAATCAAGTTAGCCAAAATGCATCTCCTGCATTAATCAGATTAAACTTTTTCATGACCCTTGTATGATCCTTTGTTTCCACAGAGATATGCTAAAATTGCAATTTAAAAGCACATATCATAAAGCAATCAAGGTTTCACTCGAAGTTCATTTAACTATGAAAAATTCTCTTGGTGTAAACACAAGTTTCTCTTTTAAAATCATTGCATTAAGAAAGATAAAGCATAAATTATCATACTTCTCAACAATTGGAAAACCATACTGGAGAGACAATGGAAGTACACCAACAGCACTGCAAACTGCATTAAAATTGACTTTGTCAACAGAACATCAAATAATTAAACATTTTCAATCATATGAACCACGACACGAGGATAACTACCACTATAGCGACCACCAACCCAATCCCAAAATGCAAAAGCATTAGCAGGGTCAATACCAAACTTCTCTACTAGCTGCATAAATATAACAAAATTAGGCAAAGAGTTGTGACGAAAGAAAGAATGAATGCAGCTGATACCCCTTTACAGTTTACACATTGCATTTTCTTCAAAGAAAATATATTGTAACAATCAGCAAAGGTAATCAAGAATATGGGAAGTTTAACACTATTGCAGCACAGTATACTGATATGGCAGGGCATGCTGTTTGGAAAACCATTGTTCTCGATAGCATAAGAGTTGGCCTATCCATGTGTTAGCACGACTCTCATGAATAAGTATGTGCTAGCCATGTCAACATGGAATTGCAATCCTTTATGATAAATCATAATATTTCTCAAATATTTTCGCGTTCAGGAACATTCTCGCTAGTTCTGGCTTCTGTGTAGCCAATGACAAAAAACACATCTAAAATAAGGCAAACAAGTTGACATGATAGGGAAGCATCGCATTCAGGGTGAGGTGATGAAAATGGAAAACAAACTAGTAGATAGAGAAATATACTATACTCCGTTATTGCTTTGATTCTAGTGTTGAAGATCCAACGTGATATGCATCTTAGTATCCAATATCTCAGATGCTTTTACTTGGGAAATGAGATGGCATAGAATTATATGAAATCAACATATGGATATCGAGATGTCGATATTATGATTGAATCCAAAACAGTTATTTAATTTTATAATATTCTGCACACAATGGAGCAATTTTAAAACTATTTTACATCTAAAAACCGACATACCAACATTAAAACTGGTTTTAATATATTCTTCTCTTCTTTCCTCTTCTCCAATTATAATTCTTCATATTTAAAAATCAATATTTATTATGTTCAAGGATTTGGAAGCATTATTAAAATGGTGGACATATTTGTTTCACTATGTAAGAATTTTGCCAAAGTAAAAGAAAAGAGAGCACTACAACTGAAAATATAAATTTACCGTAAGATTTGTACTGACTGCCACCATGTGCTTTGCAACTGCCTGAGCCCTGGAGGAAGTGACAAAGAGTGACGTACCAGTACACAACAACTGAAACAAAGGAAGAATATTCTAAAAGAAGGTATTTTAAAAATGTGCTAACCCAAGAGCTGACGAGATCCATTCCCTCATTGTTCTAGCATTCAGCATGGTTTCAGCTGTTGTAAAAGTCTTTGAGACGACCACAACTGTATTAGCCAGTGACCACAAATGTAAGTAAAGAGGATCCATAAAAAATGTAAAGTGATACCAAAAATTTCCTTTTCAAAATAAAATGTTGTAATTACCTAAGGTAGTTTCAGGATTTAATCCCTTGAGATTTCTAGCCACATCAACTGGATCCACATTTGCAAGACTGCAGGAAAAAGACATCAGATATAGGTTGTGACAAATCATGTTTATTTACTACAGGAATTTACGTCATTGCATTTCTGAATCCTGCATCATACAGAGAAGAATTATGCCAGAAATTGCCGATGGCCTAGATACCCAAAAGTCAGTTGAATACAGAGTCATATGCTGAATACAACGTTTAATATGCTCAAAATTAACATGGCAAAGTTCACACATGTTGTGATGCAACAAGGACTGTGACAATCTGTTCCTCAGATACCAGAACCTATAAAACTTGTCATGACCAGATGAAAGCAGCATTCACTTTGGGGGATCAACCTAATATTTCCTTGAGGCCAAGAAGTCCATTTAATTGGATTGAGCTAATATTATCTATTTGAGGTCCTTATGCTATTGTCCACAAGATTCACATTGGGTCATAAAACATCTCACTCAAGCAATTTCCTGAAAAAGTAACTACTACTCAACAATTTCTCTTTTACACAATTAAAAGGTATAAGGAGCATGAGAAGACATTCATTAGTGTATCCAACTTTCTATTTAGAGAGTTAGGGAAAACATAAATAGATTCCATATCCATCTCTATCTCATGCTAATGGTTTCTCAAATATCTTCAGTTATAGCCTAAATCTGCTTTTTTTGTTAGATCCCCCACTACAAATACAAACCTACATATGTGATGAAGTCTTATAAAAATTATAAGTTCAATATTGGAATTTACAGACTCAAATTAGCTGTGATGATGGCATCCTGAAAAGCAAACCTTCTAAAGAAACAAAAGCAAGATATATCCCTTCATCAGAGTTCCATGCATATATCTTTTTATGAATTGACCACTAATTATGTTTACTTACAATCGCAGCTGTCGTCCATTGGCACAATCTGCAGACTCTGGATCTGAAAGATTTCAAGATATGATGACTTGTAAGAAAGCTGTGTCCATTTATTTTGGAATTGATGGATTATCACCTTCGGCAATAGCTTTGTCAATGAACTCATAGGTAACAATGATTTACCTGTCTGAAGAGCAGTGTGCACAAATAATGGGCCTAAAAAGCTGCCACCAATACCAATGGCCACAACATCTTTTAATGCCTTCCCTGTCGCTCCAACCTGAGACATTTACTAATTAAAACCAAGGACTGGTGTTTTAGAAATGGAGATCAAGCAATTTGGACATGCTTCTTACCCAAGATCCACTTCGCACCCGATCAGAGAAATCTTTAATCTTGTCCAAGACATCCCAAACATCTGGTACCACATTTTTCCCATCACTGCAAATAACTTTATCTCTTGGAGCTCGCAAAGCAATATGCAGAACGGACCTATTCTCAGTACTGTTTATCTGAATAATGTAAAAGATGAGAGTGACAAAGTTCATCAATGACTATTCATCAAACTTATTAAGCCTGTAGAATAAGAACAATCTACTTTAACATTGTTATAAGAAAAAGTAAAACTAAAAACCTTAACTGACTAAAAGTAAGCTCTATTTCTGCCTAAATTTTATGGCAGGCCAATCTAGAAAATCTACTGAAACTGATTCAACAACCATATAAAGGACCTCTATTCTTCTTCTAGAATCAATTTGACATCATAAAACCAGGAGGAAATCCCTCCCAATAACAAAATTGCAAAGCATTATAAGAAATTCTTCACAGAAATCACAGCTTGATGTTGAGGAGGCTACACGGAATAAGGATTGACAAATATCTACTCACTAAAGCTAAACAAAAATATCTAGACATCAAATTATGTGTCCGAAGGTTCTACTTACGTGCTCTCCATTGTACATGCTGTCAATTTTTTTCCTAAGATCCGCTGCCTGCAACAATTCAATGGATCAAAAATAAGAGAAATATCCTAATACTATGAATGTGAATGCAGAATTTCCCACCTCTGCTAGTTTGAAAAGCTTTTCTGTAGTGTCAAGGCGAGCACGTTGCCGTGAATAGTCCAAAATAATTCCATCAAACTCTCTGTTAAATGGGTTGAAAGCCACATCAACAAAGCTCAAAATGAATTAG
Organism: Musa acuminata AAA Group; assembly: GCF_036884655.1. Classification (NCBI taxonomy): domain Eukaryota; kingdom Viridiplantae; phylum Streptophyta; class Magnoliopsida; order Zingiberales; family Musaceae; genus Musa; species Musa acuminata. The sequence goes on from NC_088333.1 coordinate 6,249,016, forward strand.
AAGTAGCAAAAGACACATATGGTTGATGGTCGATGACACAATTGATGAGTATCATACACCATCATCGACTGGCACCGATCGACGTCATTCATCAGATCTCGTAAGTGTGTCTTTTCTATCACATTAATATGTTCCTGCAGAATGACAGAACATCAACTTGGTGCCATCCATGAAAGTACTTCAGCCAAATGACACCAAAATATTGATAAAAGTCCCACCTTCAAGTCCTTCCATGGTTCTGTGTCACATATAAGAGCTGTCGAAGCCATTACCGTCTGAAACAGTACATGATATCATCTTATCACCTCGTCAGTGTGGAAATATAATGCTAAATTATGCCTTCCTTTTGTGAATTCATAAGAAAACCATGTTGTGAAGTTTGTTAAATATGTTAAAGAACAGCAGATAATGCACAGAATCTGAAATTAGAGAAAGGTGCTCAACAGCTCTGGAAAAGTGACCGCATTGATGACAATCTCAATAATTGTACATTTGACTGGTTAACAAAAGATATTCCTATAACTGATCAATGGAAGAATGGCTTAAACATATTCAACATGAAAAAAATCTCACTTCAAATTTTAAAGCAGAGGGCAGACTCATCAACATCTTTAAAAAGGATTAAACTTTTGACAGCCACCTAATTATAAAGAGAAGAAGAAAGATATTCTACACATCATCAGCCCCATTAACGGAGTCAGATCGAGTCTTTTCACTGTTAGGAATTAGCTAGATAGATTCTTTTCTAATCTAAAACTGACTCTTACTAAATTTAACATACGACGCCGCTCAAGTCCGACTTTGCCTACAAAGATTTAAGTAAGAACACCCCAACAATTGCACGAAAAGAAAGGAATAATTGATATGAACCTCGACTTCAGAATCCGCACGAGACTCCACAATCCACGTCCTTGCCTCCTGTGTTTAGATCAGGATTTAACGAGCATGAATAAATACTAAAAAAGGGAAGCGAATTGATGGAGAACAGAAGAAACAAGAAAGAAGAAGGCTTGCGCGTAATCCCAGTGGAGATCAGATGGAGGAGAGCACCTCTTCCACAAGAACGCAAGAACCCTTTTCCGGATAGCTCGTCGATTCAATGTACTCGCATCGCCATCGTTCGTGAGACCGGGGGCGGCTTAAATGGCCGGGCTGTAAACGTATCGGATCGAATCGGACCGCGTTCATTCTTGTCCGATCCGTCTCTCAAGAGATCCGATAATAAGTTGGCTTAAAATGTAAGAGAAGAAAGAGGACAACTGAAGGGGAAAATAAATTAGGATTGGGAACATATTTATTCGATTGATCCAAATAAATTTAGATGCTTGAATATTATGTAATCACCGATGATTTTTTTCTCCTTTAATATAAATTAATTATCATAAATAATTTTTTTTTCTCTATTTAAATTATTAATTTCCTTATTTGCATAACATAATTTAAAAATAATTAAAATTATTTTTTAATCATATGATAAATTAAAATTTATTTATTTTCTAACAAGTGATGTGATTTTTAGAAAGTAAATAGTTCAAATTATATTTTTGTGTGTGAACCATAAAAAAATAAATATTTAAATTTAAAGATAAATTTTTTCTATAAATTATGAATAATAAAATAATAATTTATTTTTTTATTTTTTTTATAAAATAGGACGTATGATAATAGTTGACATTCCTACCTAAAATTACGGTAGTTGAATAAAATATGCATCTTATTCTAAAGTATATAAAAGTTGATGCAAAATTTAATTAGGTTTCTGCTGTCATCCTTTTTTTTATTGTATTGGGGACTTGCGCATGGCTGCGATGCTTGTTTTTTTAGTCAGACCCAACGTATGACTTGACAATTATCTCTAGGGTCGGTTCAAACTAAATCCAAATTGAACCGGTTCGATAGTTTTTCGATTCCAAATCGAATCGATAGCTGTTTTGGGTGATTCAGTTTTGGGAATCAAAATCGATAATTTCAGTGTCTGTTCGAAAGTAATTATATCAACAATAGTCTTAAGATAAATATTTATATATTTTTTTATCAATAATAACTATGGAGAAAATTTTTAGTATAAGACGACGAAGCCCATTCGAGTTGAGTATCGAATTAGTTAAAACTCAACGATTGGATCGAGGAAAAAAAAATAAAAATAAAATATTATCCATGCAATCGAAGGAATGATAGTACAATCCATACTAGATCTAACCAACTGCCCATCCTACAATCTTGACACCTCGTACTTTTGTCTCAGTCTTTTTTTTCTATCTATCTATCTAAATCAAATAAAAATATTGATTTAGATAGAAACGAATAAAACTAAATTTTTATGTGTAGTAGAGTTATCTTGTGCCTCTAGTATTCTTACTCACCTATGTCGGTTTCGAGTACAAGTACCTTTTTGTTGTTGAAGGTCGTTCGAGCTTTTCCTGGGAGTATAATATCGATTAGGACATTCAATATTGACAACGATCGATAAACTTATAATATTATCAATTTTAATCAATATTTTATGTCATTAGACTCATTACATATACGGAAATACATCCACTTTTTAAAATAACATTATGATAAAAACATTTAAAAAAATTATAAATTTTTACTATTTTAAATTATTTTTATTTTTATTTTTATATTTTTTAATAAAAACCTAAGATTCTATTTCAAGGTTACATATGGATCAATTTGTACCGAAGTTTTTTAAAAGGTTAAATTATATTAAAAAGAGTTGAGATCTCATTCTCTGCCACTCTAACATTGAAATGGTTGGTATTTGATCGTAAGCAGCTTGTAAAAGCCATAACCACATGCAACATGCTCACTTGTTTCTTTTGTGTCTACATGTTAATCTATACTGCATAAAAGTTACTAAACCTTTCAATTCTAAAGATGAGACACACACACACAAACATACACGCCCAAAAGCTTCAATTATTTGAAACCCCTCCCCCCACCTCTGATGGGAGCTGTACTCGTTCTCCCTTTCTTGGTTTATTTGCCGTCCTTCCACCACCTTTTGTTCTTCTTTACAGCAGAAGAAAACACGCTTCTTTCGGCTACTCTTACCTCATCAACTTCCTGCTCCAGAGTAGACGCACGTTGCATAGCCTGCAACATCATAGAATCACAACTTTAGATCGTAACCATCGATCGAATTGGTTTTTGAGCAGGGTGGACGTACTGGGATTGTCCCTGGTGAGGACGGCGGTCTTCCGGAAGTCGCAGTCCCAGCCGTGCCGGCCGGTGTTCTGGTACAGCTGGTTCATGGCGTAGGCCGCGTGCGATCGGACGGTGTTGGGGAGGTAGCACGCCCCTCCCTCTTGGATCGGACGGCAGTCTACTCCCTGCTGCGCGCACGCGTAGTCCAAGTTCGCCTGCAGGTCCTCGTCTGTGGCCTCCGCCTTCGGCACGCACCATCCTGCCGTCGCCGGCTTCCGCGCCGGTGTTCCCGTCGAGTTCCCCTGCAAGACCAAATCAATGCTTCGAAGTTCGTATTTATCACGTACGTTGTCGCATTAACCATGCAAGACTGGCGTGAGCCGAGCAACCTTGTCCTACCTGGGTGGTTCCGGTCTTGGCGAGGCCGGCGTCGTAGACCGGAGAGAGGTCGGCTCGAAAGAGGCCGAAGGATCGCTCCGAGGTGGGGCCGGGCTTCAGGTCCTCGTCGTAGAGGGCGAAGATGTACGTGTCGACGGATCGCCCGGGCATGAGGGGCGTCCCGGCCATGGACCGCAGATGCGCCACCAGGTTGACGTTGAAAGCCTTGGCGTTATCCACGGTGGCGCCGGCCTCGTCCTGGTCGCCGCGGTACGGCCACCCTGTCTCTGCCACCACGACCTCGGCCTCCGAGAACCCGGCCGCCGTCAAGGCGGCCTTCACGGCGTCGAGCTGCGCGTCGAACATGTTGGTGTAGGTGAGTTTAGATCCGGCGTCGAACCGTCCCGGGTTGGGCCGGAAGAGGCAGAAGGCGAGGGTCTCCGGCCGCGGGTCGCTCTGGTACGCGAAGTACGGGTACGGGTTGATCATGAACGGCGCGCCAGTCTCTCGAAGGAAACCGAGGACGCCGGCGAGGTTTGAGGTGAGGTCGGCGCGGAAGGCACCCGCGGAGGGGGGCTCGGAGCTGGCCAGGACGGCCATGGAGTGCACGGTAGAGACCTTGATTCCTGCGGAGGGTGCGGCCTCGGAGAGCGCGGAGTGGAGGTTCCGCATGGCGGGGAGCAGCTGTGGGCCAAGGGATGCGTCGCCGGGGGCGAGGACCTCGTTGCCGACGGACACAATGGAGATGGCGGTGGCGGGGAGGAAAGGAAGGACGTTAGCAGAGACCCAGCGGCGGGCGGCGGAGGGGTCGGAGGCGAGGGAGGGGATGTCGCCGTCGGCGACGCCGATTATGACGGAGATGTTGGTGCCGGCGAGGGCGCGGAGAATGGGGGGGTCGGTGCCGTATAGGCGGATCTTGGAGATAGTGGTCGACTTGAGGAGACGCGCCGTCGCCTCCGGCGGGGGGAGATTGTCCGCCACCTCCCCATAGTTCACCCCGACGAACGACTGCGACTCTTCCAACCACAAAAGCAAAAGAAGAGCACAGTTCAAGATTAGAAAAGGCTTACATTTTGTTTCAAGATAAAGGTTTTCTTGACCAATAGTCTCTTCCAGCAATTTCTTGTGTTGGAAAGACGAAGAAGAACATCAAAAATCCAATTTTTCATCAAAAACCTTCTTTAGTCTTGAATTGAAAAGAAACAAGAACAAACTGACGCAAAAAGACAGCTAAATATGTTTATTTCGATTGCAAGACTTATGAAAGAGAGACATTTTATTTGACTTCGCACACTTTTCGCAAAAGAAAGAAGAACATGAGAGAGATAACAATTACCAGCGAAAGGGAGGATGAGAAAGAGAGGAGAGATCACGAGGAGAAAGAAGCGACTCCTGTACGACATGGCGTGAAAAGAGGCAGAGAGCCGCTCGGAGAAAGAAAGCACGAAGCCTTAGGCAGGGCGAGACGGAGGAGGACGAGACCTCCCTTGCTCTTGATAAAGAGGACCGTTGGGTTCAAAGAGACGGCTTTTGCGGGAGGAAAGCAGCGATGCCCGATTCAAGGATTTGGTGACTTTCCCACGTGCAAAGAAGCCAACGAAAGATGCCGGTAATTAAGAAGCCAAGGCGAATCCGACAGCCACGTGGCCCTGGTTTTTGACCACCCCAGAAGTACCACGCCGAAGGCAAGTGTACGTTTGACTCACTCCGTGATCGGAGCCGGAAGAACTCGTGAATGACCAACCAAAGGCACTCCCCTCCTTTGTAGGTAAATTTAGCTGTTTTTTTCCCTCCTCCTCCTTTGCCATGAAACAGGGGTGTCAGATGGGACCAGATCTTTGAGGTATGATCTCGATCCAACAACACATAAATTGACTATTCTTGAGAGGCATACTTGGTGTGTGTGTGTATGGGGGATTGGAAGCAGGAGGAGGTTTAAGAAAAAGGTGGTTGATTCATGGCGAAGAAAGCATAGCTTTCAAAAAGCAAGAAAGAAAGCATTCCATTCTAAAGTAGTTAGCTGGGAATTAGATACCTTGCTGTATTTTTGTAAGATGAGGAACTTCTATCCAGCTGTTCTCGATCCACCCAGCAGCTCAAAGGTCTCTTCTGCAACTATATGGGCTTCAATTCAAGTAGGGTTAACCAAACTAAGGCATGCAATGTGGGGTAAGTGTGTCAGATTGTTTTGCAGGAATTCTGACTTCACAGGGACTGTTGAGCTGCAAAGATCTTCTAATTGAAAGATTTTCTACTAAGATATGCTTTCTACATTTGCTTTTTTCTGCTTCCACTCAGGTAGCATGGCGATATTGCATCTATCTTTTCCATATCTCGGAATCTGTCTGTGCCTTGGGATTTTCCATATCCCATTTGCAAGATTCTGAGAGGGAATGTGTTGTCACATTTAAGTCAAGATTGTGCCACCTTGTCATGGACATGTTGATCTGCTAGCTGTTAACGCATGCAACCTTCATGCTGTACAAAATCGACATGTGTGTATGCTCAAGAAATCTAGCAGCTAAATTTGGTTCTTTCTTAATGTCAGTATAGAGGTTTTACATGCTGCTTTTTTGCTAAGAGTTGCAAAACAAGAACTCATCTGTGCCAGAGCCAAATGCTGATACCCATGAATCATGGTCAATTTTTGCCTCCACCTCAAACAAGCAATCTTCCCTTTGGTTATCATCTGTACATGAGCAACTGCTAAAGCATCCATTATCTGCAACAGGAGCAGTTTATTTTCAGTTCAAATGAACTGTATAATCTCATCTTTTGGTGCCTCTGATTTGCTGAGGAGTTTTGAAGTTGTCAGAGGTGATCATCCACTGCTTTGTCTGTCCATCCAAGCTTCTGAATTGCTTTCTGCTCTATGTTGGCAAAAGCTGGTAATCACTATTTGAGGACTTCTCAAGTCAATCTGTTTTACAATAGAAAACAAATAAAATCATGATCTGCATTCCAATATGATTTTTAACAGTTTCTAAACTTAATCATTGTTTAATGGTTTCAACTACATCATGTGTTATAGCAGATGGATGATGTAGGTGAGGTGAATCCTGTCCATGAACTCCACATGTTACCTGATTCTGCACCTTCAAGTTCATTTATCAGGATCAACCTCTCGAGCCACTCAGCAGAAACCTGTGGATGACAGCCACCCAAATCAAGAATGCAAATGCACCAAAGACAGAACACAACCAAAACTGGGGTTTGGAGTGAACTGTGCCCTGCACTCCAGGCTTGAACAAAAGGGCCAATTTGTCTGCTATTCGAAGAAATCGACCTCTCACATGGAGTTTTGGGAAGCTAAAGCCAATGCAGCGCCTTCCTCCTGACGAGGTGATAAGAGTTCTCTTCTTTTCTGCTGGTCTGAGGACCTTATCAGGCCAATGCAACAGCCGACTTGAGCTCCACTGGACCCAGGCTGAACTATCTCTCTCTCATGCGGCTACCACTTACATGACCATAGCTTCCTTTGGGACCTGGAATGCCTCCAATAATGGGTGGCCAGAATCCAATGCAACAGTGGAACATATCCAAGCAGAACATAAACCAAAGTGGAATGGAATCTTCTCCTCTCAAAGGAAGGGTGGTGTTTTGTTTGAATTGCAGTTACGGTAGCGCACGAGTGTGTGTGGCTCTCTTTTCTTATCTTCTTCGGCTCCTCCGTCAGCATAAACACAACTCTAAAGCTGAAAGATTGTGTGTTTTGGGCTTCCTCTGTTTGCTTCTTGTGTCAGAGCTTCCCTCCGAGTCATGTCTGGAGAAGAAGCGCATCAGAAATCCACGGCGGACTCGGCATGGCTGGAGGAGCTGCAGTTGCCTCAGGTGCTGATCTCTGAGAGAGTGCGTTCGTTGCATGCGACCATCGAGCAAGAATGGGATTACCTCCGGCGCAGCGCGTGCCAGACCGCCGCCGGCCGGGCACTGTGGAATCACGTGATTCGTGATCCCCTGGCTGCGGTGCTTGCAGGAGAGAGCTACCTCAGAAGCCTCTACGAGAAGATGAGGCAGGACAGGCTTAGCAATGCCCGAGAAGTCTCGGGGGTGATTCTGGCAGTACGAACTCTTTGGTTCGATTCCAGGATCGAAGCTGCCATCAATTCCTTCGGCGACAGGGGAGCTCATCAGGTGGTTCTTCTCGGTGCAGGTCAGTGGTTCCTCTTCCTTCCCCTCAGCATTTGTTGGCTTCGAGATCAATGCTTAAAGCCGTCGCTTCCGCAGGCATGGATGCGAGAGCTTACCGCCTCAGCTGCCTCAAGGAAAGCATTGTATTCGAAGTGGACTTCCCTGAGCTCTTGCAGATCAAGGTTTCCCTCCTCAAGGAAATGATGGCATCTTCCAAAGACCAACAAATCGTGATGATAGCCAAGTCCCTGGTCAGAGTGGCAGCTGACCTCAGGGAAGGGGACTGGATCGAGGAACTGCAGAAGCGTGGGTTTGTTCCTACAAGGAACACCGTGTGGGTGCTCGAAGGCATCCTCTACTACCTGTCTCACCTCCATGCCATGCAAGTTCTTGAGGTCATCGCTGCCAACTGCAACTTGACCCACACCGTCCTCCTCGCGGACTTCATGAACAAATCTTCGGTTTCCCTCTCCAACTCCACCTTCCATTTCTACAGTGACTGGCCAGACCATTTGCTGCCCACGCTCGGGTATTGCCATGTCAAGCTCTCACAACTAGGGGACCCTGATGCTCACTTTGGCTTGCTGCATGACCCCCAGAACCTGTTCAACAAGTTAAGGAGCTTGCCCAGATCCATGGAGACTCACCCGGAGGATGGAACACCATGCCGACGGTTGTACCTGGTGGAAGCCTCCGGAGGTCCAAGCCAGGATAGCTGATAGATCAAGTGATTCCAAGGAAGAGGAAACATGCATGTTCTGAGACATATACATAGTAGATTCTATAGTTCCATAGCTCCTCTTATTAATTTCCTTGATTCATGCATAAACAGAAACTTGTACCTGTTCTTGATTCATGTATATGTGCATAATGCACAAAGCTAGTGGAATGAATGGCAAAGGAAATTGCAAAACAGAGTGCCAAATGGTGGAATTTAAGGGTATTATTCAGTGACAATCCATGGTGGTGCCACCAACAGGTCATGTGCTAAGTTTTATCATGAAGCATTGCTGGTGCCCAGTTATCCATTCATTCTCTCCTGGAAACTGATCATCACTTATCTACATTAAGTGCTCAGCCTCTCTGACACTCTATAAAGTAACGACAGGTTGGTGGTATCAAACTAAAGGAGATGGATGCCCGCAAACTTTTCATTTCTTCACATCATTTGAAAGATAAATCCCACCATTTTATGCATCTGATCTTAGCCAGTCAGCACAGGTCGAGATTGAAGCATCAGGCAAAGCAAAAGTATTGAAACAAAAGTTGGTAGACATTTGAAAGCCCAGTAGTTTTTGCAAGGTAAAAGGTACAGGATTTGCAGTATTTAGGGAATCATCCCTATACAAGTATTGCTCGAATTCATATTTACTTTGAAGGCAATTATACAAATCATAGAACTCAACATTTCTGCAAATGGTATAATGGATCTATTTCAAAGTTAGATTCTTGAGTTCTCATGAGTCTGTTGTCCTTCTTTTGTTCTGCACATCCAATTTTGAAGTAGCATAATATCAGATGCAATCTTTCTAGCTTAGCCAACTCGGGTATCATCCGTGCTTAGTTCAGTTCTTAGCAGGAGAACTCTTTTTTCACTTCAACCAAACGAGCTATTGTAATTTTCTTAGGCCTTCATTGACTTTAATGAACTGATTACAGTATTGGAGAAGCAATGGCATCTACAGTCACACAAATTCCTTACAAGGAAGGACAATTTAATATGAAAACAAGAAATGCAAAATTCACCATGCTGAACATGGTGTGCAAGTCTTTGACAAACATCTTACTGATACGAATATATTGGCATTCTGAATATTTAGCAAATACATGCTGATATAGTGTGCAAGCCAACTGAATATATAGGGTTAATTTGATAAATAAGTTTTTTCATCCAAATAGGAATGGTAGAACTAACACAACGTTTTCACTGAAGATGAAACACCACTAAGGTTTGATAAGAGCAATGGAGGAGGTAAGAATACATAAGTTTGATGATTGATTGACATTCCCTTGGTTGGCACAGCTGATACAGCAACGGGTTCTATAACTGCAGCGATGGCGTGACAGAAATAGATTAGGACCACCTGAAAAGTAAAGGAAATGATTAACTTCCGAGAAAGAAAAAAAACAAAATAGTCATTTGTCGCTTGCATATGCATAAAAATGAAATTAGTCTGATCAAGTGATCGACTTGTGGCAGCAGACACCATACTATGTTTCATTTCTTTACAAGAATGGCACCTCACTGTTACATATATACGGTAGAATGATCAGAATTCTAAGTAGTCCTTATTCCCTAATTGAATGTCCCAAGTGCAGAAATTGTCTTCTTTTTGACCTTTACCCTTGCAGTATATAGAAAAGGAAAGTATAAGATGAGAATCAAACTAGTAAAAATGACACAGATAAGAAGCAAAAATATTGACAAAACCAGATTTTAAGATGCTACATTACTAAGACCGATTTGTCTGAGGCACAGAAAGTGGTTACAAACTGGAGCTGACAGAAATACTTATCCAATTAACATGCTTTATGTAACAAATTCTCGCAATAATGAGACATAAACAATGCCTTTGATTTGGAGACACATTTATTGTTTCTGAGAAAACTTTCCATTTTGACCATGAACTGCTAAGCAAGGAAGTAGCCTGCATTGTCAAATTACATGATCATCATAAAGATGCAATTTTTATGAATATTAACTGGAAACCGGCACACTAAGAATCTGTTAGCTATTTTATAATTTAGGATTGGCACAAACAGGGCTTCAATTACAGCTAACTGGACAGAATCAACTGAACCTGGGAAATGACTGTCCAAATCATAAATGAAATTCTAAAAACTTTTTTCAATTGAACAGGTATTTCTCAAAACAATAGTTTACAATGAAGTGTAGATGCAATTGATGTTTAGCATTATAAATATCTTTGAGTAGCATGGAATACCTTTCAGTCCTTGGTCTTGCAATAAAGCTTTGATGGTATCATTTGGAGAATTCTGATCTCACTCATTCTTATTCTTTTTACTCTTTTTTTTTTATATTGAAAACCAGTAGCAAAGTGACATCAGCTTCCTGGTGTGATGCAATTTAACTAATCCAAGATCAAAGACATATTGTCTCTGTCACATTTGAGCTTGAAATGAATAACCATGTACTATTGCTAGACGATAGTGAAAATTCTGCCTCCAATTTCATAGTGCTATACTTATCAATCAAATGAGGTGATTTTTGCAATCAAATGGAATATGAAGCATGTGTGAAATCAATCCACTTGTTCATCAAAATATATAACAACTGATATACAATTTTCTACTGATACAACTTCTTTTCAAGGGAAAGTAATAACTCATCAGAAGAACAACCTGGATGCCAATCATATCTGCTCACTAGCCATTTCTTGTAGACATCAGATTGTTCCCCATCAGCTTCACAAAAATTTCGACCTAGAATCCTACTAGGATTGAAGGGGAAACAACCACAAGGCTGAAGACCACAGGGACAAGCTCAGTTTGGGAGAGAAGGTTATTGTAGCAACCCATGACACCATGCTTGTAGATAAAATCCACCTGACATTAAACTTGCATTCTTTTGGAGCAGACCCCAAAACCTACCTATGTTTGTAGCATTCCTTATTAAGGAGGTAATTGTTGGGAGAGGTTCTACTGTTCATTTACAATTTCTCAGTCAGTACTGATTACTGTGCATCTCATATGAGTCAGAAATCACAATCCACATCTGCTATCAGAGTTTATTTTGTTTCTAGGACTTTCTTAAGAAACACTGCTCTAGTTATTCTAGCTATGTACCTAAAAATTTGATCAGAAGCATGCGATGTTACTTAGATTTTTGAGGTTGATGTTATGCAGATATGATGTTATAGACATTAAATCTTCACAAATGAATATTACTTCTTCATGGGTTCTACAAGAAATGAATTCAATAACTGAGACAGTAACTAAAATCCCTTGATGAAGCTAATTTAATCCTTCTTAACTCAAGACATGTTTCTCCGGATAAGCTGATGACACGATTTTTTATATTTCTCAAAAACAAAAAAAAGAAGTCCTAAGATATGGTTATTGGGGAGGAATGAATGAAATATACGACAGGAAAATGCTGCTTTTGAGCAACATTCCTTTCCATTTGTTACTGACATTGCACTTCAGCTTTAAGCAAATAGTTATTGATCTTTGGTATATTAAGTTGCCTCCTATCTCCCTGTCAATGTCAGAAGTCTGTGCTAATACTGAAAAGTATACCTTGACCTAATTTTCTTTAAACGTCATGGACCTCATGCAAAGATAATCACTCCAAATGCACTGAGCTAGTGAGGTGTCTTCCAACAAATACCAGATTTAATAATGTTTTGCTGCAACGATTCTTTTCTGCAGCCTCATTGCAGCCAAGTTGATAGAGACATACATTCAAACTCTCAATTAAAGGAGAAGTTCCTTATTCCCAGTTTGTGACTTGCTTTTCTCTTCTTCGATGACTAATCATGGCAAGATCTGATGGATTTTTGAAGTAATAACTTAGAACCTTGGTTGGAAAAGGACCGGAAAAGATCAAACCCACTCACAATTGAGAGAAGGTTACATCAATGCCTAACTACTATCTCAGCATTATAAGATGATAGCTCACAGTAAGGGATGCTAGTGGAACTCGATTCACATTCTTTAGCGACACTGAAAGCTTTTCTCCAATTCCCTCACCACCAAGTAACAAAAGCTTAGTTCATGCCATCATCAGTGTCGGACATGATTTGCTTTTAGACAAGTTAATGGTTGACAAGAGGCAATCACTCTATGAACTATTAGATACCAATTCTCAGGTGCTTTATTTCGCCATGTTTGCATGCAGAGCCAAACTGTCATGAGTAATGTGCCTTCCACAAAAGCCTGATGCAGCAGCAATCTTCTCTTCCTGATCAACCTCCACTGACCAAACAGTATCATAAACAAAGCGAACAAGTTAAATATTCTCCTCCATGATATATCACACTTAAGATGCTTGGTTACCTCATGCAGATTGATGCCTGGAGGCCACCATCTTCTATTGTTAAACAACATCTCCTGACCCAATCTTATCCGAAACAAGCAAAAGAAAAAGAAAAGAAAGATGATCTCCACATAATCATGCACAAACCTCTCCTACTTCATCCTTATATGAAATCGACCTAATTCACTAATAAAGTTTGCAGCGAGGTCTCTTCCAGCAAAGCATGATGTGACAATCATATGTTGATGAACATCTACTGGCCAAAAACTGGTCATAAACAAAGCAAACATACAAAAGATTCCCCTCTCCAGACAATCATGCATCAACCTCTTCTGCTTCATGCATAAGATGAGCCAGATTCACTAAGAAAGCTTGCATGATGACCCTCTTATACCTCATTGAGCTCGTGCATCAAATCAACCATGCATTATTCACTAAAAGGGGGTCTGCAGTGAGGTGTTTTCCATTCAAATTAACATGCACAAGCTAATTTACCTAATCACACTTCCAAAAGGAGTCAACCCTTGGAAGCTGTCTTCTTTAAACAAAGCTATGGTCACCCATACATCAAAGCTCGCCCTTTTTTTACCTAATCAACCAAAAGATAAACCTTGACAACCAAACAAACAAACAAACAAACGTTTCATCTGCACCTAATTATTTACCCTTTGCTGCGAGATGTGTTCTTATTCCACTGAACACCACCCCCCCCTGCTTTCTGTGAAGCCACTCTTATCAACATGGCATAAAGTTTCAATTATGTTGCGAACCAAGTGGCGTGGAATCATGCACTTGTCGTCTCATCCAATGACACGCAACAAGTAGACCAGGAACGTGTTCCTTATTCCTTGTCCACTTCCCTCTCCTGCTCCTGTTCGCTCGTCACAAGAGCCACACATGCATCGGTGATGAAGGCATTTGCTCACGCGCGCACTCGATCCACAAAGGAAAAGTGCAAACAGTTGTCGTCCACCAATTCTCCACCTCATCCAAACCCAAGGCGTCGGTTCCTGTCTCGGCCAGGTTACCAACCAACAAACAATGACTCCCCGTTGGCTGATAAGCGGGGCCCATTACAGTCCACCAATGAAAAGTGCTCTGTTCCGCGTTATTGCGTCATTCCGTGGGACGGCAGACCACCGTTCGTCCCCAACCCCATCCGTTATTCTGTTGGGACTCCCCGCTACTTCAATCTCCGGCACACGTTAACCTGCTCCACTGCTTCCAACCGGAAGACGACACGCGTGTGTGCACCAGTGGGAACCGGCGTCTCGTCGGTTGCTTTATATTGTTCCGGGGGACCATCGCATCTTGCTTCTTCTTCTCCACCTCCTCCTCCGGCTTGCATCGATTCTTCTACTTGCAAGGAGTCGTCTTAGTGGCGGTGGTGGTGGAATTATAATCGTTGCCTCTCTCCCCACATCGGGAAGTGAGGAGTCGGTGGAGGCGGAGGAGGTGGGAGCGGCGCACCGGATTCCCCTTATCCCCTCCCGCATCCCTATGCCTATTTAATCCCCCAATAGGACGATGCGGATGCCGAAGAGGCCCCTTGTCGCCGCTCTCTACTCTTCTGCTTCCGCCGCCTCCTCCTCCACCGCCCTCCTCCTCTTCCGCCCTCGCGCTCCCCATCCCCCCCCTCACCGCTACCTTCCAAGAACAGGTCGGCAGTCCCTCTCCTCCCTCTCTCTCCCCCCCTTTGGATTTCTTGTTTGTATTTGGTTTGGATTTGATGAGTCCGGCAGGTGCTAATACTTTGATTAGGGTACAGCCGGTCGGTGTGGAACGGATCGATGGAGGGGATTGGGGTGGACGAGAAGAGGCCCTTGGCAGTCGATTTGGGTCCCTGCAATGCCGCCGATGGTGGAGACCGGCGGATTTGGTCGTCCCGGGAGTGGGGGCAGAAGATTGCCACGGGGAAGCGTATTTTCTGTAATCGATCGCTGAATATGAAGAATATTATCGCGGTTGGGTTCGACATGGACTACACGCTGGCACAGTACAAGCCAGAGACTTTCGAGTCGATGGCCTATGATGGAACGGTCAAGAAACTGGTTTATAATCTGGGGTATCCTCATGAGGTTTGTGGTTCTGAATTGTGCCATTTTTGTCCTTATGTTAATTGGATTGAGTTTCTTGTTGAAGATTGCATTTTGTCTTTACATTCTGGAAATTTGATAAGTCAAATTTAACGTTCCGTTTCTGTGTAAACGAAGAGCCTGCATTTTTAGACAGTTTTGTTGAATTGGTTACACGGCCATTATTAGTATTTTATAGAAGGAGCTCTCCAAGCTTAGTAATCCACTTTTGTATATTTTTATGCTCTTCAAGTGTGTGAATTAGAGGCTGGACGGATTATGTTTTCAACTATAAAATAAAGAACAAGATGTAGTTGATAATCCATGTAATGGAAATGAAGGTTTATAGTTTCCCATGAGGACTTATGCCATTTCCTGTCAATGGATTCGATGTAATTAGATCCAATTTTATAATTTTGATACAGCTTGAATTGGATGTGGATCAATTTTTTGATTGCATAATTCTATTAGTGACCCAACCATAATGTCCAACTGGTAAACAGATTGGATAGAGATGCCTTTTGTCTGATTTGTTTTGATGCCCTATCCTATTACATAATATATGCTATGTTTTAAACTGTTCTTAATTAGTATCCACCATTATATTATTGCATAAAGAGGATAAACATTGATAACATGAGCTTCATGCAGACTATCACTGGTTTTATATAAAACCATATCCATGCTGGCAGAATAGCAGTACTACAACAAAAATTTTGTCAGAAGAACTTTCTTTGGTCCGGATGAAAGCAATTTATAATCTTTTTCCAGAGAAATATTCTATAATGTTTCAATTATTGTCCCAATATTGAAGTGTGGCGATGTATTAGCCCTGAACTTGGATATGAATGCATAGAAATGTTTTGAGGATTATTCTAAATCTTATACATCATATTATAAAGTTATATTTCAGGAGTTTCTTTTAGCCCTCCGAAGTTGAGTAGTTTACTTTAATAGACAATTTGTGCTCAGAATTCTGATAATCACATACATTATTATTCAGAATTGTGAATACAACTGAGCCACATTATTTCTTAAATTTGCAGATATTGGAATGGACATTTGATTCGAAGTACATGGTCAGGGGTTTGGTTCTTGATAAGAAGAGGGGCAATATTTTAAAGGTTAGCCTTTTAAACTCATTTGTTTGGATTTACAGAGTAGCACTTTAAATATATGAACAAAAAGTTCCGTGAGCTTCTTTGAAAAGCCTTCTCAAAGCATTGTTGTGAATTGGTATGCTATGAGCAATCGAGCATGCATATACATGTTTTCTTCCCTTCTTTGTTCTCTCTATTCATAGATTTGCATCTTCTTGAGCATGTTGTACATTTTTATCTGCATATGTTTGCTGCTGCTGCATGTGGCCCATGTAATGCTTCTGTGCCAGTTGTCTGCAAGTATGCATCCTTGTGTGAGATATGCTGGAGAACTATGTACGTATACAATAAGAATATGTATATTGATGTATGTGATTCCGTCTTAAATATTATCAGTCAGTTACTGGATATTTCTTTTCTGATGATCTGCTTCTTAATCTACTCCTACTCATTGATCTTTAATTAAATTAAAATTAAATTTTAATTTGTCCAAGTTGTTTTTAGTATATCTAAGAATGGACCTTGATAATAGCAACAGAAAAGTACATTACAAACATATAAACCCATCATGCTTTTAGGTCTTCTTAATCAACCTATGCAGTGAAGATTTATAGAAAATTACTGAAAATGTTAACAATCGGAACTTTTCCTCATCAAACTATGGCACACTGGGTAACTGGAAAATTCAAAAAAAATTTACCAATCACTAAATGTATCATCAAGATTTTTGCTTGCTTTCTGCATATATACTTATACCATTATAGTTACAAATGGACTATTTTCCTGATAGAGCTTTATGTTTGAAGTGTCAAACATAAATTATACTTATACCCAATCTACAAGGCATCTGCATATGATCTTAGGGAGTATTAAGTATTAGATGATTGAAGTGTCTATGTTTGGATGCAAAGACTTTGATTAGCTTCACTGCTGCACCAAGACTGCCATCTGAATTCATAATTACATCTATTATGAGAACTTGTTTGACACCTGACAAAACATGATGGCTCAATTCCTATATCCCATGTCCTATTTCTTCTATGAGTATAAAGGATTAGTGAGGACTTAATCTGATGTACTCTTCCATTTTTTTTTTTGTTATATCCACTATTTAACATCAGAGTAATATGTGTAATTTCATGATCATCTTAGTCTATGGCCCTTTTAATGTTACAATGTAAAAGTTTAATTTTAGTTGTTTGCCTCTTTCCTTCCAGCAACAATTTCTGGATAAGTTGTTTGTGTTTCAGATGGACCGACACAAGTATGTAAAAGTGGCATACCATGGGTTTAGGGAGATGTCTAAGGAAGAAAAAGTTTCAACTTATGGAAATACATTAGTTCGTGATTCCTTCGACGAGCCTGATTATGCTTTGATTGACACTTTGTTCTCTCTAGCCGAAGCATATCTGTTTGCTCAGCTTGTTGACTTTATGGATAAGAACCCTGCAAAATTTACTTCTGGGGTTGAGTATGTACTTCTCATTGCTTTGTTATTTTGTTAATCTAAATTCAATTTTGATCCTTTGTCTTGTTTTTTGCTATAGTTTGTCATTTGAGGAAGTGAATGAGTTTCACTAGTAATTTTTTGGTATGTAACGACAGAACTATCTTATTTTATTTTCACATAGTATATTTTTATGCATGTTGTGATTGAAGTATATCTGAGAGTGTTTGGTACATTTCTGTGTGTGGCCATGTGATTATCTTTTTGTATTTTTCATATAAAACTAAATAAAGGATGTATAATTTGTTTCTATCAGATATCTGGATGTCAATAATTGGATTTAGCCTTTATACATTAGAATATGAGCGTAAACTCTCATGAATAATGTAATATTCTCAAAGTGCTCTATCTCATGGTCAGTTGATTAATGTGCCATTCTCTTTCTTTTCGTGAAAGTTATTATTATTTTCACAGTCGTCCTTTCATTATTAAATGATAGTACTGTATACAATAAGAGAAGTTCAAACACATTGGTCTCCTGTTGCTATGTTAATGCTTTAGTTTGCTTCATCTGTTTCCTTATGTACTAGGCTTCCCTTATTTTGGCTCATATAGCTTGTAAATTAATTATATTGAAAGATACTATGGGAATTCTTTTTGAAATTATAAACATCCATTGTTACTAAAGAACAAATTAGCTGAAGACTGAAGCTGGAGTCATATTGTGTTTCGTCTCCTTTAATTTTGTCATTTGGCAGTTCTGCACACATACCCTTGTAAGGTCCTGAGCAATAGCAGTTGGTTTCAGTACAGTATATCTAATTAGATAGTATTTATCAATATTCAGCAGTTAATAAAGGTCAGTTTAGTTCCGTTTCTTTTTTAATGCTTGAGGTGGAATCTGGTTATTATGCATGAATATTGAACTTGAAAGATTCAAGCAATGAATTAATAAATAATTAACAATCACAAGAAAGAAATGAAATGTGTGCCTATCATATGGTGAATGTTATGCAATTCAGTACAAAGAATTATATTCAGTTTTCTTTTCCAAATTTTTAGTTGATTTATGTCAAGTTAGTAAGATCAAAGAGTTCTAAATATGAATCTTTTGTTGAGTGTATGAAGGATAAATGATAAATGTTCTATAGAAGAAATAGTGCTCTTTTAGATCTGGGGTTTTCTTTCTTCTATGATTCTATCTTTGTCTCAGGAGGGTTTCTTCCAGCTTCTACTCTACTTCTGCACCTTCTACCCTCGTCGTTGTTTCCAACTTGCATTTTGCATACCTTCTGTTATCTTTGGTAATGTTGTATCAATTTTATTCCCTCTATATTCTGACATAGACTAAAGTTGTACCGCTATGCTGTCTGGTTTGCAACAGAGTCCATCTTCTTTGGCATCACATACAAAATGTTGAAAGATTTGAAATAGGAAGATTTGAGGAATTTTCCAAAAATTATTCTTTAGGCTTGTGCTATTGGTTAGTGTCAAGTTGGCATGTCATGCTTTCATTCAGGTTGCCAAATTAAGGTCACGAGAGGAATGAATTATTAAGAAGGCCCAAAAATGATATTGATGGATAAAAATATGGTTAAAAAAGTTCATTTACTATTATAGATTATGAAATAATGGTTAATTAGTTTCTAACTGGTTCTACATGTAGTCTTCTAGATGATGCATATTTCTTAGTTGAAATGTAATAATCAATTTGTCATTATTTGAGACCCCTTTTTTTTGTTTTAAGAAATTCTAGAAGCCTCAATTAGGGCCCACAATTTCAAGATGCCTAGATGGTTTTTCTTTCTTAAGGATTATCTGTTTTAGTTTGATCAGTCATAACTAGTCATTGCAATGCAGCTATATTCGAATGTATAAAGATGTAAGGGCAGCAGTTGACTTGTGCCATCGTGATGGAACTTTGAAACAAATGGTTGCGAAGGATCCTGGAAGGTAATTATTGTATGATGATAACTTTTTTACCGCAAAATTAGATTTCTGTATATAACATGCTATTATAATCGAATGATCTAACAGCCACCGTAATTTGTGTTTTTAATTTAATGTATACTTCATTATACTTTTGAAGTGATTTAGAAGGGAATTTTATATTTTATCTTCAAGATAATTTGTCCAGCATATATATGACATCTGAGAACTTTTTTGAACTTCTAGGTATATTAATGAAGATCTATCAATTGTTCCAATGCTTAGAATGCTTCGAGATTCAGGCCGTTCCACCTTTTTGGTCACAAATAGGTATCATTTCCTATGATATTGTTTATGATTCTGCTAAAGTAGAGATGACATATACCAGTACAAACAATTAACTTTTAATAATTTGCTGACTCGAGCCATTTGATTATGGTTTGTAATTGTAAGTACAAGTAGCTCGATATTAAAGTTTTGGATGTTGGGCTGTATATGGAAAGGAAGAACTGAGGGTTAGTTGTGGCAAGGAAGCCTTGTCAGCACTAGTTACATCTTAGGTGAGAAGATCAAGTTTAGGCAGTTGCCTTCATATATTGTTGACCTGACTAGTGAGGGTACAATATAAGAGGCAGCATATTCATAATGGACGAGTGTATTGTAAGCAATCCTGAACGCAAGCTGTGAGAGGACTTGTTAAGATTTTCTGTTCAAAGACTTTCTTGGATATAGACCCGCATAAGTTGGCCAATTTGAGAGGACTTATTAAGACTTTTCTGTTTAAAGACTTTATTGGATACACACCACTGCATAAGTTGGCCAAATAGGTCCTTCAGAGAGTGACTTGATATCCATTTGGCTTGTCCTGTCTATTTATGGTAGCTCGTCTGTTCAACTTTGAATTGTTGTTATTGCTTAACAACATTGTGCAATGCATAAATAAGCTTTTAGAACATCTTAATGTGTGCGGTTACAAAATGTTCTTCTATCTTTGTCAACGGTTGCTACTAATTTCTTTTAACAGCATGATTACTGATTGCAGTTTGTGGGACTATACGAACGTTGTTATGAATTATCTCTGTGGGAACTGTAACTCAAATTGTGACTCTGCTGGTTGTGACTCTGCTGGAAACTATGAATGGCTTCAAAACTTTGATGTGGTTATAACAGGCAGGTCAGAATTTATCATTGAAATTCTTCTATCTTAATTCATCAGTATTGTTTTTTTTCCAAATATTTTTTACCCTGTGGATTAATGGAATAGTTCTCAACTTATACAGCTCAAAGCCAAGTTTCTTTCATGAAGAAAATCGTGCAAACCTTTTTGAAGTGGAATCTGAAACTGGAATGCTGCTTAATACTGACAATGGGACTCTAGTTCCTCAGGTAAGTAAAAAAATGTCATTTTTCCTACCGTTTGCATTATTATTCTCTTATTTTTAAATTTTTATTCTGTATTAAGGTAGGAAGTACCTCCCCAAGATTGCCTCCAAACCACTTAAAAAAGGCATGCAGAGTTTTCCAGGTAAACACTAACCTTAATCTAAAGGTACTACTGAATCAAATAGAGTTTTTTTTTTGTTAGAAAACTACTTTTGATATATTTTTTATTCTTCATTCAAATGTCATTTACCTGTTCCTCATCTCAGCAATTAATTTTTATTAAATAAATCTATTTTGACTTTCATTCTCAGGGAGGTAATGTTGCACATCTTCATAAGCTGCTGTCAATTGCTTCAAGTTCCCAGGTGCTCCATTTGTTACCCTATTTATAGAATATCATGAAATTTTAATTTCTACAGCAAACATTTTTGTAAAACATGATCAGAAGTTATTGTTAAGCATGATTTGTATGATCAGACAGTTTTTACATTAACAACATACTACTTCAATCTGTAGTTTTATTGCATTTCATTCTTTCTAACAGTTACTTTCCTAGTGCAAAGAGGATTCTTTTCATTAGGTAGTCCTTAAATAAGGTATGGATTAAAATACATCCTGTACCAATCCATAGATGAGACTCTGATTCCCTGTCCTTGTTTTCTAGTATACTGGTCCCTTCAATTGTTATGTGATTCCATTAGGTTATTGCATGGACATATGCAGCCGCATATTGTCACATCCTAGAACCTTTTTTATTAAATTTCAATTATGATGCTATTTTTATTATATGAATATCTGTTGTTTTAAGCTTTTTTATGCATTATATAGAGGCAAAAGTTAAAAAAACACTAACTTGGATTCATTTTCCCAAAGAAGAAGGCCTATTATAGGATGCATTCTCGGCAACAGCTGGTTCTGTATAGGACATTCTTGTTACATACTGGGCTATCATGACTGATAACCTGGACTTATAGCTGAATTATCAAGAAGATAAAACAGATTAGATAGAATTCACTCGAAGGTCGTTTACTTCATTTGACATTTCAAATTGTTATAGTATATTTACCAAGAGCTTTCTAAAACCTATGACACAGAAAAAGTTTGGTTAGGAAATAAGTTGACAATCTGGTTCTGTAATTATTGTCATTCCTTTATAAGGTGAACTTCCAAATTTGATGCAAAATATAACTAAATTAAGTTAACCAGAGTACTAAATATTTGTTTCACCTTGTTTGTGACTTCTGATACAGTTTTAAAGTAAGTATACAAGTTAATAGTTGCTATATATAGAATAATATATGACTTTTTAATATTTCAAGCATGCATTTTTTGCCTAATTGGTTAGCATGTTTTTCTCTTTGTTCCAAATCTTCTAGGGTGTGGAGATTGGACTGGTCCCTTGTGTTGGCTTATTTTTTGTGCTCCGAGGAGCATGGTGTAGCTTTTACTAGAGTTTTGCAGTAATATACAGCTTTCTTTTTGGAACAAAAAAAGATATGATTTTTGAAGGAATCAATGCATGAGGATAAAACTGGGAAATTTAGCTTTTTTATTGATATTAACAATGACAATAACAATGCTGCCAATGATGGTGATGACAACAACCACATGATAATTCTATAACATACTACAAGATCTTTTTACCAAATATTTGGGGCCAACCATATGTATTTTCTCCTGCTATTTAACCTTTTTAAGAGCAACTTTCTTATTATTTTTAACATAATTATGTCCTTTGTCTAAGTCTTCTTTTTCAGCCTTTTGGAATATATTTAACATTAATTAACATATTTTTCTTATTGTGTGCTTTAAGGTCTTCATTAGATTTCTTAAGTACCTTAAGGTGGTGTGATCTCGTTTTCACTTGGTGTTTTCTTTTACTTGCCAAATTTGAAACAATTTGATAGTGTATCTTTTCTTTCTGGTACATCTAATCATCCATCTCAATATGTTTCATAAAATTTATGGGTCATGATTTGTTAAGGCCTTTTAATTGTAATAACTAAAGTTCTGCTAGTTCCGATTGTGCAGAACACCTTTGAGTACTTAATGCAATTTCTTGGTAATGGAACATCTTTCTATAGTGTCAATCCTCTAAATGTAAATGCTTTTCAACTTTAGTTTCATACAAACATATCTAATTTTCTCACTTGGCTTTGGTGACTAGCCTTGTACATGCAACAAGATGCATGCATTGTAAAAATTTATCAACCTCTTCTCATATAGCTTATCCAGCTTTTAATTTTGACTTAGTAACTAATGACAATATTAACATGGTATTATACAATCAGTACTTTCACTGAATGTAAATGTCTGTAGTGGAATTTTTCTTGTCAACTATATCATTTAAACATCGTGTCTTATCATAATGCCTTTTTGCATTATAATAGGTTCTTTACGTTGGAGACCACATCTATGGAGATATTTTGCGAAGCAAGAAAGTGCTTGGTAATTTTATTATGTCTATTTTCATGATTTATGCTTTTTTGTTCTAGATAGTTCTCTAAATCTAGGTTATTGCTTGTGCTTGTGTTTTTCTAAATGTATTGTCTTATGTCTGGACCTGTATTATCATTTGATATATTTACACCATCCTGTCAGTTCCTTAACCGATCTCTGTTGTCATGGTATTATGATATGTAGTCTATATCTCAATGTTTTTATTATATGATTATCTGTAGTCATCCGTGTATTGTGATTTTTTTTCATTGATTTTCTATATTTCCTGAGCTGAAATTGCTGGACTTATAGTTTAAATCATTAAGGTCTTTATGTAATGTCAAAATTTGCAAAGTTTGAAATTATATTTAATTGTAGTTTCTACTAGCATCCATACAATCAGGAACACCAGTATCTTTCTGTTTGTCTAATGTCATCTTGATCCACTGACTGTAGTTAGCCACACTTCCCTATTATGCTGCATGAATCTTATTTTAACCTCAAATTCTACCACGTTTTAGATTTTTCTTAATTTTCTTTTTGGGAAGCATGTAAGCAATCTTTAGATTGCCTCATCATGCATTTTAGCCTCCCTTATTTCATCATGCATTTGTATGATGTATATTTGAACTGGTCATCTCATTGCAAGCTTGTTCTTTCAATCCTTTTGATTTTATTTTGGTTTTCATGTTATTATTACAACTTCATTTCTACCACAGTTCCACTGGACTACTTTATCTATTTAGTTGGTCACTTGGTCCACTCCATAAAGTTGTTCAATCTTTTGTCTCAAAGCTCTAGCATTTAGATAGTGTAGTATTTTGTTTACTTCGGCAAATATCATTGTCAAGACCTCTTACAACCTTTCATCATTACTTATGTTTAAATCATCTATTCTATTTCACATTATCTCATTTTCAAGTAAATGTATTTACCACATCTTCATATATTGTTGCTTTACTTCACAGTCTCTTTATATTGTTGAATTATAGCCACCATTATTGTCCAGATATTCACAGCATTGGCTTGCCTGCATTATATTTTAATTGCCAGGTCATCATCCTAGGCTATCAAAGTAATCTCCGCTATAGTAAAAAATCTGCTAAAGTAATCAAAGTAAAATGATGCATATGATGTTAGTGATACCTTATCTGGAATATGTATCATCATCAAGAATATCAGCCAACAATCTAAATATCAGTCTGTTTGTAATACATTCTGACAAGATGTTGCCCCAGTACAATAGGTTTGTATGGACCAGTATACCTCTCATGCCGACATGGGCAAGGGCCTGGAAAAATTAAAATTGAGTACAAATAACACAATTTAGGAGTCTCCTGTTATTCTCTTCCCATGGACCCTTCCTCACAGCATCTTACTTGGGGGGTGTACGTCGCTGACCCATCCTTTGATTGCTTAAATCCTCAAACCTTTTTGATGGCTTTAGTCAATAATTAGACTGATAAATTCTTTTAATAAATTGGAGCCAATTTTCATGGTTTCCAGTTCAACAAAATCGGGTAGTACTTGATGGCTGCATTTCAATCTGACATTTGACTGGTAAATAAATTAAGCCCTTCTTATTATTTGGTTTCAAGCCGACACAATATGTAAAAGATAATTTTTCAACAAAAGGCATAAATCATATATGTTGTACCTCGAAAAAGTTACTCAGAATTAGCTCGTTAGGAGACTTATATACGAAACCATTTCATAATTAAAACTTGGAACACAATCTGGAATTGCTGGAACCTCAAAATTGCCTACTTAAAACTCTATATTTTCATAATTACTCAGAATAGCTTGTTAGGAGACATATATGAAATCATTTCATAATTAAAACTTGGAACACAATCTGGAATTACTGGAACCTCAAAATTGCCTCCTTATAACTCTATATTTTCTTGGTGGTGCCACGGGTAATTATTATCTTTTTCTTTTATACTGGTTGTGAAATACATGGCACAATGGTGACCTGAACTTCTTTGGGGCATCTTGGAGATCAACATTTCCTATTATCCCCAACATTCCACAGATTATCTTGGTATTAGGTTAGCTCTCATATCATTTTTGTCATAACCCAAGCCTGCAATCACATGGGCTTCACCACTAAAAGGTTATGCTTAGAGATATGTTTGTTTCCATATGGAGGGTGTCACAACGGTGACTTGAACTTCTTTGGGGCATCTTGGAGATCAACATTTCCTATTATCCCCAACATTCCACAGATTATCTTGGTATTAGGTTAGCTCTCATATCATTTTTGTCATAACCCAAGCTTGCAATCACATGGGCTTCATCACTAAAAGGTTATGCTTAGAGATATGTTTGTTTCCATATGGAGGGTGTCACATCAGGTACACTACAGAATTAACTTGAAAGTTATTATCTCTTTCCAAAAACTTAACATGATAATTCTTTTTTGTATTTATATGGTTCTTATCCTTATTTCTTGTTATTAAAAGAAAAGGCATAATTGATTTTTACTGAATTGTTGTTCTATAAAAGGTTGGAGAACGATGCTCGTTGTTCCAGAACTTGAGCAAGAGGTTGAGCTTCTTTGTCGATCAAGGGAAATGCGTAAGGTATTAAGAAAATATTTTTCTTCTTGTACTTCTGAATATATTCATGAATCAATACAATAATAGTATTTAGAATCTTACAGGTGTATTCTTTGAAAGATATTCATAGTTAATGTTTCACAGAGTTTATTCATTCATATTTTTTGCTGTTGCAAATAGTTCCAATAGTCTTTAAACATTCTTGCCATAATTTATTATACTCAATCTAGATTATCTTATTAATCCTCTACTGTGAGATGCTGGGAGAATTCCATGCTACAGTGAAACAAAACCTGCAAGATGAACTTCTATTGGTTGCCAATTCTATAATCTAAAAGCAAGATTTAATATTAAAAAACTGAATGGAAGAAATGTAAAAGCATTAGGAAAATCAAGTCTCCCAGGGTGGAAATAATAATTATTTTAGTTTTGGGCTTAAATTCTAAGCTGCTTATTTTAAGTTGGTAGAAAATCATAATGTTGATTTCTCTCATACCATCAATTTCTTATTGACTCTTTGTCCAACCGAACGTACTTCTTATGTTCATTATTTTGTAAATTTATGTTCAGAAGCTTCGACAGTTAAGGCTAGAACGTGATCTTGTTGAGGACAAAATTCATCACCTAAAATGGTCTCTCAAGTAAGAAATTTATTTACTGAATGATCTTGTTGGTAGATTTATCTGAGTTATGAGATTAATCAGGCATTGTTTAGAAATTTCTCCTCTATATACACTGCTAGTTTCTTTTTCTTCTTTGTCTGCACCCATCAAAGTCTATTTATGGTACAGGTTTGATATTTTGGATGCAAATGAGGAACAGAGCTTATCATCCAAACTTCATAAACTGGAGGTGAGTTGGGCAATGCAAATATTGTAAATGGAATACATTTTGAAAATCAAGCAATGTCAAGTCTCCTATAGCAGTCGTTAGCATGTCTATTTTACATAATATTCAGAAGTCACTAACAAGAAGTTCTATAAGTTATTTCTTGTAGTCCAGTGCAGTATTACCACTAGTTTAGGACCTAGTGGATCAAAAGTTATGAAGTAGCTGCTTGAAATTGACATTGTTAGTCGGATAAAAAGTCATGATGTCATAGCTAATTGAAAATGATATCATCAATCTCTTGCATTGATTTGTAATGTTAGTAAATTAAGTGTCAGGAGTAAGATACCCAGCTTCAAATGGTTCCTAGCAGATGCCATCCTGACCCACAGATCAGATGTTCCATCCATGTTAACTTTTGTTAGAATAAAGTCTTGTTTGTAAAGTATCAATCAAGATCAAGACTTCCTGAAGAGAATCATAGATTAAGATTCATCCATTTTAATGCTAACTTGAAATGAGTACCTCGACCATGTCTGTATGTCTGTATCTTTGTTGCACGATTAAGAAACATTGTTTGAACTGCAAACTTGATATGGTTTTAAATTCTATGTACTAATTGTTTTATGCGCTTGAAACTACTTACCTTAATTATCTGAGCTATGTATACTGTAGACTACGTACGACCAGAACATTTTGGGCTCTATACAAACCTGAGTGAAGGTATTTACTACTCGAGTAGCCAAGATAGGACAAGTTATCCATGTTCCTAAAGCTTGTTCTGTATTGCACATGTGATGTATGTCTGGAAAAAAATTTCTGTTGAAGTTCCATTTTCTAGTTCCGTCTTTGTTCAGGTATCTAACATGTTATTCGGTTGCGTCCACTTCTGATACTTTGTACTTGTAATTATCTGGGCCCTTAGGATCAAGTTCTATTATCACACAGAAGATATGGGAATATAATGAAGTAATTAAATGCTTATGACAAGAAATTTTTTGGATGCATGTAACACTGATAGAGCAGTAGCAAGTGATTGGGGTATAAGGTCTAGCCGAACAGTTATACAAAATGTGAAAGATTATAAATAGGAAAGAAAAAGGGGGACAGGTATTTAACCATTGTAGTTTTTCCAAGAAAAGAGAATCACTTGTTAATTATACATGACTGTTGCTTATAGTTGATTTGATGAGTTCTTTTTTGATGTCGACCTGTCTGAGAGAAACCTACTATTTATTTTTTACGTACTATATAATTGGTGGAGCAATTCTCTTTGTGCCAATCTGATATATCAGTCGTTGAACGAACTTGCCAGCAATGAAACCCATTATCTTTTTTTTTTCGCAAAGGCTAAGGGGCAAAGGCGGGATTCGAGCCCAAGACTTTGTCATATTCTATTAAAGTCTTTACCAACTAGGCTGGCTAGCACCTTCAGGAAACTCACTATCGTTTATATTAGTTCTAAGAGATGTAATGTGATGTTACCTATCAAGGTTACACCATGTGCTTTATGAAATTCTGGTCACTTTCATTATCATTTTTAGCACAAACTTTGTATCTATCATCTATGGTTTTGCAATCTTCCTTTGCCTAGATGATCATTTTTGTTGTTGAAAACCATTCTAATATATGTTTCTCTTTGTGTTTAGACCTTGTTCAGTTATTATATGCAAATTGTTTGAGCTATTTTTGAAATTTTGTCAGTTATGTACATCTTTTTCTCCAAAATATCTGTTTCTGTTTGTCATTATTTTGGTTGCTAGATCAGCAGGCTAAGTCGTAATCATCCTTCTATCTTTTTTGCTTACTTTTGGTCTGATCTAACAATATAAGGTCGTAATATTTTCAAATTAAATAAAAATATCTTTATGATTTGTCTCTAATGCCTCACTCCTGCCTTCTTCCTTTCTTGCATGGTGTATTACTCAATCTCCAGTGCTTCCTGGGCTCATAAACATTGATGGCCACCATGAAGGATAATTCATGTTGTTCTCAAGCACAACTTTGTATTGTGGTTCATTCCATTTTCATCTATTTTAATTGCTTTTTCACATGGACATAGAGCTTTTGTGAGAAATTCTTCTCAATAGAGGTCCATCATTGAATTAGTTTGAAAAATGATGGCTTGTAATATATTTTTATAAATTCCATTATTCACATTTCACAATATGCAACAATTGTGTTTCATGCTACAACATAAACTTAATCTGCTTCTGCAGTGGAATTTGTTTTTCTTGTATGTTAACTTTTGTGACGATTACCATCATATGTTGCTCAACTTTGGTCGTTCTTATGCATCGCTAGTTACAAAGGGAGCAGGTTCGTTGCCTCCATCAAGATGCCCAGAGGGAACACCACCAAAAGGTAATAACAAATTCTTAGAAAATGTAGCTCTTTTGGGCTGCAGATTAGCATGTCTACATGGACAAATACTATGAACATTTGTTAGTAAAAGAAACTTTTCTTTGATGTTTATAACTAAATTATGTGCTTTCGTTTGTGTGTCTATAATTGATCTGTGGTATCAAACATGTTAAGTATATCTAAGCTCTAATGAATATTTAGGAAACTTGTTGTCCTCTGATTGGGTTGTCAGATGTTTTTCCATATTGCAAAACTAGATGTCCTGAACATCATAAAATTGTTTTTCTTGTTTATCATCTCTGTATTATGGCCTTCAATTTCTTTGCCTCCTGGGTAAAAATTGCTTGTGAGAAGGTTATATGATACTTAGTCGGCAGTGCTCATGTTCTTCTGTGCATCTTTTTGTCGATGTAGTTTCACAAGGTATGGGGGCAGCTCATGAAGACAGGTTACCAGAACTCTCGCTTTGCTCATCAGGTATTCCCCCTCCCTACCAGAGATCAGTGAAGCCTTCCCTCCTGCTTGTTCTGACGTGTGAATTCAGAAATTTTGCCACTGTTGTAGGGTGTATTTTCTGTGAAAAAGAAATTTTCTTGGATGTTTTTCCGCAGGTTGAGAGGTTTGCTTGTTTATATACAAGCCAAGTGACAAACCTGAGCTTGTACTCTCCTGACAAATACTACAGACCAAGTGAAGATTTCATGCCCCACGAATTTGACATTCTGGGACTGTAAGAGATCTTTGATGTAACGACGATCTTCTCTATCACATGTAGACAAAGGCTGTCAGCCGGAGCCGAGATCGATGCATAGGCAGGAAGACTCCATGAAGCTTTGTAGTCGATCGGTTTGGATCTACTTTCTGACTTGATGTGAGGAGATTGTAGTTTCGAGGGTGACTTAGAAGAAATCAGTGTCTCTTAAAGTGTTTGTTTTGTCATATATGTAATATAAAAAGCAACATTATTTTGTTGTGGCACTGGTGAAATTTTAAAATAATACAAATTAAAAAAAAAAAAATTCTCAAGGTTTCATAGTGAGACTTTTGGAGGATTTTTGTGTTGCTGGTCGTGACGTTCACAGTTTCAGCCAAAGCCAGAATGCTTTCTCTGTAACTGAGATTCTGAAGGGGGAAACTGCCTTTTCCGACCATCGTCGGTGCCGACACTTTGTAATGCTCAGAAATGCAATGGAAAACAGTTTTTAGTTGTATTATGATCGGGCGGGTTGGTTGCAACGGAAAGCTGCACCGATCGCCTTTATGGTGGGGCATCGGAACGTGGGTTTCAGTGGAACGTGGGTTTCACTGATCATCCTCTCAAGTAATAACACTTTGCCATCTGTAACACATTGGTCCCATGGTCTAGTGGTCAGGACATTGGACTCTGAATCCAGTAACCCGAGTTCAAATCTCGGTGGGACCTAATTAATATTAATTATTTTTTGGTGAGAAAGACATTCTCGTCGACTAAATTCTCCGTATCTCCTATAACTAAATAAGAGATTTATTTTCGAAGAACAAAGAAAAAAAAAAGAGTAAATCGAAGCCCATTGAACTGATTTTTCGATTAAATGAAAACATAGGAGGTATGAGGGTTCATTTTTCCGCCGACCACGTCGAGACTAGCCGAACACAAATTAATATCTCACTAAACTCTATTGATTACTCGAATTTCTTATAAAAAGGTTCCACATGTCTTACTTAAATGATCATGAATTATTTACGTTTAATATGCATTCTTATTTCTCGAATCCTCTAACGTTTAATTTAATCGTAGAGAGATCTTCCTCAATTACGTCCCTACAAAATTCCATTGTCGCCTTGTAAGTATGGATGTTGGGTGTGAATTGGTTAAGGACTCGACCCAAATCATTTCCCTCGTACAGTACTCATGCGTTATCTACAATATGTTAAACATTATCCACAACTACAAAAGCCTTTACTTGAAGAACAATCTGTCCAAATGTAGTCGTGATTCTATCTCTCATATCATCATTTTCTTTGACCTGATGGCATTTCCACCAATTGCAGTCCATTACTTTGCTAACTGAGATCTCAAACAACCATTTAATAGGACGATGCATGAACCTATCAACTCAATCAGAGTCAAAAGTTCCACAAAGCAAGTTTTGACACATCTCTCTCTCTCTCTCTCTCTTTCTGCAAAGCTATTATGTCTTTCCTTGCATTATCTACTTCAACCTTTGAGCCTCTCTGTCACCATCACATCAGTTGATCCAAGAAACTTCGCATGAAACTTCACTGAAGAATTTCCTTCTCTCGATAACAAGTCCAAATTGGTGAGCTTGAAACTTCTCGCCTACTTTTACTTTGGGACCCATTTGATGAGAATTATTCTCACGCATTGATTTCAATCAACACAATTATGGTTCACAATAATCTTTTTAATGTACAACAACATGGATGTGCAGCTTCTCAATAAAAATTAATTATTTGAAACTATCAGCTAGTTTGGCTGCTATTACAATTTTATTTGAAATTAATTATAGGTTTCCCGTCCTCGTCGCTTACTATTTTCAAAAATAATAAAAACAAAAATTATTTGCCTATCAAAATCAAGTAGAGATTGATTGTCTATCAAAATCTTAATTTCACTCTATCTCTCTAGCAATTGTCTGTGAAAATCTATAAAACTAAATTATAAACAAAATCCTACCGGAGTCGATAATAATAATAATACTATTTTATTACTATTGAAAATATTTACATGTAAGATGGAAAAATCATGAGAGGTTAGTCATGCCTGTACTAATATACGTTCACTTTGACTATACTAACTTAATATATTGACTCTAACTACAATCACTTGTACTCGTTATTACACAGTTTCTATTAATGACCACAAAATTCTAATATATTTTCCTTATCTTCTTTTCAGCTTGTCGGTCTGCTGCATGCTTCGTGTACGAAGTTTCTACAAGTTTCGAAGAAAATTCAACACAATAATCCACTTGCAAGTTTTGATCCAAAACTATTCTCTTGTTTTTTATGACAGATAAGCTGAACCGGAAATCCGCACCCCTTTACACATATTCTTTGACAGATGCATCCATCTAAGATATGCGTTTAATGTGTGCATCGCATGAAAGGTGTGGCAACAGAGGACGGTGGCGGGTCTCACTCTCGGCCATGATGGATGCATGAAAGAGATGGCAGTCCAAGAAGCAGCAGCATCATCCATTTAGTAGTACAAGTACATAGATTCCCCTGTCATCATGCCTTCATGATCCCGCCTCATTAACTGAGAAAGAACACGAAGGCAGGGCGAGGCGCCGAGTGACCTCACTGCCGCCATGGGAAGAGCCCCCTGCTGCGACAAGGCTAACGTGAAGAAAGGCTTGTGGTCGACCGAAGAAGACGCTAAACTCAAGTCCTACATCGAGCAGCATGGCATCGGCGGCAGCTGGATCTCTCTCCCGAAAAAGATTGGTGTGTGTGTGTGTGTGTGTGTGTGATCGGTAACACCAATTCAATTGCTTCTCCTTGACCATGATCCGGTGTGTGTCAGCTAGGCCTCAGGCGGTGCGGCAAGAGCTGCCGTCTCCGGTGGTTGAACTACCTCCGGCCGAACCTAAAGCACGGGGAGTACTCCGAGGAAGAAGATGAGATCATCTGCAGATTATATTTGACCATCGGTAGCAGGTGACTGATTCATGCACTTGCTGTCTCATATTCTAGCTAGTTTGATTGATTTGCGCCGTTCTGCCATGGTGGGGAGCAGGTGGTCATTGATCGCCACGCAGTTGCCGGGGAGAACCGACAACGACATCAAGAACTACTGGAACACGAGGTTGAAGAAGAAGCTCCTGGGCAAGCAGCAGAAGCATCACCGACAGGCACGCAGAGGCACGGCGCCGCAGCAAGAAGTCAAGATCCGAGAGAATGGAATACTGGTGCAACTACCTCCATCGGAAGCCCATCGATCAGCTTCGCCTGGCATGGCTGATTCGCATGGTGAAGCTTCAGGAAGCTCCAGTGGATTCCTATCTGAGCTCGACGAGATCCTGCGCTTCGACTCGGCAGCACCACAAGGGTTGGATTATCTCTACGAGGCCAGGGGCATGGCCGAGGAGAGCAGCGGGACGAGCACGCCGGAGGAGAGCACGAACTGGGACGAGATGATCCCCTTCATGTACCCAGATTGGGTGCACGGCGGGCAAGAGATCTTTACCATGCAGTGATGATTGACGTACGCGGCTTGTGCATATACGATGATCGATAGAGGTGGTGGTGGTGGTGTTGAATTCATCGAACGTTCTATGATATGTGATTGATAATTAAGCCCCCCACCCCACCCTTTTTTTGAGTTTGATTGGTTTGTGTTCTTTAAATTTCAGGTGCCTTTTCCGGAGAATATACTATTAGGAGATACAAAGGACTGTCATGTACCATTAAATGCGACTAATGCAATAAAAGGAGGATCAAACAACGTCAGCCGCACTATTAATGAGCATATTCCAATCCCTTTTACGAGCATAACGAGTTTGGTTGATTGTCTAATCCACCGTACGTGAATTAGGCGTTCAATGTCACCTCATCCTGTCCCATCACTGCCTTTACTCATCATCTTCCATAACAAAGCGATGATCGATCTATTAGCCACTTTAGGATGCGTGTAAAGAAAGCTTGAACAGCGATCGTCGTCGGATCAACTTTACGAATCTTGAGATGGGAGAGGAGACGACGGAGGCTCTTCTCATGCCGAGGAACAATTCATCGTTCAATTTATCGCCGATTTTTTTTATTAATCGGGCGGATTCTATTTATCTGATTAAGCGTTAATCATCAAATTTGGTAATTTACACCAAAGCGTGGCCACCCAACAGAACACACGCCAATGACCGCCACTAGAAGAGTGGGACCCGGCCTCGAGAATATCCGAGTTCCGAGTTCACGCGATCAGTGACGCGGCCCACGCCTGGTCGCATCCCACGCCACCAAACCCGCCATGAGAGGCAGCGGGGGGCGACGCCGCCACCATCAACACCTGCCGTAGGAGGACCAGCCGGCGGAGCTCGTCCAGCCTCCGGCTGAGGGCCGCGGACTCGACCCGGAGCCGGTGGTTCGCCCGGCGGAATAGCAGGCAGCGGTGGGACAGGTCGCCGACCCGGCTCGCCATGTCCCGGTTCAGGGCCCGGAGCCGGGCCGACTCGGCGCGGAGCTCCTCGAGGTGGCGCTGCTTCCGCATCCGGCAGCGGCGGGCCGACTCGCGGTTGGAGAGCTTCCGGCGGAGCCGCCTGTGCTCGTCGGGGGAGGGCTTGGCCGAGCCGGCAGTCGACGGGGCCGGGTCGGCGTCGAACCAGGAGGGGTCGAGGGCGTCGAAGGCGGCGTCGAGGAGCAGCATGAGGGTTCCGAAGGAGGGAAGGTTAGAGGGGGAGAGAAAAGGGAAGAAAGGCGGACTCGCGGTGCGGCATTTAAGGACGGAGGAGGCGTGGCAAAGTGGGGCCAGCGGGACCCGCAGTCTCGGTCTCGATGATCACATGGCTGGCGTAACCTCGGCAGGAATCCGTCCTAAGATCCTGGCGTTCCTTAGATCACCACCGCTGATTGGTTCAATCAAGGAGTAGCGGAAGGTGGATCGTGAGCGGCTGGAATCTCCTGGGAATTCGGGGTGGGGTGGGCAGCCGATGAGGTGTTCTCTTAATGGCGAAGGAATGGTGGTGGTTCGATTAGATTCGGGTGTTACACGTGTCTCGTATTGTCATCTGCGGCACGTGCGCCGCTCGGGGCAAGCGTAGATTCTCCTCCCAGTAGTGTCTTTTCGTAAAGACGGTTCCCGGTTACTGATCGCGGAAGGCAACTAAATGGTGTTTGCCAAAGCTTTTCCATTCATCACCATTTTACATCCAGAGAACACAAGACTACTACTTCATGCAGAAGATGAAGCTTCGATGTTTCCACCTTTTACTGTCCATATCTCTAACAAAAGGGAACACAAGGTGTACTTTGGTTCGGGTCATTTGATAGAATGGCCCATCAACAAGATTGTACGTTCCACCCTAGTTCTTCACATCAGTTGAAGTGTGAGGGAGTAAAGCTACCGCTACAGGTTTAAGGGAGAGCTACACATAAAAAGCATAGATCTCATGGGCAGTGGGTGGCACAAGATGAACAGGAGAGATTCCAAGAGTCCATGACCATTTGCTTTTGTCTTCTTTCTTTTTTTCCTTTGATGTAGAACAAACTTCGGGTGGTCAGGAACAGCTTGCTTTCCGGCCAAAGCAGATGCCATGTCCTCTCTTTTCTCTGCCAACATATTGGCCAACCATTTCTTAGTCACATGATGAAGCCGACGTTCCAGGAAAAGATGGAGGAAGACACTGCATGAAACATTAACTGGGAGGATGTGTCCTTCAACGGTAAACAAAGAGAGAACATCAACTGACATCCATGCAAACAAAGAGGGAGAAGACTGCAAAGTGTAATCAGATGGATTCCAACCTTGTTAATGGGAAGCTTGTCACTACGTGCATGCTCACAGCTTTCCCCATCCTTTTACAGTGTCCATGTTGTAAAGGCAGCAGACATGTGGGTTGTTGAATGCACTGGAGATAAAGCTCTCTGTTGGGGATGGAGAAAAGTTGAGAGGTGGGTATGGGTTGTTGTTTCACTCATGTTCTCAAGTCCTCTCTCATAAAGGCTATATAAAAGTCACCATGGCATTCTAAGGAATTGGTCATGAAGAGAACAATGTCTTGGAGTGGCTTCGTATCTTTAGCTAAACTAAGATTTTGAATTGTCTGTCAACTTTTTCTTCTCTCAAGGGAATCATGTCGAGAAGATACAGAACTCTCCACTGTCATGGCCTGATAATGAATTTGGTAACCACAGTGGAGTAAGATGAACAGGAAAGGTTAAGAGAGTGGCTTTTACTTTTACTCATCACGCATGGAATTCGACCTTGGCCGGAGAGTCTTTAAGGGGTTCTTTTCTTTGCAGTGCAGGACTGGAGCAATCTACTTTGAACTGGGCAAGAGGTCAAGGATAAGTTAAATGCAGATAGGAATCACTAATTAGGCTTAAATGGAACCCTGATTGGATGCATCTTCTCTGACAATGGTATTGTGCATCATCCCTTCCACTTCCAGTTCTTTATTCAACAGAGTATTTGAAGTGATTTAGTTATCTTCTTTTGACAAGAACAACACCTCTCCTTCACATTGTTCATCAACTACAAAACGTAAATTGTTCTTGATATTAATATGAAGGATAGTTTCACAAGGAAAGGGAACTCTTTCTTTTGTTCTCCTTTCTACTAAACAACAGAACATATAGTGAATTCCTAATGTATTATACACAGTAAAGTAGTATGGGGATACAGGAATACTTAATGAAGGACAAACAAGGGATCTGTTCAATAGCAATTACTTCATGACCCAATTCATTGCATCTTATGTGGTGGGTTTAGCCTAAGACAACATAGGCATTAATCTTATGAGTATTACTAGTACATGGTACATCTAGAGAACCATAAAATATGGTCATAGGATACTCCTAACCATGACAGAAGTGCACATTCATTTCGATCAGAGTAAACTATACAGGAGAGGACTTAACTCAATAGTCCACGCTATAAATTATTCTGGTAAACAGTCATGTTAATTCATACTCAGGCTCCGGTTCCCATGACACTGGGGTCTCTTTCTTCGAATGAAACCTTTCTGAAACCCCCTTCTTGTTTTCCAATCTATTCCTAAGCAATCATAATGTCCCTGAGGATCACACTCTTCCTCATAGCTCTTCTCTTTCTTCCCCACACCAATGAAAGCAGGACTAGACCTGTGGATCCAAAAAAAGCTGATATTTGAGGTGCCCTTTCTTGCACACTTAGTTTTTCTTTGAATGCTCTTTGTGGTTATATTAGGATGTTGAGAGCGAGATGCCTGAGAGAGTAGAAGGATGTGAGAGGATAGTGCTTCGTGAACAGGTCTCTGACTTCCCACACAGATTACATCTATAGAGCACCATTGATTGTAGACTTGGAATGATACTGATCCTTTTGTTGCTGCAATAATGCTTGTCCTTTTATTCCACAACAAAAAAGAAAAAAAGGGTTGTGTTATAGATACCTTACACAGTTATCATGTTATTTTCTGCTAATTTCTTGCATGTTTTCGGGGTCGCATAGAGATAATTACTTGTAAGATAATGAGGATATGTGAAGTATTATACATTAGCTAACATCTTCAGGGAACGCCACAATTCAATTACAAGGACTAAGTAGCTGAAGTAGATGTTAGATAACATGAATCATGTACAATTCTGAACCTATTCGGCTGTTCACATAAAGTCAAGTGGCCAAAGGAACGTCGTGACAAAGCCATCACCAAAGTTTCAGCCTTTATCCATCGAATCGTCTGAAAGCACTGTATCTCATCGTTCTTAAACCCCATGAGTGCCACTTGATGCTCAAATGAAGTGCAAATCCCATGAATCACTTGATTTCTTACATGCAGTAACACAATCATAAACACTTAAACTCAAACCTTAACTATCATTTTAGTTTCTTGATAAGAATTCTGAAGTAACAGTCGAGTTGAGGTGATTAGGTATTAACTCCTTGCTTGTCCAAAATCCAAATCTCCTGGTAAAAGAATTCCAGGCACGATTATACTTTCCTGTTTATGCACTTGATTTCTCTGATACTTAGCATTCATATTTATATCAATATATAAAACAAGAAGAGGAGTGGAGACAGTAAGCATATAGGTGCCAAAAAACAAAACCAGATGGGTGCAAAGCCAACCTTAGGCATTTATTACAACTTAATATGATCGATACTACCAATATCCAGCTATAGTCCGTGATGAAAAGTAGCACCATCATATTGATTGCATGCTAATTTTACCTGCATCAATACACTATCATGGAAGATTTGAGGTTATCAAAGACTACCAAGCTATGTTGACAATTATTTTGGATGGAAGATAGAAATTATTGGTGGTGAGATGCTGCTAAAGTTATTCTGCCTCATTGCATCCACAGTATGTAACACAGCAGCTAATTCACTGCTGCTCAAAGGCTCAACACAGAGAAAAGGAGTCCGTGCTATACTAGAGATCAGAGTGGATTAACTGCTCCATGCTCCCCATTGGATCCGCAGGGCCAAGAAGTGGGAAAGGACGCAAGCTCGAGTACAGTGGACGAGGAGGCAGTATCCCCAGGAACCCTGCAGGAGACTGGTTGATGGAAACAGCGGCGTCTGGACCGCCACCAACAACACGCCGCTGCGTGAACGGCGGCAAGGTCACCACGTTTAGTGTACGCGGCGGAGGCACCGATCGGGGCGCGCCCGTCAGCCTCTGCACCAGCTGGCGGAAGTCCCGGGGATCAACCCGGTACACCCTGGGCGGCGGCGGAGGCTGGTCGGGCCTCCTCCACGGCTTCCCCTGTGGCTTCTGCACCGCGTGGATCGCGGCCTGGTATGGAGGCGCCCTCCCTTGCGAGGCTGGAGCTGGTGGCGCTGCTTGCAGGGATTGAGAATAGCTGTGATCCATGGATGAACGAACACGTTGTTCTCTGCTAAATGGTTCCAGGTGCAGGTTAAATTGGCCGCATGCAGAGGTCAACGGTAGAAGTCGGCGGCATCTGTACGTCACCAGCTGCACGCTTTCGTTGATGTTGACCGAGTCACGTCAGCGTGGCGGCTTGTTAGATTACCACGTGGAATAAGGGTGAATTAATGGTCAAACCAAGTAGGCATCGTTGAATACTGTTTTTTAGGATACGAAGACATGAAGATAATTGATAAGTTAACAATTTAATTTATCATAAGTCCATAAGTTATCACATATTAATATCTATAAAAAGGTAAAAAAATGTAAAAAATCAAAATCAAATTCATTCTTCATAAAATATTATAACCTTAATTGAGATCTTAAAAATTCATCCTATTAACCAAGAATATCATAAAAAAATTCATCAAATCAAATCAAAATATAAATATAACCTTTATTATTTTTTTATATTTTTCTCTTTTATTTCGAATATAACTTATAGAAATTGAACTAACTATACCGAAGGGAAGACGATTAAATTCTCTTTAATTAAGTTCTTCATCCTACTTGAGACGAGTTATTTTTATATTCTCTATTTACAGAAGAAAAAAATCATTATTACTTATTGTACAAGGATAATATAATTTGAATTAGACAAATTTATATCTAATGTATTACCTTTTTGTTTATGTTATTCGAGAGTACCTTTTCCATCTTTTAAATAGAAAATAAAAATAAAACATTGTTGGTGTGCATGCATGCAAGAATCTCAAAGTTCGAAGATGACATAATGGAAATGAGACATCATCGTTCAAATGCTATTTCTACATGGAAATGATGTTAAACGTGAATGGGTGAATGAATACGATGGATGATGCTTTCGTCCATGGTTTTGTAGAGTTCCCTCAGTGTTCACGTTGTATCAGAGCATCCAATAAAACATGGGGGATGGCATTAAATGTGGATAGGCCGATGGCAAAAAAAAAAAACAAAGATTAATTTTGTCTCAATTTTGTTTAACAAAATTATATAAAAGAGATGTGTATATTACCATATCTCTGCTGCACACCTTATAACTGCATATAATAAACCTTAATCATTATGACATCTTCGAGGAGACATCATGAGAAGTATATAAATAAATATATATAATTTCTCAATGATAAATTAAGACATCAAGACGTCCCCGAGAAACTTGCAGAATATTCAAAAGTATTTTTTCCTTAATGCAAAAGTATTTACTACTTGTTAACATATCGAAATTAAAGTTCAAAAATTTTCCCAAAAAATCTACTTATTTTTACATTTTCCTAATAATAGTTCCTTTTTCATTTATTTCGAGAGAGTATATTTATTTCTTAAAAGATGAAATTGCTCTCCTTTTTCATTTTCACCCATGTGTCCTCATCGCTATCCTC
Organism: Musa acuminata AAA Group; assembly: GCF_036884655.1. Taxonomy (NCBI): domain Eukaryota; kingdom Viridiplantae; phylum Streptophyta; class Magnoliopsida; order Zingiberales; family Musaceae; genus Musa; species Musa acuminata. The sequence goes on from NC_088333.1 coordinate 6,288,736, forward strand.
TCCATTGCGTCCTTATCGTCATCCTTACTTGCGTGCTCTTATCGTTGTTTTCACCTACACATATAATACTAATATTTACTTCGCCAACCCCCTCACTTGTCACCCTGAGCACCTCTCACTCCTCTCCTTCTTCAGCCCTGCTCCCAAACCCTTGCCATAATCGCAAACACAAAAGCAAGGGATCTTTTATCTTCCATATTTAATGACGAGGTGATAACTGAGGATTCTTCCTCATTCCTCTCTCAAGAGGCCTTGATGCTCCGGAGTTCTTCTCATTTGATAATACTAATTGATCTTGATTGCAACACACCATTAGATGACATCAAGAATATCATTGTCTTTGCCCACATGCTTTTGCTATCCTCGAGCTTGCCTTCTTTATTGTCCTCGCTGCCTTCAATCGTGAAGCTGGTAATAGGCAAGGAGGTGGCGAGGATGATAGTGAGAGTGAGAAAACATAAACGAGGATGACGATAGAAAATAGAGCATACGAGTGATGATGACAATAAAAGGGAAGGATCGTGAACAAGAACACAGATGAAAGTGAGAGCGCATAAACGAGGAAAGAAAAAAAAGTAAAAAGTAAGGGACTTTTTTACCCATTAAATTAGTCTCATTTACATATAGTATATCTAATCTAAGAAACCCCTTTCATCATTGTAGATTGCCGTATTCGATAGATCAATTAAAAGTAAGAAAGAAAATCGTAAATTGTGACGTTATGATGACCATTAAAAATTAAAAGTTCTTGATTTTTTCTATAAAAACCATATTTTTCTTTGCATAAATTCCTATTCAAAATATAAAAGAAAAGAAAGATAAAATAAGATTAGAAAAAATCTCCAATAAGATCAATGTTTGAAGAAAACAATAAAGAATAATTGAATTATCATTATTGTCATTTGTTTGTTAACATAATGGTGGCAAGAGAGTAAGGTAAAGAAGTACAATCATTCACATTGACTATTAAGTTGTCGTTTAGGAACGTGGACAAGAATCGTCGCATTCCATCACAAATCTATCGGTCTTTACTCCATTCATTAAATGATCCTAAATCAAGCTTCTAGAATTCAATCTTTCCCATCAACCACACGGCAAATGGATAAAACGATCCTAAATCAAGCTTCTAGAATCCGATCATCCCCATCAACCACACGACAAATGGATAAAACGATCCTAAATCACGCTTCTAGAATCCAATCTTCCCCATCAACCACAAGGTAAATGGATATGGGTGAAAGCTCCCAAACAAAAAACAAAAAAAAAAGGAGGGGGTTTCAGGAGATTGTGGGTATATTCATCATACAAATCCAAATTAAAGCCTAACTCTTTTTCTTTTTTTTTTGTGTACCAAGGTATACTAATTTGATGAATGGAATATATGTTAATATTATCTTAAATGTGTTATGTAGCTACACAAATCGAAAAGAAAAGTAGTGTCCATTTAATTCAAAATTGTAATTTGTATAAAAATTAAAAATGACTGATATATCACTATTAAAAGAAATTTTGGTTTTCAAACTCACATAAGAGATGGTATGAAAATATTTGATATTTTTGTCCCTAGTCACTATCTTGTTGATTTTGACTCAACTCTATTATTTAGTATGGATCTATTATCGAATGTCATTGATCTATTATCGAGTGTAATCGATCTATTATATTGTGCAAGGATCCGAGCGAGGTAAGGTCAGAGGTGGAAGGAGGACCAATATTCTTTTTTTGTTCCAAAATTATAATTTGAGAATATTTTTGAGATAACTAATACTAGATTTGAAGAAATAGTTCGGATGATTCAAGAGTACCTAACAATGTTATGAATGTCATATTGTAACTAGTAAAGTTCAAATTTGAAAGATTTTTGTCTAATATGATTAGGAGAGATACAATCAAAGTTGATCGAAAGAGAGCAATGATCAAAAGAAACTTGAAGTAAATGACGAATAAAAGTATCAAAAGAATAAAAAAAAATCAAGAATTATTGGATAGGGTCTTTGTTGAGCATAGCAAAAATCTATTAGCCATGGTAAACTGTAGTTGAAATCTTGCAAGGAGGTAAAAGTTCATGGCAGCTCTCTACACAATCTCTCCCGAGGGGTATTAAATTATTATATGTATTTTTTTTCCCTTTCTAACAAAAATATCTAAATTGGACTGTTAACTCCAAATAATCATTTAGGTCTTACCACAAATGATAAACCATTCAACTACAAGTACTATCACCTCTAATTTAATATCACATTGAATCTCATCAACCTAAGTATCATTAAACTATTAAATTAATTATCCTATCCTCTCTTGTTCTTTTAACATTTCTCCACTGGCCATTGACCTTTTCCCCATGAAAACATTTAGGCGGAACGATTGAGATTAATCTATCATGCAAGACCTGTTCCTCAACGATAGCGTATCCCACCACACAAGTTATCTCCATGAAGTACGTAGAGAAGACTTTGTGATCCTACCAAAACACATCCATGTTCGTTTCTATGGTATTATACAAGAGGAGTTGCCTCGCCTTTCTGTCTCCAATTTGCCATGTCATTGTTCTTCTATATATGTCCACCATGTCTGTTCTTATCCACCATCTCTGTGTGTGCTGTGACCCTTCTCACAAAGAAATGGTCGTCGGTTTCACGAGTCCTCACCAAACATGTCTTTTATGTCTACCTAAGTTGACGTGATTAGCCTCCAACCTACCTGCTCTCTCTATCTCACCGCTATTCCTTGTACGTGAGACCAACCTTTCCTGCCTCCACTCCCTTCTTCTTGCTCTCACGCTCGCCTTGGAATCAATCATTATGAGCGATAGGAACAGCAGCAGCGGCAGCAGGCTCCGCCGGTCCGCATGCTGAGCCGCGCATGCGACTGCTACGTGCGTTGCATGACCAGCTGCGCCGACGGGGTGCAGCATGGCGGCGCGCTCGGGTACCACACGGCCGCGCCGCTGCCGAGGACGAGCGGCGGCGACGACAACTTGCGGGATCTGATACGGGCGAATTCGGTGTCCCGCATGGGCGAAGAACTCAAATGGGCGTTGCCGCAGCCGAAGGTGACGCCGAGGAGCCAAAGCATGGCCATCGAGAGGATCGACGAGGACCGGCCTTGCGAGTTCGAGGACGACGTGAAGCTTGGCTCGGACTACCTGCTTCCGAGGAGCCGGAGTTATCCAAAGAGGAGGGTGGCAGCGTTGCGTTGATAGGTTTCACTTTGATTTGTGTTCTTCTTAGAGGAGAAGGCATGTTTGCTTGGATTAATCGATGTTTCGAATCAGATTTACTACATCTTTCAGTACATAACATGTGGTGCTGATCATTTTGGAACTAAATCAGAGCATGGTGGAATTGGTCACATGATTACTTGTTGCCTTTGAGCTTAAATGCAAATGACAGATCGAGTTGTCTTGAAGACTCTCTCGAAACTCATCATCCCCACGGCCGGTATCGAACGCAGCAGCTTCTACTACTTGGATGCTGTTACCACTCCACCGTCATTCTCACTAATTTAATTTATTTATTAATAAAATAAAATTAATTGATTTAGACATAACTTGCATTTAATAAGCTGTCACATGTCAACATCTACTCAATCATGCAAAATAAAAAAAAAATATCAAATTCATCAAGGACCGAAGATTCATGATTAAAATTTATTAATCAAGAATAGAGGAAAATTATATTTTTAAAAAATAAATCAGAATTATTATCTTTTTTTAAGTGAACATATTATATATTTAATTTAATATGATTGTAATGTTTCTTTTTT